>NC_079153.1:52477958-53179282 GCF_947563725.1 Argiope bruennichi | reverse complement strand
AAGACGCAATTTAATTAATGGGAAACGAAAATAGAGGCCTTGCTTGCGTATGAGAACAATCGTGCGTCTGCATGGGTTCTCACGAAATGTAATTATTTCAGAAATAATTGAAAAGGGGAGAGAAACGTAATTGTAAAATCGATGGACAAAGTGAGCATTTTGGGCTGAAAAGTCGCCTAAAAAATGTAATATGGCATTTTTCCGCGCTTTAATGGTCAGATTTATGGCACAAAGAGAAACAAAATATATAAACATAATGAGTATCGCAACTCGGAAATTGTCAAATGAAAATAATTTATGGAGGAGATTTATCAAAATGAGCGTAATTGTTGTGTCAAAATTATTTACAGACTTATTTAACATTATTTTATAAAAAAGCATTGTCAAAAAAACCCAGCATAAACTTTAGAAAGACAGAAAAATGTCTGTATTTTGAGTAATTATTTTAATTTTTATATAGGAGTGAAATATATTGTAATATCGAGATTTTCATGATTTTCTCGGTTTTCTACTTCCTTAAATTTGAAAAAAAAAAAAAAAAAAAGAATTATTTTTGTCGATTAGTTCAATCTGTCTGTGAACAAGGCAACTAAAAAAAACGAGTTAGACAAATAAGACGTACAATATTTACATCAAAATTGAAGGTTTCCAACAAATCTTACGCAAATTCTGACCACAAGAATAACATCTTTCTGTTTCCCTTGCATGTGAATACAATATTTTAAAAACGTAGCAAGACAGATGGATGAATATGGCAAATAGTTTCATCAACATGATTATAGATTTACATCAAAAATTATACTAAATCCATCCAATGACCGACTCTATCCGTCCATTCAAGCGGAATATGAATGTAATTACTCAGAAATACACAAAAAATGGCTGCATTTTAGTATATGATTGTTACAACCAAATTGCAGAATTGTCAAAATTTGTATGAAATCCATATAGAGGTAGGTAGATTGTCTATATAATCTGTTCTTGACTGAGTGGGCACATTTTTTTCAAAAAGAGAACATGCAAGATAATTGATATATTTTTTTGATACCATTATTGTATATCTATATCAAAACTTGGATATAACAGGCCAAGGAAAACATAAATTGAATACGAAATCGTACCCAGTTTATACAGGAATACGAATAAGACGAAAGGAGAAAATCCCGGTTGTTAAGAATCAAATGGATTTAATAAGACTTTTTTTAAATCTGATAACGATATGATATATCTGTTTAACACTATTATTGTATATCTATATCAAATCTTGGATATAATAAGTCAAGGGAAAAGGTCCGAAATCGTACTTAATTTACGCAGGGATTCGAATAAGCCGACAGGAAAAAAATTCTGGTGTTAAGGATCGAATGCATTTCACAAGAATTTTTTTTTTTTTGAATCAATAAATTGTCTAATTTCATTATTTTGGAAGATATCTGGATCTTATTATCATGTATCTTTCCAGCTGAATGTTCTTCCAAATTTATTAACATGCAAATACTCCATCAGTTGTGAAAGATCATTGATTGTTATTTTGTTTTGGGTTCCAGAAATAGAAAACAATGAGACAATATTTAACTCACAATGACAGTGCCTTATTTAAAAAACTGAAAAAATATCTGATGCAATATATGATATTGTCATTAGAAATAGCATGACGTAAAATATTTTATAGAAATCTAAATCCCAACAGTTCTTCAAAGTTAATGAAATATATTTCCATGTTTAGTTTTTATAAAAATTATTCTTAAAAAAAAAAACTAAAAATCGTCTGAATAAAAATTTAGAAGAATGAATTCAATCTTCTCTGAATTAAATTATTGCTTATGCAAAGTTTAAATAAAATAATTAAAAACTTGCATCTTATTATTATTTATCCAAATTCGTCTCAAAAAAGTTTAATGACTCGATTTAACTCTTTAACCAATGGTTATTTAACAACTTAAATAACTAATTCTGACTTTTAATAAACAAAATTTCATATATTTAATGTCAAATGCATTTAATATTAATTTTCTACACCTTAATAGTTATTATTAAGGAGAATTAAAAATTTGTTGGACTTCATTCCTATTCAATGCAGGAACAGTATTTGAACATATACTCAAAAATGCACTGAAAGAATATCTTTAAATAACTTATTTAAGAACAAGGGAGAAAAGAAAAAATTAAATGATATATGATACACAGGAAGAGTTTTTTTTCTTCATTTGAATATTAATAGGAAATCGTTGAAAAATGAAGCCAAGGTACTTTTTTTTACTTTGAAAGGCCTTTTTTTTTAATTAAAAGGGAAAAAAATTGGCAGTCTTCCAATTTTTTTCCATAACATTAGGAGTGGACTGTAAGTTAATGGGGTAGTGGGACAGATGCGTACAACCATTTGCGTACGAATCATAAAACTGTCAATCAGTTGTCTCGTTTACAATGCGGTTGTGTTACCGAGAAGGTTCAGTTCTAGAAGAGGTTACAACATCTTAAACGTTATCTAAAAGTGTCATATTTGGCGAGAGTTAGCCTGATGTTTGACAATTTTGAATACTTAACGATACGTTCATTAATATAATTTCATGCGTTTTAATACTATAGGAGTAATTTCTACTTGCTTTTTATGAAAGATGGATTGCTTTTCAATGTATATATTTAAAAATGTAAGATAAAAACATTGGGGAAAGATATTTCTGCTCATATAAATAGTGTACCCACTTCGAAATAATAATCATTTTTTCTAGATTTCAGATATAAATGCATTACTTTACATAAATATAACGTTTTGCAATAAACGAAAGAGTTTGCGTTTCATTAATTTTTGATTTATTTCTTCTTGATTCGTTTATTTAATTCAATAAGTTCGTTATTTAAATATAGGCAATTAAAAATTATTTCTTAAATTTAAAGTACAATTAAATGAGGTTAGTGGAATTGGAAGGATTTGTAAGGAGGGATTTGTATTTGTTTTTAAAAAATCAGTTTCCAGAGTAGAACGCCATTCAAATTTAAACTTTTCTGTTTATCATCGTAGATTTAATTTAAATGTTACATTTTTTTCAAAAATCTGTACTCTGATAAAGATAAATTATTTGTTAATTATACGACTTTGCACTTTATGTATGAAATATTTTAAGTATAAGGTGCGTAAAATAAGCAGCTTACTAAATCAGAAGTATATTAATATTTTGCTAACTGATCATTTGTACCTGCGAAAATTTGTAGGAAATATTAGCTGAATTCAAATTTAATTGTCTTCTAGTTGCACTATTCATTAAACTATAATCGAAATCTACTGTTAAATATAAAACAAAATTAAGAAAAAGGATTTTTACATTAATATATGTAGTATATGTTCTTCAGAAAATTTAATTTCATTAAAGATCGTTCTTATATGTACAAAAAGTCATTAAAAATAGTGTTGAATGAAGTTCTGGTAAAATACTCTTCAACAATATACATCTACCCCTTTATTGAAATGTTTACTAATTAGCTATGCGTTTTTTCCATATTTTAAACAATGTAATTATTTCTAATTTCAAAAGAATTCATGGCCGTTTTAAACCTTCCGGGAGCCCTGAGATAATGCAAATCTCAAAGCCCCTTTTTCCCTCCAAATTTTTTATTGATTTTAATTTAATTTTTATTCACCAATTTTAAGTAGCAAATTTTGAAAACTGAAGTCGCAAGTCCCTTTCTAAAAAGTCCATTTCAATATTGTACAAATAAAAAAAGTGCACTGTCAAGACGTAAAATTAATTTTAATCAAAATATCGAAAACTAAAGAAAACTTTCTATAACACTCTAAACTAAATAGTAAAAGGAGGGAATATATTTCTTTAAACTGTAAAGCTTCAAATTTTTTAGAATTATAAAATAGCATAACGAGTAAATGGTAATTAGAAATATTACTAGAGTAAAGTCTCAAAATTTATAATTTTGATTATAACTTGAATAAATTTGACTGCACGGCCCACTGTCATTAAATGAAAGTATAAAACTATTTACCTTTCTACAACTATTAAAAATTATCAAGAGCTGAAGGGTTCCTTGACAATTGCCAACTTTACCTATTTAAAAATCTTGTCCCCTCCCCCCCCCCCAGATTAGAATTATTTAAATAATTTTTTTGGACTGTTGACATAACAGCTCCTGTATAGTAGATTCAAATCTCTTGGGAATTTAATTATATTTAATAGAAATGGCTTCAAGGGCATCTTTCGATTTTACCATTGATTCGGACGTTCTTAAGCGATTTTTTTCGTGAAAACAATGCACAATTTGCAGATATTTTGCTATGGAAAAAGTCTGGTTATCTCACAATGAGCCCATAGTTTTCAGAAGTCCAGTCGGGATCCATATAATATTTTAAGAGAAAATGAATTTAGAACATTAGTTTATTTAAAAAAATAAAGTCAGACTTCTTTTACTGCATTGCAGAAGAAACTCTTGCTGTAACATTAAAGAAGTTTTTAAAGAGATGTTTTATTTCTTCATAACTATATAAGTGAACATTCACTTCTATTTCTGTAATTTACTTTCATTCATAGTACATGAAACTTTGATTAAATCTTCAGTATTCCATTATAGTATTTCCATTATAGAAATTTGCAATCTTGTAATTAAAATAAAATGAATAATTTCCTATTAGTATATTGCTAAATAAAAAAAACTGCATTATAATACTTATGTAACAGTTATAATTTTTTTTTCTCAATATAGGCTAAAAGTTTGGCGAGTTTGTATTGGATTTGAAGGAATATTTCACAGAGCATTAATTCTTTAATGCTACTATGTACAAAAAAATAATTTAAATGATTTCTTAGATCATAGTATTCAATACACTGCAATATTATAAAAATTAAATAAATAGTAAATGCGGGATAAGTTTAAAAATTGTGAAAAAGGCTTTCTTACGTATTATTATTCCATTTCCATTTGTAATGTTCCATTAAAATATCCTGAGTTTTATTTTTAATTCATAAAATAAAATAAGGACTGTTTTAGGAACTTAAATAAAAAATTACCTAATAACACACACACACACACACACACACACACACACACACACACACACACACACACACACACACACACACACACACACACACACACACACACAGGATGGGGGTGTGTGGAAAAAATTGGCCTTTAACACGGAAGCATATATTTTAAATTTCACAGATATCTCCAAATTTTTCGTTTAAAATTATTCAAAAATTAAAGTGTGGAATATTCAGACTTTAATCTAAAAGTTTTAATTAACAAAATAAGATTTTCTTCCAAGAATGAAAGTGAATGTATATATATGCGTCTATCATTCTATTTAAAATATCGACCATTGGACGTAGAGATACTAAATTTAACACACGTATATTTGGAAGAAAAAAAATATGCAATTCAGTGCATTTAAAAATTTTAATACAAAAAATATTATGTCTTACGTAAATTATCTTAAAATTTTAAAAAAATTCATTAATTTTATTGGTTTATCAGTCTTTGCTTAATTTTATTCTGTAAAAAGAATACAGATCTTAGATAGCATGTATGTTTTATAGTCAAGATCTTCCGTTTATATTTGCGTACGAAAAGAAAGTTTTCACATAAAAGAGAATACTAGATTTTTAAATATAAGATAAGATGTATTTTTATTATATCAGGCTTCTTAAATTATTTATTTCATGTGTATTTGAATTATTTATTTGAGTTCCAGAAATTCAAAAGATTTGAACAGATTTAATTTCAAATAGTAGTAAATTTATCACTGTTAAATTCTCTTATTGATTTATGTGCTATTAATTAGCTAAAATGCACATTTAAATGATCCACTTATTTTAAAACAATGGGAATCGTTTGTGATGGTAATAGTTAAGTTCAGGTGTTTTTTTTTTTTAGAATGGAATTTCTACTTCTGATTTTTTTAAAGTGTATTGATTTTCATTTCATGAGAACTATATTTAGCATACTTTGATTTTGAATGAATAATGCAGAGAATTTATATGATTTGGAAGTAAAAACTATTTTTTACTGTAAATTTTTAGAAAATTATCAAATAATTCTCTTATTTTTTGATAAATTAAAATTCTAATTAAAAATTCAAAAAATCACTTTCCTACCCTCCAAAATATATATTTGCCAAATTTGATAGGCAGACGGCCTGGTGTGTACAGAGCCAGCATATACACAGAGACAAAAGTTTTTTCCCTGTGTTTAAGCATCAAAATTTAGTTAAAATACCAATACATTTTCTCGCCAAATACTCTTGCCAACAGATAACATATGTTTTAGCAAACCTAGACTAATTACTCCCTACCCCCTTTTTTCAAAGAGCTACGCGTGATTTATTGGCTTTTTTATGAGCTGTACGCAAATGGTTGTACGCATCTGTCATACAACCAGTTAATGGTAGGTCTAAATAAATATAATGAATAAAAAAATTAAGAAAAATGATGTTTCAATGTTAATCCGATACTGCGGCTTTGCAATTGTCCTTAAAATTTCAAAATTGATACAGGATAGGCAAGGAAGATTTTTATTGATATTAATCAGCATAAGAATAAATTCATAAATTACTTTTGAATTTCAAATTCTTAAAGAACTTATAAATTATTCTTTAAATGCTAAAATTTAAACATGATCAAATTTATTACAAAGTTTCTTGCTACCGCATCGGTTGAAATGCTATGTTGATGCTACTTAATTTAACACTAATGAGAACCAGATGCGTAAATTGATTGCTCACTTCGATTGTGGAGACATTTCAAAAATTTTTCACACTTTATACTATTCTATATTAAACATTTAGTATTGGAATTTATTTCTATCAAATAAATTCTTTTCTAATTTTTTAAATGAAAATTTAATTTAAAAAACTTGGTGCCACAATATTAATACAAATTTTGACCTTATTGTTTAGGAAATTTGGAATTATTTTTCTGTTCTGATCGGTAATCTTAAAATCTAACATGAAAGAAAAGACCCATCTTTGCGAATATCTCGCTTACAAATAGCACCTTCAGCGGCGATTCTGATCGATTGCCTCGGAATTAATGGCAAGGATTTAGACGGCCATTCCGGAAGGATTAAGTCAGATGTTGTCCTCCCCCCCCTTCCTTTTGCTACCGCTAATGTGTCTCTAATATTGGCTGCTATGCGCGATAGACAAGTCTTACTTGGCTATTAGGGGACAGGAAGAACTTTGTCGTTCTTTTAATTACACCGGATTTCCCAAAGTTTGATGGTAATAGTGCAAAAGCCAAAAGCGATTACTATGGAGTCGACGAAGAAAGGTTCTTAATCTTTTACTTCATGTATCTACCAAACAGATACTTTGATTTTGTTAACCTCCAGAATTTATGAACAAAATTATTGATGTTGTTCAGAAGGCTGGAAGCGAGCAAAATATACGTACACTATTTATGCAGACTACGCGTTTTATTTTTTCGGATGAATGATTTATTAGAGAATATATAACAAAATTATAACGAATTAAATTAAAATATAACGAAATAGAAAGTGTGGAAAGAAAAAATAGAAAAAAAGGTTTCTTCTAGAAAAATTTTGCTAGAAAGGACTATATATATATATATATATACATATATAATAGCACTGTTTATACATTTTCCAAGGGATTAATATAGAACGATGCTTATTTAAACGTAATTAACGTATAAACGAAATTTTAATAATGATTAATTGGAGAATCCAAAACAAAATTATAGCGAATTAAATTAAAATTTAACGATATATAATAAACAGTGCGAAAAGAAAAAAAAATAGAAAAAAACTCCATCTTAAAGAATTCTGCCAGAAAAGAATAGATTCGAGTATATAAAATAACACTGTTTGTACATCTTTCAATGAACTGATATAAAACGATGTATAATTAAAAAGACATATAACCGAAAAATTTTAATAAACTTCGATTTATTACAAATTAAATACTACTAATGCAAATGCATTTAAAAGCAATAAAAGGTAAAAACTACTATATTAATGTATAATATCAAAGACAATAAATAATTTTCTTAAATATAAATTTACTATTAAATGAGGAAAATCGTACATTTTCGCATATTCTCAATACAGATTATACATTTCATTCAATTTACGTGCATGCAGAAAATTATTAATTAAAAAAATCTTTAATAATTGGCTGGCTTGCTGATTTGCATTTAAAAATAATGAAAGATAATACGACTATGTTAATGCGTAATATCAAAACAATAAATACATTTTAAAAATATAAATCATACTTTTGATTACATACCTCTTTTACGACAAATCATACCTTTTTCTACATTTTTCAGTACTGATTATATATTTCATTCGATTTATGTGCATGCACGAAATTCTCAATTAAAAATCTTTAATCGTTGGCTGACATAATGATAATTTAAGCGTAATGTATTCAGGATTATGAATCGAATTAAGAATATTTTATCATCAGTGTTTTGACAAAGTGAATAACTTCGAATTTCTTCAATTCAGTTAATTGAAATTTTGAAGAAGGGAAAAATAACTTCATATTCTTCTTCATCGTTGCTTAAATCAGCACCAGATAATTTTTCTTCTATCATTCCATCAATTACAGATAACTTAGAACTTAAAACATCGATATCACAGTTCGTATATCTCTAGAAAATGATTTCTGTTCTCGGAAGATTTTAGTTTTCTTCAACTTCGAAAGCGTAATATTATCCACTTTTCTTTCTTGGCGTCATATAAACAAAGTAATTAATTTTTAATGTGCTTACGAATGAATTACCGTAATGATGAAATAATATATAAATGAGAAACATATAAACAATACTTTATTGTGTGGAATGGTCATGAATAAAAAAAAATAAGTTGAGCGAATTTTGATCATTTTATAGATTAACGTTTGATGAGTTCTTTCTACCGTAACTTGTAACTGTGTTTTATTAGTGAAACTGAATTATCAGCGAAGAGAAATAGTTAATGCCATTTGTGTAAGTTTTGGCGACTGAAAAACCTGCAAAACGCATAGCAAAGTCACAGAAAATGCTAGTTTGTGAATGTCAAACTATTCTAGAATGTGCTAGAGTTATAGCTGGTATTGGATCATATTGAGCCGTATTCCTTATTAACAATAAACTTTTTCGTGAAATGTTATATTTCAGCAATGGGATCGCCGGCAAATGAGGATTCGGGTGGTAATATTAAAAATTGGAACTTAGAGTTTGGAGACATAGGCGCGTTAAAGATCTGTTTTCTGTTGTTTGCCATTGACTAATTTGACAGCTGAATTTTTACTTCGACTACAAGGCATTCATTTTACATGCATATATTAATTCCTTAGTTATGCGTCTTTTATCAAAGCATAATTAGATGAACACTTTCCATTTCAAGAATGTGGTCTTATTTATTCAATTAAGATTTTATAAAATACTTATGGCAATAGATTATGTGTAATCTTTGTATTAAATTATCATGTCTTTGAATGATTTAATTTCAGTTTATAAATTTGGGAAGCAATAATTTTGACGTACAGACAAAACAATTGAGGATTAATTGTAAAATTACGATAAATATATTACTTTGAAATTAATATATATCCTTATTTGAGCTACCAAGGTTTGAGCTATAAAGGCTATGAACAATCACGTAGGAAAAATTCTAAGGTAATAAACCTAAAATTATATTAAGAACTCAATGAATGATATATAAGCTAAAACAGAATGTTGAGCGATGAACCGATAAGCCTACATTATTATATAGAGGAATATTAGTATAAGCATTTATTTGATTTGATTTGATTTAGTGGAGTTTTGTGGCGCAAAAAACATTCTTGATTATGCTGCGCCAAACGCATGGTATTAATTAAAACATTGTTTATAAATTCTAACATAATCATAAGCTAACCATAGTAATAATAAATAATCATAAACTTCTTAGTATTTGTCATGATTTGTCAATGTTTGTGTAAAACAAAACAAAACAATTTTTAATTGTTTTTTCGATTCCATCCATTTTCCATCCATTTATTAGAAATATTATTATGCATATTTCTTGCAATTATGCGATATGCGGTAATGCATTTTTTGCAATGCCATGTCTCATAAGAGCTATATGTGATTTTTGCAATTGTTTTTTTCTTTAAGGAATTGGAAACACGTTGATAAATAAGTACGTACATTTAATTTTGTAGTAACTCTTGCCAACCGCAGCTGCACTACTCTTAAAAATCTAAATTACTAAAAAGGTAATTCTCTCCTGGATCCTTTAAGAAGGTGCGGCGAACCACAATTTAACGACTTTCGAAACAGGAAATTGCCGATTTAAATTTACTGATAGTTCCTAGAAGAAAATCAGTATTCGTGCGAAAATCGGATGCGACATTTAGTTTTCGTTTTGGCCAGTTTGTAGCTAAAATCAAAAGTTTGCACACACCTACTTTTTGTAAATAAACACACTGGAAAAGACGATGAATTCTATTCATTACACTCTGAATACTAATTACATGCAGGTTGAACTCTGCAGGCGCTTCTCAACTTCGCTGCTTCATGCATTTACTTTGGCGAAAAGCCAAACTAAGTAGTTATTATGTAAAGAGGTCTCTAAACAGTTTGAATTAAAATTTATGATATAAATGTAACTGATTTGTTCATTTAATCTCTTTAATTTGCAAAATTAGCAACTCGATGTTCCAATGGCAGCGCAAACAAAGAACATTGAGTTAATTATGACTGCAATGATTTTATACTAAATAACTTTTTAATTAATTATGAAACGAGGGTACCTTACAAAAAATAATAATAAATATGGAATTATGCAGAAAGCCGTTTATTTATTAATGAAGAGACTTTTAAATGTTATTATCTTGTTTTAATAATGTCCATGAAAAAATTACAGAAAGAAAAAAAGCTAGGAAAAGAAGGTATGTTTCAAACTATTGCTGGTTATCATGAGATGAAAATTTCTAGAGTAACCGAACTAGAATATGGTGTAATTTAACTACGAGAAGCGACAATGTTTATTGATATGATATCAAGCAGTAAAAGAAATTCTTTTCTATTTAAAAGTTTCTATTTTTTAAAAGTATGAAATAATTAAGAGGATCCTAAACTGAGTCACTGAAATGAAATTACGGCATCACTATCATAATAACAAATATAACTATTGTTTAATTCTTCGAGTTTATGTTTTGCTGTACTATCATTTTGTTTTCTTTATGTAAAATACACAGAAGATTCTAACATTAAATTGTCTCTGTCCACTTGACATGTGCCATATGAGCATGAAATAGATTTGAACTGATATTATTTAGTATCAAACCACAGGAATAAAAGGAAAATTACGACATCACTATCATAATAACAAACATAACTATTGTTTAATTCTTCGAGTTTATGTTTTGCTGTACTATCATTTTGTTTTCTTTATGTAAAATACACAGAAGATTCTAACATTAAATTGTCTCTGTCCACTTGACATGTGCCATATGAGCATGAAATAGATTTGAACTGATATTATTTAGTATCAAACCACAGGAATAAAAGGAAAATTACGACATCACTATCATAATAACAAACATAACTATTATTTAATACTACCAGTTTATGTTTTTCTGCAACTATCATGTTGTTTTCTTTATGTAAAATGTACAAAAGATTCTAACATTAAATTGATGCGACCCACTTGACATGTACTATAAGAGCATGAATTAGATTTGAACTAATATTATTAGTCAGAAATCACAAGAATAAATGGAGCGAATTTCCATAAAAATTTTCACTTGAATAAAGTTAATAAAGAATATTGAATAAAGAATTTTAAATTTCACTTGAATAAAGAATAAAGTTAATCAGCAATAATCATGCGACTGAATTGTTAAGGTTGCTTATTTCTCTTTTTAATTTGCTTCTGACGTAAAATTTAATTAATAGACTTCTTTATGAAATTTATTTTTGCGTGTTAGAAAATTAGATAAATGATTCTTTTTCAAATA
Organism: Argiope bruennichi; assembly: GCF_947563725.1. Classification (NCBI taxonomy): domain Eukaryota; kingdom Metazoa; phylum Arthropoda; class Arachnida; order Araneae; family Araneidae; genus Argiope; species Argiope bruennichi. The sequence continues at coordinate 53,167,326 of NC_079153.1, read as the reverse complement.
ATACGACGCGAGGAATGGCAGTTTTGTTGAAAATAGAATCGCTTTGCACTTTGGCAACTATCTTTTATTTATAGTTTAAACAGTAGCTGTGAAAGGTTAAGGACTTCTATAGAATATAATTTCTTTTTTCTGTTTCCTCTTCTCTGTCTGAAGTAGCAAAACGTATTTAAGTTTGGATGTTCGCCAAATCGGGACCATCCTTTGCAGACTATTCTCATTTTGGAAAAGAACCAACACAAAAAAAAGCTCATAAAATTTACAAAGCTAGATTCGACATCACTGAACAGCATTTGATTTGTGAAGAATTCGTGCCAGGCGTAAAATTTTTAACAGAAATCAATATGAAAAGGATAAGTTTTCTTTAAAAAAAAAAAACTTTTTCCTAAATTTTGTATGTTTTTTTTTTCGATGATAGTTTTAGCTATCATATGCTTATATTTAAAATCAAATTTAAAAATTAAATTATAATTCCGCAATACATTATTTAATTGCATCGATATATTTAAGGAGCATGGTATGAACTCTTTAACTTAAAAAGATATTACTACATACAAACAGACATGACTGATCCGAGTTAATGTCCAAACAGACATTAACTGATCCCATCTTAGACACGAGTCATAAGATGGGATCAGTTAAATAACCTATCGTGAGCTTTGCTGAGCAAATAGCACAATGTTAAGTCAACCTTTAAATTATTATTTGAATTAATTTAATTTGCTATTTACATTCGCATCTCACTGATAAAAAATGTCAGTTACCTCGATGTATTTACAAGAATTTCGATAAAAAGATTTAATTTGTGGAACAAATATATTCTTTATCGCCTTATAATTGTTTGTAAAATATTAAAGACATTTAAGAATGATATGATTTCTAAATATTTTAAAAAAAAATTATAATTCGCAATTTCAAATGAATATAACAGGTAGAAAATGAACCAGCATTCCTTTTTATATAAGCAAGCAAATAAAAAAAATCCTCTTTAAAAATATTTCACTTACATTTTTCAAAAACATACATAATTAATTTTTTGTCAATAATTAACACCTTGACTGTCATGGGGCCACCGGCAATAATTACATTACCACCCATATAAATTACATTGTAAGAAATTCAGCGCTGCAGTTAATGTATTGTAATCATTGTCATGACTTTGTTACTTATATTTTCCGTATATCTTAGAATGCAATTTTTACTATATAAAATTCTAAAATACTACAGAAAACGCCCATATACTGCACCCCCCCCCAAAAAAAAAAGAATCTCAAAAATCTCTACATATCGAATTTTCTCAAGAATCGTGGATTTACAATACAAAAGCAGTTTTTGTATATCGAATATTATTGCACATTTCTTTGATATATATTATAAATTTTCTATATATGGAAAAAAATTGCATAAAATTTATTTGTAGTTACTGAAGCCAAAAGGTGACCAGTAATTTCGATTATAAAAAGGAATAAAAAATTATTTCAGCGATTTTTACTGGAATTGAAATTTTTCGAAAGATTAGAAGTCTTTTACGAATAAAGCAATAAATACCTTGAGCGCTAAACAACATTCATAATTAAAATTTTATAAATCGCTTTCCTGATATGGCGCGTGATTTTTACTTTATATTCAGTTAAGCTTTAAATTTTCTGTGATGCATATGGCCCATGAACAGAAATCTTAAAGTATGAAAGAAAAATTCTGCTGAATTAAGAAACAGGATGATAAACCGAGAGACGATTTATCATCCATAAAAGTTATATAGTTTTAATTCTTTTATCCTTTTTTAACACTAAAAAGCTAACTATTTATATAAATGTATTTATGTGATAAATGATGAAAAATGGGTTGTGTATATTTCTGTATTTTGCAATTTTTTTCTAAAGATACCTTGAAATTCGATTCGACCGTATTTGTGAAGAAAGTGGCACAGGAAATAAAAACTACACCTTTTTGAAATTTTTTTCAGTTCTTTAGCTGTTTAATGTATCTTTTAGTGGTGCAACTACAGAATGACAGGGCTGCCAGGGAAGGGTTCCTGGTCCGAGTTATTACAACACATAGACACAGGAACATTGCTACTGAGAGTGACGAGCTTTATTTTCTAACGGCCCAATACCATCTAATAACAACACTGGTACTGTCTTCGCATATTTGTTATCTTTGTTAATGATCGAAAAATATGCAATAGCTAAGATTAAGAACGAACTTCCACTGTCGAAAACATTCCTGAAAAGCTTCTTTTGGAATGGTGTTCATCTCTATTGTAGCTTCTGCAATATCTCTTCTCTATTCTGAATGCGGGATCCTTTCAATTTCGGACTTTTAACCAGAAGTGGCATGGAAACATATTGGAGAGTAAGGTGGTTGGGAGACGGCTGGAATTCTGTGTTTTGCCAAAAAAAGTCTGAATCAGGTGTGACGAATGAGCCGAAGCATTGTGATAATGCAACTGTCAGTTTTTCGTCATCCAGAGATCTGGTCTTTTGCGCAGATCTCTGGACGACGAAAAACTGGCTGCTTTGAGTCGGCGTAGAACTTGTTGATAGCACTCTTTTGTCATTGTTTGTCCTTCCGGTGCGTATTTAGGATGCATTCGTGATTTTCTCCATAGATGTACGTCTATTTTTTATTAGTTTCCTTCAATTGTATTACTCCCATGGCATCGTTTTCCAAACACTTGCCGAGTTTTAAAAATATTTTTCTCTTTGAGAATCACCAAGCTTTTAATAAAATTTCATGCAGCATCTTTGCTCAACTCGTTCATTCATCTTGAGAGAAATAAAAAATCCGACCCACACTTATGACAGCACCTTACTCACTGGCCAACAGGCAACGATTGACACACTCGAATATGAAAAAAAAGAAAAGAAAGAAAGAAATCTTAAGCATGCGCATTAAGTTGTCTTCTTCTACTGTGCACAGTGACGCCGCTCTAGCATTATTACCGTAAGCAGAAAAATTCAAGGTTGGATATTTTTAGACAGCCCTCGTATTCTGTGTAAAATAATTTCAATTAAATACAATATTTAGGATGCTTTAAAAACATGATGTAACATTTGCTCACCTTCTGTTCAGAGATATCCTTATATCCTCGTGACAGGAGGAATAGTTCGAGGAATCCGTGTCCTCGTCTTCTATGTATTCGTGTTCAGGTACTGGTGAGTGGCAGGTTTGATTCTCGTGGTGGTCTGTTGTAAAGTAGGCTTCATGAATGGCTATAAAGCTAAGTTTACCACAGTCCAGGTGAAGAACATCACTGTAACAGGTAGCTTCTCGACGGAATTCTGAAATGAAAATTCTGTCTTAGACAAGGATTTTCAAAAGGTGCATAAAATTAACAAAAATCATGGTTATGTGTAATTAATGTAAATCTCTTTCGGATCATTGGGTTTTTAATGCTATCAGATAAAGCTTTCTTTCTTTTTTTTTTTTTGAAAAAAATATAGCATCGATAATTGCCATTTATTTCATAAGATTTTTCAAAAACATTTGAGACCGTACCATAGTTATTAGTGTATTGTGCATTAAGATTTCTTATTTTTACGCTACAGGAGATAGTTATGCAAGAAGAAGACTGAAATTTATGTTTGGTGATCAATTTCTACTCAAAATTATTGAAATCTTGAAACTTGCCTAATAAGATAACAAACTGTTTCATTTGAGGCAAAAAAAAAAAAAAAAAAAAATTATTAAAAGCACATATACCATAAAATGACGTACAATGAATTCCATTATACTTATATTGCATAAAATTTCATACAGTTAATCCTATTGCATTTGGTGCTAGTATAATTATATTCAAAATTACGAATTATTAAATTTAAATGGAACTCAGAATTCTTAAGACTGATTTTAAGCACACACTAAGATTTTTAATCACCTTAAAACTGCATTTTTAATGAAACTGTTCTGATTCTGGTCTGGATTTATTGAAATCTAGAAAACTAAAAATAATTTATTTTTATATAATTTGTTCATAATATTACATTTCCTATTATTTTAATATAGTACAAATATTACTGTTTCATCATTTTTTAAATATTATTTCTTTGCTATGTGATTTCCGAATATAAATTCATAGCTAAAGTATCAATCATCCTTTATTCATTTTAGCAGAGTGGTTTAATTCTTTGAAGAGTGTTATATCCTCTTATTGCGGGCCATCATTCTATCTAAGCCATTTGCTTTACGTCAAATTTTTTGAATTACTAATTCAGGTAATTTTCTTCTATATTTGTAAATAAACCTTAACACTAACGTCTGTTTTAGCCAGTTATACAGTACTTGAAAACTATTTAAACACTAAATCTGATTCCAGATATTTTTTGTGAAAAAAAGTTGATTAAACATCCAATTACAATTTCGTCTTTAAAGGAAATCTTATTTGAAATGTATGTAACTTATCTCCATTATTTAAACGATAAATATATCTGCGAATTTATTTAATCTCCTTAATTAGATGTCATGTTCCTTAATTAGATGTCATTTAATTTTATTCTAATCAATATAAGAATGTGAAGGATACATAAAATAATTCCCAAACGACTTTCGTTTTTTAACTTCAATGCCATTTTAACTTAACCATAGATGTAAATATTATAACTTCCTCAATTCCATTCTAGTTAGACACGATATTATAAGAGAAAGGATTAAAAGGTTAAACGATAGTTAACTTAGCAAACAAAACCAATCGCAGTTACTTTTCTTGGCTGAAATAATGCGCATGTAAAAGAGCCCATTATTTAAAGATACACATCAGCCGTGCACAATAAATATTACGTTTTACTACCAAAAAGGTTAAAAGTTAGTTTGTAAAAGAGTGAAAACAGCAGTTTTCAAGGTGAACGCCTCGAGGAATATCAGCAGGAAGTCTAGATCTGTCGTTCACCGTTCTCGGATGCGCCCAACTTCGTAGTAAAAGGAGCTTACACCTAGCCTTGATAATCTAAATGAGACGCGTAATGTGAAACAACCCGTGTCTTCTCGATCACGAATGTAAATCTGAGCAGTGTAACCATGTGGTCAAAATGGGCTTCCGCACCAATGGTTGGATGGTGAGAAACTGAACGTTCTGAGTGATCTTCAGGAGGAGTTGCGTGTGCTAGCATTACAAGGGTTTCTTTCAAGATAATAACTCTCAGCAGGCGTGGGATGGAAAAAGGTTATAGGTACATGTTAGGACCAAGTTGGAACAGGAAGGGGCTCTGCTCATATTAAGGTTGGGTTTCCGTTAGAGAAAATATTCAGTTTATTTAGCACTTACGAAAAGAATTATGCGAATCTAAAAAAACTGCAGTGAAAAAAAATAACATCTAGAAAATAAAATATAAGATGTGTGGCAATGTAGCATTTCAAATATATTGCTGGTTAATGTCATCCTTTGACTATTATATATTACTAACAATGTAAAAATGAGTTTAACTTTTCAAAATTGCAAAATGATTCCATTGAATCTTCCACAAATGAATATTTTTGAAATGTAACGTCTTTATATGCTATTAGTTCCCTTTATATGATTATTCCTTCATCATTATTTAATATAAAAGTGAGTCGCGTGTAAAAGTATTTATCAAAATAATCATGTCATTTAACTGTAATTAATTAACACATTATGTGATGGCCCAAGAATAAAATGCAAATTCAGAAGAAAAAAAAACAACGTTATACTCAACAGGCGAATTATATATCATAAAAGCAACAGGTAAAAGTCAAAAAAGCAACAGGTAAACAGGTTTTTAAGTCGTATATTATATATTAAATTTCTTCAGCCTGGTTTTAAAACAAACTCTTAAGATAAGTTACAAATATTTCGTGACAGAAAACTGATATTTATACATTGGAAATAGATATTTATCAGAAACATTATTTTAGAAAAGGAATTCATTCTGCATATTTTAAAATTAATTAATAACTCAAGATACTCCGTTAGTTTTAGATAAAAAAGAATTTAAATTTCAAGTTTTTGCTAATCAGCGATAATCCTGAATGAAAGCCAAACTTCTTTTCAGCACAGATATTGACATAATACTATCTCAAAATAATAATAAACAATTGATAATCAATTTGATTATGCATAAAATGTATATTAATGTTTTTTGTGACTTTTGATGAATATAGTGAAATAGCTGATCATGAACAATTCAGAATTGACGAATTTAGCAATAAATATCCTTCTCAAGGCCTTAGAAAAGTTTAATAGAGCAAGAATAATCACCAACATTGCCTAAGCAAGGGTAATCTAACCATCTGATGCTATCTAACTATTAACATTCTAACATCATGCTATTTGGAGTTGATATATTCCATTTCACTCCAATCACAATTCAAATCGAAACATAATGTAGGACCTAAAACTTTTCGGTAGGTAACAATAATATTTAGACCCCAAATCCTGAACGTTTCCTTCATTTTATCAAATTCATCTTAAACGTTAGTGGAAGATAAAAATAAATGATAAATCCAAATGCATTTTCAACAAAACATAATGTTATTTATATGCAATACTCTAATAAAATAAGCTGAACTTATTCGTCCATAAAACTTCCAAAAATTATTATGACAGAATATGCTTTCGAAACCTAATAACAATTCTTGCTCTTTCGGTGCAAAACAAGAGTAAATAAATCCTAATTTTATTAAACAAAATACACTGATTGTTACCTTTTTGAAATTTCAGGAGATTGTCGCTTTTCAAGGATTCAATTAGTATATATGATAAAAGATTAAAACATTATATGTAAAAGATTCAATATTTAGAAATAATTCAAGAAAGAAAAATTTTCATAAATTATTCAAATTACTATTTCAAAAATATGTCAACTAACCTAAAAGACAAAGAAATGCGACGGTATGATTTTACCGTGACCTCAAGAATAACTTCGGTTCCTACAAAGTATTCTTACGAGATTACATGCTCCGAGTATTGTGCCGCGTTTAATGGCTTTTTTTTGTAGTTTACGTTTAAAAGAAATTTACAACCAATATACATGATTTTTATTAAAGTTACAGTGGGCAATACTCAGTTTTCTTATCTCTTTTTAAGATGTTTTAAAATATTTTATCTCATCCAAAAAAATTCATCAGATAAAGCTTTAAGGATTTCTTTCCGTGAAAGAAGGATTCTTTTATTATTAAGCATTCTTTACAACAATTTTTATATCTTATTGGACGTGTAGTTTACATAATTTTATTTGGTTATTTAAAAACTTATAAAATGTAACTACAAATAATAAAGTTGAAATTATTATAGACCATTTTCAACTTTGTATTGCAAACTGTCAATCAATAGTAACAAATTCTGAAATTTTCTGCTGGTGATAGGTTAATTGTAGCAGAAATTATGGAAGAAAATATAAGATCCGATGGTAATTATCTATTACCTAGTAAGAATGTAAGTATTAGAACAGACAACATCTATTACCTAGTAAGAATGTAAGTATTAATGCAAATCAATAAATCAGCATTATGAATATGAGCATTCAACAACTGTTCAGAATAGTTTAAAATTTCCCTATTTTCCCTTTTTATATATTTCTGATTTTTAAAATTTATCATTTATTGTAGTTTTCGTTGTAAAGTTATGTTTACAAATACACAGATATCGGCACAATACACATTCTGTAAGAATATTCGAGTGCAAATCATGGCTGCCTTTATTTACTTTTACAATTTGTCATAACACATCGTACGCTGTTTGCTTATTTAGGAATTCCACCAAATGATCATATTCGGCCTGGAATCATTTCATTTGACGAAATAATCACATGACAAACATTATTGCGTATGCCATCTAATGTAAATAATGTCGTCTTATGCTGTTCTATAACATCATGTCCACTTCATTCCTTCAGCTGCAAAATATATTCTTAAAATTAAATTAGCGAAACGCATTTTGAGCGAATCACGCAAGTATGAATTAACTCTATTAGTATAAGGCAATGCACTGCGTCATAAGTAGTGCCTCTTATATCTTCAAACACAAAGCATGGCATATTTTCGTATCGTAATGAAATGAATTGAATGACATCTCTCCAGATAATTTTCTTATTGAATAACAGAACAATACAGCCTGAAAGATAAGCCAGATGTTACTTTAAACTAATTTGGATACATTGGCCTGTCACTATAAAGTTGACGTCAATTATAGGAAGTATCTTGATAGTGAATTTTAAGAGCCTATCTTTTAATGCTGTCAAATTAGAAGAGTGAACACAGAACGAGAGTGCCGACTTTAGTAACACGAAGAAAAAAATTATCGGAATTCTTTTGTCTGTCTTATGAAAATGAATTTGGAAAACTGATAATGAAAATTAGCGATAAAGTACCTGGGAAACCAAGCTTAGCTCGGCAGTTTTTTTTTTTTTTTTTGTTTTTTTTTTTTGTAATATCATAATTTTTATTTTGGAGAAAATATTTAGATACGGTAAGGTTACTTGTACGACAAATTCGTAACGATTCGTTACTTGTACGATTAGTTAACATAATAATTGCATTGTTGCTATTGGGTATGAGCCGTATGTATTCACATTCTAATAATGTCATATAGCGCCATCTCACAAAATATTGAGGTACCGGTAAGTTATCATCCTATAACAACAATGTAACTATCACAAAAATTTACGAGATGGCGGTATATGACATTGCCAGCATGAGAGCAGATAAAAAATGGCTCTAATAGTTAGTTTTAAAAAGTGTGGGTGTTTTTGTGTGTGTGTGTGTGTGTAAAATCGCGTTTCTTCAGGAAAGACATATTAATAAACATAAAAAGCAAAACCTTATCTAAATATAAAATTTGATCCAAATCATTAGAGCCGTTTTCGAGGTACACGAAATAAATTTTTATATATACAAGAATTGCACGTTTTAAGTTATAAGATAGTAAAATTTTTATTTTAAAAATAATAATTCCCATCTTATTAATAAATAAATATGTTCACTAATCAAAAGCTTTGTATCTGAAGTCGCTTGTCTTAGTAAAAATCAATTTCTAATAGTGCGTTATCTATTCTGGTATTTTTCGCTAGACTTAAAGTAATAATAAAATAATTTAATGGCTCTTGCACCATACAAATCCAATAATAATATAAATAATAATATAAGATGAACTATGTAAAACAGGAAATTATTATTTTAATTTATTAAGAAAATTTCAAGAATGATTGGAATTTTAGGAATGGCTGGAATATCGAATTTTTTTCCCCACTTTCTCTTATTTTGTTTAGAACAGGAATAAAACTTAAAAATAAGAAAATTTAAAAAATTTTATAGACTTCATAAAATTTACACAAGAAGTCAAATTGTTATTAGAAAACTCGTGTTTACAAATGAAAATGTAGATTTTTCAAAATTATCACCAATGAAAACGCAGATGAAGATATTTTGAATATTTTAGTGCAACGAAAAAAATATGAATGCAATAAATCTAATAATTTAATCGAGAAGACTATAATAATCTGCACAAGAATCAATTTAGAAATCAAAATGTTGGAAAAAATTTTTGAATTGATGTAACAAAGCCTAAATTAATATTTAAATGCATACTTTTTGCCTCGTTATATAGATTAAAAAAATATGAAGCCGATTTTTAATGCGTATCTCATTTATAATTGGAATTATCTAAAATCAAACTAAAAACACATATTTTGTTTACATGAGTTTGTAAGAATTTTGAAATGAGATTGCAGTCACCTCTGGAATTCATTCAGATGAAAAAAAAAAAGAAAAAAGACCACTATGGAAGTCGTAACTTTTCTTACTGAAATCGACATCTGTTACTTTTTCATGTCTTTTGAAACTTCCATGTATGATGATATCTTTGTGGAAAACTATCCAAATTCAGTATTCATCCTCTATCCAATTTGAAAATTGATATCAGTAAAAATTAACGCAATTTACTATTTCACCGCTCTGTTTTATTTATGTAGTATTATCTATACCATATGCTGCAATTCAAATATCTTCTTGTCCCTGGTTCCAAATATGACAAGGTTTTTTTTTTAAGAAATCATAAAAACAACACCCTACTGTGTGAAACATTTAATTTGGCATTGTTCTTAAGAAGAAGAAAACTAGAGGTGGTGACTGGGCGACAATCTTCCGGCATTATGAAAAACTTTTCCGAGAATGCATTTCCGTTTAGGTGAAACATAATAAACAGTTATTTCCGGCCGTCAATGATATCGATATGAGATACATTAAGATGACCTTCGCTATTACTGCGACTCATCGTCTATAAGTAAGCAAGTTCCAGAAAAGGGAACAATAAAGACTTCTGTATCATCACCAACTAGCTTAATTGATTCTGTAGAAATTAAACGTAAAATGTATAAATTTCTTTCTTAGAACATGTATCATTCTTATAGAAAGGTATTCCAAATTGTACACCATGCTGCTCTTCCTTTTATCTATGGTAACATAAAGTCAGTTCACATATTTTTCAAATGTCTTATTTGTAATTAATTTTAATTAAATGATTGAGCGTCTTTATAAAACATCTTTCTAAAAAAATTGCTAAGAAGGGCATCATTTTTGGATATTTACTGTATTCGAACTTACTGAAAATGAAAAATATCTACCTAATTAAGAAAAGACAAAGCAGTTTCCATTGTATATATGTAGCACTACACTAAAAAAAACTAACTAACTTTTTTCATCCTGCACATGATTAAGATGAAGATGATTTGATACAATTTAGTTGTTGGTTTTGAAAATACTTTTAATTAATAATAATAATTTTCGCTACTTTTTTAAATGAAAAAACTGAATTCGCTTTTTTTTTAACCAAAATAATTCAGTTTAATTACCTTACAATTCTTGAAAGTATTTTGTTATGTATGCACTAGAGTTCACAATTCACAATCCTTAGTATCAAATCATCTAAAAAATGTTATTTACATTTTCTTTCTCTTTCTCAAAACGGAAGAGGCAATACAAATTGGTTTCATATTTCCCCTCCCATTATAACAAATATATCGATATCGACTATTGAACCGGAATTCTCGCATTATATTACATTAGAAACATTAAATTTCTGCCCCTTTAAAAAAAAAAAAAACGATAAGAAGTTTTCAGGAAAACAATAATTAAAACTCATTTTTAAAAAAGAATATTTTAATTCGTACTTTTTCAGAAGAGTTTATCAGGTAAAAACAAAACAGCACTAATAAATTTTCCTGAATTCAATACAAATTATTGAATAATTAAGATATTAGGCTGGTTTTCGAAATATATTTCCACATACATTTATGTATTTCTTGCTAAGGGAGTCCGAATCGATTATTGATTTAGTATTATTTGCAGTTAATGATCCTCTTCTGAAGAAATGACTGCTTGACAGAAAATCAAATATGTTCTGTTTATATCTTAATAGCCAGGTGCTTCTCATACTAGATATTTTATTCAGATGCTTTATCATATCGATAGAAGTAATTAAAATTACGATTTCAAATTCAACTATTGATACCACGGAAATTCAGTTTTAGAACCGTTTCATTGGACTTGTGAAATAATATTTAATGAAAACGGCAATTTTAATAAATTTAATGTCGCTTTATTTTTATAAATATATGTGAAAATACACAAATGATTTAAAACTCTAATTTTTTTCTTTCTTTGAGTTTAACTCACAAATGCAATAAAACATAGAGAAAGTTTTTGCGAAAGCTTCGGGATTGTTAAATAGTTACTTTTTATTCATTAAAAATTAAGTTTTCAAGTAAAGAAAAGATTATTTTATGCTTAATATTATTATTTCTATTAAATTAAAATATTTTTGTTATTTAATATTTAATTAAATCAGCTATTATGTTTTAAGAGCAATTTTATCTTACAAAAAATAATTACATCGATTTTTAAAAATCGTTTTATAGAATATGTGATTGTTTTTAGAAGCAAGAGATTTAAAACCGTTTGGTGTTAAAGATATCTTCAATTTATTCTCTGCTACTAATAAAGAACAATGTATTATTACAATGTAATATACAAATTCTTCGATTTAGATTTAATTAATTTTTAAAGATATTTTTAATTGCAGTTTATAACAGTATTTTCACAGCTGTGAATAAAATCCAGATAGTTTTAATTGTTGCCAATAATATTTCATCCTAATTTCACCTTAAAGTTTATTGGATAATTTTCTGATATATTAAGTAAATCATTAAATTTATTCTGCTGTATATGGAATACTTCGATGCTGTATGATACTTCTTTTTGCCTTTTTACTTTTTAGGAACGTGTTTTAATTTTTCAATTACGGTCTTTAGAGATTACATAATTAATTTAGAGCAGGTATTTTTTATTTTCAGAGAACAAAACATAAAAATTATAAAAATACTGAGGTCAAATTTTTTTATGCTTATAGTTTTCTATATGTAATTCGTATTAACAAAAGTAAATATTAATTACAAATTTCTAAATGCTGCAGTCAATGGAAACTAAAAAAAAAAAAAGAAAGAAAGAAAACATCCGTTTTTTTCTTATCATTAAATCAGAAACACGTGGTAATAAGTATTTTCAAGAAACTATTTAACAAGCACTTTTCATAAATGAAACTCCTGAAAAGAAATAAAAAAGGTAGAAAAATGGAAAAATGTTAATTATTTTATTTCCTTTGAGGTTTCTGATCTTACGATCTCTCTCATTTAAAACTGAGAGAAAAATCGATCAACACTGGCTGTACAGTTGCCAAGCACACTTTGCCCCATTTAAGCCGACTCTTTAACCCCGCAGGTGGAAATAATTATCAATCAACCCCATCTACGCACTTCACTTCCAATTTTAAGTAAGAAAAGATCTTTGTATTTAATCCTTGCTCAGCGAAAGGGATGGAAATAAAAGGAAAGTTGCGGAGACATGCAATTCTATCCACTCTTCACGTGTGATTTCTCTCGTCTTTGAATAATTATTTCAGGAACAATAGAATACGTTTATGCTTATGTGATAAATGTCAAATGTTCCGTGTTATTATTAGAATTTGCTGCCCATCCTGAAGGATGGATAGTGGAAAACAAAGAAAAGTTAGAAGTTTGTCATACGGCACTCATGTTTTGTAAAATTACAATTCTGATTGAAAAGTTTACATTTTTTATTAAATTTCAAATAGTTATGTTTGTTTAAAATTCTATTTTAAGTTTACAGAACTCTGGGTTGGACTTTTTGGATGAAGGTGATATCCATCGGTAAGTTTCGACACACATTAGAGGTAGGAGTGTTTCCCAATTTAATTAAATGCATAACAATACCGTAAACATGGTGGTATTTGATGAAACCTTTGCTTTTAAAGAAATAATTAAAAAGCTATATATTTTAAGTGAAATATATTTTGGTTTGTAAAATAATTTTAAAATTATTCTGAATATCACAAAAATTTTGAAACTTAAAAAAATTTCAAATTTTTTTTAAATATAAATATAATTAGCAGTTAATGAGTTTATTAATTATGAGTTATTTAGAGTAAGCGTTTATATGATAAATGAAATCATGAAAAGCTTGCACCGTAAAGTGAAATTACATAGGGATAGCACTAAGCACTATTGCCAGACAACATGACCTCATAAAGATCACATAATCACCCTTTGATACTTTGAACTATCTAATTCAATTTCGATTTTTCAGTATTTTTAAAGTTCCTGCATGTTATTTGTGTTCGTCAATAAATACTGATCTTATCATGGCACTGCTTGTTTATTAATTCTTATGTATTATTTTCATACTATTAGCATCTTTCCAGTTTTATTATCACGCGTTTTCCAATATTAATTTTTCGAATTTATCGAGAAAACAAATGTATGTACATCAATTTTAAATATTTGTTGTTGTCGCTACAATAAATGATTAAAATCCTTTCCATTGTTTTTTCTTTATTCTTAAATTCTTCAAGAATTTAAGAATAAAGACATTTCATAGACATAAATAAAGACATTTCATAGAATACTCGAAATTCATTATCTTCAAAAACAGTTTCTGCTATCTGAATTTCAATTTAGTTACTCGAAATGAATTGGTAAGCAACAATTCCAACACATAGTATGTTATGATGTGTTTATTTATTCTTATAAAATATTATCTTTTTAAAAGTAAATTATAAATTTCTATTAAAATGCTCTTAAAATTATTTACTTTATGAAGAAAGAAAAAAGCTATTTTATTTTCTTATGCTAATACCTTCTTTCGTCTATTCTTTTCAAAATCTATATTTATAATAAAGCTCAATGTGTGTGTGTTGGCGCTCTACAGGCCAGACCGTTCGACGTACAACTACCAAATATAGCACATGCATTCCTTGGAGGTCGAGAATGTGCTCCTGGGGTCCCTTTTTTGAATTTTTAGTTAGAATTTTAATTATTAATTAAAAACTAACTTTCCCGCCAAAAAATCTTTTCATTTTTCCATCGCCAAATCTGCATAGCGTTACCATAATTGGCGTTGAAAATTCAAGCATGCGCATTGTGTTCTGATTGTTGACAACTATTTTCAACGGATACGGGCTTGGTTTTGAAGGCTTAACATGTTTCCTATAGATTATTTCAAACGATTCTGTTTATTTTCTTAGTGTTTCATGCATTTAAAACTAAACATTGTTAATTAACCAATCTGTTCATGATGAATCTGAGGGAATTTAGTTGAAAACTTCTTGAGATATTACATAAATCAAGAAAGAAATTCTTTAGTGCCCATAAGGTTTAAATATTTAGCAATTCTGTTTTCAGTCCTCATATTTAAAAAAATGCTTCGTTTCATTAAAAAAAAATATTCTTATATCAATTGCACTTTAACCATTTTTCCACTTTAATTTAAAGCATAAATTCTACGGGAACTAATAAAAAATTAAAGAGATGCATATTACGTTACGGCTCAAGACCTTTATAATATTATTAATGAATTATATGACTATCAAAATTTGAAGCTTTAAAATACTTTGATGTAGAAACTATTAAAATAGGAGTTACATAAAATATTTAATTATTAAAATTTTAATGAGCATTAAGATTGGCGAACCGGCTGGTCACCAAAGGCGATTAGTAAAAAAATAATTCACTTTTCTTATTGCCATTTTCTCTTAAATAAACTTTAGCTACGAACCGGAGAGGAAATAAATCTGACAAGCCTGTTTATCCAAATTTATCTGTTTATCAAAAAGCCTGTTTATTTATTTATTTTTTTTTCAAAAACAAAAAAGGTCTAAAAAAATCATTGGAAAAAGAAACATTTCTAATATAAATCATTTTTACTCTGATAAAAAAAATTACAAAATCAAAATAATTAGATCGAAGAAAAACAAACATTGCCAAGCGAATAAATAAATGAAGCAATTGAAAAAAAAAAAAAAATGATTTTCTTAAATTCTCAACCTGCCTTCACTTCCTTCCGATTGAAAAAAGTATAAAAATCATCCTACCATTCCCTATCATTTATCAAATCCGCCTTCATTTTCTTCATATGGATTCTTTCCCATGAGATTTGAAATGATCGAAAACAACTGTCCAAAAATAACTGAAACGGGCGATCTTTTAATAGCTGCAGTCATCGAAATGAATCAGACCCCTCGCTACCACAAGGTAATCCAGATGAAAACAAGAGATACCAATCGATTTTTTTCGATCTGTCCCTCTCCCCTTTTCTCTTCTTAAAGAGCTAGTAGCATTTGACCGATTTTCTCCAGGTACATTTATGTCAGCACTACGAGAAGAGGGTTCAACCGTCGCATAGGCAATTTTCTAAAGAAAGGAGCTGACATATATATCTTGAGATGTTGAGGATCACCTGGGAGAAAGTTCTTTCAGAACGGTCTATTGTAAAGTTCTAAGAACATAGACAGGGAAGGGAGCTTTGGGGAGACTTTTTTTTTCTTTTTCTATTCTTTTCTATTACCAAGCTCATAGTGGGAGAGTAAAAGTGCATAGTACGTATAAATGAAACAAACAAACAAAAGGGAATAAATACATTGCATAAAAAATTATTTTTGGGCTAAACACAATAGATGGATCGTTATTTTTAGATCCAACCATATCCAGCGGTTTTTAACTCTTAATATGAAAGGTAAATTCAACCGATGCAGTAGAATCTTTTTTAACCTGAAGAAACAGTGCCTCACCGATGCAAGAAGAGAAATTTTTTGGATTTAATGTATGTTTCTAGAGGTTACTAGTTCGTGTTTAATGATGCCATGTGCAGAAATTACAGCATGTGAAGTTCAAATGATAATTTTTTCGATGTGTCGGTTACAATTAAATAAGTACGATCGAAAATGGCACAAATTATTTAAAAATAAAATACATGCATGCGATATTATATTTCAAAAATGTAGATTAAATAACTTAAAATTATTATACATATTGTTATATATAAATTACGCATTTCTTAGCATGATGACACATATTTCGAATATGTGCTGGCTTACAGGATTCTCGCCAGAGTTTAAAAATTTTCTTATACAATATGAAGATGCAGAATATTTGTGCTAATATAAAAGAATATTGCTTGGACATATTCTATGAAAATGAACATTTCTTTCCGTTCGCTTACTTCTATGCAATTATCTTGATCTGTGTGTAATATTCAGCCTCATCCTGTCCCTTTGCCTTTTCATCGGAATAAATTTTATTACTTCATCCTGATCATGCATGATGTATGATGGAAACAGAAATTTTACATCCTCTAAGTAAGCATATCCTTCTCATAAACCCATTGCATAAGAATTTATTTATTTTTATATCTTAGAGTTAAGTTTAGGATTAAATTCATATCACCACAAGTGCCATCGTTTTAATATTACAGGTTATTTGAGTACCAATTACTAATATTATCTTTCGATTTGGACTCACATTCTCAAACAGATATAAATTTTGCCTATAACATCAACTAAATAAAAAAAACTATTAATTACCTTAGCTTACTTAATTCCTTTTTCTTTAATTAGTCATAAATGATATTATTACGAATTTATTTTTTTCTCATGTCTTAATAATTTCCTTAATAATATTACATTTTAGATGAGTCAGAAAATTCCTTGAATGGACTTGCGCACAATATTTACGAAATATTAATCTTTGGCGTGAATTAGCATTATTACTGAATCTATCTTGCGATGCTTGTCGAGTTTTTTAGCTATTAATTCCGGCATAAAGTTAATAGCATCCAAAAATCGAATTCGTGTTTTGAAAGAGTTTTTTCCAATCGATTGAAACCAAAATTTGATACTGAATTACAAAGGTGGTCACAAAATCATATTCCAAATTTGATATATTTAAGTTATTTTGCACTTACATGCTTCTGAAGGTACAGATTGACAGACGGTCAATTCCTTGATAAATCTGATTCCAAATTTGATATGGATATAAAGTTTAGATGCTAAATCTGCGCACTCCATTTAATCATCGAGCTCTCTTCCATTCTAGAATTATCGTGTTAACTTATATCCGAAAGCCGGACAGACAGATTTCTTCAGAATGGATTATGCTCAAAATTTGACAGAAATCATCCATTTTGTATGAAGATCATGTACCAAATTTCATCCGTCTAGCTCAAAGCATTTTTAAGTTATTTTTTTTTATCTCGGATAGGCTTGGAAACATAATAAAAAAATGTGTTTTTCAAACTCACGGAGGTCTAAAACGCGGAGATTCGTCAAAATCGATATTTTCACAAATTTTTCGATGATCGAAAAAATTTGGAATATTGCAACACATTCTCTATCCTTCATATACGACAAAATAAAAAAAAAGTATCTTCTCATATCAGAAATTCCTCAGTGTGATACCGCGCTAACAAATGATTTTTGAAATCGCATTTCTCTCTATCTCTTTGGATTCCGGCATTGGATGGAGAGGAGTATTATGGTTGCTAAATGCACTGACTATTCTCTTAAATTTAAGTTGAATCTAAATAAAATGTAAAACTTATAAATAGTTAGTACAAAATCCATAAATAATTTATTTGAAATCCAACCTAAACAACAAAAATTCCTTGAATGTCATTCATTAATATACAATGGTGCATCAAGAACGTTTTATTTGAAAGATTTCGTGACAATTAATTAATTAATTTTTTATAAGTAAAAAAATCGAAAAGATTATTTTATCTTAAGTGTTCTCATACATATTTAATGAAATATATCTTAAATCAATTATTTATTTGCTTCTTGGAGGGGAACCTACAATATTTAATTAAACTTTGTATTTGTTAGCATGTATTACATTTTGTAGAAAAAATATCATTTGGTTGTTTTTAAATATCGTTTGGTGCAACTGCTATTCACATTTTAATTAAAAATAAAACTAGGAAAAAAGAAATTAAGAAAAAAAATTTAAAAAACCAAGATTTTTTTTTCAAAAAAATCTATTTTAAAAACTTGAATACCCCATTATAATAATAATTTTAAAAAAAGTCCTTAACAAATATTCTAAGAATTAAATGTTACCCGTTTTTATGAACAAAGATGAACATGAATTTGTATATAAAAAATATATTCATCTTGATATGGTAGGGTGAAAATATATGGACCGTATACCAAGTTTTGAAGGGGGAGGGCGATTTTAAAGGCTTTTTATTTTCCCTTCTGTGGCCTCCAGAGTGGGAGCATAACGCATCAGCTGCTGCTGAAAGCTGAATAGGTACAGAAGGATCTGGAGAAAAGCTCCACTGGAAAACGTTCATGTAAATAGGACAATGAATAACGGTCTCTCTTTCTCTCGGGTAAGGGATTTGACGGCGAGATCATGCTCAGTGACGTAAATCTCTGTAACTAAAGCGTTGACAATGTTATGCCATTGCTTCAAGACACGGAAAGAAAGAAAAGAAGGGAGGAAAAGGATTTTTAAGCGGAGAAATTTTCTTTATTTCACAATTCAGCTTTTCTATTTCATTTTTTAAAGCAGCAATATATAGTAACAATAAATAAGCAAATCATGACAATTATAAAATCACGGCAGTAATGCGATTTAATATATAGAATTTTTCAGGAGACAAAGTGGAACTTAGCTCCAAAAGACGTATTGGGATGTTTTTCATATACAATTATTCATTTCTTAAAGCATATTTACATTTAGATATTATTATTTTATAATTCAGATGTCTGAGATATGGATGTAATAAATGCTCTTGACCACCTAATGATGTTAAGGGAAACTATTTATTTTTCTGCGATTTTCGAGTGTTTTTTTAAAATATATTCTAAAATGTGCGAGGAACTTCGAATGCATTCTGCATCATACAGGAAATAAATAAAGAAAATATCATAGCATAGCGAAAGCAGCAAGATGTTAAGTTTTAAATGCCACATTTATTTATTTTCATGAAACCTCACTATGGCCTGAAGATGTAAGGAGTTATTTAAAACCAAAAAATTAGTAAATTTTGATTTAATGTTCCTATAGTTACTAATGTATTTCAACACAATAAAAACAAGGTATAATTATAAATAGAAAATTATTCAATACCATAAATTTTCAGTTTTTTTTTTTTTTTTTTTTTTTTTGTGGAATGCACGAAATCAGTATTTAAATAATATATTGTTCCAAGGCACAACTGAGAAAATATAAGTGAACTATAGTTGATTTCTATATTTACTGAAAACTCTATGTCATATTTTTTTTAACAAATTAATGAAAATTTTGCCTAATTACCATTCAGGCATTTTCACGTTACGAAATTCAAGACTATAATGTACATAAAAACTGTTTGGCATCTTTTTTACATCACTTTTCCTCTTCAAAAAGCAGTTGACGCAATAATAATATTTACTGCAGGAAAAAAACTATAAAATAGGAGAATAGTTTCACGAAATATTAAACAAAAATTCTCCAAAATGATGATATATCTAACTACAATAATTAATGCATTGTCTTAACAAAGAAAATCTCACTCATGAGAAAAATTTTAAGATAGAATTTTTTCATCCGTAGTTGAGCCATACATCTGCAAGAAACTGAAACTAAATTAATAATTTGTATACAGCTTCATAACCTTCAAAAAGCTTTTTTATGCAGAACAAATAATTAAAAATGAAAAGAATAATCAGTAAAATCTGCATTAAGATTTAAAGAAAGGAATCATCTTCAACCTAGCGAAAAATTCTTCGACCGGAAACGAGAAATTCCCATTCAACAACGGCGGTTTTAAAAAAGATGAATAGCTCATTCGCCTTTGATCTTGGATTAAATTTTAAAATTCTTCAATTTTTTTCAGGTGGTCTTCAAAAGGGGGGGGGGGAGTTGTGCGATAATTAATTTTTGTTTTATACTAAAAGCTTAAGTTAAACAGCTAAAATTGCAATTTAAATTTCTTACTTCTTACGTTATTCAGAGAGAAAAGCAATTTCTGATTAGAATTTTTCTCTTAGAAATTTTTATATTATTTAATTCTTTAAATGGAAAACAGTATTCTGGAAGAATAATTTGTAAATCGTGTAGTATTTTCTTAAAGTGAAATATTTTTGAATAGAAGGCTTCACAATTTGAATAGATTTCTGGTACATAATAAAATTTAAAAAAAAAAGTTATTCTAATATTCACTTGCAGTGATATTCAAATGATATTTCTATGCGAAAGCGATTCGATTATTATTTCTAGATAAAGAATTGCTTATTGCAGAAATATTCTGCATACAATATAAAGAATTCACTCATAAATAAAAGTTACGAATTGTTCCACGTGCAAGATAAAGGAAATTAATGCAAGTTTGAAAGCCGCTTTCTTCAAAGGAATTTTCTCGCCTTTTGAATTCATTAAATTGTTATCTCTGTCACTGAAAATGAAAAAATATTCCACACTCGGAACAACTAACTGTAGTCGTATTTGGCGGAATACATCAAACACGAGGACACTACTGCATTTTAGAATATCTTTTGAAAATCATGCATCTGATGTTTCATTATCACTCTTTCATGAAACTAGTTTCAATCCATATTTACAATTGAACGTAAAACATGAAGATAGAAGTTTGATTCTTATTTGCAAATAAAATTCACAAATATTTTACTAGATCATGAAGGATAACCACACAGGTCCTTGTTTGACTATTAACATGAATTCAAGAGGAAAATTCCCATACGATTTTTTAAATATGCATTTCGAAAACCAAAGCATTATTAGTAGCTTTTGTATAATTTTCCTCTCATAATAAAAAAAAATGAAAATTTCTAAGATAACTGAAGCTTTTTTTTTTCGAATTAGAAAACCAGTTCGAAATATATAAAATAAATACAATAAAAATTACTAAATTTCGAACCACCAATTTAATAATAGTCTCCATAGAAGAATTCATTCCAGTGGACTACCATTAAAAATGTTATTATACTTCGAAAATATGTTAAAATTTTCCTTATTAGTTCAAATTAAACTTTTATTCCATATGTTAGTAATAATTTAATCTTATAAGTAAAATATTTCGGAAGCATTCGAAAGTTCAATAAACACCTGCATAACATATTCAAAATTTATTATCGAAAATTTTAAAAATTGTCAAAAATTAAAAGGAATAAAAGAAGATTCGGACAGTTTATTTATCAGACATGTTCTAAGCAGGAAAGTATGGGCTAGTCGGATATTATAGAAAATTTTTTAACTCATCAACCGATGAAGAATTTATATAATACCTACGTGCAGAGCTATAAATGAATTTGTAATGGCTTTTTTTTCTGTCTAAAGCGAATGCCAGAAATCCATTTTCATCAAAATTTATGCACTGAACATATGTTTTTCATAACATGAATAATTTTAAGCTAAGAATTATGAATTATCTCTGTTCGATAAATGCTACGTTTTTTTTTAACATCTGTCACTCAATGGAACTGAACAATAAATGAATTAAAAAAATATGAGCTTCTGACACAACGTACATTACTACGAGGTTCTAATGGTGAACAATTACTTTACAAACAATAGTTCAAATAGATTTTACTCAAACATCAGTGGCACTGTTAAAATAATTTATTTCAGTAAACAGACAATTCGCACATGGTCGAAACTGTTATTGAATTTGTTTTGGCAGTTACATAAACAAGTAGTTCAGGGAAAAAAGTAGCGTTCATAAATTTTTAGTATTTTTATCAGCACACTGTAGATAGAAAATAAAAGGACTTTTTTGCCAGCTTTGAATTTAAAATTAATTTTAGATAATGCATTTATATTTTTCATGCAATACTGAATAATTTATTAATTTAATGACCATATGTTTTAAAAGTGGCATGCTTTTATTGCTTTCACATACAAATTTCCATAATAGACGATTTACCGAACTATATAATATATGATTATAATGCGATTATTAAAACCACACAATATTATCATGTAATTCATGCCAATTTTCGTACCATATGATGAGATTTGTTCTGACAATTTAAACACGATCGAATTAATATTTTTTACTAATTCTGAAATAAATTAACTTATAAAATAGAAATTATAAAATTCTAAATATAGTTGGGTTTTTTTTTTAGATTTTTTGTATATTGTTTCAGAAGTCCCCCCTCCCCACTTCTATCTGCAAAATCAGAACTTCAAAACGATAACATACAAACAAATTCAAACTTGAAATAAGGTAACTATAGAAAGCACATATTTTAAAAAACCACGTAAAACAATCAATCAAAATGAAATCGTTTGTTAATATCTGTTCAAATATAACTGAATATTTTAAAATCATCTTGAATAAAAAAAAAACTCGAAATAAAATCGATTGCAGTAGTTAAAAGAGTATTACATTCTTATTTCAATTAAATATTTTGCACGTCCATTTTAGGAATAATTATGAGATAAGTAGTAATCAAAGAATTCATAATATACCTTCTAAGAATACATTGCTTTTAATTTTACTAAGAATAGATTATTTTAGAAATTATATGTATACATAAATACTATATAAAAATCTGTTTTATTTCTTTCTTAAATTTTGTTTCTTACACAGATGTTACACAATACCTTACTCCAAGCATTCTATTTCATCTCATTTGTTTATACTGCAAGTAAAACTTAACAAGATATTTTCAATATTAGCCTACAACACAAAATGAATCGATATAAGTAATTCAATATGGCAAATAATAAAAGAAGAATTCTTAATTTTATGCAATATAATTTTAAAAATAGCATTCGGATGAATCTCAGCTTAAATGAGATTCCAAATTATTGATCTGATAGAAACAAAACAGAAAAAGCAACTTACCTTTGCAGTATGCAAAAGGCTGTAAATAAAGAAAAGCACCGAAAAAGAGCACCAAGATGAAAGAAAAAGATAATCTTCCTCTACCCATGACTACAACCGCATGATGCTGTAGAATTCTCTTCACGCAATCTCATGTTGACTCAGTGTATAACCCTCTCATAGTCCTTTTCACCATCAGCAACAACTCAGTAGTCCGCGGGAAAGAAGATTCTGCACAGATCCGGGCACTTGCTCTTATTGGCTGGATTGCCAAGATTGATTTTTAGCAATAGTAACACATGCTGCCATCTAACGTGCACAAAAGAAACAAATTGTTTCTCATATTGTAAATGATAGTTATTTCGGGAATATCAATAGTCATTTGCCTTTGAATTTGATTAAAAATTACAAATTAAACACAAATTGAGGCAAAAAAACTAATTAAAAATATTATAAAACTAATTTAGAATTTAAATTAAAAATAATTCTTATACATTCTTTTTTATCAAATTTATTTCCGGCGACAGTTTGTACATGTGTGTATGTGGATATATTGTATTTAATATTACATTGCGCACTGATGCCATTTGGCTTAACTTAAATTACATATTTACAAATTTCTTTTCTAAGGATTTAATTATAATTAATTTTTAAATTTTTACTTGGTGTAGAGCAAATACTTAACCAATGTGCTTTTAATTTTTTTTTTTAATTTCATTTTTGATATTAAGTGTTTGTGATAGTTAATTTTTCTTGTTACTAACTATGGTAATATCTATTAGACATAATAAAAGATTTTCTTCTTAATTAAGTTGATTTTTAGTTCATCAATTTAGGGCTTATTAATTCTGTGTTAATGTGAAATCCACACATGCTGTAACACAAAAATAGTTGCCTTCGGAATCCGAAAAAAAAAAAAAAAAAAAAATCGGAAATTCTTTTTCTTGGATTCTATAATCATGTAGGAATCTATAATAAAAAAAAATCCTCTGGTAATAAAAGAAGATCAATTAATCATTGTTATTTTTATTATTATCTGACTTATTTGACATGGGATGACTTATACGTTTTTCTTTGCATTTCCTGAAGATTGAAAGTATCCAAAGGGATTAATTCGATTATTAAGATATTGTGTACAAAATTAAATAAATGTTATTTTATTTATGCACTGAAAAACACTAAGAGTGCAACATTTCTTTGCACCTTGTTTCAGTACAGAAATGAGAATAAACGTTTTCTTTCAAAATGGACTTTTTCCATAACATTAATTATAAAAAGAGCATTATTATATTACTAAATATTTTTAAGTTGCTGAGCTGTTTAACGCTAGCAATATAGATTTTTCATGGTAACTGAAAAAGAATTTAGGTTAGAGAATATAGTTGGGAGATAAATTTGTATTTTCTCATTAGAATCTCGTTAAAAAAAAAAAAATTTATAAAGTTGCTTAATGAAGAGGCAGAGCTGGATTATTAAATATGTAGAGTAAACAATCGCCAAGAAGGGGCAATTGCTTACTAGTTTTTTTAGCAGTATTTTGAAAGTTATTTAACGTTATTGTGCTTTCATTTAATTATAAAAACAATGCAATCAAACTTATTCAAATGAAAATCAAGTATTGATGAAATAAATTTTAGAATATTATTCCAATAACATTCTTAATTAATTACCATTTGAAAGCTATGTATTCATTATTTTCTGACTTTAAGTAAATGAGATGCTTTGTTATTTTAAAAAATGCCCTATCTTATTATTAAATGTTATTTAGATGGTTTTAGTATTTTTGTGTAATTTTTTTTTTTTTTTACTATTTTGTTTAATATTACTTTTTAGTTTCAACTGTACATTTCTTTAAACGCAGTATACTGAAACCAATTTATTGGAAAGCTATCTGCAATTAAGCATTTTTACATTTCAAAATTTGTTACTTAAAAAATATATAAAAATTAAATAAAAATTGATAAAAAAAATTGGGGTTTGACAGTTTGTAGGACAAAAGATGCCCTGAGATTTGCATTGCTAAAGGATACCTAGACTGCTTCGTCTGGAACTTTGAAGAGGTTAACTGTCTTCATTGAATCACTTTTCTGTATCGATCAAATATCCAATTTTATGATTGCTTTAAAGATTATCTTAAGTCCGAATGAAAAATAAATTATCTGAACTAAAAAGTTTTTAGAGGCTCAATTTTTTAAGTGCTTTTTTTTTATTATTTATTCTCTTACCTTTTCATATCACTTAAGATTCAATTGAACCTTGTATTATTCTAAGCTGTAATATAACATTTTTACCCTCGTGCTAGATCAAAATTGGACTCTAAAATCAAATCTGCGTGGAATATTTAATGTTTTTGACCAGATAACAAGCGGATTGCTTTACGACATATTAATACGGATACTTTATTGCATCGAATGATTTACACATAACTTGAATAATTTCTCTCGGTAAACTGGAAGGGAAAGGTAGATTCCTTTTCACCTACCTTACTATTTTCAAATTTCTTTTAATTTTTACATAAAAACAAATGGAATGGTCTTCCTGAAATATTCTCGGATACCATCCAATCAATTTTCTCCCGTATTCCCGAATAAAATTATGGACCTTGGAGAAGGTTACGAATACCTCGAATGACGTTGGCGAGCGCCATGAAAAATACTTACAAATTATAGATCTTGTTATAGTTACAAAATACAGATCTTTGGCATGAGTATAGCAATTTTACTGAATCTATTCTGAGAATACGGGTCTTGGACGTGTTTTCGCAGATCAATTCACACCAATATTTGACACGAATTACAATTGTAGCTAAAAACTACTTAACGAATTTTATTTATTTAAGACATTGAGTTTACGAATTATAGTGTTTACATGTATGAGAATGTACGAACCGAAAGATGGTCAAACGGTTGGCATATTTGGTTCAAAATTTGATATAAATCTCTATTTTAGATTCTAAACCTGTGTACCAAATTTTATTTATATAGTTCTTTGCGTTTTGTAATTATTGAGTCCGTTTGTATTCAAACAGTCGGACAAATAACTTCCTCTGAATTGATTTTGCTTACCATTTGATAGAAATCTACAAATTTGGTGAAAAAACAATACATGAAATTTTATTTTCGATCTCAAAGCTTTTTCGAGTTACCTTTGTCACAGACAAACTGATTGGCAGACATCCATAATGCTAAAAATGTGTTTTTCGGACTCAACGAATTTTTCAGTTTGAACTTTTTGACGATTACAATACCTTCTCTGTACCTCGTATACGTTAAAATAAAATAAAATTTACATATCGAAGCAAACATAGGTAATGCTTATATTGATACCGAACAATCCATAGTATTAATTGCAAAATAAATAATATAAAAGTACAAATATTATAAAAAAATAATATACAAATCTGGGCTTGTAACTGAGTTTATATTATATAAAAGCTTCAAAGTTTCTAGAAAGTACCAAAAGTTTGTATTAGTCTGCAAGAACTAGAAGCTAATCTATGCATTTTAAATCTATTTGAAAAAATTATCTATCGTTTACAAATATTTTTCTTTCAATTAATTGCAAACAACAATATTTGATGATAGAAAGTACGAATTTATCGTTTGATTTTTCATTTATATTGCAGATAAAAACTCGTCTGCTTTTCTTAATTAATATTGTTGCTAAGATCTTATTTGTCGTGCATTTAAATATTTCAATTATAACTATTAATTGGACTAAAAGGAAATTTACCAAAAAAAAAAATTGTAGCTTTAAAAAATATTCTTTGGCATTTGTGTATTAATTGCATACCATTGGCAAATTTTCGGCTTAATCTCATGTCACTGGCGGACATAGTCGATAGGCTTACATGATATCTTTGCGGATATTTCTTTAGGGATTAATCATTATTAGTCTGTTAATAAAAATAACATTTCTTGGTTAAAGCCATGATGGTTATGTTTTATTATTATAATAAATTTTAATAAAGTATAACTCTCAGTCATGCGGTAGACATCAAACGAAAGGATCATTAAATTAACAAAAGCTCTAGAATAATGAGGTTTATTATATAATATATATACAGTGGCTCAAAAAATTGAGAGTACACCTTACTTTTACTTGATAAATCCGACTTTCAATATAAATAACACATTACCGGGTAGCGCAAACATGTTTTTGTTTTTACACATAAAAAATGGTTTAATTTAGAGTAAAAATAAAGAAAAATCAACGAAAAATTTCTAAATTGAAAAGTTTCAGAAGCATTTTAAATAAACATACACAGAATTTTGCCTCAAAAAATTGAGAATACACCAATGAAATTCTTGTAATATCTCGCATAGAAAGAACGTGTCAGTATTTATTTGCATGTCTTTTAGCTTTTATAATGTCCTCTAAACCTCGTGGTACCGATTCGACCCATTTTTGGTGGTATTTGAAGATATTTTACTCCATTCTTCTTGCAACACTTGTTTTAAATGGGTTTTGTTTCTAATTTTGTGTTTTTTTGTGTGTTTCTAATTTTCTAATTTTGTGTTTTCACACTACTTCGAGTGTGGCTCACAGATATTCAATGGTATTGATGTCGGGGTACTGTGGTGGTGTGTGTAACTGCTGTTTACAATGAAAAAGACAACATATTTTGACGTTACGTGCATTCTGTTTGGGGTCGTTGTCCTACTGAAAATGAAATTTCCATCTAAACCCAAATTTTTAGCACTTTCCTTTAAATTGCTGCGAAATATATCCAAGTAAACCATATCGTTTACAATGCCATCTATAAAAATTAAATTTCTTATCCCGGATGAAGACATGCAAGCTCAAATTATGACGGATTCACCACCATGTTTAATTATAGGACGTAAATTTTTTGGATCCAAAGCAGCATTAGCCTTTCTTCATACAGTACGATGGCTGTCACTGCCAAAAATGTTGAGTTTTCTTTCATTATTAAATACAGCTTTCTTTCGAAGATTATTGGTCTTCAATTGATGAGTGTTTGCAAACTTAAAACGCTTTTTCTGAATTTGCAGGTTTATGAACGGTTTCTCTCTAACATTGTGACTTTTATATCCAGCTTGTCTAATGGCATTTCGCACAGTTTCAGCACTTACACTTCTGCCTATGATTTGAAAAGTTTCTACAACAAGTTGGATGAACCATATGGTAGCAGCAATCTAGAGGAAAGTGTTATAAATGTGGGTTTAGATGGAAATTCCTTTTTCGAGCAGGACAACGACCTCAAACAGAATACAAGTAACGTCAAGTCTTTTTCATTGTAAAAAGCAGCTACACACACTTCCACAGTACCCCGACATCAATGCCATAATATATTCGTGGGCTATACTTGAAAAAATGGCAAAAAACACAAAATTAGAAACAAAATTCATTTAAAACAAGTGTTGCAAGAAGAATGGGATAAAATATCTTCAGTAACCACCAAAAATGGGTCGAATCGATACCACGGGGTTTAGAGGACATTATAAAAGCCATATTATATATATGAGTATATATATATATATATGAGAACCACTGCAATAGACATCTTTCTATAAGAACCTACTTAAAAATGGTAAAATTTGCGCGTATGGTTTAGAAACTTTGTATTTTAGACAAAATTAAATAGCAACGTTTATAACAGCTGAGCGAAATAGGTAATATTATAGTAAAATGAAATCGACTATCGCAAATTTCAAGTTATCATGTGAAAACATTATTATTTTTAAGTTATTATTTGTCTTATTTAATTTAAGTCATTAACCAGTTTTAACCGGCTTGAAACAAACACGAGACTTCTCTCTCGGTCTCTATCCCTCCCCTCTCTCTTTCTTTATATATATACAAGTGATGATATTTTAATTCTAATTTCAATTTAATTAATTTCCAAGATTTTATCTTAATTTAGCCCATAGAAACTTCATTCTAAAATATTCTTATATTTCGTGAACCAATTCCACTTTCTCTACGTAATTAATTCAAGAAAGCTTTCTAAAATTGCTGAATCGGCTAAAAGCCTAACGTTCCCACATTCCGCGTGAAGAGACCAAATACCGCTGACGAGACAAATTCTTTTTTAAAACCTCCCTGTGTTTCTCCTGCCTTGACAGCGCGTGTAGCGAAAATCTCTACGGAAATCTCATTATATTAGCACTATGAAGAAATATTTTCCGTATCAATTTCTCTGGTTATATAAAACCAGGGATAAAATGTTCAAGAACTTTTTCCTCATTTCCTTTCTGTGTTGTGTGTGTTTCTCGTCGCTCATCGCTTGTACATATGCCTGCTTCTCCAAAATCAAATAAAACGACGTCACGAAATCAAAAGTCTTTTCACTGTATTCAAAACTGCATCCTGCTTCACATAATCACATACAATAATGCTCTCTCTCTCTTTCTCTCTCTCTCTCTCTCTCTCTCTCTCTCTCACACACACACACACACACAATTTTTAATTTTTTTAAACTTTCATTTTCAATTTTTCTAGACCGATTTTGAGATTAAAAAAACGTTTTTCTAAATATCGATGCATGCACAGTTTGATAGTCTCACGATCGGTTTAAACTGGTTAATAACTTAAATAATTAAGACAATTCGTAAGAATTCAGAGAATGTATAATTTGGATATCAAGTTGTAACTTTAGTTGGCGATAAATAGCCAAATGTGACAACCTTCTACATTATTTTCTAATAACCTTATTTTAATTATTGAAATTTTCTCTGAACCAACAATCTTTATTGATTAAACAAACAATATTTTAACTTGTTTGGTTTATTTTTAAAAACGTCGCGAGAGCTAGGCAATAACACTGTGATTTCCAAGGGAAATACTACAACAGCAGACGATAGATAATTCAAAAGCTACACAGTGAAAGCCGACACCAAAATGAAACTACATTAGCAGACTATAGATATTTCAAAAGCTATACTATGAAAGCCGACTCCAAAATAAAACTACATTAGCAAACGATAGATATTCTAAAATCTATACTATGAAAGCAAACTGCAAAAAGCTATTTTGTCGCCTACGCATTCTGAGGCTTCAACAATTTGTTGCCTTCAAATCACTTCAAAAACCTCAAGTCAAAACAACATCATGTTCTCACATGATAATAATAAAATATTATATACTGATGTGTCGAAGAGGATCAGTCCAAAACTAAAATTAATTAGATTTGTAAACTAGAAATAAACTACTTAACCTGTCCACTTACATTATTTACTACTGAGCTACATTGCATGCACTACCTATCCATCTTTTATAGATGTCGCAATCTCCTGTGGCTTTGCAAATAATTTCGTCTTGGAATATTGTGTGTTTACGTAGTAAAAATATGCATCATAATTAATTAAATTACAATTCAAAATTTTTTTGGTTGAAACATTATCTCAGATCGAGCAATTTTAACCCTAGAAAATAAATGCTATGGATGTTAATAAATTTAACATTTGAGCTCTAATTAGTTCATTCATACAAGTTTATAATATTATAGACGATGTTTTCAATTTAAAAGTAAAATGCGGGATTTTAAAACTCAGTCAGAATGAAAAAATACAGGGCCAAACGCAATTCGATTTCGCATGCATATTATTTTGACTAAAGGCAATCGAAATATGTATATATGAATGCAAAATGATTTACACTTACGTCACATGGGAGAAAAGTGCCACTATAGACAACCTATTCCAGTCTAATTATATTAACGTTTCATGTCATAACAGCACTAAAGGCTATTTCAGGGTGATCTTCATAAATTCGAACCGCAATCAGATGACGAGGGCGACACCTAAGTTGGTGTCTCCTTCCAGTCCTCCAAGTTACATTAGTAAGAGGACATTTGTGTTCGATGAATTTGACTGCTTACATGATGGTTCTTCAATGAGTCCACTTTCGAATCTGAAACCGAGATTTTACCATCCGGCTAAAAAGGTGATAACAATGCTGTGATCTTAAGCTGGACAGTAAAGTAGACATAAACAAAAAAACAAAAAGGAAGACATGTTAGGATTGACTAAAGTTTAATAGATTTTTTTTAGCACAAATTTTTTTCTAACGTTTACCTTCCCTCTTTTTCTCTCTTTCATTTCCAGTTGGTAAGTTACATCAAAAATTCTGAGAATGTGGAGAATGCAAATTTTTAATTGTTTTATCTTAATCCTTTGACCTTTTTTGTTTTCATTAGATAATCTATGCCACTGAAAATGTTATTCTCTATATAGTCATTGTTCAACGTTCGAAGAAAATATATTGAAAGTATTTTTTAAACTAAATTATGAACTAAAGAAAGCAAAGTTTTAAAATTAGAATTTGAGATATAAAGTCATGAAGTGAATGTGAAGTACATAAAAATTGTATTAAATGTTAAAATTGAAATGCATCCTCAGAATAATAATAAAATATTGATTAAATCTTTATCAGTCGTATAAAACATTTCTTTATTTAGTTTTTTTTTTTACTATTTTTTTCTTTAAAGTAATAAATAAATAAATAATTAAAATAAATAAACCTATGCATACCGTCTCCCTTATATCTCCATCATTTTATCATATCTTAAACGTTAGCTATCTCGCTTTTAGATTTTGTACGACTTGGCATCAGTTGGCGATTACTAGGGTTACCAAACAATGGATTTCACCCAAATGTAATTTTATGAAATGAATCTGAAACAATATGGCAGTAGCAATTCGGAAAATTCAGATGCTGAAATTGATTTTTTCTCCTTTTTTTGTGTCTATCATTTCAAATTACCAGATAAATAAAATGATTAAGTATAAAAATTTCTTGCAAAAAAAAAAAAAAGATTTTAATTAAGAATAAAGTAACTTTTTAACATTTCTCATCTTTAAATTTGGATGAAAAATATTTATGAAACGAATCCTTTTTTTTTCGAATAATTTTTCTTCTCTTAAAAAGAAAATACCAGAAAATATCGCTGGAAATCGGTTATGAAAAATTAACCGATTTTTTTCAATAAATATTCTGTGCTGCCATCTGTTGATTTTTAATGCAATTTCATGCATTTATTTATCTCGCAAAATATCAAGCGGGTTTGCTTTTTTTTTTTCTTTTTTTTTTTTTTCCCCGAAACCTTTTTCGAATTTGAGAATGAAAAAAGGCTCCGTCTCAAAGCCAGGACATTTCAAAGTCGTCACAACCAACTGAAAAGCAAAAAATCGATTTAGCCGTCATTCACCTTATTATTTAACTAACATATTTAAAATCTGCAATATCAGAATTATTTATTTTATACCATTTTTGATGAATTATTATTTGATTTGATTACGTTTCATATGGCATTGAAAAGTTGCGGAACAATGCCCACCTCATCTTTCCTTCATGATCAAATCAGATTCTCGAGCACACTCACAACAAGACTCCTCAATTTAGGTAAGTCTTATAGTCAGTACACATCCATGTAGCTCAAATTTGAGGATTAGCAGACAAATTTAGAAATTTAAATATTTCAAGAAAAAAATCCTCTGTATCCGCGTTAATGTTCTATCGCATGTGAAAAATGACCATACCCATAATGATTTCAAATTTTGCTACAATTAAAATATGATAGTGATTGCAAAACCTTTCATTCACAGTAATGAGATACCCAGTATTGCTAGTAGTAATTAAACTCGACTACTTTATGGACATTTCCTATTAAACATCCACAGTTTGCTTCAATTATAATTAAAAGTATTTTGGACGGTAACTTCACTGAAACTTACTAAATATTTAAAAAATATTTTTTTTTTTTACCTAAATTCCACTCTAAATGATTATACCAAGCCTTTTGTAAAATATTAGCCAGTTTGCTCATTTAACTGTATTTTCTCTGATCTAATCCTACAGCATAAAATATTGTATATCGTCATAATATTCTTCAATATTTTAAATGCCGGACAATTTTGTAAAAACATCGTTACAGTATTAGCGAAAGTTTTGTACTGTTAAGAAATTTTCCGGGGTTCGTTTGGATAGTGGGGGTTATATGGTGTGAAGAACGCTCAATCACCAGGCGGCAGTAGAAAATAAAACAACGACGTTTATTTACACGTAGACACACAGGACAGCACAGAAGACGACAACTATATACAGCACAGAAGACGATTATTTTCAGCCGAGACGTGCAGCATACAAAACTCTACTACAGACAGTAGCACACAGCTTAGTTCAGCACTAGCTTCACTCCGTCGCTGCTCCGCTTATCTCTGGAAGGCCAGTTCTTTAACGTCGGTTTCGACTACTCAATTCACCACTGCCCGGCAGCTGCGGGTGCTTCCTTTTATAGGTCTCAGGAGGCGGGGCTAGAAGCCTCTCAACCAATCAGGAACGTTTGAGGCGTATCTCGGTTCCTACTGGACGGAACGGGAAAATTCTCGATGTTTCGGGTATAATCTATTTTGGCACCAAAGTCGCCGCCAAGTCGCCAAAGGGTCGCCAAGTTTGTCTCCAAGCTCTGGGACTTCCCATGGAATCAACTATGCTGGAAAGCCGCATCACAGATTCGTAACAGTGTTATTATTCGTTTGAGTATCCCGAGACTAACATTTTTCGACTATTGTACCTCTCTAAAGGCTAATATGCAGATGGATGAGCGGTTACTAAGTCTCCAAATTCTGCGATAATAATCTTTTACGTTACTAAATGTAAATGTCTCCTCTTTTCATCTTCTTTCTCACCCTTTTATCAACGAAATAAACTCTCCCTGACACATATGCAAAAGCGTGGAGAATTTCCGAATCCGAGAATGAATAGTATAAGAAAAGTCAGTTCTGAAAATCCTCAAACTAAGAAGTCATAAGAAATAGTTAATTCAGGAAACAACAGTGAATGAAGAGAATATTTTCCTTTACACTTATAAATAATTGCTGCAAGATTTATGTACGGATGACAAACACACCTACAAGATATACAAGGTGTGTTAGTTGCAGTGTTCTGCATTTTCAACTAAAAAATCAGAATTAACGCATTCCTCAACGAAAGAAAATCAAGCTATCATGCCTTTATCTCTATTAACGAAATATGAGATAACACATTAGCACAAAATTGCTTTCAGTAACAATGGCTTCATCAGAAAAGAAACTAAATCGAATATAAATTATTTATTTCTGGATGGGTATATAAATTTCTCAGTAAGAACATTTTCCTTTTGGAAAAGAATTTTGCATTATTTTTCTTTCTTTTCACAACCATTTCTATATACGTATATATTATTTTCTAAAGAATGTTTTATATTTTTTCAATATATTTTTTTTATGTTTTACATTGGCCGATTTCCGAATAAGCAAATTATAGCTTAGTTACTTATTGAACTTCATTAAAAAATACATTCTATTAATCATAAAATATAAGATAATATTAACAGTTCTCTAAACATATTTGGTGAAATTAGTATCAGTTTCATTATATTCAAATAATTATTGAAATATTTACAGACGTTGGAAGTTTGAAATGCAATAAGTATATTTACACGAGTCGGTCAACTCTATCAAAGCCAGAGCAGACGACGCCATAGCTCTGTTTATTCCTAAAATGGCGTCTGCTAATCCGAACAACTAACTTCTGACCATGATTTATGGTCAGGTTGTTGTCATGAAAAATGGCAAGTGTAATGGCTTTAGTTATATTTCTGATCATTTCTAATTTTCCTTCTGTTAAACTGTAAACGATATTATTAGTTTTATTTAATGAAAAAAAAGGAAAATAATTTGCAGTGCTAGTGGCACATATAAAATAAAATTGAAAAATGAAAATGAAAAACTTAGTTTGGATCAATTTCTTATAGTTAAGAAAGCATCTATAATTGGAATAAAAGATAATAGATTTAAAAGTTGACGATTCCCCATAACTGCATGTAAATTTAAAATTTTTAAATAAGTGGAACAAAATGAAACAAAATAGAATCTGTAATAATAACATCTGAAAATAACGATGGCATTGAATCTAAAATTTATTGAGGGTCCCTTCCGAGCATATTTGAATTAAGTACTGATAAACTAGCTGAAGAATCCAATATTAAGTTAATTGAAGTTGAGATTCCAGAATACTAACACCCCTAAACGTTGAAGTTCTAGTTGATTATCGTAGGTTTACGAATAAACATATGTTGTTGTTGTTTTCTAAACAAGAAAAAGGAGAAATAAATAAGTGAGCATGGATGTTATATTAAAACTCAAAAGGATGTAACTACATCTTACCATTTGGATTATTTTGTGTAAAAGCAAATTCTTTTACTGGTGGTTTGATAGATTGGAGAAACAACTCAAGAATTGTAGAAAACACACACACACACACACACACACACACACACACACACACACACACACACACACACACACACACACACACACACACACACACACACACACACACACACACACACACACACACACACACACACAGTGAATATGGAGACAAGGTAAAAGATTTCATTTATTTAGATTCCTTAATATCAAAGGTATACCTGTTGTACGTGTAATAAGATTTCTTGCCATTAAGAGTTTAGCATTTCAAGGCAAAGGAAAACGATGTTTTCGGATCCTTTAAAAATGAAAATATTTCAGGAATTTTAGATTTATTTTCAGAATGTGATGATTAAAAACAAATTCGTAGAAAAAATATGGAAATTCAGATTAAAACAACAAGCGTAGAATTTTTATAAGTTATATGTAAAGGAGTAGTAAAGTCAAAGCATATCAAGGAACTAAAACAAATATTATTTCATAAATGTTGAGTATACCTCAGATATTACTCCTTTAAATCAATTCTTTGTTACATATTTTATTAAATGATGATCTTATAGGGAGATTTATTAAATTCCTGACATTAAGTAAATAGTACAGAAAATTAATTGTTAAAGATTTAGTTTTAGAGACGTTTTTAGCTGAAGGATGAGAGGACAGTATTACGATAATGCTAAGAATATCCCTGGTCATCATAATGGACCTCATTCTTTCATTAGAGTCACATCTAAAGAAATAATTATCTATTATTTATGTTTACTTTTTCAAGCAATCATTACTTTAATCATTTTTTCGATGATACACATATTTGTTAAAAATAATACATAAACAAACCTCTGTATTTTTAAAAGCTATTAAGATAAAAAAAAACCCATAAAATAAATCATGAACTATTTATCAAATTTTAAAGAATGTTGAAACGCAAAATAAAATTGTTGAATTTATTAAAAGGGATAGCATCACAATATGCGCTACTTCGGGCCGTAGAATTTAATACTGATCTTATATGAATTTTGCCGAGTTGGAGCGGAAGTAAAAAACACGAATAAAAGTTTATACTGATTGATAAAGTATTTACGATTCTTCATTCTTACATTCGTTTCTCTTATTTTGGTTATAAATAAATTCAACAGATGGCGCCATGTTGTTTTTGTTGTAATGACTAACTCCTGCTCATGAATTGATTTTTAACAAATATTCATTTTGGAAGGGAATTTTTTAAAAATTTATTTTAGAGGGAAAAGATTATATTGCAACATTGAAAATACTTGCATAAAAACCTCAAAAAAAATGGCTCTGTAGCAATGTTAGAAATTACGCTGAAAAATTAACCCAAACAATAAAACAATTTTATTATTCAAACCGAAACAATAAAAAGGGGCTTTTTTAAAAAATCAGTACAAAAGCATAACAATATTTTTATATCTTTAAGATATTATATAGGATTTAAAATACCGAAACAACTTCGAAATATAGCAACCTATCTTGCGCTGAATGGAAAATATTTAAGCTCTCTCGATTCATTTTAATTTCAAAATATGCATATAAATGGCAAGTATTCTTGGTGGTATTTGAGAAATTGAATGAATCTAAATTTTTAATCATTTGATTTATATTGTTTGATTTTGATATACCTTTCGATTAGTGACGATAAGAGCAACTGCATGATCTTTTACGCCGGATATTCACGAAATTGAATTGCAACGTCGTTCTGCATCTCACCCCCGTTCGCTTATTATATTTTCTTATAAAAAATTACATGATTTGATCCCCATGACTCTCCCCCTTTTACTCCTGTTGCTAAGCGACTTTTTGTATTATAGATATGTGTCTGTAAAAGCAGTTTCTATCAAATCTGTGCCAATTGATCATAAATGGCAAAAGGGAAACAGTTCTAATTTATATTAATAATTTGTCGATTTCGATAAATAAGTGCATTTTTTTTATAAATCATTAATTTTAAATGTAAGCCTGTTCATGATAAAGTGTCAATTTTATTTGAAAGCGCGCTTCATGATAAATATATTTTTTTGATAATTGTTATTCAATAAAAGAAGAGCATAACGAAATTGTATCCATTTCAAAGTTTTTTCACCTCAAAATTGACCGAAAAAAATATTAATTGCCGTCAAGAAATAGAGGGGATGTTCATCTCTCGATTTCCTCTTGATACATTTACCGAGGGGGACACATCGTAATGAGGATGAGATGCTTCCGGCATGGTGGTTGGATCTCGCCACCCTGGAGGGTACACAAATAGGCGGGGGATCTGACTCCTCCCGTCGATGACTGGACGTACTTCCTTCGGGGAGGGTTGTACCGTGGTCGGTGATGGTCCTTAGGACTCAACCATAGTTCCCGCCAGTGCTGCTGTTGCTGCGGTCCGGTCATTCAGTCCTACGGTTTAAATCCGTATGCCTTCGTGGCGGGTCGGAGAGTCAGATGGTTGACTTGACTTTCCTCTTGATACATTATGGCTCTTTTCGTTTCACTTCATAAGGACATACACCCTCTCGACTCTTCATGGAAAAAATTCTCTAATGCATTCAGCGGGATTGGCTACCCCGCCAACCCCCCCCCCCCCTTTTATTTTCAGGAGTCCTGCATATCAGCATTTGTTCTTTGTACCAAAGTGCCCCCCCCCTCCAAAAAAAAAAACGCATTTCTCTTCTATTGGTTAAAAACCAACATTTAACTCGGGGCTATAATTTTAATAAAATGGCCATATATCAAATTTTATTTATCTATTTTAGAACTATCGCATGTAATTGCATGCGAATATACTGACCAACAGACTAATCAACTTTTTGGCGGATTTGCTTCAAAATTTTATACTTGTCCACATTTTAAATGCCAAAATTATGCATCAAATTTGGTCAGTCTATGCTTATCATATTTTGTAGTTATTGTGCTCATTTGCTCATTCATACTCGGTACAGATAGACAAATTTTCTTTGGGTCTAATTCTTTCAAAAATTTATAGAAAGTCTTCAAATTTGAATGCAAAGATTGCATACCAAATTTTATCTTTCTAGCTCAAAGCGATTATCGTGTTCACAGATAGAACATTAGGCAGGCATAAATGTAAAATCGTGTTTTTCGGATTCTTGAGGTCTGAAATGTGAAAATCCGTCAGAATTTCGAGTTCGAATATTTCGGCAATTTCATTACTTTCTCTTTGTATACTTCGAGTATACAAAAGTAAAAATCAAGGATGTCTTTTTCCTTTTTCTTTGATCAGCTTGGTTCAAACTCCAATGTAGATCTCCATTTTATTTTAGGTGTTATGACCACATAAAAAATTTGCTTTATCTAATTCTTGTCTTTGCATTTTTGAATTCCTTACATTATCGTCGCATTTCTTATTCATGTACTGATGGATATACATAATGATAACGGATTCATATAATGGACCCAAAATTTGATAAATATCTACAGTTCTGATGATAAAATCGTATGCTAAATTTTATTTATTTAATTCATCGCCTTTTTATTTATATTCATATACACAAGAACGAAGAGAAAAATTTCCTGTTGGTTGATTCCGTACAAAATTATACTGAAATCTATAATTTTGTTGTTAGTGAATTCCATATCTCGTCACATTTTTTTTAATTATTGTGTTCACTCATATAGACGTAATTCTAAAAATAATTTTATCGAATTCAGGAAGGCTTAAAATGTGAAAGTTTATCAAAATTCAATTTCTCGATGATTACCAGACCTTCTCTTCTTTTACTTCTATACGAACAGCAAAACAGAAAACAACAAAATGCTAATGGATGTCGTTGGAAGAGAATGATGGCGTTTTGTCGATCTTTCATTAACATAAAGTTCAGTTGGCCTTAAATTTTACAAGTTGCTTTCCTAAGAGATTAATATTTTTGATTTGTACCGCAATGAAAATGATATGTCTGTTTGCTCTCTCTCTCTCTATTTTTTTTCACTTTCTTATTTTTAAAGCATAGTGAAAGTTTGAAAAAAAAGTACAAAGCTGGAACTCGAGATTTTGACGCATCTACATATATCAGACCTCTTTCAGTCCGAAAAATGCATTTTTAGAATTCTATTTTTCTGTCTGTGAACGCTTTAATTTAGACAGATGGAATTTGATATCTAGACTCTACTCGAAATTTGCAGATTTCTATCGAATTTTAAACAAAAAAATTCATAAGTCGATTTGTCCGGCTGTCCCAGTATGAGTTAACACAATGACTACAAAATGAAGTGGTCTAATTGAATAAATTTAATACACAGATTTAACATCTAGATACTTACCAAATTTGGAACAAATCTGTGAAGGTGTTTGACCATCTGTCGGTCTGTACTTTTACAAACATGTAAACGCAATAATTCAAAAACTCAATGGCTTCTATATCACAGATAAATTTAAATATATGAATTTTATTTGTGATTTTTTTTTGAAAAGTTGTAATTCTGTGTCAAATTTCGATTTTAGTCTGTTAGAAAATACGCGTACGAAACACAGATTCGATTTTGTTATACGATTAATCACCTAAAAAATCGCCAAGTATTACATTCAGTAGAAATGCTAAATTCACGCCAATATTTCGTAACTATTGTTCGCCAAAGCCATGTAAGGTATTCACGGCCTGGCCTAAGGATCAAAATTATATGCCGCAGAAAGGGGATAACACCTCTATTAGAGAATATGCAGGAAAATTTTGGGAAAATCACGTCTGCTGGTTTTTCATTTATTGTTTAGTACCAACAATAATGCCAGGCTTATGCTGTAGTAAAGATTTCATCTAGGTGCAATAAATAAATTTTACGGTCATGCTTTAAAGGTACACATTAAAGATGAGAAAAATCCTAAGTTGTTGTATAAATATGAACAACTTTTTTGTTTCGTTTACAAATAAGCAACGAAATCGTATATAAAATCAGTCGATTTCTGGTACCATGCTTAATGAATCGAAATATTGAAATTTCTTTATTTTCATCCTTTTAAAAACTTTATATATTATAAAAATATGTTTTTAACACGTTTTTATTAATTGCAAGCAGTACAAAAACTATCCGATGAGCGATAAACTTGAAACTTTAAATATTATTTAGATCTAGATGTCAATAAATATTAAATTACTTTCTTTTCTAACTGTTCAGTAGAGATTTTACATTCGATCAAACACTTTCATCACCAACAGATGGCGTCATACCATGTCGTTAGCGCCCTGGAAAGTTAGTTTAAAGTCGATTGCAAAATTTCACGCGCACAAGTCGAAAAAGTAAATAATGATTTTTTTTTTATTATGCCACGTTTTAAAACTGATCAAGAAAGTATGAAATGTTTTCTTCCATATGAATTTTTTTTTAAAATTCACGATGACAAATTTTCAGAACAAACTTTATTGGATTAGGAATATATATGGAGTTATAAGTCTGTATGAGGCTAGGAGAATTATTTTATGCTTTTTAATCCATTTTAAAATTGTGGTGTATTAAAAATTTTTATATAAATAATCATTCAGTTGTAATAGTTGGAGAAAATTTAAAAATCACAAATTTGGTGTTTATATAATTTATTTTATCAAAATATTTTACGGGTTATTATGGAGTTGTTGTTGTAAATAATTTTATCATTACTCTTTTATGGTAATTTAAGTACATTATGAGAATATTCCATACATTTAACAGTTTTTCATCATATTGCATAGT
This sequence comes from Argiope bruennichi, assembly GCF_947563725.1. NCBI lineage: Eukaryota > Metazoa > Arthropoda > Arachnida > Araneae > Araneidae > Argiope > Argiope bruennichi. Next base: position 53,126,299 of record NC_079153.1, on the reverse strand, counting down.
ATTCGTTTAAAGAAAATAAAGAATGGCAGTGTAAAAATCAGAAAATAAAATACTTTAGCACAAATTTATCACAGACTTAATTTCAAAACAATATATTCATTGGAGATGTGACGAATGCTTATAGTAACTCATCACTCAAGCTGAGTAAGACAAGTGATTTTATTTCCATATTACAGCTTTTATGAACGTGATTATGATTCACCGAGTTCGATGTGAAATGAAATGCTTAATTTATGCGAGTGTTTTTATTTTGTTAGCTTTTCATATCGCATTTACTTTACAAATTAATATTTTTCAAAATTTTCAACAGATACAGATGACAGATTTTCGATTTAATTTGAAAGCCGTTTCTGGCTCCTATTTGTGAATCATGCCTAAAAATAAAGATAATAACACTTCTTCTGAAAAAGATCCAAAATCCGAACCTGAAAATCGTAAGTTATTCAATATATCATTTTTAGCTTTCTTTTAATCTCAAGAATTACATGATATTTTACATATCTTATTACAATAAAATGCATAGCTGAACAAATTTCAAAATATTTGAAATTAGATTAAGGTATATAAAAATCTAAAGGGTGGTTGAAATTAAAATGTCCCTACTCTATTAAACGTGGTCTATCTTCCACTAAGTGAAGGATAGCGTCGCGGCTAGATTTAAGATTAATGTAGGATCGCCAAAATTGAATTATATTGGAGATATTTTTCTTTAAATGTATTAGTGACAATTTTTATTGTAACCCTAAAAGTCATTTATTACCACTTCTTATATCTACCGAAGATGAGGGATTTCGGTGAGCCTTTGGATGTTTGGCACGATTTAGACATGATTGGCGAGAAACCGCACATTAATTTTAAATCTTACCATCATCATCAAACTTAAATCTTCCCTGGCAATTACTCGTTAAATAGGTAGCCTATTTAATAATGTCAAGAGAACGTTTGACAAATTTGGCGAATGCTTAGCGCTACTTTGTCGAAATTAATGAAAATTTGATACCGTATACTTGTACTGAAGCAAGCTGTATACACATAAAGAAAAAATTCGAAAATAGAAATCAACAAGAAATTATAGCTCAAATTTTGATTACCAAATAAAGTACTTAACGTATTAAGTTCATGTCATTGGTAAACTATACCAAATTTTTGCAACGAAAGAGCTTATTAACGTCCGATCTTTCGTATTTTAAATGCCAATTTATCGTGGCATGCAATTTGTTGCCATTAACCGCCAAGTTTTTGGCGATGTTTTTGCCAATTAACCGCTAACATGCGCTTTGATATATACGTACTTCAAATAGAAATATTGTGCAAAGAAAATGAAAAATAAATTTTGAAATATAAATCCTTTTTTTTAAAGACTGGATTAGTTCAAAATGCAAAAGAATAATGTTCAATATAAATAAGAATGAAGTCCATAATGCATAACCGGTAAGAATTTAACGCTTTTGAGCCATGTAGATCTTGTATGGACATCTTTTAAAACGAATAGGATATTTGCACCGTTGACTAAGAGACAAACGAGTACTTGTAGCATAACTCAAGTACTTGTAGAAGAATAACGGCAAACTGAACGCTCTGACAACTGAAGCAACAGCGGTCTATTCCATTTCTTTTAGCTGAATCCCGATTTCTTCGGGTTTGATTTTCTGGAACAGAATATCTAGTTTCCTGACCTCTTCAAGTTAGTAAACATATGACAGAAACCTTCTTCAACATAGCTTTTTTCTCTATAATAGAAATTTTCTTCGCGAGCTTTTCTTAACATTTCAATATACCTGCAATCCTGCTAAACAATTATTGCAATTGTAATAAGATATAAAGATCAGTAAAATTTGACTATTTTCATTTTGGACATGGAAAAATTAAATTCCGTCATTAAATTTCTCTGCTTCTTAATTTTTGAAAAAAAAAAAGCGTCATATGATGTTTGTATTTGTTCTATAAGTTTTTGACAGATATTTTCTTATGGTCTATATAACATTTTTAAAATAAATGCCTCCACCAGATAAAATTATATAAGTGTGAGTAAGATTACTTTAATTAGAAGCTTCTTCTAATATTAAACCTGATGTACTATCTTTAAAAAGTAAACGTCTTTAGACTCTTTAAAGATTTTATACTTCTAAAGTTAGCTGTTTTTGCAGAATATATTACAATTTAAACCCTTTAGAGACCCATTTTATAAAATTATCATTGGTTTAAATGTTCTCAGATGTCCCGTCGGTCTTAAATGTGTTAAAAGATTATTTTATACATTTTCTTCTCACAGATAGTTGCACAATACACGGTAATTTAAATTGAATATAGCGGCAATAACTATTTAATAAAAAAGAATGTATAAATAAGATTAACACATAATGTAGACGAAACTTCAAAATTTTGTGTACATACGTCATAGATGTTCTATGTGACTTCCTTTGGTCACGGATAATATGTAGGCAGTAGTCCATTTCACATTCTGAAGCATGCCTGCAGTCACCGACGCAAGCGCATTACAAATGCGTACTTTGCTCTCCATAGGAGCACATGCACATGTACTATATGCTCCCCAAATGCTTCCCATGGCCAAGACAATTGAAGAACTCAAAGTATGCATTTGTAATGTGGCGCCAGTGAATGCAGACATGCTTCAGAATGTATGGCGTGAAATGGACTACTGCCTAGATATTGTCCGTGTGACCAAGGAAAGTCATATAGAACATCTATGACGTATGTATACAAAATTTTGAAGTTCCGTCTACATTATGTGTTAATCTTATCTATACATTCTTTTTCATTAAATAGTTACTGCCGTTTGTAATTGTTATATCCATTTTGAATTACCCTATATTGTGCTATATTATATTATTCAATATCAAAAATGTTATACAATATTACGAATATGGTTTTATATAATACAATGTAGTGTGCTACTAGAATCATTCTGTTTCGATTTTTTTTTCATATTTACTTAATTTTTATCATGCATAATTTTTAACTGGCATTCGTTTAACTAAAACGGAAATATAATCCAGTGTCATCAACCGCTTGCATTGCAATCCAAAGTAACTGGAACCGCTCACGTGTATTGAGAAATGATTATGATTGCCTTCTTATTTTCCAATTCCTTTAAGAAGGATGGTTTTTCGCAATAATCGCTGTGAGGACATATCTATCCATAGCAAAACTATAAGTTATATCACTAATTTGATTTATAGGTATACTAGGGCTTAAGGTTTTGTGTATTAAATGTGTGCTTTTAGAAAAATGCATCCATTTCCATCTAATCTATTTTGAGTAATGTTAGCTGTTTAATGAATTGAACTTTACTTCAAAAATTTTTAAAAGGTTAAGATAGTTTTTTTTTCGAATTTCTATTTAATCTATTTCCCCTTATTGCAAGAACTAGATGCATAATTATATTCACACAAGGTATAGATATATTCAATTCATATCAGTGTTTCCTCCGGTATTCTTGTTTTAAATACCATAAAATAATTCATGGAGAACAAAGCCGGAACATATTATCACCATAGTCAAATTAGCAAATTTAGTGCATCATATTGGAAGAAACCACTGACGGAGAAAGATATAATTGTTTTAAGAAAAGGATTTCTCCTGTGTTTTAAACTGCTTCTGTTATTCAACACTGTTCCTAATTTATGGTTAATGGATTTAAGAAATGAAATGTAAAATGGCACAATTAACGCATATTACAAGCAAACAAATCATAATGTTCAGTTTTTAATGTCCCATTATCCTCATCAAGGTTACGCTTTGTACAATCTTAATATCTGCCTTTGTTTAATTTGGAGTAACAATCACACTGATATCATTCACTCAATGGTTTTAGTTCCGCTGCTTGATGTTAATGAACGAAAGTAAACTTTCCTAGCCCCCCGAGTCGATCAGGCGCTGCGCAAAGTGATAAAAACGAAGCATTATAAGTAGATTTCTCCATTGGACGTTAATGGAACCACCTTTCAGATGGATACGATAATCACAAGTGTTTTCACTGATGACAAGTATAATTTTTCACGCGAGTGATTTTATGATGCACACCGTTCCTTCTTGAACTTGAAGACAAAAAAAGGAACGAAACTGGGTCAAGAAGAAGAAAGAAGAAGAAGCGAATTCATAAAAGCCAACAATGATATGAGCGCGAAAATTACCGAACGTTCTGAGAGTCACTGGGGCACACCATCAACCGTGACAATGGGAGCGATCTTTGACCAAAGTCTGAGATTTCAAACTCGGAACATAATGATTTGGAGTTCACATGCGTTCTCATACCGGCGTGGGCTATCTTCAACACTTCAATTTAACAAATAGTTATTTCAATTAGAGATATATGGGATAGTTTAATGCCCCCAAACTAATGACTTTGATGCCAAGAAATAATATCGCAATTTTCAATAATATATTGTTTAGAAACTGGTGCAACATTTGTAAACTGAATCAGTTTACATGATGAAAATATCATGCAAAATGCCTCTGTAATATTTGGCATGCATTTACTTACTGGATACTAAATATTCAATAAGAAATAAATCAAAATTATAATTACATTTTTAATTAAATATGAATTAAAAGTTTAATGTTTTTATCCTAAAAAACTTTGGGGCATATTATTCTACAAAAATAATTTTTTTTTCTAATTTTGCTAATTTTTCATAAATAGTTTTCTGTGGTTTATTTATAATATTTATACATACGCTCGTTTAGACGACATTAATTATATTTTTTGTGAATACGGTATCGCTATGTGTATTTAAGAGTGCATTTTAAAAGTTAAATGAAGATGAACGAATCATGTCCAATACATTATCTTACTACCATGTTTTGAACGAGTAGTTAAAATCTCCTTTATTTTTTTTTTCAATACTATTTGAACACCTACTTTCATTTTCTAAGGGACTTAGATTTTGTTACTTTTTCAAACCCAATAAATTTCTTAATTCATTTAGTAGAATGATAATTTAATAGAAAGAATGTCCACATATCCACGCGGATATTTGAATGCTTAATGTTCAAGTTTTACTTCTTCTGAATGGCAATATTGGAGGTGATGTTGGTGAACTATCCTATTCTTCTGGGGGTCTATGCATGGGACTGTTATGTAGATTTTGGAGAGTATTAAGGAGATGAAAAAATATTCACGTAATTGTCGACTGTTGCTCGTTATTCAAATTCACTTGAGGTCTCCGTTCCAAAGCATGGTGACTCATTATAAAATAGTTAATACTCAAACGAATAGATAGTTAGAATGGAACACATACCGAATGATTATTAAAAATTTTACTGATATACGATTCCTTAGCAAGTATATTTTTCGAAAGAATGGAAAAAAACTTGGAATACAAATATTATACGGTATCAGCCTCAAGAATGGTGTGAAAAAAATAGTCAGGAAATAAAAGTTACACTCTCACACTTAGGTAGGTAACAATGGCAATATATTGGAATTTTCGAACTCACGGAAACTTACAACCATTTCACGAAAATAGAATTCTCATAATAAAAAAACCCTTAATACTCAGTTGTAACAGTATTTTGCATTTTTTTATATTTAAAGTAGTCACTATATAAATTCAATACGATCCTTTTAAAAAAAAGGATGTTATCCTCTCTCAGAAAATGATCTATTTGGACCAAATGATGTTTAAAGTTCATACACATAAAAATTGAAGATATTATTTTGATAGTATACATCACCAAAGACACGTTCATGGAAACATTTGAAAAAATATGTCACGATTCCAGGTAGCATAACCTGTTGTAAATCATTGCACAATATTCAGCGAATTTATATCAAATTTTTCTTTATTCAATAATATCATACAATATTGCGGGTATTATTTCATATCATACAATATTGTACAATATATGTATAAAACTAGGATATTTCTTTAAATACCTCCGAAAACATGTGCGTTACTTTCTCCAAAAAATATTATGGCAATACAATTTTCTGTAAGCTGCTACCATCCATTTCTCAATCAGCTGACTTTTCCATAAATCAATGAAAACTTTGTAGGCCTAATCTTGATTCATTTTTACGGGATCTTGATTTCTTTGCACAATTCTAGTCATCCTGATCACAAAGTGCGATGCTGTTAATGTATGATTGGAACGGGATATGTCAGATATAACATTTGATGTTGGCTGAGAAATCTTTTCCCAAGCAGAAGATGAATCGAGTCTGTTTGTTAATAGTAGTAAATAGATGTTATTATTGGCATTTGTAGATCCAAACATGTTACTGGATTTTTTTTTATGCCATAACCAAGATAGATATCTAATGTGAATTAATAAATGAGATGGAGCTTGTTACTGACCTTCTTCTATAGTATCCACTACTTTTCAACGATTTGTGCTTAAAATGCAAATATTTTACATGGGAAATGTTTTTACTTTAGTTCTTTTTCTTATATAAAGATCTAGTATTAATGCTAATTCTATATAAAACTTTCTTTTTCCTCTTGAATCTTCCACAGACATATGTGGGTTTGAGTGCGAATCTCAGAAACAATAATAACGAGCATTTGATCTTTTTTAATATTTTTAATTAATAATTAAAGGCACTGGCATAACATTTAGGACTAGAACAACACTTAAAATAATGAAAGGAGAAAGGAAGGCTGGCTGCCTTTTACACAAATTAAAAAAATCAGCATCACAACGTCTCCTTTTTCGTACAGCGTGAAGTACTTCCAACTCTTTTCCTCTAGCAGGGAAAAACAAGCGCTATCACGTCACTACCATGCACGTTGCCACCGTATGGGGCTAAATCTATCTCCCATATATTTAAATACATTATAGCGTCATTTTACAATTTTGTGAATTTAAGATATCTGACTAGGTTAAAAACATGAATTTGGATGAAAATTCGCATTTTTTTTTTCATTGTTAGAAAATAGACACGCTTCTGTTTCCAGTAATTATTTTGTCTCTACGTTGATTAGAAGCCATGTTGCAACAAACTAAATTTTTTATTTTGACGCATTTAAAAACCTTCAATGCATTTTCTGAAGAGCGAGTTTTTTCGTTATTGCGCTCTACGAGTGTCGTCATATATCAAAAAATATTCAAGATATATAAATGAAATTTATAATTAGTGCTCATTATGTTATGTCGAATGTACTGAACTATGGATTTGATTTTGAATGCTCTAGAAGTGGATTTATGATTGTTTAATTCAAATATTGCAGAAAAAATTTGTAAAATTTCATAGATAATTTCTTATATTACATATAAAAATTTTATTTTTGAATATAATTCTGAAATAATAGTTAGTTACACTCCAAGATATATTGCTCATATAATATTACAAAGAAAAATGAAGTTCTGTAACGATTTCTTTTAATCTGAAACAATCCTAGTTTTTATAAATAAATGCTAAAGTTTACATCAAAACATGCTTTTTTTTTCAAAAGCTACTATACATATTTAAATAATTTCATTTATATCTATCATTTTATCCTTATATCCATAAAAAAGCATCACATAAATATTAAACTTTTTTTTTTTTTGAAAAAGTTCCCTCCGAACTTAGTAGAATACTTTAATAATTTTTAAGTCTGAAACAACAAATCAATTTCTGATTTTAACTATATATGCAAATTTTTTATGTAATTAAAAATATGAATAATTTATGTAGAATTGTTTAATTCCTCTAGATATTGATTTAACTGTCTCTCGTCAAAGTTAAACTTCAACCAGAAATTACAATACCATTTCAATAATTTCTATCTGTGTAAAATTTTAGAATAACGCTTTTTGACAATGGAAATGGGAATCCTCCAAAAGCAATGATTTTGATGACAAAATATTTTCGAAAATGATACATTTATTCAAAAATTTAATTTTAATGGTTTCTTTGTTTTAGAAGATGGCACAGAAGACGAAGAAGAAGAGACTACCCATACTCTCACCATCTTCTCTGAAAATCTGGAACAGAAAGTTTGGGATATCGCGGGGAAATTGTGGAAAAAATCCAACAAAGTTCGTGAGAAACCACCTGTAGACTGGGTGCCTTACTTAGAGAATGGATTCATAAGTCAAAAGGAGTTCTCTTTTATCAATGCCTTCCAATATACAAAAACAAAAGAAGAAAGGGATATGTTGATTGAATATTACAAAGTAAGAACTTGAAAATCCTTTCTATTAACCATTATTACAAATTGTCAAATTTGTTCATTTTTTAAAAATAAATGTGCTAAATGTTAAATATGTATGAAATGTAACTTATGATAATAGAAAGAACATCTTTGAAAGTTTCTTTCAATTGCTTAACGAATTTCTTCTTCTTGATTATGGAATATGTCAAGAAGACAGGGAATATGATAACGTTTAATTGATTAATTTGAGATGAAGGTGATCTTCTTTGACTATCATTTTTTTGACATTTTTAACATAAGAAGAATTAGTTAACTTACGACATCCCGATATATGAATATTCAATGATAAAAATGGAGACTTCTTTTAGATTTTCCTTGCAAAAGTTCGTCAAATTTTGTAACGAAATTATGTATTAAATCTTACATATATTTCATTATTAAAGCTTGTAATCCACAAATTTACTTTCATCTGTACGAAGTGTAGAATACTGCAATCGTTAAAGAAATTCGTAGTTGAGATTTTAACAAATCTCCTCTCTTCAGATCTCCTTGATTTCTAAAAACAAATTTTTAATATTAGACGAATGAATTTTGGTATATGGCATTTCTACTAAATTTGTAGATTTCTGTCAAATTTTGAGCGAAATCCGTATATAAAAAAATCAATCTGTCAGGCAGCCTAGTTATAAGTTAACATAGTAATACAAAGCGAAGAGAGCCATACGGATAACATTTGATACACAGATTTAATATCTAAGATTTTAGATATTTATCAATTTTGGAACCAAATCCGTCAAGGGGTTGACAGTCTGTCGGTATGTACTTTTACAAGGATGTAAACACAGCAACTTAAAAATGTAGTGACTTAAACATATGAATTTCGTTAGATGATTTTGTGATAACATTTTTTTGTTTCCATCGATTGGAAAAAAAGCGTCTAGAACACAAATTCAATTTTCGTGTATTATTAACTGCATGATAGGAATTAATCGCCAAGTATCGTACAAGAGATTCAGTAAAAATATTAAATTCGCGCCAAAAATCAATCTTTCGTAACTATTGTACGCCAATGAATATGTAAGGTATTCGCGAAAAAATCAATAGTTTTAGCTGTCGGAGGGAATAACACCTTTATTAAAGAATATGTGAAAATGTTTTGAGGAGACCACTAATACTGAAGTACTAACCGCATCCCAATGATTAATTTTCAAAAAAAAATCGCCAATGTTTTCTTGCCAAGAGACTTTTATAAATATAATTCCTCAATTAATCATACACAATTGTAGTTTTCTTTATGACATTACAAAGCACTCGACTCTCATGTGACAGATTGCGAAAATAAATATCTTAGCATTCATGGTGTTGTCCAAAATATACAATCATATGCAGGTGAACTAAGGGCATACTACTTTTATGCGACAAAGTTTCGGGAAAACCATACCTCTGGTCTTTCTCTTATCGTATAATAAACAAGAACAAGAGATTTTAAAATTGCAAATAAAAAGGTATCCTTGTTGCAATGCATTCAAACCTTAAAAACTTTAGGAGAAAATCTTAGAGGAAATGGATTGCCGACATTATTTTTCATGCCAAGTAAGAGATCTGCATAAATTAATCTACATCTACTCTAGTGCGACTGAAACAATGTTTAGTAAAGTTTAGAGATCCTTAGACACTAAACATCGAGACAATGCTTAACAATGCCCTGGTTTTATATTTGCACAATTTGTCGCTGTCTGCTCTTAACGAATCATTTTTATTCTGTAGAATAATTAACTGAAAGCTGTTCCTTATCAATAAAAATATATGAGCATCCTGAGTGAGTTTAGTGTATCAAGCCATCTTGTGCATTGTTTATTATATAACATACATCATTATTCAAAGAGAATAGAAAGATTAAAAATAATTATCCCTAATGAACAACAATAGATAGAGATACATATAACGCATCTTTTTTAGAATAATAATAATAATAATTATTATTTTGCATTCGGCTAATCTTGATATAAGAGGGAAAATGTTGTTTGTTTATGAAAAAATAGTGGTGCCTTAGCAAACGTCGTTTCGTATGCTGCAGTATGAAAAAGTGAATTCATTGTAATTGTTGCATTGCAGCGTGCGTTTCCTTCAACAGTGAACCGCCTAGTCATAAACCAAATTTATAGTTGGTACAAGAAATTCTTAGTAGATATGTAGATAGTTGGAGATAATTGCATATGTAAAGGGGAAAAAACAAGGGTCGTCGTATTCGCATGTCAAATGAGAATGTTGAACATATCCGAATTGATTTGAAATTTAACAATAGGAAATTTTAATTTAGAGAATTTACAATTTCGAAACCAATAGTATAATGTGTGCTTAAATTCTATATCTGATACTTCGATATTCAATTCTTAACACGCATGAAAGAATCAGTTACTTCACGTGTATCACGAAATGAGTTTCCCATTCTACATTTGTCGCATAACAAGGGAAATTCATGTTGGGAACATATAAAGTATTTTGTGAATGGACTCAGAAAGTTGTAAGAAGATATCAGGAGGAACAAAAAAAATTACAATAGAATTGTAACCCACGCTGTGAAAATCGCGGGAAACGCATGCAGTTACTGAGTCCAGAAGACGTTGCCAATTCACATAAGGGGCGTGGCGATGCGTGGAGATAATGTAAGAGATGGACAGTACCAATGCCAATGTACCGTGGATATCTCAACAGAGATTTTATGTCAATGCGTGACCTGGAATTCTTGGTGATTAACTCTATGGACCGTACCCTGTCCAAACGCCTGAAAGGAGAAACGCACCTTGATTTTCTGCATTACCTCCTCTCGGAAATGTTGCAAAGTGTGCAGGCCACAATGTAGTAAAGCATGCTGTCCATGCATGATGGTGCCAGTGTCTATTTTTATTGCAAGATACGTAATCACCTCTATATTACATACCAAAGAAGGTGGACAGAAAGCAAAGAACCCATTCTTGGCATATATGCTCATTGACTAGCAACACGTGACTTTTTCTTAAAGAGTCACATTAAACGTTTCAGTTTTTTGTTGTTCCAATTTGTCGTTGAAATCTTCGTCGTGCGTTTTTCGTGATTTTCATCTCCCTCAATGCGATGTACGACACTAGGTTCCATTGCAATTTTTGTTCTTCGCATATCTGTTAATAACCTTTGAGTTTTCGGTTCAGCAACAGAAAACAGAAAGTTCCCCTATATATCAGAGTTTCATATCTATCTCCATCTATTGCTGTTTTCGTTAGAAAAAATATTTTAAGTCTGATCCTTTTTGATAAACCCTGTATAAACTTTCTTTATTAAAGAATTAATTCAAACTTACTTAAAGTTCTAATTTTAAAGAACTCGTAGTGTTGCCTGTTATATTTCATTCTTGTATGTGATAAATCTTTTTATTCTGTCTTTTGCATTTATTTTTGTTTCTTCGTATTTAATTTTCATATTTCTAATAATATTTCGTCTGTCATCAGGTATTTCAAACTTCTCTTCCAGGATTTATCTTTCAAAGCTATCGTCAAAGTAACACAACGCATTTCTGTCGTGGAAGAGATAGAAAAATTCCTCGTCCTCGTAAATGATCTGCTGGCAGAAGATATCTCTATAACTGAAAAATTCTATAAAGCTATAGACGAACCTTGGATGTCATTCACTCACCTGTTAAGTTGCAGTGATGATTTTATGCAAAATATGGGAAGTCGAATCATAACGAAACTCATGGTTGGACACAAGAAAAAGAGACCGCCTCCAGACAAGATTGAGTTCTTTTTAGAATGGTTGAGAGAAGAGCTAAGAGAAGAGAATGAATATTTATTATCAGTAGCGAGATGTTTGCAAAGAATACTGCAAGTAGATGAATATAGGCTTGCCTTTATGAATTTAAGTGGTGTCTATCAGATCCTTAAACTTTTGGCTAGAGGAATAAATCCACAAGCTCAGTATCAGTTCTGCTTTTGCCTTTGGGTGACGACTTTTAATTCTCATCTAGCTGACAAATTGAATCAGTGGGTATATCCTTTTTTTTTCTTGTATATTTCTGTATATAAGAGTTTACAAAATGAAAATTTTTTGTTTTATAAATATTGTCACGAATTTGTAATGTTACTTTCCAACAATTAGTTCCATGCCAAGTTTTAATAACAACTCTGATGAGCTCTAAATGGATGCTGAGTCAATGACTCCGGTTTTGATAACAACTCCGGTTCGACAAACTTGGCGAGCATTTGGCGATTTTGAGGGGAAAAAATAGAAAGATTCCAAAATCACTGGAATTTTGGTGATATATCTATTAGGAGCAAAGATATAATAATTTTCTAGAATATTCGTTCCCTTGCCACAAAAGTCATAAAAAACTCAAAAGACAAAATGGAGTATCAGATTGTTCGAGAGGCGTGAGCAGTCGCACGAAGTTTCTCTCCTGCGAGTTCCCTCTGAGGGCTCTGTGCTGTTAGGTTTGCTTATTAATGAATTCTTGCTTGTATGCGGGAATTATGTAACAATTAGCTATTTTGTTTTCTTGTCTGTGTATTCTTGTTTTCGTAGGAAATAAATCGTCGTTATGCTTTATTGGGCTTGCTGGAGTATTTCACTGTATGTCTACTCCACCGCATTCTTGACTTTCAGAAAATTTTCTATAACAGTGTGTTTCAAATCTAGAAATATTATCTAATTACAATCTAATAATATGACTAAAATTCCTTTCAGAATTAAATATTGGAGACTTTTATAAATTTAGGCAACAGATTTCAGGTGAATATTGCCATAAATAGAAGATTATATTTTGATGTTGATACTTTTATAAGAGTGATTAGTTGATAGCAAAAATATAAAAGTCTATTTATTATTACCAGCCTTTGGTGATTAATTGGTTTTCTAAAATTAATGGTATCTAAAATGTCAAGACTTTTATTAAAAAGGCTTGTTTTATATTGAAATTTAATCGAAATGGAAAAGCCATATTTTCATGTCTTCAACAACAACAATAGAAAAAATATTATTGATCAAATTGCTGTAGCCACAATGAAAGCGATTTAAATTTCACTTCAACTATGAAATATTTTATTGTAAAATATGATTAAAATATTTTTTTGAATTTAATTAAAAGTAGACTAAAATGTATGATATGTAAATTGGTATCATAGAAAAGATGTACATTTTTTTTAATTTATGAGATGATTTCTAAAAATCATTTTTGTGTTGTAATATTTTCAAAAGTAATGGCAAAAAAAAGGTAAATTAAGAAAAGTCCTTTGGTTGGTTTGGTAGCTTTAAGTTCTGTAGAGGGCCAACGACCATACACACATATACACTTTTCTTTATTATTAGTAGAAATTAAATAGCGATAGTAAAAAAAGTCTATGATGCGAAAGCTTTCATGAGTCTATGATGCGAATGAGCAACCATGTTAAATAATATCGAAAATCACAAAGGGAGAAGAAAAGAAGAAAATTTTGAAGCTGTTATAGAGACGTCAACACATTGGCACTAAGTAAACAAAATATTAGATATCCCTAATTGCTAATACAGCCCTATCTGTGAGTAGCCAAGAACTGCTTTACAAGACAAGAATAATATAAATAGATATCACTTGTATTAATTTGAAACTTGATAAAGTAAATAATGTGCGTGAGTTGGAAGGAATCTACAGAAGTTAAATTCAAAGAAAATATATCTTTTAACTTAGAAGTCGACCTTCTTTAACTTCAGTATTCTTACTATTGCAGTTACAGAAGAGGCAGTCTGCATATTTATATAATCTGCAAATTTTCCTTTTGCAACCCCTGAATTTTTCTCCTATAAGTAATTTTAATTAATAAAAAAATCTCCAGATATAAAATTTTAGACTATTGGTTTAGCTGTTTTCAGTATATGTAGCATAGACATACATAGACTCTATGCCCAAAAGAATTTAATTTGGGACCATTTCGTTATTTGAGGGCGTCTCTAACACTTTGACCATTCATTGAAATATAATCTATATACCACACTTTAAACTGATTTTACTTTATATAAAGCATACGTACTTTGGAATTGAGGCATTTCATTCAAAAATTAAATTCAGAAACATAACTGCATTGGTGGGAAAATCATTTTTACCATCAGTCAAAAATATAAATTTGTTTTTATGCAGATCTGCTCTGATTCCAATTTTAATGGATCTCTTGGAGCGATGTCCCACTGAAATTACGAAGTTACCAAGGGTGGTGATAGCTACATTCCGGAATTTGCTAGAAAAACCGAATGATGTAAGGGTCCGACGCAGCAATGCCCTCATGATGATACAATGTAAACTGCTCCAAAGCATGGATTTCTTCGAAACTAGGACAGATCTCTCCAACGATCCTGAATATCTAGAGGATTTTCAAGTACGGTCGAGTTTTTGCGATTTTTTTAACGATCACATTTAAAATGAGAAAAGTACATTTCATTTATATATAAAACTATATATCATTTTTTGAATGAAGAATATCTTTACTTATATCGATGTTATTTTAATTATTATTTCTCGTATACGTAATATAGAGACAGAACAGTAATCGTCAAAGAATTCGAATTCGAGATTTTAATTAATCTCCGTGTTTTAGACCTCCCTAAGTTCGAAAAACACATTTTTGGAAATGTCTGTCTGTGACAAAGATAACTCAAAAACTCTTTGATGTAGATGTTGAAATTTGGTATACGGTTGTTGCACCAAATTTGGAAAATTCTGTCAAATTTTCAGTAAAATCTGTTCAGAGGAAGTCCGCTTGTCATGCTGTATATGTTAATGCAATATATGTTAACACAATAATTACAGAATGAAGAGAACTAGATAGATAAATTCGATGCACAGATTTAATATCTGTAATGTAGACACCTGCCAAATTTTGAGACAAATCCATCCAGACAACCGCCCGTTGGTCTGTGTTTTAGAAACATTTAAATGCCATAATTCAAAAGAGCAATGACTTAAATATATGAAATTTGGTATGCGATTTCGTAGCTACAAGTGCAGTTTTGAGTCAAATGTTTATTTCAATCGGTTGAGAAAAACCTGTTTAAAGTACAAAGTCGATTTTCGGATGCTATTAACTGTTTACCTAGGATTAATCGCCAAAACCCTCGCCAAGGATGACACGATAGATTCAGTAAAAAATGCTAAATTCACGCCAAAAGTTAATATTGTACATTGTTAATAAAAGTTAATATTAATTATTGTACATCAATGCCAGTTAAGATGTTTTTTGCATGGCAAGTTTATTAGAGAGAATGTGAAAAAGGAGAGATCACTCCCGCTGTTTATTATTTAGGCTGGGCTGATACTTAGCTTGATAAATCTATTTAGTACAGTCTGTACTCATAAATAAATCATCGAATAAGTACTCATATTCGATTGTACCTGATAATTTTATGCCTGATATAGCTAGTAACCGATTCTTTTCCTATAAGAATGAAATCGGATACTCGTTGGATATCAATTCTCACACTGGCGCCGAGATTAAGATTGAGCTGATATTCAGTTTCACAGCATCAGGATCAGATTGATACTAACACTCACTCGTACAAGGCACTTTTATTTGATAATTTTATATTTGATACATCCGACAACTAATCATTTTGCAGTCAATAGGTATTAAAACATTATATGCGTGAAGATATTAGCTTTAGAGACTGTTGCCGGAACCAATTCCTGACATGCTTAGTCTATATTAGTTTTGTGTATCTGCAACTTGTGCAACCTGATCAGATATCGGGTTATATAAAGATATCAGGATAATGATCAAGTTATCAGATCAGACAACCTGATTTATCAGGTATATCAAGTTTGATCTACCTTGATATACCTGATAAAATATCAGTTGAATAAGTATCATTAAACTCTAGATAATATTAGAAATTCTCTAAAATGTTTACAGAACTGCCTTCCTGAATTATTCACTCTGCATTTAAAGATGTATTCACGCAAAGCTCTAGGGCTATTCTTTGATTTTTTTTTTCCATCTGACAACCCATTACAAAAATAACCAAATTTGATAAATCTAATTCAATACGAAAATTTTCCCATAAGTTTTTCGTATACTAACACAATGTCACGTAGCTTTGTAGTACAGTGGAAAGTATTGACAATATATTTTGTGTCAATTTGGTTGAAATGACAATACGGGAAGATAATAATATAACTGAATTTTATTTATCTGACTCTGAAATTTTGAGCTATAAATCATAAAAAGGGATATTTGAATCAAAATGTAATAGATATTTAATATTAGATTAGCTTTGATGGTAAATCTATGTCATATTACATTGCCGTCTTGTTTCTGGATTACCATCTTTACTTGCGTACACTTTGCATAGAAAATTATGCTAAATCATTGATATAAATCTGCAATTTCGTTATAAAATAAAGAATAACCAAATATATATAATATTGTTTGTTCCTTTTTTTGGAGTTATCGTATATCCAAACATAACTGTGGAACGATGCTATTCGATCTTCCTGTTGGCAATTCCTTTTTTGATAGTCGTTCTTTTGTGAATCTCTTTTTGTCCATATCTAGCTCTAATTAAGGGAAGGAAATCGCAAAATTTACTTTCAATTCCACTTTATATTCTTTAGAACGACCAAAAATGTTTTACATGCTTTCAATAAAACATAACAAGTTTTATTGCTTATTGATAATTTGAGTGTATTCAACCTAATATTTCTATAATGTATTATTTGCAAATGCAATGTAGAACTGTTAGATTACTATTAGTTTTAAGTTAAATATTTTGTTTGATTTCATGAAAAATGAAACCAAAAATAATTTTCATTCTTCCAGCTCGTAAAGGATATACTGAATGCATGTGTGACAGAGCTTACCAGCTTCGACGAATACAACTTGGAGCTCAAGTCCGCTAGACTCAAATGGAGTGTTGTACATACTTCAAAACGGTTCTGGGTGGAAAATGCTGAACGCTTCAACGATAATAAATATGAACTGCTTAAGATCCTAATAAACATTCTACAGAACTGCAAAGACACTACTGCCATTTGCATCGCAGCTCACGACATTGGGGAATATGTGAAGCATTATCCTAGAGGGAAGATAGTGATAGAACAGTTGGGTGGAAAGGATGCACTGGTGGATCTCTTATCACATAAACATCCTGCTGTCAAATTCCACGCCCTCAAGAGTCTTCAAGTGGTAATGCTGGAAAACCCCGAAGTATATGCCAGCTCTGAAGATCCCAGTAAAAAGATCAAAAAGAAAACAGAAAAAATTGGCTTTGGATTGTGAAAGGAACGATGAACCAAAAACGTTTTATTTGATACAATTTGTCAGAATGGGCAGAGAGAAAACGTTCATTCAGAAAAAAAAATAACTAATTAGATTCTCAAGGAGATGCAAGCTAGATGTTTTTTATTTAATATAAATGTTTATATGTTTTCAGTTCTTATTGAATATGTTCTCTGAGATTTATTAATTTTGAATAGTAATGCCTTCAATTAATATACAAAAAAGACTGAAAAAATCTAAATATGAACTAAAAAAATCTAAATAAAACAATAAAACATATTCCTGTATCAAACAACGTATGGAAATTTCACTAGTGTGAATGATATAATTACAAAATAGAATTTTAAATATTTATATTTGCCATTATTTTCTTCTTTTATTGTATTGATGAGATATTTGCTCATCACTGATTCTTGTCAGTAACAGACGATCGGTTTCCATTTAACATACATGCATGTATTTATTGTTGTATAATTTTCGTAAGATGATTTGGATTCCAATTATAGAAGAAAAAAAAAAGAAATGAAATATTCCAGGCCAATAAGTTAAATTAAAACCAAAGAACCACTAGACTATTATACTTTCATCTGAAATTAATAAAATAAACAGCCTAATAAAATAGATCAAAATTTGTGTTGAATATCATAAACCAAATTCCCTGCACAATCAATCAAAAACTGCATACTTAATGCAGATTCCCAAAGAAGTAGCAGGAATTAATAAAAAATACTTAATATATTATAAACTGATTTCGTAATCATAATGACATACATAATTCATTTCCCAAAATATTACAATTAATCACATTTCTTACCATTTTAATAATATATTTTTTATGAAAATCAATTAATAAAATACTACTCGATGAAGTCTAAAAAGTTTTACTGTTAACATTGAAAGCTTTCATGTTCATGAATTGTAACTAATAAATGTTTGCATTTTATATCCATTGAAAGACAAGATAAAAATTTCCTTCGTTGTTTTAGAAACTTTGATTTCCGTTGCAGAGAGCTGTATGCCTTATATAACGACAGACGAAAAATCTATAAAGGGCATTTAAAGTGTAAAGTTTCTTAAAAGAAACAAAAAAAAAAACAGAACATTAATAAGTTTATATCCTTTGTATGACACATGTCCGTTTATTGCTACGTATCAGTATGAAAAATCAGTTTGCTCTTAATATGCCAAAACTATAAATTAAACCAGATTTCCATCAAGATTTCCAGATGTAGATTTCCCTAAAATTTTGAGTAAAATCTGTTTAGAGGAAGTCCGGCTGTTCTGATATAACTTAACAGGAAAACTACAAAACGAAGAGAGCTAGATAGATCAGATTCGGTACACAGAATTAACATTTATAGAGTAGACACCTGTCAAATTTTGAACCAAATCCAACAGCGGTTTGATTGTCTGTCGGTCTGTACTTTCAGAACCGTGTAAAGGCGATAATTCAAAAATGCAGTGACTTAAATATATCAAATTTGGTATGGGAGTTTTTGACTACAAGTGCAGTTTTGTATCAAATCTTTGTTTCAATCAATTGAGAAAAACGTGCCTAAAGCACAAATTCGATTTTTGAATTAATCGCCAAAGATAACAAACTAGATTCAGTACAAGTAATATAAAAAAAAAATTAAGTCAATTTCTACTTAGGCCAACAATTTTTTTTTTATTTCGGTTACTTTTTATTAAATAATTACAATTAATATATATATATATATATATATATGACAAAATTACAATATTAAGTGGCAATTTTTTTTTGCTTGGTGACCATTTGACGACTCTATTTAAAGCATTAAGAATTAATTTAATTTAATTAATTAATAAATATTTGAAATTATATAATGAATGAAGAATTACGTTAAGTATTAGATAAAAACATTTTTTAATGGAATTCCTACTAATTTTCTTATAAATAAATTTTCTTCCTAATATATAAATAATATTTATATATATATCTTATATTATTTATGAGCAGGTGTCGCGTCAGTAATCTCAGAGCTTGGCGGCCATTTGGCGACATGGCGACGGATTTGGTGACCAATTAGAAATTACTCGACAAATTTAATTAACTAATATTTGAAAAAAAAACTTTATTAACATCAAGTATCATCCACTACGAGTTTAAAAAATGTATTTGAACTTGAGTGTATAAATAAAAAATATTTTATTAACGATTGAAAATTTGAACAAGATATATATATCTTGTTCAAATTTTCAATCGTCGATTTTCAATTACACTCTCCCTATATTTTATATATATATATATATATATATATATATATATATATATATAGGAAGAGAGTGAACTAATAGTAGGAAGTGAAAAAAAGGGATTCAGGATACTATTAACAGCATGCCAGGGATTAATCGCCAAAAAATTGCCAGAACACGATAGATTCAATAAAAATGCTAAATTTATGCCAAAAATTAATATTTCATAACTATTGTACGCCAATGACATCAAAGGCGTTCTCTGGCACGACACATTTATTAAAGAGTAAGCGAGACAGTTTTAGGACCCTCTGGTTTTAATCTATTTAGGAAGACTCCTGACTGCACATCCTCTACTTTTGCACACAATATTATTTAAAGACATTCGGTGTTAATAAAGTCTGTAATATTCAAGAAAATATGATCAAATAGATTACCAATATTGGCCAATTATACTTAAAATTATCTAATACTTTTTTAACTGCTAAGTTTTAATGTAAAAGAAGTTTAGATCTGCTAATTGTTAATATAATTCTTAGGATTTGAAAATTATTTACTAAGCAATATGAGGTAATAACATCTTTTTAAAAGACCTATCTACTACTCCCGTCGGCTTAGCAGCTCTAGACAGTTGCCTTATGGGAAATCCACCTTTGAAATCATTGCCGTTTAGAGTTATAGCTCTCACTAATGATTTAGTAATAATAGAGCTTCACAGAATCCAAATATGCATTCGCAACAGTTGACATCTTTTGAAGACAGAACTGTTAAATCTCAAATATTGCTTATTGTTTAGAAAATGGCACGGACATCTATATAACATGCATGGCAAAATTGCTCAGTAATTTATGCATTTGCGAATTTTTATTACCTCATAAATCAGTTCTCTGTGATGGATTCCTTAGAAACCGAACTCGGCATATAAGCTGAAGATATAATTCGGTATGAAGTGAACACTAACTGCAAAAAGGAAACAGAAGACATGCTTTTCTTTCAAGCATTCCACTTTTTGTTCAGTCACTATTTCTTAAGGCATAACATGACCTTGATCATTTATCTCATTTCTTGAAATGTTATTTTTTTACTAACCGGCAGCTTATGTACTTCTTTGTGCGATTTCTAAAGGAAGTCAGTAATGATAATAAAAACCCTGCTATTATAGCATCGCTCAGTTGTCAGATAAATCCTAAACACACCCGAGAAGAGTACTTACTTCAGCGGGTGGGGTCTCTTTTATGCAATATTACATTAACACTTAGATTAATAACTGTGAAAAATGGCATTCCGAGTAGTTTCTGTTTTTTCGTTGTTTTTTCAGAGAACAGAAACATAATGCCAATAAATTATAGATTTAAAGTTCAAAAAAGGTTATATAAAAAAGAAGTTTAACAAGTTTGTTATAGGAAAGGATATGTAATTTTATATGCATTTTGTAATATTAACAAAAGATATATAAAGTTTGAGGGAAGTAACAGATTTTTTTTATAAATTTTTCTGAGTTTTTACGATAGAAAATAAATAATCATTTTTCTGAATAAAGGCAAATCTTTCCAAATTTTATGAGATGTTTATAAAAAAAATTGCTTTATTTTATTTATTACATTACATATAATTATTTATTTATATATTTCAATTTATTTATATATAAAATAAATTGTACAAGCAAAAGAGTCAGTCAACCAAACTCAAGACCTGGTCCGATTTCGTCAATTTTTATTTCACATGAAATCTTATGACCACTAGAAATATCGTCAATGGCAAATGGGCCCTCACCACTCTCCATTTCCCAAGCAAATCTCAAAAATACTACTTCACTGTACTTTTCCTAAAATTATATTATATATATATATATATATATATATATATATATATATATATATATATATACAGTCGCCCAGTCCTAACCATTGTATCAATTTCATCAATTTTTATTTTATGATATAGCTCTATAATTTATTAATCACCGTTATCCTTCCTTGCCGCCCCAGTTCCGTGAGAAATCTCACAAATATTAATTCAGTAATATTTTGTATGGGATAAATCACGGCAGGGTTACTCAACACCTATCACTGTACCGATTTCTCTAATTTTTCATTTCATATGAAAGGTTATGATATCTATATGGACCATCACAATAGCGCAAAAGCCCATCTCCTCCATTTTTGAGAGATTTAGCTAAATTAAATTTTGTCAGAAGTACAACCGAAGCCTCTACAACCGGAGTGGTTTCGCCAGTTAATTTCATCCATTGACAAGCATAGCCAACCAATCACAATGCTCTATATTTCATTGTATAAGCATATTTTAAAATAGTTTCTTTTGTTGCGACAAGATGTAGTTCATCAAAATTGGTTGATATAGTTTAATTAATATGCTATTATAACAACTGTTTGCCAGAGGCGGTTAAATATGTCCCAAAATAAACTATCAGAAAAATGCGTTTATATGAAATTACTGTTTGTATATTTAAAAAATGCTGTTTGCTGTTTTTTATTTGCACATTAACTGGAAAGGTAAAAAAGGAAAATTCATTCAGTAGAATGTTTTTTGAGTAGATTTTCCTATTACAACGATTTATAATTTTGAAAAATTGAAAGTAAATCATTATATTAATACAACCGAAAAAAGGAAATTCCTCAAGTTAAAAAAAATACAAGAGCAGTTAAATTAAGCACAAAATCAATACATTACTATTTTTCTTCTATCAACTAAATTTTATAAGTAGTTTTCTTTATTTTGATTAAATATGTTTATTACGAAGATAAACTTAATTAACTGTCAAAGTTAAAAATTTGAATCGACCCTATGAAATATTAAGAAAATAACTACACTTTAAACAAATAATAAAATAAATAAATAACAATTTTGTTTTCTGTCAGAAAACGTTGCCAATTACAAATATTTATTTACTATAATGATACTAAAATTATGATTAAAATAAAAAAATTATTGGAATTGAAAAATATAATTTTATTTTAACAAATTCTTTAACCGAGTCGATTTTTTTTGTCATTTTGCATAAAAATATCAAAATTCATTCTTTACCTAATCGATAGCTCAAAAAATTGTTTATTTGAAGGATCAATAATCCGAAAACGATTTTTAGAAGACAGATTTTATCCGTTTTAACATAAAATAAATTTGCTATAAAAAATTACATTGGCAACAATGTCTGAGGCATAATCGTTTCTAATGCATACGCATAACAACAAGAACTATATCTGACTCTAAATAATATAGTTGTTCCGAAACAAGAGAATTTTCTGTCACATGTAAGTAACACATTTTATTTTCTTATACATTTGGTATTTCACAAAAATATCTAAAAATCTAGTAAATTTTTTTCTTGTTGAACAATATAAGTAAAAAAATATATTAACTTTTTCACAGAGAATATGAAAAATCAAAATCTGAATACATACTTTATTGATGAATGTTGTAGGAGAAAATTGATAATGATTCCTATATATATGTACAAAAAACAATGAAATATTGTCTATATGTATAAAAAAATAGTGTTCTGATGTTGTTAATCCATCTTTAATCTTTGATTCTGAGTGAAAATCCGCAGATTTACTCTCAGAATTTTAATTCAGTAAAAGAAGTGGTAAATTTCTTAAAACTAAATTAATAACTCACGAATACTATTAATTATCATTCATGGGTACGTAGAATTCCTGCTTTTCAATTTTTTTCCTTTAAAAAACGTTTTTTGATGACATCTCCTAGATAAGCATTTCAGAGACAGTTTTTTTAAAAACATGTTTTGATTTTCTTGTAAATAACCGTTATAAAAAATACTTAATTTTCAATTCTCAAAAATTTGAAGAAACGACAATTTTTTTTTTCCACTTTTCGAACAAATATAGTTTATAATTCGTTTTGGACAACTACAAAAATCGTAATAAATCATAATAATAATCAACTGCAGCTTTAATAAAGAATAAAATTAATTAAATAAAAGAATCGTCTGCAACTGTTTGAACTTACATGAAAGAAATGATTCTGTAAAATTCTTTGCAATAATGTATTTAAAAATAATGTAGAGGAATAAATATACCATTTGAAAGGCGTTTTAATTTGCCTGATAGAAATCTTAATAAATAGTGAGATCTTTATCAATCTTTTTTCATTCTTTTAATTTTTAATTTTAATTATTTTAATTAATTTTTATTCTTTTAATTAATTACCTTTTATAATCATTTTTTCCCCAAAATAAAAGCTATTCTGGCGAGGTGGAATACAAATTTAGAAAAAGAAAATTAAGAATGAAAAATTAAAATGAAATCTGCCATCGCAAATTTCAAGTTATCATGTGAGAACATTATTATTTTTTAAATCATTATTTGTCTAAATTAATTTTAGTCAGTAACCAGTAGTCAGTACACCGGTTTGAAACAATCACGAGACTTCTCTATCGGTCTATATCCCTCTCCCCCCCCCTCTCTCTCTCTCTCTCTATCTTAATATATATAAATTACATGTCACGTTGTTTGTCCGCGATGGATTCCTAAACTACTTAACCGATTTTAATCAAATTTGCACACCGTGTGCACTTTTATCTAACTTAAAAGATAGGATAACCCTTTTTCTGAATTTTTAATTAGAATTTTAATTATTAATTAAAAACTAACTTTCCCGCCAAAAAAATCTTTTCATTTTCCCCACCGCCAAATGAGTACGGCTTCAGTTTTTTTTCCCAACAGTCATGAGGCTAGGCTTAAGATTTTTCGGCTGATTATTTGAAACGATTCTATTTATTTTCTTAATGTTTGATGCATTTAAAATTAAACATTGTTAATGAATCGATCTTTCAGATTCATTCTTAAGTACTTTTGAATTAAAATAAAACAGAATAGAGGAAATTAAAAATTTCTAATCTGCAAAGCGTTACCCCAACTGGCGTAGAAAAACTCTCGCATTTGCGTTACCGTAACTGGCGTTGAAAATTCATGCATGCGCATTGGGTTCTGATTGTTGACATGACAACCATTATCAACGGATGATTTAAATTATTTTTAGGTTAGTTGGCTGTTTTTGTAATTAAATTGTATTTATGTTAGATATATATTTTTTGTATACGCTTATAGTTTTAAGTACATCGTTTTTTTTAGTTTTTTTTTTTTAACCTTTTTTCAACCGATTATTTTAAACGATTCGTTTTATTTTCTTAGTGTTTGATGCATTTAAAATTAAACGTTGTTAATTAATCGTTCTGGTCATAATGAATCTGAGAACATTTTGTTGACAAATTCTTGAAATATTACATAAATTAGGAAAGATATTCTTTAGTGCCCATAAAGTTTAAACGCTCAGTGACTGTTTTCAGTAATCATATTACAAAAAAAATACTTTGTTTCAGTAAAAAATATTATTATATTAATTGCAGATTAATCCTTTCCACTTTAATTTATAATATAAATTCTACGGGAACTAACAGAAAATTAGAGAGAGATATATTACGTTATGACTGAAGGCGTTTATAATATTATGAGAGAATTATATGACTATCAAAATTTGAAGTTTTAAAATATTTTGATGAAGAAGCTATTAAAGTAGGAATTGCATAAAATATTTAATTATTAAAATTTTAGCGAACATTAAGACTGGTGAACCGGCTGGTCGCCAAAGGCGGCTAGTATATTATATATATATGTAAAGTTTTGGAGCTCGACCGATTTTGAGATGAAATAACAGCTACGATCTCAAAGTTCTACGTCAACCTTTTAAAAACGCACCTGCTGTCAAAGAAGCATACATAATAATAATGCAATACGGGTAAAAACAGGTCAACCTTTTTAAAATGCATCTAATTTTAAAGAAGCATACATAATAATAATGCAATACGGGTAAAAGCAGGTAAAAAAAATATATATGAGATTAAAAGTTGTTGATGAATATTGCCATTTATGCTTTATTCATTGCCTACGCGATTTCGGGCTTCAATTATTCATTGTCTTCAATTATTCAAAATTCCCTATTGAAAACAACATCATGTTCTCATATGTCCACATTTAAAAAGAAAATATTAACGAATGTCAGAATGTTCTGGTTCTGTAAAATTAATTGCAATTAGAAAATCTGAGATACATACAACATTTAAATACTTAACACTATATAATATGTATCTTGTATAAATTAAAACAAAGCAAAAAATATGCTAATTTATCAGCATGTTTCTTTAACGAATACTTCTTAACACGTCAACAGAAAAAACTATGCGACAAATGTGTGCCAAAAAAAAAAGAAACATTTTGAAATTATATGGGATATAAAACAATAGAGTACTTAATTAAAAATGTCATTTGATTGCATACGAAAAATGATCGGCTACATTTCAATATCCAGCAGAGCAATGAACCGAATGGCTATATAGAAAATGAAATATGGAGATTAGAAAGGATAGTAGTTAAAATAATGATTATTTCTTAATGTTGCAGTAGCTTTACCCTAAAATGAAATAGGGTTATTTACAATCTGTTACAGTTACTCACCCAAAAATTTCAAATTATTTGTTTCTCAATTACCTGGTATATCTTTATACACATAGATGTCACTGAAAAAAACGAGTGAAAATATTTGAAATTATTTGCAATACAATTAAATGTAGTAAAATGATATAAAAACATCCTAAAACAACTGCATTACCTTTCCATTGAAGACTAGTCGTTTCAGCTGTTGAAGTTGGGAGATGTTTAATGGTTTTATTTTGTGATACGGTCAAAATCCTAGGTGGACGAAGATAAGTAACTATTGACGACATATTTAAGGGTTATTAGCTTTACCATACGAAATGAAAAATTGGTACAGTGATTGTGTTTGGGAAATTTTGTTATGTTCTTTCCCCTTAAAGAATGTGCCATGGTTTTGAAATTTCTCCCGAAGATAGAAGTGATTGCTGACAGTTGATCACTGAAAACGTGTTCAAGAGTTCATGCCACTTTTATGTGAAATAAAAATTTGACGAATTTGAATCAACGGATGTCGCTATTTGATTGGTTTCTTGGTTTTCCTAACTTTTTCAGATACATAGATTAGAAATTTACTCCTATTTCTATTCTTCTAGAATAATCCCTAAAAAGTAGGATTTTGTTGAAAAGAATATGCACAAAATTTCATCTCTCTAGCTCACTGAGTTTTTAAAATTATCTTACCCACAAGCATTCGGAAATACAGAGGCATTCAGATATAATTTTTATAAAATGGCATAAAATGAAAAACGCGAATAAAAAACTCTTACGGGATTTAGGGATCTATGAAAAGTTCACATTCATACAAATTTGTGGATTAATTTGTTTCACGATTACAGTACTTTCCTAATGGAATCTGAGTTATCATATAAGAGTTATAGGGTCATATTCATGTTCACAGCAATTATGTAAAAACACAATTATTACCCAAAATCACAATTATGTAAGTAAACTGAGCACCTTGAAGCAAATTATTTCCCCTTCTCCTCGAATATCTTTCATAACTTCTTTTGATGGATTCATTTGCAAGCTGAATCCATTAAAAGAATTTATCTCTCATTTTTTCAATAATATTTAACAATATAGCAAAAATTCTTTATAGGAAAAAAAAAGACTCAAACCATATTCCATTCCTTTGTTTACGTTTGGCAGAAGAAATCATGCGATCCATTAACTGCTGTAAATGTTTTCGTATTGGTTGCTAAATAACGTGCTGTTTAGTATTCATATAATTACATTTGAGCTATCCCCGACTTGCCTTAGCGTACGAAGTACCTGAACGACCATCATAACAAAATACGAACGGTGGAGCTAAGGTTGAATCTTAATAGCCATCACCGCTAACGGAACTATCTCTCCCGTTATTGAAATGGAAGTAATTCGACTTCATAATCTTAATATACCCACCCAGGAAGCTAGAACTATCTACCATACCGAAAACCTCTTATCTTCATATCTGAAGGTATTCTCATTTGGTATTAAGAGTTGCAAAAAAGAAATATTTACATAGTTAAATGCAATAACTTGAACGCAAATTAATGTATTTAATGCTTTCACTAGATTGAAAAATAAACGCAACAAATAAAAATTCATACATTTTTCGGTGTTTCGGGATTATCCAGTTGACCATTTTTGCCAAACTCGATATTATCGATTTCAGTACAAATCGTGCCAAAATTGCTTTTTATTATAATGGCTCCAATCCTTTGGCGCATTTTCGAGAGTTGACAGGTCTACGGGATAATCACAAAGTACTTATTTTTCTTAAACGTAGAAGGTAATTTAAAAGTAAAATTGTAAAATATAATGCTGGTTTTCAGTATTGCCATAGAGTAGCAAAAAATATTTAATATGTAGAGAATCATCAATATATTGAAGTCAAAAAATTTTTATGATTGTGGCATTTTCTTAATATATTATTTTATTCGTATACGAGAAAAAAAAGCGGCATGATTTGTTTTTAAAATTTTGAAACTGATCCCTGAAGCGTAGTAAAGTTGAGTTGGATGATTTTTTTGGGATTTCTAATCTTGCTTTTCAGATTCTTTATCTCTGCTTTTCTTCTTATGTTTTAAATAGATTATTCCCTTAAAATTGTTTATTACTGAAATTATTGGGTCCTTCATGGGGTTCATTAGATGCAATGCATTAATACGTAAAAAAAAAATGAATCATAGTCTATGACTGAAAAAAAAGCAAATAAAAATGAATAAAAGGCTGATTCTTTGCTATACATTTTCAATCCTGACTTTCCTAATAGATTTAGAATTTTTTTCTTCTTTTTTTGCTTTGATGGAATTATTTTGTTTTAGCTATACGAAGTTTACATGAAATTTTAATGAGATTACACCAAAAAATACCCCCCAAAAAACAATAGACAGTAACTGAGAAACACCATAAACAAAGAAACTGTTTTGACAATACATTAGAGAGAGAAGAATCTACTTCAACGTATTCTTTTCAAAATTAAAGATCGGAATATAAATATGTGTACAGTTAGTTTGATTTAGAAGGACAAACTACAATTTTTATACCATCAGAAATACACGAAATGGCTACTGTAAAATTGTATTGAAATATGAAACGGCAATTCCTATAATAAAGGCGAAAATTAAAAAAAATCAGATCGGATTACTTTTTTAACGAATATTCTAGGTGTAATAAGTTTTATTTTGTAAATAGTATGCATTTCATTAGCTTTATTAATTATTTATAGTAAATATATCTAACAGAAAATCGTTACACTTTCAGGCGATTCCTTGGATAAAGATCTATTGGAACTTTTGCGATGGGAATTTTCCACACGCTGCTCGCTGACACACAGCCATGGTTTTCAATATTTCTTCGTCAATCTTGTTACAGCTTTCCCCAATCTCTACATGAGTGTGACAACCGAATTTTAGCCAATTTAAGTTTTTTCAAAGGAAACTACACCGCTATCACCATAAGTTTATTTGTGTTCAGCTTAATTGCAGATCCTAACCTTCTCTTCTGCTTCATTATGTTTATGACAGGTATATACTACTGCGTGTATTTCAAAAGATCCATACAAATTTTCGATATGAAAATTAGAAAAAGGTACTGCATCCTATCCTTAATAATTGTGTTATTCTATTTTTCTTACGCAACTGGGGCAAGTGCTGTTTTTATTTACACCACAGAGAGCAGTCTTCTTACCATCTTAATTCATGCCGTCCTCTATGACCAAGAATGCCTGTTGGATATTAAGGAAGATGCCAAAAAAGAAATAGAAGTTTGTGGTGAAAACCTCTCCGAAAAAGAATTAAACCTAGTTTAGAATTGTTTCCTTTTTTGTGTTCGCTTTGATGTTTTATGCACAATGTCAAATGCTGAAACATATTAAAGCATTTATTGGCATGAAAATGTTAAATATTAAAATTCTCCTGAAATCATTTTTTTTTCTTTAGAAAAATTAGATTGTATTATATTTTGATGAAAATAACAGATTTGATCAAATATTTTAAATCAATAGCTCCAGCAACAATAGACTGCTAACTATTTTACAAAAGAATAAATATGACACATTTTCTTAATATACAGGGTAATTCACAACCAGTACGATAAACTTGAAAGGAGGTGTAGAGTGCACAAATACAATTCGCTATTATACAACACTATAGGTTCCAAAATGCTTTCAAAATGAATTGCAACTAAAGAATGAAAAAAAGAACCAGAAATGGTAATACGTTAGTATAACAGAAATCATTTTAATGATAAGTTTTACACTGGCAAAAATTTCGACCAGAAGCAGTTACATAGGCTTCACAGTGGTTTCACTTTATATCGTTCAGAAAAGTTCCTGGCACATCTCGTATCACCCCCGCAGCTACAAATAGGCAGGAAACGAAATATTCAATTGAATCAAAAATGATCTCGTACATCAATGTCTCCATTTGATCACAATAGAGGAAGTCCAAGCATGATACATCGATCAGTTCGACGTTTGAATATTCGTCTATTCTATTGCTATGGAAATTGGCCCACAAATGTTGACATTCATGCTGAAACATGATCTTCTGTTCTGTTTGCTACATCACGAAGACATTCAGATTCTGCATGCTATGTGAACATACACTATGCTATAATTTGTACACTTGTCACCTTTATATTTAATTGTGAATCACCATGTGTACAGTAATGGCTAACGCAAAGCCTATTCTAAGAGTTTGCAAATTTTATACCCTTTCTGACACTATTCTAAGAGTTTGCAATCTAAGTGCTGACACCATTCACTTAGACAATTATACAACAGCAAAAAAAAAAAAATAATAAAACAATGATGCAGCCATTTAAAACAATGTTGCATGCTATTTATTCCTATTGTAGTTGAATCGAAATTACTTTCTATCAACAATATTATTTACTCAATGTAAATTTATAACGATATATTTACTAAAAATAGTGGCTTAATTTTATTGATTAATATTATATAAGATTCAATAAGATTTTACTTGTGTTCATATTCGTGTGTGATCATCGAGAATCTCCATAATCATGATTTTATTATGTTAAAAGAATAATTTAAAAAGCAGATTGGTTAAGATATTTAACTTGAAATATGTTCCAATAGTAATGTAAACAAGTAATAGTCCAATTGTAATGTAAAAAAGTAATAGTCCAATAGTAATGTAAACAAGTAATAGTCCAATTGTAATGTAAAAAAGTAATAGTCCAATAGTAATGTAAACAACTACTTTATTTTGCAATTTATTGCATTCATCCAAACAATATCTAGTAATTACTAAAGTAAGATAGTATATTTTTGATTTAAATTTACTTTTATGAAATAAATTTATTTACTGTAACAAAGGATTATCTGCATGATCACGTATTTTGTTTCCAGATTTTGTTTCATACTGTAGAATCGAATATCATAAGTTTTAAAGGAATAATCTATGTTCAAATGATAAAGAAGTATAAAGCGCCGATTAAATTTGGAATTCCTTATGAATTTTTCAGTTAAGAAAATGACGACATAATTTCGTTAAAAACAATTTGCATTTTGATGTTAAATTACAAATGCATATTCATGAATTTTTTTAAACGAATGAATTCCATGCATTAGAAATAGAATCCATTTATTCAGAAATGAACACTAATGCATAGAACCACTGTAAAAATGAAATTTTTTTGATACTGATAATACATAAAAGCACATGAATAACTTGTAAAATCAAGCAAAATATGGAAGTAATATGCTTTTTTTTAGCAATCCAGTATAAGTATGAATTGCAGCTATTCATTTTCGTAAACTGAGTTTTCTTTTCTACTATTAGTGTATAAACAGCGTAACTGATTTCAGATGCCGACAATCGAAGCGCAAATAAACAGAACGAGAATTATTTGAAGGATTTGGAGTCTCCCATGCGGAAGTTGTAAATTGCGGTAGCTTTAGAGATAATCTTTAGTACTAAAAGGTAATTATACACACGAGTTCTTCTTCCACTGTTTGTCTAGGAGAAAATGTTATTTCATTGTGTTTGACAAAACCATTGTTGGAAATTCCGCAGTAATGTTTTTAATTGGTTCGGTCACAATGTTGATTTCTGATTTAGAAACATTGCCAGAAAAAGAGTGGTAATTCCGGTACAGTTGAACAGTTCCGGTTCATCTCAAATGGCTCATTTACAAGCTCTAAAGCTTCCAATGAGGAAAAAAGTTATTGAAAAGTAAAATATACAAAATATAAAAAGAACATTTTTATCTTGATACAAGTCAATTTATTTAATTTTGTCGTTTTTATTCGTGTCGATGCATATATCACTATTTTGTGTAGTAAAAAAAGTGACACAACAAAGAGCCAATATTAAGATACGCATTTTGAAATATCGCTATTTCTTCCATATCTAAAAAGAAAATCTAATTCTGCATTTTGTTTCAAAATTATTGTAATTTAAGAAACTATTTTCCATTGGATCGCACACATATTAGAATTTCCGCTGCAAAAGAAATCTATTTATCGACAGTTTTCAGAAATGAACACAAAATTTTTGAAATAGTAAGTGTTTCGTATTCTTTGAATGTATTTTTTAAAATGGATAGCTTTATATTGATTACACCGTCTTGAAATTCAAAGGAGGGGGAGGGGGGGGGTACAAAAATAAATAAAAGCTTTTTGAAATTATTTTGAATTAATACCCAACAAAAATTCTTTTATTTGAAAAATTTCCTTCTTATCTCGGATTACATTTCTTTAAACGCGTGGCAGCAATTTTTTTTAACTTCATATTTCCGAAAAAAATAATAAGTGTAAAAGAAAATATAATCATACTTGCGGATGGTATTTCATATGTTAATATTTGTTCTTAAAGAATTTCTAAAGTTTCTCCCATAAAACAGATTAATGCTTTACTCGATAATCTAAAGAATGTTATGAATTGAGTTTTTGATATAATACTTTTTTTTATTTAGATATTCTCTTAGAATGCAAAATAAATATTACAAATTCAAAAATTGATCTCCAGAGCCAAAAAGCTTTCGTAAATATAATTTCAAAAATTATTTGGAAATATCGATATCAATAGATTTTAAAAGTTATTTTTATGCATGCCAATGGTAGGAAAAATTTAAAAGTTTCAAAGCCTAAATAGGTCGTCTAGCGAAAGCATTATTGCAATGGTGTCCTAAAATGATTTTTAAGTGCTCGGGCCTCTTTCACGTTGTAAAATATTTTAAAATATCTTTAAATTCTGTAGAAATTATAATAATAAATATTTCAACTAAAGATTTTACACTTTTTGTAGCCAGTGATTAATTTATTGACATTTTTTTTAAATGATGACACAACATTATTTTATCTTTATTTGTCCTATTATGCAATAGTTTTAATTAGGTGTAGTCAGCGAACTTCGAGTCTTGAAATTGAATATGGGTACTTAAGTACTATCTCAGCCATGCCATCTTTCAGCATTAAACTCATCACATTAACAAACCCGATTTCGCACATGTCTAAGGCGCTGAATTAGGAATGCTAATATTGGTGACATTGAATTTTATTTAATGATGTCAATATGGTTGCAATAGTTCATAAGTACCCGAATAAGCCCGCAGTTGCAAGCTTATCCGAAGTTGCCTTATTGTAGTACCCGAATAAGCTTTGCATAATATTTTCATCTCTTAATAATGCTGAATTTCTGAAACACTCTAAGATTTTTGCATTTCATAATTTTGATATGAAAGGCTTGAATTCTCTTTCTCCCAGATATAGGTATTTGAATCCATTCATTCCCGTGTTTACATTAAATGTGGCATCCGATAATGTTATATCTAAACTAAATTAAACATAACAGTGGAAAAAAACCCAAACAACTGAAGCATATGGAGAAAATAATATGAAAGCTGATAATTATACAGTTAATAGATACCATACATGTAGCCTTCACAAAAAAGTGCGAGAAACCGATAACTAATTGATAAGTTAACTAATCCCATCTCAATTATTTTACCACCATAAAAACGATTAACTTTCATATTTATTTGAGCAGCTTCTCATCTTTATTCTGAAAATGCTTTTCCCACGGAAGAGCTTTGGGCAATTAAAATCAATGTAATTTTACAAAAATTCTGGTAAATGAAAGTCAAACTTAAATTTCCGGGTAAGTTATCATGCCTTCATCCTTCTCTGAAGTTTCAGTCTAAAAACTTCGTTTTTGGATTATTAATTTTGAGAAATGTTCATTCTTTGATGAAAAATTTCAATAATGTTCTAAATGGAGCTACTTCATGCTCAGTTGATGCATATAAGAAAAGAAGCACCAATTTATGTTATTAAAAAATTGACATGAAGTATCTTAAGAGAACTTTCATGACATTCGTCATTTGATTGTGACCTTATCTGAAATAGATCCCGTGCTATATCAAAATCAAGGTACTCTACAAGAAAAGGGTTTCGAAAACCTTATTTGATCTTTCCTGTTCGGTTTTTTTTTGTAAATCAAATATCTTTTATTCGTGACAGAAATCACACTACAAAAAATGTTACCCGATGGATTCTATGTCTAATTTTATAAAAAATAAGAGGTAAAGAGAATAAATACACAGCTGAATTGTGTCTCATTTCCTGTCATTAACATCCCAATGTTTATTCCGGCTACCTTAAAACTTAGCCATGAAATCGGTCATGTAAACAAGGGATCGAACAGAATTTTTTTTCCTGAAGAAGCTTCTCGTTAGAATTGGGAGAAACAGAGTGTGAAGGACGTCAAGGGACTTAAGATTTTTCTTTCTCATTTCTGCAGGCATTTTTTTATTTCCTTCTCAAATACTTGTTATGAAGTCTAATCAGCCATATACAATAGGATCAGTGATTATTTTTGGACATTAAATTTGGAAAAAAAAGAAAAGAATCTTATTTTCTTCATTTAATGTTATTTTATATTCCGTCTTAAATTATCCAGACTTTGACTCAAACTAAATGCACATAATTTCCTTTTGACCAACTACTTATTAAAAATATCAAATCCGATCAATTAATCATCAATATTAAATTAGCAGCAGTACTGAAACGTCCACTTTGTATCTAAAAGCAACTTTCCATCGAATTTTATCTTGCTTCGTCAAATAATTTGCAACGTGTATGGAAATTTCAATAGTTATTTTAATTTCATACTTGTGAAAAGTAGAATTTTAAGTTTGTGAAATTGTAAGCCTTTAAAAATTACAATATTTACTTTTCAACCTATTTTTATAACTTCACAATTTGGGTCCGGCAGATAAAAAAGCAGAATAAACGAACTTTACATGCTGAAATTTTGATATGCAACACAGAGAAAGCCTGTTTTCCAAACTAATTAATGATATATCTAATAAATCATATATCAAGAATTGGTAAAATCCCGATGTTGTTAGTTATATCAGGTTATGTTTTATTGCAAAGGGGGAAATGAACAGCATATTTGAACTTGGAAATATAATATTCTTTTAATGTATTCTTAATATTTACGTACTTATACCATTTGAGAATTTCTTTGCACCGAATTCGATTATTCTAATTTGAAGTATAATTATTTAGAAGGCTTTTCCATTAACGCAAAAAATATATAATAATTTTGATTTATCTTATTGCTTTTTTGTCAGCTACAGGATAATGCTAAGGGAGAAATCTCATTATAAAAATGGAGCCAATCATTTCGTTTATGATTATAATGTTTCTGAAAATTTAATCTATCTATAAAATATATTCCATGTTACATGAATTGTTATATTCCTTATCGACAGAAACGTAAAACAGAAATTCCTCAGCTACTCAAGACATTGTCTTTGACCCATCATTGTTTAAGCTTGTCGAAATATGTTCGCTATTTCTGTGGAGATTTTAATTATAAAATTTTATATTTAGTGTATGCTTACTTTTTTGCTTTCTCATAGAGAGAGGAAATATGGTAATCGTAAAAATTTCAAATTCGAGATTGTGATGAATTTTCAAATCTCCCTGAGTTCCAAAAACGCATTTTTGGAAAATGTTCGTTTGTCTGTCGGTCTCTCTGTCTATGACAAAGAAAACTCAAAAAGACTTTGAACTAGATAGCTTAAATTTGGTATGCGGTCTTTACATCAAATTTGCAGATTTCTATCAAATTTTGAGTAAAATATGTTCTGAGAAATTTCGTTTGTCCGGCTGTCCGAATATAATTTAACCCTCTAACTACGAAATGAAGAGAGCTATATCTATAAGATCTAGTACACAGATTTAACATCTATAGTGTGTACACCTATAGATGTGTATTTTTAGCTAAATACAACAACAGATTGATTACTTTCTCTACTTTCAGAAAAATTTAAATGCGATAATTCAAAACGCAATGATTTAAATATGTCAAATTAAATAAATGATTTTTTTGTCTACAAGTGCAGTTTTGTGTCAGATCGTCCTTCTAATCAGTTGAGAAAAATATGTGCAAAATACAAATTCGATTTTCGTAAACTTTTAATGGCATGACATTAATTAATCGTCAAAAAACTCGCCCAAGGATGACACGATAAATTCAGTAAAAATGCTAAGTTCACGCCAAAAGTTAATATTTCGTAACCATTGTACGCCAATATCATGCAAGGCGTTCTCTGGCATGGCAAGTTTATTAGAGAATATGCGAGAAAGTTTTGGGGAAACCACTCCCGTTGTTTGTTTGTTTTTATTACTATTATTTAATCTCGTATTTTATCATAAAAATTTCACTAAAACAACTCCTGATATTAACATAGAGATGTTACTTCACGCACTGATTTATTAAGATAGATGCTCACTTCTTTACAAAATACATCCCAATCTGCAATCACAGTTCTACATTAATCTAATATATTTCTATCAATTCATTATTCTGAAGAAAACGTAGTATCCAATAGTTTAATTTATAAGAAATTTTTTATCTCCGCTTAAAGTAAAGAAAAATGTATGGCTGTATGTCTTGACTTTCTACAAACAGACCATTTTACCAAGGTACAAGTGTACTCTGGAGAGTGGAAATGATTACTTGATATCGAATTTTTCAAATTTTAATTAAATAAAAATAAAGCGAAATTTTGGTGTTTTATCTTAACAACATCCAAGAATATAATTGCACTAAAACAATTTTTATTCAGTTGAAATTTTTTAAAAAAAGTATATTTCTGATTATGCTAATTTATTAGTCGCGCAAATTTTTTCAAAATTTGACAATTTTAAATTTTTTTGCATAATTTTTAACAGTATTTCATTATTGTTATGAAATTTAGACAATTTCATGGTTTCATCAAATATTTAAATGTGTGGTTTTCTTTCATTATTGAAAACTGAAAAAAAAAACTGTTTCTTATCTGCTCAGTTTACTTGAGAAATAAGAAATAAAAATTGAAGCTTTGTGAAAGGCAGCATATAGTTAGAAAACAGATAAATAGGACAGATGCGCTTTTAATGGCACTATAATATCATGTCAATAAGAAGGTTCATTTAACTCAAGAAATAGAAGAGGTGTAAAGTGGTTAAAATAGCACGAGTTTAACGCCTATCACAATTTGAAGATAATATTTTGTTGAGGAAATCATCAATCTATTAAAAAAAGATTTAATCGAAATTAAACGAACTGAATACTTCTGGCGAACCAACTAGTTGCCAATAGTAGCAGCAAGTGAGGAAATGAGACTATAGTACAGCTAAAATTAAAAAATATTTAAACAAGATAGTTACGTTTTTAATAACACAATAATGTCATGGAACTTAATTCCATACCGAATAATTTCATTTTGCCTGCTTTAAAGAAAGTTTGTATTTTATCATTTAAATTACACATATCTAGAGGCCATGAATTTTAGCATGAAATAAAAACTGTGGAAATTAATGTAATGGTTGTGATTGGGGCCACATTAAAGATTTTTCCCTTATACAGAATGCACAATGAAATATTTTTGAGGTTCTAATAAAAATGGAGGATGTTGGAAGAGTGAAGCGATCTTTTTTACAAGCATAAATATTGGCTAGATTGGACCAATGATTTGGGTTAAGGGGTTATTTTTAGAAATTATTTTAAATATCAATATTTATACGAATCTGTATATTATTATCTTATTTAAGAGGGGTCCTGTCACTAAGCACATAACAAATGCACGATAACATTAAAAGGGAAAAAAATATTTCAAAAATAACAACAAAATTTTCTAAACCATAGCGGGGAGGAATAGAGTTTTTTCTGGTTTTTTTTTTTTTTTTTTTTTTTTTTGTTTGTTTTTTTAGAAATGTGAATAGTTTGTTAAAAAGTGTTTTAGAGTAACTTTGTTTTGTAATTATTCCTTATCATAAAAAAGTTGAAAGAAATCGATTTGCAATACAACTTATTTCGGCGAAGTGGGAAATTGATTAAAAAATTTACATATAAAATAATGTTCCACAATAAATAAACATTCCCAAAAATGCTTTTCACGATTTAGCATAAATTTTTAAAAAGACAATGTTTTAAACAGAAAAACTATGGCAGTATTGCAGTTAAAACAGAATAACATTCCTGAAACGAAAAAGAAATAGTTTTATGAGCATTTAATGCATCGAATACTCCTATCAGTTGTTTCTTAATCTCGATTTCATTTAATCTGAAGACAGTTCTAATATTTTCTTGAAGAATCCAGAAACAATCAAGTAATAAAATGATGCTGAAACTACTAAATCTTTTAGTACTAAATTAGACAATAAATCGCCAAATGGCATAAATTTATCGCGAAATACCTACAGCAGGCGAAAGCTAAAAATTTTCCATGATAAGTTTGTTTGGAAAACTAAGCATAGCTAATAACAGAAGGAAATTTATTGGTAGCAATCAAAATAATTATTTAAAAAGTAAAAATTAAAATTTACTGAACGCTATTTATTTTCTACATATATACATAACATAAATCATATCTTAAACAATGAACATTTGTTCTTTATGAATACACAATACTTTGAATTCATAAGATTTAAAAAAAACAACGGGGCGTTAATATAACATAACTAAAACTAAACATAGGATTTTTTTAAAAAATTTCGACTAGTTTTATATTATGCGTTATATAGTATATTATTCGTTATTATAATATTAAATATTATGCTTTTACATCGAAGCTGCTATGTCACCTTGATATCGTGAGAGGAGAAGTTTGACTGGATTCATGTACAAAAGAGGGCGTTGGTTTTTCTGTCAGTCAAGCATAATATTTAATTCGACATCAAAGACAGAAATCTACCGGTACAATAGATTTTACTTCTTTTGCAAAAAAAGACATGATTTGTATTCCTAATTTTAAATTATATAAAGCAAAGTATGCAAAATAGCGAATCGTATGTTTAGAATTGGCTTTAAAGAAACTTTTTTTGTTTAATAAAAAAAAATTATAATATTTTCTAAAACGAGATTCTATATGAGCGAGTTTTCTCTTTTAGAAACCTCGAAGAAATGAAATCTTCTAACATGATTGATGCTATCCTATGAAATTTTTAAATTAAATTGGTAGCCTTTGGCGACCAGCTTATTCGGCCAGATTATTGGCTTTTTAAACGATTAGTATGGAATAGTTAAGTCATTGTAATTTCCCATTCGCTGATGTTTAAGCCTATTTAGGCGTTTGATAAACTTTTTGTTGACGCCTAGTTCTAGATTTGTTTTAACTCGTATTTCCTCTGACTAGATGGTATACCAGTCCTCTTCAGAGAATTTCTAGCAATATTTAGCAGCCCCATAATTGAATTTCGAAGCATTGAATTAATCGCAATTGTAAAAAAGTTCAGTGGAATAGTCTGAAAAGTTCATATTGCGATTTGTTTGTATTTGAATGTTCCGATTCAGCAATAAGCAATAGAAGCGATTTCTGTGCCACTTACAATTGCGTTATATATAAGAGATGAGATGAGAGATGTTCATGGGACTTCTCTGTACAACATGATGTAAGAATTTTTTTTTTAATTCTAAAGTTCAAAATAAAATGGTAAAAAGGGTTAGAAGAATCTATGTAAATAAGAAATTATGAAGTACTTTCCAGCAAAAAGGCATCGATATAACTGCAGTTTTTATAAAATCATGTTCTTTTTTTTTCGAAACTATACACAAAATCCACAATTCTTTTTCGTGAATAACTTGTGACCATTTGAAAAATGCAGTCATAATATAAACATCTGGATCGATTAAAAAACCGCGTTTACAGTAATAATGGATACACAATAATTAAAATAGAAAAATTAAATTGGATTAAAGAGGTATTTATTTTTTACGCTGTTTATTACTTCGAATCCTTTATATCCTCAATTTATATTCGAAATTTTTTGTAGCCGTCAAAATAATCTTATATTAAAAGTATTATTATCTTATGATATTCTTAAAGATAGTATTTTTAATGGAAATGGTTTAAAATATCAGTATTCTGAAATTCTAAAAAAAATAATAAAAACTGATTTTAAAGCATACGTTTAACTGCTTGCACAAAAGAAGGAATTTTCAAAATGATTTCCTACTTTTTAGCTTTTGATCTGAAATTCATTATTTTGAATATTAACTAATCTTAAAACAAATTTTTCGAATCAATTCTGAAATTTTTTCAAAATTAGATGTTATTACCAACTAAACAATCACAGAACAAAATTAAATAAATAATTTACAATTAATTCTTTAAAAAAATTTAAATAATATGTCAAAATACATATGTGTGAAATTTCATATTTTATCATATTACAAACTGAGTAAAAATTCGGTTACAAAATTCCAATTTACATATTTGAAATAAATCAACTACAAACACATCCGAAAATATTTTACTTCATGACATTTTATTAACAATTCTTAAGAACTGACTTCGCTAAAAATAAGATTTATTTTCTTTCCCACACTTATAAAATTCTTCAAACAATATTCATGAGCTAAAATTAATTTATAGTAGAACAAAGACAGAAACACGTTTTTAATCTTTATCCTTAACAACACATAACAATTGTGAATTCATTGTAAAACAAGATCATTACTTAACACTCAGTATACATATTATATATATATAACCAAAATAACGACAAGCAATAATCTCAAACTTGACACAGATTTAAAAGAAGTAACAACGGAACAACCTGATCATTTTCATTCTTTTGGTCCAAAAAAAAGATGTCACTGGCGACCTCTAAAACCGACCTATGCCCTTGAATCGCTGCCCCAAAGAGACACTTTTCGGTCGAACTGACAATCAAATAAAAATATCCAAAACGAAAATTCGGATGTATTATTATTATTCTTTTCAAGCCACCTGACCTGGAACTGTTTCTCAGGAAGATCGAATCATGTCGAACAACTGCAAACATCTACAAGTTCACGAGGCAATTACCATCTTCTGGCAGCGCCAGACATATGAGAAAAGTGTTGAAACAAAATTAAAGAATGGAAAGGAAGAAGAGGTGGGGTGGAAGTACCGGCCAACTGTAACCGTGAATGAAGACGTCACCCAATAAGCACTTCTTTTATGAAATTGTTAAGAGCATCCTTTAAAGTTTAAAAGCGTTTTTCGTCTGAGAGAGTACTTCTCTCGTTTCTCGTGCTAGATCAAGGTCAACTCAACCTGGATGAACTCCACTGGGAATAAAATATAATTTCCTGTTTATAGCCAAAGATGTGAAATTTGTATGGTTCATAAAAATTTCGTTTTGTGAAATATCAGATTAATGGTGTTTTTCTTTTTGTTTTTTATAAATGTGTGTTACAAAACTGGTTTTTTAAAGATATATTTATAGATCAATATATATATATAGATAGATAAACTGCGTCGAATAATTATTGTGATAAAGAAAATGTTTTAGAATGTGCTTTTTCTCTACAAATTTAAACTCCGGAATGCTCGTTTTCATTTACTTTAAAACTCATTTTTAATTAAAAATTATCTGAAATTATTAGGTGCTTGCATGTATTTTAAGCAGTGACATCTATTGGTAAACATGTGAAGTATCTATATAAATGACAATGGTTTTAGGTTTTACCAATTTACTATTACTTTATTGATATCATTTTGAAAGTTTTTCATTTAGTATTATTGAGTAATTCGGTGTATAAAGAACCCAATCATAGAAGGCTCCAAATTCCATTTTCGACATTCATTGCTTTTTTTTTGTTTGATTTGAAGAAATCAACTGCCGAAGCCCTTCGGATAATTTTAGAAACTTATGATGATACTGCACCGCCATATCCCAATTGTTGGTTTTGGTTTCAACGATTTAAGAGTGGTGATTTCGATGTCAATAGCAAAGAAGCCTGGAGGCCCAAAAAAATTCGAAGACAATCAGTTGCATGACTTATTGCCCGTATTATTGTAATATCTTATCACAATTTATCTTATTTGATTAATTTATTGTCTTATTTGATTGATGTATATTGTATCAATTTTTCTCAATAAATGAATTTTTAAAGTGAAAAAATGATCAAAATACATACAAGCACATTATAAAAAGTAAAATTTGTGGTAAATTTTCACTATTGTCGAAAAAATTACAATTTTAATAAATTTTTGTTTTACCATTACAAAATAAAAAAATATTCCAAACAAATTTAGAACTTTGGATGTTTATTTTGTGTTTAAATATTTTTAAGCGATATGATTTACTATGTAGTTTTTTTAAAAAAAATACGTAGTCAAATAGAACTACTTTTGCAAAAAAAAA
Source organism: Argiope bruennichi (assembly GCF_947563725.1). Taxonomy (NCBI): domain Eukaryota; kingdom Metazoa; phylum Arthropoda; class Arachnida; order Araneae; family Araneidae; genus Argiope; species Argiope bruennichi. The sequence continues at coordinate 53,084,091 of NC_079153.1, read as the reverse complement.
AAAATAAAAATTTGCTTTACATTTCTCTAGGAATTAGAGCTTTTCGTGATACTTTCCTTTAGCTTTCATTTTTCAAACTATTAACCCACTTATTCCATTTTTGAAAGTCAAGAACCAAGGAAAAGTTTGAAAGTTGATAATATTCAACTCATCTTTAATTTTTCAACTGATCTTAATGTTACCTTTATTTATAATATACGCAACATCATACAATTAAAAATATCTTAATACTCTGAACTTCTAGACTAGTTTCAATTGAAAACTTCCATATCGTGTCTTTATCAAATATGTAAATTAATATAAACACAAACAAACCATTAATAATAATTGTTCATGTGGCGATACACAAACCAAAAATTTTATGCAAACATTTATTATTTTAAATAAGCAATTCATACTTTTTTTAAAGTAAGAATTGTGTAATTTTGTAGTAAGAATTGTAGAATTTTGTATTAAGAATAGAATTTTGTTGCAAGAATTATAGAGTTTTGTATTAAGAATAGAATTTTGTTGCAAGAATTATAGAGTTTTGTATTAAGAATAGAATTTTGTTGTAAGAATTATAGAGTTTTGTATTAAGAATAGAATTTTGCAGTACGAATTGTATAATTTTGTATTAAGAATAGAGTTTTGTAATAAGAATTGAAGAATTTTAAAAGAATCGTATTAAGAATAGAATTTTGTAGAAAGAATAGAAGAATTTTATAAGAATTGTATTAATAAATGAATTAATTTTTCAGAATCGAAACAAAGAAAAGTAAATTATTAGCCGTTTCATTTGTCAATAACCATTTGAAGACCTAATCTATACCATTCTTTCCTAATACAATAAACGAGATTTTTTCCACGTGAAATATATCCCTGCAGTTTGGAAGGGTTTTTTCCCTTCTAATTCTTCTGGATAAAATTATTTAGAAGCAGGTGATACATGACAAGTCGGTTGTAGATTACCGCCAAATATGACCTCCCTTACATGTATCTTCTGATTCGAACATCACGCAAACCACGAAAATCGTGATAATCGTCACCGGTGGTGTTGCACCTGCTTTCCCCCCACATCGGACAAGAAGCAACAAATAAACGATTACAATTATTGTGAAGCAATTCGCAAGAAGTTCCAATATTTATATCTTTCTAAAAAAATCTTATATCTTCAGGTACGAAAAAAATTGTTTATAAAATCAACGGGATGCCTTTTTCTCCTATTCTTGAAATGTAAGGACAATTTTTTAAGAACAATATTTATCGAAATATAAACATTATTACGATACTTGTTCAAATTAAAACATAAAATCTTAATTGTTTATAATTATATACTATGCATCATAAAAAATCGCATTATCATCCTTGTAAAATTTTTGTTAATTAACTGATAAATTTTGTTAAAATTAATTATAACTTAACAAATATGTTTTTTCCTTCTAATTACTGAGCTCGATTATTTCTAATTAACTGAAATTCTTAAAATGTTCGTTGAATTCAACTTTAGAATTTCATACTATTATTATTGTTTAATGAAATATGAATTAATCCGGAAATTTTAATCTAAAGCAATAATAAAATCCTTTTAACTTTCACTGAAATCTACATTTTATTGAATACTGTCCCTTTTAGCGACTAGCTGGTTCACTGAAAATATTAGTTATATTTAATTCCATTTAAATTCTTTATATATGATTTCATGTCCGTGATTTATTCACATTATCAAACATTAAAGCTTTTTTATTTTAATTGCTCTACATAAGCTTTGTTCATTGAATATATGAACCTTTCTATGACATCATAATCTATAAAAATACCTCTGAATAATCTATGTTCTAACTTTGATACTGTAACCAATTTTTTGTTCATCATGTGAACTATACAAGCAATTCATTGAATCATTCTTCTATAAATTTCAACAACTGAAAAAATATAATGTTATTTAATGTTAGATAAAACATTAAAAACGATTTGAGTTTCAGAGTAACAATAATGTAATGTATTGTTGAAAATTGAGTAAAAAGTTATTTTTAAAAATAGCCAATTTATTCAGAAAAAATTTGCATGATTATTAAGTTAATATCTTTAAAAAGGCAATTTTTTAAATTGTTAAGAATTTAATTTTGTGCAATAATATTTCGGAAGTTATAGCAAAAAACACCAAGATTTTGCATAGTTGTTAATTATTGAAAATTCTAATTAAAATTCCAAAAACGAGTGCCAATCTATATACACATTCATTTTTAGTAGTAGTAAAAATATAACGTACATAACTGCAATTTTTGAGTATATTTAATTTTGATTGATCTAAATTCATATCTGCAATATTTCTATTAATGAAAATTTTACTACATAATTATTTTTTTAATTTTCCATGATTTTCAATAGTTTCAAATATAGGATTAGTTAGCCTTTGTGTATAATAGAAATAATAGAAAATAATTTATAACAGAAATAAATTCAACTAATTTTATTTGCAAAAATATTAAAAGTTGCAACTACTAAGTCTATCTTTCTTCATATTTAAGAAAACAATGCAATAAATAAAAAATAAACAGTCGTTTTGAAGCAAATATTAAATTGGGCAGACAATCATTTTTTTTTTAAATTTTAAATGAACACTGAAACTCAGGTCATCGAAACCTGAATGAAATTAAAATTACGAATTGAAACACCAGAAAAGTTTTGAAATGGAACCTGAAGGTCTGAAATTAAATATTATATTTTCAATTACGAAAAAAGAAAGTTTGTCATAAAGGAAAGAAATAATTTAAGCAGATAATCTTAGCCCTTAGACTGCAATGGGATCCATTAATCTTTTATAATTAGTTTAAATAGTTATCAATAAAAGTGGTTTCTTTAGGGATTATTTGACAATCACATTGAAACCTTCAGCTTAAAAAAATCATTCAGTAAAAAATAATAATAATAATAATAATCGAATAAATGTCTTTATAAGAATGTTTTCTTCATCCGCTTAGAAAATGAAAAGAAAAACATTTTTAAAAAATCCTTAATCAAAAGGTTAAACCTAGAATGATATCAGAATCCTCAAATAAATCTGTTGCTCACTTTTCTTTTTAACTTTTAGAGATACACAAAATGGTAAGGAGCTATAAACTTGATGTAGCAATCAGCAATTTTTATAACATGCATATCAATTGAAACTGGATCTATGAAGTGTTGCTTTTATAATGTATATCTGACGACAATTTTTTTGGATTCCTTTTTTAAATGTGTCATCTAGAATGCTCAGCTGTAATCAGTAAAATCGGAGTAAATCAAGTAAGCAACTAAAGCATTGCTTCCAACTTCCACCATAAAACTGATCTATCATTCCTTTAAAATAAAAAATAAAAAAATAAATAAATAGATTTAAAAAAAAAAAGACTGTTGTCGATTTTTTTCTGATATTTATTTTGATCGCCGCATTGAGAATGCATTTGCATTGTACTCACGTACCCCGTATAAGGTTCTAGCGGAACAACTCAACTGAGGTGAATATACCAAAAGAATTCCGGAAAAAAAAAATTTGTATTCATTGCGTGGTTTGATTCGAACTTTATTGAACAGAGAAAATACAACGATACTTAATAGCAATATGATCCTTATATTTTAAACAAATGTTCAATAGTAAGCTTGTTTAGCTAAAATATCCGTTGTCTCCAACAAAATTGCAATAAATGTGAATGGAAAAATAAATTAAAAATAAATAACGATAATAACAAACAAAAAGGAATTATTAAATTGAAATAAATAACAGAAACAAAAAGATAATCGATACTTATATAAAGCTCAATGTGTGTGTGTTGGCGCTCTACAGGTCAGACCGTTTGACCTACAGCTACCAAATTTGGTACATGTATACCTTGGAGGTCAGAAATGAGCACCTGGGGTATCTTTTTTTAAATTTTTAATTAGAATTTTAATTATTAATTAAAAACTAACTTTCCCGCCAAAAAATCTTTTCATTTTCCCCACCGCCAAATGGATAAGGCTTCAGTTTTTTTCCCACGCTAATGAAGCTAGGATTAACATTTTTCGGCCGATTATTTCAAACGATTTTCTTTATTTTCTTAATGTTTGATGCATTTAAAATTAAAAATTGTAATTTAATCGATCTTTCAGATTCATTCTGAAGTATTTTTGATTTAAAATAAAACAGAATAAAGGAAATTTAAAATTTCTATTCTGCATAGCGTTACCCCAACTGGCGTAAAAAAATTCACACATATGTGTTACATAACTGGCGTTGAAAATTCACGCATGCGCATTGCGTTCTGATTGTTGACAACTATTTTCAACGGATGCGGACTTGCTTTAAATTATTTTTAGGTTAGTTGCATGCTTTTGTAATTAAATTGTATTTATGTTAGTTATATATTTTTTGTATTTGCTTATAGTTTTAAGTACATCCTTTTTTAAGTAGTTTTTTTTAACCTATTTTCGACCGATTATTTTAAACGATTATATTTATTTTCTTAGTGTTTAATGCATTTAAAACTAAACATTGTTAATTAATCGATCTGTTCATGATTAATCTGAGAAAATTTTGTTGAAAAGCTTGAAATATTATATAAATTAAGAAATATATTCTTTAGTGCCCTTGAGGTTTAAATACTCAGCGACTCTATTTTCAGAACTCATATTTAAAAAAATGCTTCGTTTCAGTAAAATAAATGTTCTTATATCAATTGCACTTTAGGCATTTCCACTTTAATTTAAAGCATAAATTCTACGGGAGCAAACAAAAAATTAGAGAGATACATATTACGTTAAGACTGAAGGCATTTATAAGATTATGAATAAATTATATGACTATAAATTTGAAGCTTTAAAATATTTTGATGAAGAAGCTATTAAAATAGGAGTTACATAAAACATTTAATTATTAAAATTTTAACGAGCATTAAGATTGGCGAACCAGCTGGTCGCCAAAGGCGGCTAGTATTTAATATATCAATTAGATCATCAGATAGACTGTCAATTATTTGACTGACTATGTAATAGTAAAAAAAAATGTTAAATAGATATTTAAAAGAATACAGGAATTCTAAAAATGTTTATAGTTAAATAACAATTACACGAATAATTCATATAATGCATGAAAGTTTCATAACCGACTATAATGAATAGATTAATTATTATAAAAAATAATGCTTTAATTTGAGTTATTAATTAATCAAATGCCGATTTTTATTTAATGTGAATTTAATCAATTTAATTTAGTTTGTTTAGTTAAGTTGAATTACAGCGTCATTTAGAAGCAATATTGGCTATTTAGGGTGCATTCTCGTAATTCTGACCTCCACTTTCAGATGACGAAAACGACACCTGAGCTGGCTTTAAGCTTTCGTAGTGCAGCAATAGGGCGACATTTTGCCCTGACAAATATAAAGAGCATCAAATCTACTTGCACGGCAATTTTTATTTATTTATTGGATTGACTTTGAATTATGTTCCAAAATTGAAACCGTCTATCTTCAAAGCCATGACCACCGATGTCGGTGGAAATAACCAGAGCGAAGGAGAAAATTTGATTCTTCTTCGCTTTCACACACAAGCATTCTCGCATTTAGCTTTCAAAACTATATATGAACGAGGTTATTGGTATAACTGTATAGTTGTGCTATAATTTTGTATTCCATTATAACTGGGACCGCGGTGGCCTGGTGGTAAGTTTTCGGCTTCGGGACTGGAGGGCTTCAGGTTTGAGACTCGATTCCACCGAAGAACAGTCGTGTAATCGGGTCTGGTGCAGGCTAAATCCGTTAGGGTCACACGTTCTCCAGCTGGTGTGGTGTGGAAGGGGTGCCAGCTCAGGTGTCTTCCTCGTCATCTGACCGCGGTTCAAAACTAAGAGGTCCTTCCCAAAATAGCCCTAGTGTTGCTTTAAAACGGAACATTAATATAACTAAACTAATCCATTATAACTGTGTAAATTTTAAATAAAATATCTTTTTCTTTTATATAGTTCATATACAAAGAACGGTTTGAAACAAGCCCCTATGACTTCCCGCCATTGCTTTTGCGACCCCATGTTCTATTTTAAAAATGACTTATCCTTAAACTTTGTAAGCGGTCTTTTGGGATTCCCTGCGTTATTCTTAGAAATTCATTAATATAGATATATTTATTTCAAATAAAATAGTTTAAAAAATATTTAATCGGCATATTATCAGCAGACAGGTTTGATGAGTAATTCCGATAAATGGCAAAAAACAACAAGGATAAAACAAATTTCCATCACTAAAACGAGTGAAATACAAATTTTTAAAAATAAAATGAAAGAATAATTTGATATATTGAAATCCCCATGTGAATAGGTCTAAAAAAAAAAAAAAAAATATTTGTTTAACAAAATTATTTGATTGTGACCAACTGAAGACTTCGATCAACTTCTTTAACGTATTGCTATAATACTATACTCGGTATCTTTAAAAATGCTTTTTAAAATTTGTTTCAAACTATTTATTATTATACGAATTATTTTTAAACGATTTGTAATTTTTTTCAAATTAAATTCTGTTCCAATTAATTGTCCATTAAGCTTTCAAAACAACATTTCATATTAGCGTTTACTCGTTTTTGCAGTTTTCTTTTTAAACGCTTCTATCAACATTTTTATTTGACAGGAAATGATACTTTTTTTTACTTCTAACTGTAACGATTTAAAGAGACTTTGAGTTCTAAAGATTCTACGAAATGGCTAAAACTTATTTTTCTTAATACTAAGTTTACATTTGTCCTTATTGTAAACACACACACAATTTATTTAAGTACAGAACGTGCAAATCTTTTGTGTAATAATTTAAATTGTCGTTTTTTTTCATTTTTTATTAATTTTTGACTATTTACTTAGCACCGCGACACAACGTTTATAAATTCCTTCCAGAAATTAAAAAAAATAATAATAAAACAAGAATCAAGCAATTATGTTGTCTTATCTTTTTCTTTTCAAAGAAAATTTACAACACGAAAAAAAAGGTGAAAGACATTCGTAAATTAAAAAAAAAAAAGTTGGTTTGAAAAAATTTTAAATTATGAAGGATTGAAAGTAACACCCTACTCCAAAAACACATTCCTAATTTACTTTCAATTAAGTATTAAAATGTTTTTACTGAACCTTCAAGGGAAGACATGTGACATATTCAACTTTGTGCTCACAAAATTACTGCACATATAATGGAAGAAATCGCCTTTCATTTTAAACGAGTCCTTCTTAGCAAAAGCCGGTTCACCAGGATACCGATTATATATATTATTCAGTTAAATTGCTTAGATATAACCTCATGTCATGATTCCTTCAAATTATTAGACATTAAAACAGTATTATTTTAATTGTCTTACATATAATTCGTTCATTCTGTACATGAACCTTTCTAATGGAGATTAGTCCCATGACATCATAGCATTATTAAAAACGTAAATGTCCTTTTTATTCTTCGAAATTCGACGGAACTAAAAACATTTTTATTCGTCTTATAAACTACATAGGAAACTTTTATTATATTTTTAATAATGGTAGAAAATAACGCGATTAAATATTTGATGAAATAGAGAAAACGTTTGAATTTCAAGATAAGAATATATCGATTATTAGAAACTAAAACAAAGTTTTTTTAAAAAAATTGAAAAAAATTTACATGAATATTAAATTCGTATCATTGAAACGACAATTTTTTAAATTTTAAAATGACGTAAATGTACTTTTTGTCCTATAAGTATTTTGGATTTCATGGTGGAACTTAAATCGCTTAATTTTTTAATTAATTAATATTTTAAAAGTTGCACCGATGTGCACAATTTTAGCTTTAAAAATATTTATGTGGCAAGTTTGGCAATTCTTGATCAGACGGTTCGTCACACACATTGATCTTTTTATTAATAGAGAACGTTGACAAGAATTTATCCATTACACTATAATATTGATAACCATAGAAAAAAATGATGAAAAACTATCTAATTAAAAATTGTTTTTAGAAATGTGTTTCTGTTTAATATAAGAACCACAATGGTGGATGTCCAAAAATGCTTTTCCTAAACACATATGTATATTTTTCTTTTAACAAAAATACTAAAAGCACTATATTTTTTGTTACACAAAATTGATCAAACTTTCTTTTGAAACTCCGAAAGTAAAATGCCTACAGTTTATTCCATTGTTACAACCAGTTTATCCCAGTTACAGTTACAGTTTATCTCATTGTTTTTAGTGATATAAGACCTGCTGTAAATAACTGTGCTAGTAGCTGGAATAGTGAGATAATGAGATTAACAATAAACTTCACGCTATTAAATTTACATTATCATAGTTGACTTTTTCTATAAATAGACGCTGCGATGTCATTCTAACGAGGTTGCGAATTGTTCACGCGTATACAAAAACTTATTATTTGCAAAGAATTCTCCCATCTGTCATCGATGCTGGACACATGTTCTCTTGAACATCAGTATACGTATCATACGGTAGAACAGTTCTTGTAGCTATGCAGCTAATTTATAAAGCTTTCATTTTACAGTTGAACTCTTTTCAATTAACATTTTTAATTTACAATTTTTATTTGAAGAAAAGTTTTAATTAAATCTCTTGATGTAACTCAACGGTGCTGGAATGTTTATTGCTATTTAAAGTAGTTTCTTAAATCTAGTTTAATAACATATTCTCTGAGTCTAATATAACTCTGCATTTCCTCCTACACTTTAGCTACGATTTTATTACTTTCTACAACAGCGCTGTAGTTATTAATAAACCATTAACTACGGCTCATTTGTTTATTTTGAGGATTTTAAACCAGAGAAATTGGATCAAATCAGATCAATTTCTCTTTTTGATTGCGTTTCCATAATCTTTGACATTCAAAATTTTATTATTTTCACAGATGTGGAATATTTTCTATAAGGCCAAAACGTTTCATTTATCAATTTAGTATTTCACCTCACCACTATATTTCGGTTAAGAGTAAAACTCATATTTTCAGATAACATTGTAAAATGTTCTTTATAAGGAACTTGCAGATTTCTTCACAGCATGAATTCATATTTGCGAAAAAAAATTCAAGAAGAATTTCTGAAAGATATAAGAATTTTGAGAACAAAATAAATATTTTGTGGCATCCTGTATATTACCCTTAAACACTCAAGCATTGATAACGATGAGGTAAAGCACCTGTCTTCAGATTGAAAAGTCCATGATTTGAATCCTCAGAACGGAAATTTCAACTTATTATTCGCTTTTAATTGAACGTTCTAGAATATTCTTTATTCTTCCAAATTGGTGTTCTAGAGCATTCCATTATACCATTTAAACTATGTATATTTATTCTTGTTAAATTCTCAAGGTTAGGTGGTAACAGTCTCAATAAATTGTGTCAGAAAGTTAGATTGCGTCTTTAATTTATCTACCCATTTCAACAACATGGCGAATACTTTCAGGAAAATGTGCACTAATTTTGTCAAATAATGATATGCATATTTGTTTTATTGTACATATATTCAGTTTATTTTCAACTATTTTTATGCGAATGGAACGGCAGCAATATTAACTTTAATGACGATAATAACAATTTTTACTAAAAATAAAGCATTACTTCCTTTTATATATTATTTTATGATTCCATTCTATTTAATTTTGTTCATTGGGCAAACAAACTTACGCAGGAAAGAAAAAGAGAAAAATCCATTCTTACTCATTTCTATTTCGATTACGCAATATTATGACGATTCTATTCTCTTCAGAATTCTCGCATAATTTTTCGGTTATTTTCGGAACCACTAACTGTGTCCACACTCACATTGTCCTAAGCCATGTTGTTTTCTTCCCATTCCTTAAAAGAGACGTTGACTTCTTGATTTATTGCCTCGTGTATAACACTACGACGACATTTTGCCCGCCATTCTTCGCACCTTCTGGTTTTCGTTGAATTCTTCGGGTTACGGAATGCATGTTCTTGATAAAGGATGATTGAAATGAAGCCCATAATTTTCAGTTGAATTGAATACGCGAAAGAAAGAATGTTTTCGAATTCGCCAATTCTGTTCTAGGTGTACTTTTGTACGAATTTCTTTTTAAGGCCACGAATATATAATTAGGTAAATATATAACAGATAAAATCGATTCTGCCATGGATGCCCGTCCTGTGATGGGATTAAACATATATTTATCTAAATTAAAACATTTAGATACTAAAATTATTTAAAGTTTTGTTTTTAGCGCTCTGAATATACTGTTACTAATGGCGACATAAGTATTTGCTGGTACTTAAGACGCTTTGTGGATACTTCTGTATCACTACCCACTATGCAATCTGGCCAGCAGAAATTTAATATTTCTTTCCCAACTCGGAAGAGCAACTTCTACTTGTTCTCTTTTCTTGTTTTGTTCTTTTTTGTGTAAAATAAAATCTACCCTTATTCTTATTAAAATGCCGTAGTGTTTATTTGAAGTTCTGAACATTTAAGAGGAGGAATCAATCCATGCCCCCAAAGCCTTATCAATTCATTTTACAAAGTTACCAAACTCTCAAAAAGCAACAACACTGAATTACATCACAAAGTTGTCGGGAAGGGGACTATTTTAATGAACTACCTGAATGCACAATTCAGATTTTTGATTTTCAAAGGACATCCAGCCATCATAATTGAATCAAACTTAGCTACCAGAGCTGATAATGCTATACATAACTTACATTCTAAATCGAATAACATTGAAATCACAATGCATAGCAATGATGTAAAAGCTGAGAAGTAAACGATTAGTCTCTCGAACATTATTTTATACGAAACAATTGTTCAAATGATTCCACTGTGCCAAGTACAGATAAATACACCAGTTTGCGCCCACGAGTGCGTTGCCTTTCAAAGACCTTTCTCCAGGTGTCCACATTTAGGAACTCTCAAGGAGACAAGAGAAAAGCAAAATCCATTAGAGTTGAAAGTATAAGATTGTCTTAAATAAACTTTGTTCCCACGACTCGTGTTACGGCAGATATAGCCATATTTAACAAAGTAAAGATCAGTTGTAGCCCCCTGGAACTTGAGTTGATCGAGACTTTTCACAAAATATCGCTAAACGCTCAGAATTCAAATGCCCTCTAGGTAGATAAATGGTAGCACTTGTCATGAAAACGGCGTAATAGCTCAAATTCCGATCGACGACAGATTTCCATGTCAGTGCAAATAACAGGTTATGGGGAAAAGGCTCCAGTTTATCGAAAGGTTTACATTAACATGGTTAAATGCGAGATAAAAACCTAAGTCATTATCTATCTATAATAACTAGTAATATCTATATTGGTTGTATTTATACATATAATTTCACTTAAATTGTTATAAATTTTCATGTCTATAATTACGTCGAATGGTCAGATTAAAAGCCAGGCTATTTTAATTGTCCTTCGTATACTCTGTTCCCAAATTCCTGCACCTTTCTAAAGGGCAACAGTTTTATGACATCAACGATTTATTAAAAACTTAAATATCCATCTCCCTCGGAAATTTCGCGATACTGTAATTTCATTTTTATAATTCGTCTTGTAAACTGTATAGATAAGTTACAGAATAATTCTTTGACTTTCAATAATGGAAGAAGATCACGCAACTCAATATTTGATGAAACAGTAGAAACGGTTTGAATTTCAGAGCAACAATGTAATGTTGTTGAAAATTAAACTCTTAAAAATTGCAAACATTTATAAAAAATGTGTACGATTATTAGTTTAGTATCATTAAAAGTGCCATATTTGGAATTTTAAGATAATATAGAAATCCTTTTTCAGCCGTAATATTTTTGCTAGTTATGCTGAAAACGCCGAAATTAGCTTAATTTTTAAATTTAGCTCAATTAATTAAAAGGTTAATTTAAAAAATCACTCCGAGGTTCGCATTTCCGTTCGCCAAAGCATATATGTGCCAAATTTGACACATTTATGCTTGCAAACGGTCTGACCTGTAAAGCATCAATACACACCCACCGGCTCAAACACATTCATCTTTATTATAAGTAAAGATAAAGATATATAATTTATGCTAATATAATTTGATTAATTTTTAAACTGATTTTAACTCAAACATAAATAAAATTTTCTAGAAACATACGTATTATCAAGTAAATAATTATAGCTATAGAGAAGAACTAACGTTAAACACTCCCAGAATAAATGCATTTCTACGATGAATTAAAATCATTTCTATGCGAATTTTTTCTGACAAGTTTAAAAAAAGCCTTCAAGAATTTAAGCTTTAAAAACTATTGGGAAAAAATAAATAAATGAGCAGCATTTAACAAAAACTTCTAAAAAGAGAGCTTATCTTATTTTCAATGCCAAATGTCATTACTTTTATCCCACGAATACATCCTATAGGGCTCTAATTCCAAATCAAATCATTACTATAGTATAACAGTTTATTAGAAGAGAAAAAAAAAGACCATGATACGTTAATATTTATTGTGTTATTTATTTAGAAAATTTCATTGAAATAAAATCATTATAGTTTAGGAAAAGAATATTTATATAAAATTAGTTTTATGTACATTAAATGATATCAGGGCATTGAGATATGCGAACAAAATAGTCCCTCTTAGAAATTTTTCCTAACCCACAGTATTTCTTAGGCATATACATTCATTTTCCCTTATTCTATTAATGTCACAGTTTAAGTATCATATTAAAAAAAGGGGGGGGGGTATATTTAGAAAGGAATTTGACTTACGCTATTTAAAAGGTAAAAGTTTGTTCGGATCTTCATGATGAATTGTAATCTACATCTACAGAATATTACTTAATTATATTTTTTTAAAAAAGTAAAATCTCTAATATTTGAACTAATCTGCATGCATAAACCATTCTGAATATCAATTTTGTTTATACTTCTTTGTCATTCAACTCATGCTAAGAGGTGTTCCAAAATTAACTCGAGATTTGAATTTACCACCATTCGTACAGTAAAGTGTTGGCAATGATATTAAAAAAAACCATTTGACAGCTCATAGTTTAGGGTTAGTAAAAGTAAAGCGTAAGACGATAGAACAATGTTTCATGGTGTGACAGATAGTGTGTGTTAGACGACAGATATGTTTTCATTGTTGAACAATAATTAAAAATTAAGGAAAGTCTGGCGGCCACAGTTCGTAAATTTGAGAATTGCCCCCCTCGATTGTGTGTGATTTAACACCATTGGATTTCTTTTTATGGGGTTATTTGAAGTCAAAGATCTATGCCAACAAGTCCACAAGGACGGGTGCATTGATGGAGGAAATTCGACGCTGCATCAACGAATTTCACATTTATGCAAAAAGGACTTGAATTGAAAGGACTTGAAAGGAAAAAAAATGACAAAAGAGTGCGTATGACCCAGCAAAGCGGAGGAAGCCATTTGCCCTATGTGTGATTCCATACATAACCTATGGTGTGTACTTTACAATTCAATAAATATATAACAATTTAAAGAAAAAAAACTGAGTTTTTTTTATTTATTTAATTCAAATGTTGCATTAACACATTGTTCTATCGTGTAACGCTCCATTTTTACTAACTCTAAACTATCAGCTAACAAATGGATTTTTAGCAGGGTTGCCAACACTTTAGTACACGAATGGAAGCAAATTCACACCTTGAGTTAATTTTGGGACACCTTTTATAAAACGAGCGAAAGATAGGTTAATTTGCAAGATATATTTATAAAAAGCAAGAAAACATCAACGAATTCCGGTCTATCAAAATGTTTTTACTGTACAGCATGTTATCATTTCATACTACGTAAGTTTGGCGAAGCTTATTTCTCTACAGATAAAAACAATTTTGATAATTTAATACAACCTGCAGTGGTTTCCAACGAAATGTTAAAAAATATTTTTGTTATGTTTTGGTTAAGAAAAGGAAAATGTTATTATACATATAAGATACAGAATGCAGCGTATAAAAAAAATTCAGCGGCTTTTTTGTTTCTGTTGTAAAAAAAAAAAGGAATGTCGTAATTGTTAAACTTAATCAATGAAGCCTACCATTGCTGAAAAGCTAAACTCTTAGTTTGAATTTTCATATTTAACTCACGATTCTCACATCTTTCCCAAAGTCATTTAAAAATAAAAAAAATATTGTAAATATATTTAATATTCATGTATATTAACATATACTAATATACATGAATAACACCCTTTAAAATGCAGAATTCGATTTTTGAATATGTACTAAAGTGCTAAAAGGTATATTGATGTTATTAAATCAAGTACAATGAGATCCTGGAATTTATTTGCTCTAGTATTCAAAAGTAGAAACAAAGAGTAATTATATCATTCCTAAATGTAATGCTTTCATGACATATCTTTCTCCTTTTTTTATATTTATTTAATTAAAATTAGTTGATAATACTACATGTGTTAATAATGACACAATTATCAAAGATGAAAAATTCGATACCACAATACATTGTTTTATTTTTGCTATGATTTAACTATGTATAGCGTTGACATACAATGATTTGCTCTCTAAAAATGATCCGCCATAATTTGATATTGCCATCGAATGATCGAAAATGAAAATTTCTTTGTATCGAATGATCTTTCAACATTTATTTTTCCATTTATTTATAGCATTTTCTCGGGGGGGAAACTGAATGAATAAGAAATAAGATATACAAGAAAAAAAAGCTAGCTCGCTATATTTACAAAGGTTATAACAATATATTGGAAATTGATCGGAATTTTTTTATTCAAGTTTTAATCTTCAACAATAGCCATGATCATATTTAAATGAATATCTGTGCCAAAAATTAATTTACATTTCATGCAAGAATGAAAAACGGGTCGTTGAGTAGGAACAACGAAAATGGAAATGCTCGCTGAGATTAAGCAAACAAAGGATACATTTGATGAATTCAATCTGATTCTTCGAAAAACTAGGAGATTTTTTTTATTCCTAGATAATTTTACGAATATTAATGCTAATGAAAGAGTATTTTTGAAATTTTTGAATAAAATGTTGTCTTTTCAGTAGTTTTTAAGTTATCAAAAGAAACAGATCTTATTTCTTGCTTATCATATTTGAGAAAAACATCTATGGAATGGGAAAATGCTTGAATATATTAATAAATTATAAAAATTCCGAATACCTTAGCAATTTCTTAGAAAGAGGATAAAACAATTTTATAATAAACAATTTAAAATATTTATCAAAATAGATTTATCATTGATAGTATGGAGGGAAAAAGAAGGTGTTTTCTTTTGATCTTATTTTATATTGTTATTAAATAAATAATTGCAAAAAATAAACAATGAAAGCGTTGTACAAAATTGTTAAAAAAAACCAGTAAAACATTAAAGATTTTAACATTTAGTTCATATGGCATTATTCATAATGCAAAGGGAATATTAATATAGAAAATATTAAATGATTGCTATCAAATGAACAATTGCAGAAAATAAACAATGAAAGCGTTAAATATCAAAATTATAAAAAAATAACGGAAACATCGATAGATTTTAACATTTAATTATCTGTTATCTGTTCATAATGAAAAGCGAATATTAATATAGAAAATATTTTAATCAGCATTTCCATAAGAATTAGAACATAAGCATAATCGAAATTATTTTATCTTCAGAAAAAGGAATTCGTTTGTTAAAAAATGCAATTTAAATATTTTAAATTAAAAATGGAATTTTAGAATTTTATAATGTACTACAAAAGCTAAAAATTAAAAATAAATAAATATAGTTGTTCACAAAATTTTTTGGCAACATTTTTAATTTTTTTTTATGTTAAGAGATTTTATGTTATTATATTTTAGAACACTGTTTTTCTTCATTTTAAATATAATAAATTTTTAAAAGATTTTTGGTAAATTTGAATTTTGAAGATTTGTGTTAGTATAAAACATTCTAAAATTGGTAAATAACAATGTTTGAACACTAACATAAAATTCATAAAAATCATGTTTTTACAAAATTATTCTTGTCTTCCCTGTAAAAGTGCTATTAATTAAACAATCTAGCTTTCTAATTTCGCGATATAGAGTGGCTCAAACAATTGAGAGTACACCTTACTTTTACTTGATAAATCTGACTTCCATTATAAATAACACATTAACTGAGAAGTGAAAACATGCTTTTATTTTTAGCATAACAAATGGTTTAATTTAAAGTAAAAATAAAGAACAATAGCTGAAAACTTCTAAATTGAAAAGTTTCAGAAGTAATTTAAATAAACATATGCAGATATTTACCTCAAAAAATTGGGAATACAGAGGATATTCGCAGATTTTTTTTTTTTTTTTTTGGCGATTCTGAAGGAATGTACAGAAAAAAATACATTCATATTTTGTGTTTTAAATGATCAGTTTATTAACTCTTGTTCTTAACTATAATTCGACTTCGTAATTTCCATGATATGCTATTCTATCATGGCTTTTAGAGCGTTTCTGAATTACTGAATAATAGGAAAATTACTCCTCAAAAAAGAAACCAGTAATGATGTAAGAAAATTCCTGTTAAGATAAAGGTTGAAAAAAAAGGAAAATCTTATCATGAAATAGCTGAAATTGTTGGAAGAAGCTCCACTTGTGTCAAGAAAATCATTGTAAAATTTTAAAATGATGGATTGCTTGAAAATAAATGTGGAAGAGGAAGGAAAGGAATTTTGGGTGATGTCACAGAAAGGAAAATTTTAAAAGAAATCAAGATTAAAGTAAATGCAGTCAAACTTACTGAAGGAACTTTTCAAATCGTAGACAAAAATGTAGGTGCCGAAACTGTGCGAAATGTAATTAGACAAGCAGGATATAAAAGTCGAGTTGTTAGGAAAAAAATGTTTTTCAGTTTGCAAAATCAGAAAAAGCATTTGAAGTTTGCAAAAACTCATCAAATGAAGACCAATAACTTTTGGAAGAAAGTTATATTTAGTGATAAAAGAAAATTCAACATTTTTGGCCGTATGGTAAAACCCCAATATCGCTTTGGATCCAAAACATTTACGTCCTACAGTTAAACATGGTGGTGACTCCATCATGGTTCGGGGTTGTATGGGCTTCATCCGGGATCGGAAATTTAGTTTTTATAGATGGCATTATAAACCAAATGGTTTACTTGGATGAACTTTGCAACAATCTAAAGGAAAGTTCTAAAAATTGGGTTTAGATGAACATTTTATTTTCTATCAGGACAACGACCCCAAACAGATGGCACATAATGTCAAAATGCTTGTCTTTTTCATTGTAAACAGCAATTATATACGCCACCACTGTCCCCAGACATTAATGTCATTGAAAATCTGAGGGCTACACTTGAAACAGCGGTCCAAAAACACAAAATTACAAACAAAACGCATTTAAAACAAGTGTTGCAAGAAGAATGGGGTAAAATATCTTTAAGCCATCGTTCGACCACCAATGCGTTGGTCGAACGGTACCACAGCATTCTAAAAGCGGAAGGACATGCAAATAAATATTGACACTTTCTTTGTATGCGAGATATTACAAAAATTTCATTGGTGTATTCTCAATGTTTTGAAGTAAAAATCTGTATATGTTTATTTAAAAACTATCCAAAACTTTTCAATTTTGAAGTTTTTTGTTGGTTGTTCTTTATTTTTACTTTAAATTATACCATTTGCTATGTGTAAAAATAAAAACATGTTTGCACATCTCGGTAATGTATTATTTATATTGAATTCAGATTTATCGAATAAAAGTAAGGTATACTCACAATTGTTTGAGCCCTTGTATATTTCTTTTTTTAGACTTAAAACATAATTAGGCATTTAGTATAAAATAGTAAAGTAAAAAGACTATATATAATCGTTTCCTGAAACATATATTTTGATGAAAATTAAGTAAAACGGGGTATAGCAAATCAAAACCAAATTAAAGTAAGCAAATGAGATAATAATAAAATAAGGAAATTAAAGTAATGAATTAAAATCAAAAAACAAATTAAATTAATAAAGGCAATAATATTTATTAATTTTACTGCGAACATTTTGAAATATGCAAATAGAACAAAATTCAGATTTCATGTAGTAAGGACAATAATTGTTGTTGAATGTGTTAATTTTTTCCAATGCTTTTCTATTTTTTTTTTTTCATGCTACTCTTATTTTTCATATAATGCATCTACATAAGAATACATCGTTTCAGAAAATAGTAATTTTCTACACTACATAAGAGAGTTACTTTACAAACAAATAAAAAAGCTACTCATCTATTTTTTTATTTGATATTATGTACCATATTTTATTAGTTACTCATTATCAAAGTTCCGAACCTTCATTTTCAAAAACAATTCTTGAAATGAATAAGAATGGAAATGATTGGTCCATTTTTTAAATGTAAGGTTTAAAACAAAAGATGACAAATGATTAGGAGACACCGTGCAGTATCGTAAAAAATATCAACAATCACATTTTTATTTTCTAGTGCTATTTATATGCCTTCATTCATGCATAGCAAGTATATCACAGAATTTACAATCAAAACTTTAAATAGCGTAAAGAGAAACTTTCATTGCCTTTCTCCTTCTTATTTTGTTTGAAAAAAAAACTATTATGTTTTCGAAAATGATTAAGAACAAGAGGAAAAGAATTTCGGTTTAAAAAATAGATCAAGATCAGCCATTTTTGCGAGTAACGCTAAAATAGGTTTATGGCCTTCTAATTAGATCCAGTTATAAAACACTCAATAACAACAACGAAAAAATAATATAAAGCTAGTTGGCGGCGATGCTATCCTTCGAAACATTTTTATTTTTATTTTCCATCTGCCAAACGATTTAGTATCATTCTTTGACGGATATTCGCTTCTTTGTGGAACGAACAAATCGTTTGTTCGGTTTCCAGCTCAATGTTCCGATTGGTTGAAGGCGCGTGACGTCAGAGGCGAAGAGAAAAACTTTTCTCTCTCTAGTCATCCTTTCATCTCATTCGAAAGATATGTGCTTCTTGCACCAGTTCTTGGTAAGAAGTGGTGTGTAATTTTTTGATCCGTGAAAAATGATACTCTGGATACTTGTAGCGAATTTTGTGACAAAAGGTAAGCCTACATTCTAATATAAAAATTCATATTTTTATTTAAAGTGTTTTATAAATTGTTTATTTATTTGAATTTTATAGATATTTATTTAAGAATTGATAATCGATAGAGAAATAAATTTATAAATAATTGCATTATTACACTGAATCAAAACATTTTTATCTTTAAGTTATACTTTTAGTTGATTTCTAATATTTTATTAATTCCTGACTATAAGTTTCATTTATGGTCAGTAATCAGTAAACTATTAAAACAAATATAACAAATACAATACAAACATAACAAACATCAGTTTGTTATTTATCTGAGATAATAAATTACTTATAACTAAAATTTTATTTCATAAATTCCTGATGGATCTGTAAAACCTTTAAGCATAGATTTAAATATTTAAGGCTTTGTTGAGCGCTATATAACCAATATGATAGACATCTTGGATCAGTCATGACTGTCGGATTGCTTCTTATCAGCACAGAGATATCTCGAATTGAGTCAAATTTGTATTAAATGTTTCGAATATATATTAAATTTCTCATCATGAATTTCACTTGTGAGTCACTTTATTTAATCAGATTAAAAAACTGACTAAATAAATTTTAATATCAAAAAAGTTAGTAATTGAAGAAATAGCTTTCTCGGCTTTTTTATACTAGATTATAGATTGTTATTACTTTATCAAAACAGGATAAAGTTGACCGATTGGGAAATAGTAGAAGATGAACAGTATATTATATGCTTATTTTGATCTATCTTTAGATTTAATTGGCCTTTACCTGCAGCTTATCATCTGTGGAATCATGTCTTGAACCTACATAGTGTTGCGAAACCGAAAGTTTTATATCAGGCTATCGTTTATCTGCAACAATTCAATGAATTTATACCATGCTTAAGAATACAATTATTTGAAAGATTCAAAAATTTATCTATATATTCAAAAAAATAATGTAATACCATGTACAATTTATTTCTTCTGAAATTCAAGCTACCGTTTTTTTTTTAAATTCTCTTATATACAAAGAGAAATTATTATATATGTAAAACAATTCTACCTCAAAATTTTCAATGAATCGCCTGTATGTGATCAGCAGATGAAAGTTGTAGATTCTTATCATCTATTTGATGAAATCCATGTGCAGAAATACTGTCTGTCAGTCTTTCCTTGTGCATGCGAATGCGATAACTCAAAATCGAAAATAATTAGATTGCTTCAATTCATCATATAACTTTATCATCAGAATTACATTATCTGTAACAAATTTAGATTTCATATGACAACGAGTTGATCATTAGTCAATCTGTATATTCGAGATTTTGAACACAATACATTAAAAAACAAATATAATGGCTTATATAAATAAGATTTAATGTCTGGTCTTTATGACGTTACTGTTTATCTGTTTGAAATTTTGAATCCATTCTGTTGAAAGGCATCTCAAATGCTAACTTGGTTTATTTTTTACAATCAATGAAGTCCTAAAAGTGCCTTATTGTGTTTATATACAAGAAAGTCTTTCGGAGAATCTTGCAAACAGTTTTTTACAAAATAAAATAGAAATCATACAATTTAAGTGACAGAGCTCAGATTTTAGTAAAGACATAAATACCATCCAGCAAAAACAGCATAAATATTGATTTCATTATAAATATAAGAAAAGTATTAGCCACTATTCTACCAGATAATTCTAAACATTTTTTTATTATAAGATTTCGAATTATCAGAAATTATATATCGTGTTTACTTCGCGGTTATTTCATTCTTCAGCTAAAGCATTCATTTTGCTTCAGAATGCCGTATGTGCCATCATCAGCTGCGCCGGTCAATAATTGTAAAACCGCAGAGCGCAGCAACATAGAAAGGTGTTAATACTATGATGATTTGTATCGCCGTGCATTCAGGACATTTTAAACCCACCACTCCACAATCAAGTAAAAGATTTGCCCTTAAAAAAAACTAATCATAGGAAAAATATTTATAAGCTAATCATTGAAAAATATTAATAACGTTGGAGAAAGATTATATTGTTTTGGCCGCCATAAAATTATTATAATGCACTTATAATTATAAGCTATTTTAATTACAAATTGAAAGATTGTTAATTTTACTTTCAAACACATTTTTATTTGATCAGGTCGAATAAAACTCTTTTTTCGCTCTTACATTTTTTTATCTTATTCATTTTCAAAATTTTTATGTTTTTCTTTTTTTCAAATGTATAATTTTTCAAATTTATGAAACGTGTATTTACGTTCTTAGTGTTCTTTATATATCATTTCAGTTATTCATCCCATGAATAAAAAACGATGGTTTATGTAACATCTTTTTTTATTTTTTCCCCTAAAATCTCATGAGTGCATATTTTTCAAAAGCCATTTTCTTACAATTTTTTGTGAATTTTTATGTGTTTTTGTTGGTAATTGGGAGATCAGAGTTTATCACTTGTTGTGAGAATGTTATCAATGAATTCAATAGATTCTAAAATATCCATATTCTAGTGAAGTACGGAATTTGATAAGATCGATTGATTATTATTTTATTATGAGAAAAATCATGATTAATTTCCTGAAATGCAGTGTAGCATATTCAAGTAGCATATTTATGCAACAAATAATATATTTATGCAAAAACTCAAACTGTTCCAAAAAACTTGAATGAGTAAAAGATTTTCTAAGAAATACTTTTAGACCTCACTTTTAATTAATTCGTATTTTTCTGAAGCATGAATTTATTATTTTGATCATTCTTCAATTAATTTTTGATATTCTTATTCATAAAATGTGTGGCGTTAATAATTCATATTTAAATGAAAATATTTTTTATTTGCTATAAAGTATTTTTTTTTCCTTTTTAAAAATCTAGATTTGAAAACTAGCAAAAGCATCGCATAGATAATTTCAAAAAAATTGCCTATTATTCATTTTGTAAAATTTTATTTGAAATCTGCCTTCTGTTTCTTATTTAAGAAAAAATTAGAATTAAGTATACATTTTTATTACGAAATTTTTGTTACGAACATTTTTGACACGAATTAATAAGATGCTGGAAAATTAAATTAATTCTCATGAATGATATAAATTTAGTTTCGTATCTCAATAAATAAAAAAAATCAGGTTATTTTAGTCATAAGAATATGAATATATTTTGAAATCTTTTATTCATTTATTTCATGTTTGCAAAAATGAAATTTTAAAATCAATTTTCTAATCATTTTCTGATATGCTTATATGTAACGCCAAGGATTTATTCTATTATAATAAATATTCATATCATATAATATCATCGCAACGCATGAAATTACATTATTTAAATGATTGAATTGAGTGATGCATGATGTTATGTTATAGATTCAATAACTAAACTATGAAAACTGTTGTAGTAATATGACCTTTAAATTATCTTTAAAATTCATTAAAATTAGGAGAAAAAAATACGCAAATAGAATTCGCAGCACTGAAAAGCTAATATTTTGAATTTTCAAAATAATATGAAAATGGGTTTGCTCAGTCTTGTGCTCCAAAATTATTGAGAAAATTTTTTAATTTCGATTAATTTTAAATTTTAAATTTGATTAAAATTTTGAAGAACACTATCTTTGTGAACAAATACTGCTTAAGAAATTTTTACATATAAAATTTGGCAAATAATAATTACATGCCTCTAAGTTCAACGATCTGCTCCATGAAACGTTTTGAACAATTTTTGCTTCTTGCAAGTATTATCATGCAATGTATTGGTGGTATCCTTTTGGATATCAAATAAAAATCCGTTTGCTAACTGACATAATTTTTCTACACTTTAAAGAAACTAACTTGATGATTAATATGAATTTAAATAATGATGCCTAAATTGCACATATAACATATTAAGATATCAAATCTCTTTACAATTCGTAACATGCATGTATTTATTGTCATTCTAGTTGTATGTAAAAAAGGAAACAATGGCTATGAGCTTATAGGTTGCTATAGTATAGTCTGCTTCCTTTCTTCATAGCTTTTTAAAAAGTTTTTTGTTCGTTCTAAAATACATAATCTTACGAAAGAAATTATACATTTGCGAAAGCAGGAAAATACGCTAAATAACACAAAATACTTCGGTGAAGGTTTCTCTTAAGGCTTTTTTGCGAACATTTTGAGATTATCCTGCAATACGCGTGGAGAATTAGGTGGAACAACCGCGTCCAAAATTGCCGTCGCTCTTGCACTTAAGCAACGGATGTTTTTCTTCTTTCCGTCGTTCGTTGAAAGCCCTTTCCACTTTTCCCATTAAGACTCATCAGACATTTTATTATTCAAGAATAAAACTTAGCTTCTGTACAGGGAAAATATTGTAACTACGTTAGAGACTTTTTCAAAGGACTTAAGGGGAATAGAGACCAATCGATATTAATCTTCCTTTAAAGCTAGCTAATAATTCTCATCAGCTTTGGGATTTCTCATATGTATTCCCAAAAACATCGAAGAATCAAGAATTTAAGCTGTGTCTTAAGATTTTTTTTCACATGAATAATAAGCTTGTAAAAATCTGGGATTCCTTGTATTTAGGACTTATTAAAATTTCTTTTCCAATATAATAATAATCTTTGACAATAAGTAATTTAATTCTGTTTAAATAAAGATACTTTTGATTACTCCTTTTCATAAAAAGAAGTGATCAGCTTTAAGATCCATTATAATAAATATGTATTATAAATTCTAATTTCCAATTTCTTTTATCAATACCAGTTATACATACCCAATATACGATTCACCTATTAAATAATATGTATGACTGTTTGCAATAATAACATTAAAGGTATGATTTCATATTTAAACATACAGTAAAATATAAATAAATATTTATTAAAATTTTCAACACCCCCTCCCCACTCCGTTTTCTTGACAGAATTATAATTTAGAATTAAATTATAGTAAAACACACACACACACACACACAACTCATCAAATGAAATTAAAAAAAAACTTACCATTCCCATTTGAATGTTAAAATCTCAGGTTTCCAGATTTTTTTTTAGATGACCCTCGTAACATCGAACAGAAAGCGGATATTTAGAAAATCACTCCACTCGGTATTCCATTCTTCAAATTTCAGCACCAACATGCGAAGATTAGGGTGTTTTCAGTGCGTATTTGCATGCATGTGAAAGGCACTCTTGGACCACTAAACTGAGATTCTGCAACAGACATCAGACGTTCTAAAAATGCGCCGTAAACACTAAATTCTGATGATAAAAAAAGAGTATAATTTATAACAGTAAATAATTTATAACAATAAAGGAGCATGCATTTATAACAATTAAGGTTTAGTTTAGTTATATTAACGTTCCGTTGTAAAGCAACACTAGGGCTATTTTGGGACGGGCCTCGTAATTTTGTACCGCGGTCAGATGACGAGGACGACACCTGAGCTGGCATCCCCCTCTCCACACCAACGGGAGGACGTTTGGCATGATGGATTTAACGTGCAACAGACCCCCTTACACGACGGTTCTTCGGTGGAATCGGGTCTCGAACCTGGAACCCTACGGCTCACAAGCCGAGACCTTACCACCTAAGGGGCGTACATTTATAATAATCTATAAATTATGTATTTTTAATGTATTTTCATGGAAAATGCATATTCGATTTTTATTTTCTCTTACACCAAACTAAAAGTAGTGTAATCGTTAACAACGAAGATACAAGATTTTAGGCGATTTCATTGATTCAGACCTTTCTGAGTACGAAAAAAAAAAGAAAAAGATTTTGTCTGTTATTTTGTTGGCTGTCTTATAAATCGCTCCATGATTCCATCTACTTTTTAATCCTTTATTTTCTGTTACAGTCACGAGATATAAAAAAAAAAGTCATCTAATTTAATAGAGCTCACAGTCTTAGGCTTGAGTTATGGCAGCTTACTATTAATTACAGAAAATGCTTGCAAGTATGTCCAAGTATGTTTGTGTGTGAACATGATAAAGAAAAATGCAGCGAATTAGATTGATAAAAATGTAAGATATGTATCAATACCAGAGTTTAAGACATATATCAAGTTTTCCGCCAAATAAATAAAAAAAAAATTAAAAAAAAATGCTATTCCTAAACAACAACTTTGTTTTATTTACCACACAACGAAACTAACAACACAGAATCAGAATACAAAAAACTTTATACAGAAATTTTGAACATTAAAATCGTTACATTAATTGAGATGTAAATCTAATGATTTCTTTTATTTACTCAAATTTTACTATTTATTGAAAAAAGACATTAAATACATTTTTAGTTACTATATTTAATTGCTTGTATATTGCTCTTCTGTCCAATGAAAATATTAAATACATTGTTAATATTCAATTTGCCATGGATAGAATTAAAAATTAAATTTTAAAAAATTCAGAAAATCAACAGAAAAAAAATAGCGTGACAGTCAAACTTATGTCCTTGATGTAGAAGTTATTTCCTGCGGATAATTTTTTCAGTAGGTAGCTTCTGCATAATGCCACCTCCTAAAACAATTATTAAATAAACAAAAGAATAGGTTTTTTTGTACAATTAAACACATTTTTTTACAGATGTTTTTGTGCTATTAAAAAAATACAAAAATATCTATCATCTGAGGATCTTCATATATCAATATTCATGTCCAGAATATTTGATTACATAACACTTTGACAAAATTATGTTTGCCGATAAGTAATTAATTATATCCCTATGAAAAATTACATGAGAAAATAGAAGCAAGTACATTCTTAATTTATTTTAGTTAAGGTCATAATTCAGTTTGTCGAAATTTTAGGCAATCTAGATGATTAAATTGCGTGTAACTAAAATAAATATTTACTCATGTTATTGCTTTAAAAATCAAAATGCGAAGCTAAATTATAAATTTAGGTTAATAATTATTACTATTCAAAGATAAAAATTCGACACATTTTGTGTTCTCTATTTAAAATTATATTAAGTATTTACTTGACTTGAAATCCTTTTATTCTAAATATTCCTGCTGTTTTGATCAATAATGCAGGCCATAAAATTTTTTTGAGAAATAATCAATAATTTTTTTAGGTAATAAATATATATTTTATTACAATTGTCTTGATTTTTGACAACGATTACATAGGACTACTGTGGATTAATATTGATATTCATTTAATCACTTGTTTCGTTTCATTTCGGAAACTTTCAAATGATTATATGTTTTTGCTGATTTGATATGATTATTGAATGATTTGAGCATAAAAGTTGAAATAAGAATCCCTTCGGGGGAGGAGGAACACAGAGATAATAAATTTTCGTAAAAGCAAACAGATTTTTTACTTCTCTGGAAGATACAATAATGGTGGCGCGTTGCGTTGTTAAGGTATCCGATGACGGATCGTACCTTTTTTTGAGGTTTTCTAGAGCAGCTCATAATGTGAACTATAATGCATCGGATAAAGAGCAAGAATTGACCTTGCCGCCTATTCGTGGCAGTCGGGGAATTCAGATTCCCCAGGCTCTAGTGCTGAGATATATTTTTTGTGATTCATTGAAATAAAATTTTGCTAAAAAGAAAAACAGAACAGATCCCGTTAATTAAATTAATTGTTATTCATTACTTTGAAGTCGAGTTATGTAATAATGTCATTTTATGGCATTTTTGGTCTTTTATATTTAACCGAAGTACAGCAAATCTTCAATGGTAAAGTGGATGTATGGGTAAAAGATTTTAAAAATCTTTAATATAAATGCATAATTATAAGTTAGTACATTAATTTCCAAATGTTATGCATTTCTTTAAAAAAAATGGAGGAAATTGGATGGGCTCAAATTATATGCAGAATTGCCTCAGGTAATTGCTCCTAATTTTGTTAAGCGATTAAAACCTCATAATCTTATATTTTGTCAAGCATAAATAAGATATAAACAATTGTGCAAATGGCTTAACGAATATAAGGAAAAAAAATTGTTAGATTCTCTTAAATTTATTTTGACCGATAATAAAATAAAACGATATTGAATGATATTAAAATAAAAGCATTATTTAAGAATGTCTCATTAGTTTGTATGCTAAAATAAATGTTTTACTGAAATTAATAACCAATACTTAAAAGAACTGTAAATATAACCAATCAAGGAGCTTTAAGTAAGAAATCTTTATCCCTCAATCATGAACATTAGAATTGCACATTGTTATATGTTAAAATTAAATGAACAGCAAAGTAATTTTTGATTTGATTGCAAATGTTAACAATTTTTAATTAATATTTACCATTGATTTTATATGTAACCAAATATTATATACTACAAAAAATATGATGGCTAATTTTAATCTTATTTTTTTAATTGTTGGATAACAGAAAATTCTACAGTTCCTCATCTTGATATTGGTAAATTATCAAAATTTGACCCAAGATTTTTTTTACGAAATTCTCGAATTTGAAAATTCTTATTGTATCTAATCAACGCGGAAGTTTTTAGTACTAAAATTTGCAGAAAATTTCTTTTTGCATCATACATTTCTTTCATTTTTCTTCATAGGTTACAATTTACAGTTTTTCTTAATTAAAAATTTTTGTAGTTCTTCTAACAATAACGTAGAAAATGTGTTTATGTCTTTGCGTTCTATAGGCAATGCACTGTGCGTTTGACACTGAACTACCAAATTTGATACAAATATACTTTGGATTTGGAGACGATTCTATTTGAAATTTAAATTAGGATTTTAATAGTTATTAAGCAAAATATTGGCATTTTGCTACAGTAGCTTCCGAAAATATTATTGGACAAAAATTATTTTGTACACCATTTTAGGATTCAAAAAAAGTATCTTTTTACTGATGCCATTTTCTTTGTCATATAGTTTTTTTTTTTCTAAATTTTTACTATTTTTAAAATTTTGTCATAATTTTCATAAGTATATTTCATTGTAACTATGCAATTCAAACCGTTTTCATTATTTCATTAAATATTTAATAGTGTGCATATTTTATAGTTGAAAGTTAAAAAAAAAAGGATTAAGTTCATGATATTCGAAGCATTTATGAAGAATAAGAAAATAAAATTATAATATCGCAAAAAATGAAATTTAAATTAGGATTTTAATTAATTAAAAAGTAAGCAAAATTATGGCATTTTTTTCATTTTTAAACTTTGGAATTTTCTGGACGAAAATATAACTGAACAAAAATTATTTTTGCACCACTTTAAAATTTTTAAAAAAATTATCTTTTTACTGATAGCATTTTATTTGTCGTACAGTTGTTTTTTTTTCTGATTTTTGACTATTTTTAAAATATTTGTTTAATTTTCTTTAGTATATTTCATTGCTGTCATGAAATTCAAACCATTTTAATTATTACATTAAATATTTAATAATGTCCACTTTTTTTTCTATTGTTGAAAGTTAAAGAAAGATTCTGTTCATGATACTGGGAATAAGGAATAAAAAATGAAATTATAGTATCGCGAAAGGCGATATGTAATTGAAAGATAGTTATTATATTTCGGATAGTTACGTTTTTTAATGACATTATGATGTCATGAAACTTTACTCCATTTTGATTGGATAATAAAATAGAATGAGATCATTAAAAGAACATGGCTGTATATCTGTCACAATTTGATGTTTAAAAATGCTTAATTGCGCATCATGAAAATGAAAGTTAAACATTAGAGATTTAATAGATTTTAAACAGTATCGTATTCCCGGTAAATCAAAGAAGCGTCTATTAATGGCTAGTTTTTCATAAAAACAAAAAGGAAGATGAAATTAAAAAATGAAGATTGCTCGCTGATTGATGTGTTAAAATGAAGATTTTCAAACAATGCGGAATATTAACACCATGTTACTAATTAGAAGTAAATCGGAAGTGAGCGCGAGCAGGAAACATGCAAAGCTTGACCTTATGGGACTTAAAATGCTAGCATGAAGAGTTCAGTATTCTGCTCCATCGCACACGCTCAAGGTTAATAGCTTATTAATAAGTTAAAAGCTCGACAACCACTGAAAAGCGCATTTCCTTTCTTTTCCTACCGCCTCTTTGGACTTTCTATGTCTTCTGCAACCATTTACTTAATCTCCGTGCGAAAAGCTGGGGCAGATACGAAGGGAGACAGAAATAGTGAAGGTCAAATCTGTGAAAAGCTTGGAAATATAAAGCAGACACAATACATTATGGTACTCGAGGAAAAAAAGGATTCTGCTCAAGTTATTTGAAAGATTTCTGGCTTAGATAAGAAGTGATAAATTTTTTCCCTTTTTCGTGAAATGCTCTTAATATGTAAATGCATGCAACCTTATTTATGTCTGTGATATATCGATGACTGGCTGCTTTAAAGTGCAGATATATAAAAAAACTCATCTTTATTCAGTTTCGATAGAATGTAAGTGCACGCATGAAAGCACTCACTACGGAAAAAAAAAAGAGTAATGTCTACAGTTTACAGTTGTTAAATCTTATCTCTGTCTTCATCACTTTCGAACAGCTTTAAGGAATTAAACTTTTTATAAACAATAAAATGTTTCTAAAATGACATTGGTTTTTGGTACCATAACTCTCCTTGCCACTATTGAAAATAAATAGAATTAGAATAAATATTAAAAAATAAATAAATTTGATTCCTTTTATACATTTTATGCATAGTTTTCCTGGATTTTTAAGCAGTTAACTGTTTTGACCTCTTTGGGAAAATGCATATCTAAATTAATAAATATTATATAAATATAATAATTATTATTGAATAAACTCGTCATAACGCTAAATGTTGTACTTTGCCATGACGTGTATACTTGTCAAAAACGTTAACTGCTTAAACGATGCATTATTTTTCAAGTTCTATATTTCATAAAACGAATTTATAATGAATATTTGAGATTAAATTCCTTCAAAGGGATTAAATGGAAAAATATCGATTGATCCAATTAAAAAATTCATTGTAATCAGAAAATTTAAAACTATTTGATGAAAATTTAAAATATCCCAATGAAAGGTACTAAAGAAAAAAATGACGATTCTTCGTACGAATATCAGATTTAGTTAGTAAAAGTTAAGGAATATGTGGAAAAGAATGCCGTAAATAAAATTTCAAAAAGAGAGAATAAAACGAACGCTCAGTTTACTGGTATAGATATCTCAGTATTCGATTCATTCATTCTTCGTCATTATATATATATTAATCACAAATTATAAGAGAAACTGGAGTGTAAGAGATGCTAACAATTGTCATAAACACTCGAAAATCAACTTAAGAAGCAAATAAAATTTTAAAAAAATTAACAAAAAAAAAATATTTCGCCCCTACTGGTCGTTTTGCCCTCCCTTTCTCTTTTAATTTTTTTTAATTTTCATTACTAATTATTTCCATTTTGATTTCCATTTTTCTTCTATGATCTGAAATGCTTACTAAGGGAAACTGACTTCCGATAACCATTTTTTTCTTCCTAGTACTAGGTGAAAAATATTTAATTTCTAATTACACCAAAAGCCTTTATTTATCATTAGTAAATTTTTTTACACAAGGACTTTATATCCATCAAATTAATACATATTTAGCCATAATTAATATGTTCAAATTCTTTCCTTCTCAAGACTACCAAGAAATATCTATAATCGTTAAAAGTGGTGTAAATCATCAAGGTAATAAATTTTGACGAGATTTTCCTATATAAACTCTGTATTATGAATAAAAAAATCAAACGAGGTAATTACAGTGATATTCCAGATTTCGTTTTTCCAATTTACTTGGCCATCTAAATAGTGACTCCATATTTCTACTAGGTTTCACAGTATTTTTCAAACGATGTTTATACTTCATGAGAAAAATAAATTTCATTCACTCTGAATCCGCTTTGTTTGAATGAAGTTAAAATTTACTAATAGAAATACTCTCTACAAATACTCTATTTAACGCATGAACGGTTTCACATTCAGCATATGAATCTAATAAAATAAAAATACAAATTATAGTTTTAGTACTATTTGTATGTATTTTTTTTAAATTTTGCTTAAAGCCTTTTTGGAAAAATAAAGTGAGTGTAGCTATATAATGAGGATTCACCTCCGAAAGTCTTTTCAAATGTAACTATTTTTGAGAACCATTACACACAAAAAAAATTATAATGCTACATGTTTCCGAAATTAGCTGTTAATATTATTAGTATTCTATTGTGCAAAGGCTTAGATTTAGTTCGCTTTTATTTTTCTCCCATCAAAAATTACAACGTGGCTCTGACGAGTTGACTTTCTGCACCAAATAGAAGAATGCATTTTCTGCGATGGTAGAAAGAATTAAATAGAAAGCAAGTCTCTGAAAAATGATAGAGTTATGATAAAACGATTAAGTTGAACTAATTGTATTTTTTTTCTGCTTCCTATTATTGATATATCTTCATTCACTTATTATGATCGAGAATGCAGCGAAATCTGACAGCTGTTAAATAACATCTGCCTCCTAACCTATCAAAATAGACTCATCTGAGATCGCGCATTTTTTACGTCACACTCGTCATCTCATCAGAAACAGACTGGTTTCCAAAAATGAACGTAAAAACTCTAAAATAGATATTTGTTCCTATTGTATAACTTATAATTAATAGAATTGCATCTCTAATCTGGTTAAAGAAATGTTGTGAGAAATATTAGATAAATCAATATTTAAAATTCTTTCGTAGGCTATAAATAAAATATTACTTTGACAAAAGAAATAATTGCGTAATTACGCGTTATTTCAATTGTTAAATGTGAAATCCAGTTACTCTTAATTTCTTCATTTTTTAATAAGTTTACTCTTGTTAACAATTTACTGTCTCAGCTATCTTAAAATAATTTGTTAACAATAACAGTTAATAGTAGTCAAATAAAAAAATTAATGGATTTCATTTCGTTCTAATGTAAAAGTTAAGAATTGTTTCTCCTTTCAGTTATATTTTTCTTATTAAGAGGAATATATTCTTTGCGCTTTTTTTTAACGAATAATAAATCAAATATATCAGAATTATTATAACAAAAGAAAGCATATTAATTTTTGGGTTACTTCCTCAATATATATGAATAAAGAAAGAAACAGATACAAAAGAAAATAAATCACGATATAATTTTTTTATATTTTTACTTGATTGATATGGATATATTTTAATTGATAAAATGAAAGCGATGCATGGAAAACTGAGAACAAAAGAAAAAAATCCTAATTATGTCATGTAAAAATCTTTAACATATATTTCATCTTTAATATTATTTACAAACAATAAAATTACGCGTAGCATAATTTATTTAAAGGTGTCACCTATGGAATAAACTTATGGACATATGTCTATAACAATGCCCCTATTTGAGAATATGATACTCGTTTATTTCCTTATTTACACTTCCTGCTTGTATTTTACTCAAATATATAGATCCCAAATAAAAAATAAGGGTAAGTATAAATTTATTCTGTCATTGTAGACTAAAATAACTATTAATGACATCTAATTTAATTTCATTGAAAAAGGAAAAAGACACTTCTAATTACTTTCCTTGGTTAAAAGTGTACAAAGGTCTTATTTTTAGCCACATTTGATTTAAAAAAAAAGAGACGTAACAATGGCTCTAGAAAAGGTCGTTAGGGTTGGATCCCTATTTTCCTCATATTATTGACGCATGGTATGATGACTTAAAGGACAGTGACACATGTCAGATGTTACTGTCGCTTTGACTTTTGTAAGGGCTAAATTTGATTTGTACCACCAGAGGTGGCAAATATGTTCTGCTTTATTGAGACAGTTCTTAACATGGTATTGTCTTTCAGAATATTGAATACATGCGCTGTTGAATGCTATTGTTTTTATTCTCCACTTACACAATTATTACTTGTATTTCCCGAACCAATTACGGAACTTCCACCTTATTATAAGGATCAATATAGTGGTTTATGTGGTACAATTCATGTAGGGCAATATCTTAACTGTTTATTTTGAGGGTGGTTCTGAATTTTTTCGAATACTTCACTGACTGTTTTCTTTCCAGTCTTTGAGAATTGTGCAAATCGGCCGTATGATTTAGCAAGAGATATCAGTTTGGGATCTTGAATTCTAACTGAATCACTAAAAATTTACTGTGTATGTGAATTTGGTACATTAAAAATTTGGTTGTGGATCAGATCTATTTACTATCTTCCTGTAACTAATATAATCGAGTGCAGTTCAGGTTCCATTTTCTTAATCTCATATAATCATAAAATTACGTTAATTCAATCAATGATCAATTAAACTAAAGCTACGCTTTTTGCTAAATACAACATAGTTTGATTGAAATATTATAATATGGCAGTTTGGATTTGCAATAAAAATTAATGTGTGTGTATGTGTCGATCTGTTGGCACTCCATCTGTTGGTCATTTGACTTAGAGCTACCAAACTTGGCATATATATACTTTGGTGGGTGGGAATATGCACCTCGGAGTGATGCTTTTAAAATTTTCATTAGAATTTTAATTAATTAAAAAATAAGCAAAATTTTGAAGTTTTCCTTGATAACTTCCGAAAATATTACAAAAATAATATTTACATCAACTCGAAAAAAAAAAAAAAGATTGTTTCCAATAGTACCAATTTTTTGCCGAGTACTTTTTTCGATTTTTAATCAATTTTTAAAAATTATCTCAAGTATATATTCCAACAAAAATATTAAACAAATATTGAACGTTTCACGAATAATAATATAAAAATGTAAGAATTCTGGAAGAACACCGAAGTTATTCATAAAAATCACTATTAAAATTGTAGATATTTTTCGGTTCTGTTTTATAAACCGATATCGATATTAATAAGAATATATTAATATGAAAAACTGCTGTTTTTCCCTATGATTAATTGATATATAAAGATACAGACCAAAAATTAGGGAAATAAATAGCACAATGTAAGATCTCTAAAATAGTATGGTTTATTTATCTATTAAAATTTTAAGTTTAAAAATATTTTGCTGAAGAAGCCATTAATACCAAATTGTATTAAATAGTTAATTCAAAATTTTAGCAGCCATTAATACCAGTAAACAAGCTGGTCGACAAAGGTGACCAGTAATTAATAATTTACACTGATATATTTTTTCAACGCTTGCATTATTTTATTAAGCACTTGAAAGAGAACAATTTTTGAAAACATTGGCTTTTCTTAATGAATAATTATGCTTAAATTTTCAAAAATAAAAATGTATCTTTAAACCACGCCAAACACTCACTTACCATTTGAAATAAACCATCAAAATTTTGGAAAAGTAAAAAGAAATGAATAATTATAATATATTTAACAGAATGTGTTATTTTAATGGATTTCTCAAATAGTTTCATTGTCTGAACAAGTTTAGAAAAGAATATCAGAAAACAAGAGCCCCAATTCATTATTTCCATCCATCGATTGGAATCCCTTCTTATTCTCTAATTTTTTCCCAGATATCATGGAATCAATCTAATTCATGCTTCAGTGGTCTGATAAATGATGAGAGTTTCCAATTTTTCTTTTAAATTATTTGTTTGAACGCTATGAATTCAATTATTTCTTCTATTTGTACAAAAAGGTGTACAATCTGTAGCTTTCCATAATAAGTTAGCTCTTTTGTATTCTTTTGGAAACGGAAGGAAACTGAATTAAATCCAGATTCAGAGCGTTCAAAGTATTTGCATGAGGAAAACAACTATTTCAGTTCCCGTATCCTTTCATTTCGAAAATGAGCGTTAATTGTAATAACTCACGGGACTCCTTCCTCGTCATTATTGCATTCTATCATCAAGTTTATTTACCCATTCTTGTTGTGCATTGGAATGTTCGTGTAAAACATATCAAAACAATGTACTATACAAATTATATTTCAGAATCCAATGCTTATTTTGCAAAATCTATACTTATAATAAAGCTCAATGTGTGTGTGTGTGTGTGTGTGTGTGTGTGTGTGTGTGTTGGCGCTCTACAGGCCAGGTCATTTGACATACAGCTATCAAATTTGGTACATGTATACCTTAGAGGTCGGGAATGTGCACCTGGGGTCCCTTTTTTTGAAATTTTAATTAGAATTTTAATTATTAATTAAAAACTAACTTTCCCGCCAAAAAAATCTTTCATTTTCCCCACCGCCAACTTTTCCGCCAAAAAAATCTTCCATTTTCGCTATCGCCAAATGAGTAAGGCTTCCGGGTTTTTTTTCTCCCAACAGTAATGAGGCTAGGGTTAGTATTTTTCGGCGGATTATTTCAAACGATTCTGTTTATTTTCTTAATGTTGATGCATTTAAAATTAAACATTGTTAATTAATCGATCCTTCAGATTCATTCTGAAGAACTTTTGAATAAAAATAAAACAGAATAAAGGAAATTAAAAATTTCTAATCCGCATAGCGTTACCCCAACTGGCGTAGAAAAAAAATCACGTATTTGCGTTACGTAACTGGCGTTGAAAATTCACGCATGCGCTTTGTGTTCTGAATTTCGCATTGTGTTGACGAATTATTATCAACCGATGCGGACTGGATTTAAATTTTTTTTAGGTTCGTTGCATGTTTTTGTAATTAAAATGTATTTATGTTAGTTATATATTTTTTGTATATGCTTATAGTTTTAAGTGCATCGTTTTTTAAGTAGTTTTTTTAAAACCTGTTTTAAACCGTCTATTTTAAACGATTCGTTTCATTTTCTTAGTGTTTGATGCATTTAAAAGTAAACATTGTTAATGAATCGATCTGCTCATGATGAATCTGAGAAAATTTTGTTGACAAATTCTTGAGATAATACGTAAATTGAAAAGGATATTCTTTAGTGCCCATAAAGTTTAAACGCTGAGTGACTCTATTTTCATTAATCAGATTATAAAAAAATTCTTTGTTTCAGTAAAAAATATTATTATATTAATTGCAGATTAATTCTTTCCACTTTAATTTAAAACATAAATTCTACGGGTGTTAACAGAAAATTAGAGAGATACATATTACGTTATGACTGAAGGCCTTTATAATATTATGAGTGAATTATATGACTATCAAAATTTGAAGTTTTAAAATATTTTGATGAAGAAGCTATTAAAGTAGGAATTGCATAAAATATTTAAATATAAAAATTTTAACGAGCATTAAGATTGGCGAACCGGTTGGTCGACAAATTCTTGAGATATTACATAAATTAAGAAAGATATTTTTTAGTTCCCATAAGGTTTAAATGCTCAGTGACTCTGTTTTCGTTAATCATGTTATTAAAAAAATTAACATTTATTGACGAACACGAACACACTGATATTCACCGTTACTCTGATTAGATATTATAAAATCTGAATAGATAAACATAAACGTGTAAACAGCTGTGCGCCGGTTTCTATGGCAACACAGCTAGAAAGGGAAAAGAAGTTTCCGAAGAAAATTCACGCATGCGCATTGTTCTGATTGTTGTCATGACAACCACTTTCAACAGACGATTTAAATTATTTTTAGGTGAGTTACATGCTTTTGTAAGTAAATTGTATTTATGTTAGTTATATATTTTTTGTATATGCTTATAGTTTTAAGTACATCGTTTTTAAGTAGTTTTTTTTTAAACCTGTTTTCAATGATTTAAATTATTTTTAGGTTAGTTGCATGCTTTTGTAATTAAATTGTATTTATGTTAGTTATATATTTTTTTGTATATGCTTATAGTTTTAATTACATCGTTTTTTAAGTAGTTTTTTTAAACCTGTTTTAGACCGATTATTTTAAACGATTCATTTTATTTTCTTAGTGTTTGATGCATTTAAAAGTAAACATTGTTCATTAATCGATCTGTTCATGATGAATATTAATCGATCTGTTCATGATGAATCTGCGAAAATTTAGTTGACAAATTCTTGAGATATTATATAAATTAAGAAAGATATTCTTTAGTGCCCATAAAGTTTAAACGCTCAGTGACTCTATTATCAGTAATCATATTATTAAAAAAAATGCTTTGTTTCAGTAAAAAATATTATATTAATTGCAGATGAATCATTTACACTTTAATTTAAAGCATAAATTCTACGAGGGGTAACAGAACTACGAGGGGTATCACGTTATGACTGAAGGCCTTTATAATATTATGAGTGAATTATATGACTATCAAAATTTGAAGTTTTAAAATATTTTGCTGAAGAATCTATTAAAGTTGGAATTGCATAAAATATTTAATTATTAAAATTTTAACGAACATTAAGATTGGCGAACCGGCTGGTCGCCAAAGGCGGCTAGTTATTATTATAA
This sequence comes from Argiope bruennichi, assembly GCF_947563725.1. Lineage (NCBI taxonomy): Eukaryota > Metazoa > Arthropoda > Arachnida > Araneae > Araneidae > Argiope > Argiope bruennichi. Next base: position 53,046,892 of record NC_079153.1, on the reverse strand, counting down.
GTACAAGAATATTTTCGTAAGTAGTATTAAAAAGAAATATTAAACTATCGTTTGAGTAAACAAATAAATAAATAAAACGATTTCATGGCATATTAGATATAGAATAAACAATTTCGTGCAAAATAAATTTTCGTAAGTAGTATTAAAAAGAAATATTAAATTATCGTTTGAGTAAACAAATAAATAAATAAAACGATTTCATGGCATATTAGAGATAGAATAAACAATTTCGTACAAAATAAATTTTCGTAAATAGTATTAAAAGTAAATAATAAACTATCGTTTGAGAAAAAAAAATAAAAACAATCGATTTCATGAAACATTAAATATAAAATAAAGAATTTTTTTTCGTGAAAATATTAATTCACATTAAACAAAAACATACACAAAAAAAATGTGTTGTGAAAAAAATAATCCCCCCAAAAAATAATATTGTAAACGTGTTATGGACTTCGTAATCATCTTCACATATAAAATTTAGCAAATGATCAATAAAGAAATAAATGCTCAAGTTACTCTTCTTCACTTAATAGACTTGTATTAATTCATGTAACAGATTTTTTTCACTTATCTTGAAGAGATTTGTTTATCAGAAATAATATTCCCTCTGGACTTCTAGTATTAAATAAATAAATAAATGGATTTTTCGATGTTGTTCATTTAGAGGCTAGATGCCATGTACAGTTAGTTTTGTCGTGTGACTGTGACATCAACTAAATTTATTTCAGCTGATCCATTGCATGAAAATAATGAAATCATTAATTAAGCCTGATATGGATAAATTATCCTCTTCAGTACTTTAGAACATATTTTTTTTAAGTTATCTGCAATAAAAAGAAGTCTTGTCAACCAAAGTATAGGGTGGTCGCAAAATCTTCCCTTGGTTACAAAAAAAAAAAAATTATTGTAAAAAAACTCTTATAATTTAGCATACGGTTATTTCGATATATCGTTAGAATGTTTATAATTTTTTTATAAAACCAATTATGCCAGCAAATTTCAATACGGGGGTCCGTGGTAGCTGGAAGAACGTCAAGGCAGCATTCCAATTCTCGTCAAATATTGTCCAACATTTCGACTTAACTTTGAGGGTATAAATGTTTTAATTTACCGTTGCAAAGATTTTGCTCCTTACATAATAGCAAAAGGAAAAATCTCTTGTAACAATATGGATAATCATCGCCATTTTGAAAAAAATAGACTGGAAAAATCACTATTTCTGCATTAATTTAGTCATATATTGATCTAAAAAATAAGAGCATGATTTTCATAATCACTTTTTTTTCTGTAATCAGCGAAAAACTTTGAGATTGTTTTATGTATATAAATGTGCTAAATATTTTGATTTCTGTTTTTATGTGTTACAAATTACACAGGAAAACACACATCGAAAACATACTTTCATTTTTAATTAATTCGTAAGTGATATTTCCATCTAAGCCAAATATTTTTATAATTTTGTTTTTAGTGATTATTTTCAGTAATTTCGTAACACTTTCAATGAGAATAAAAGAAATTGTTCAATACTTCTTTTCGTGTAGATTTCATTGCGGTTGGTAATCCGCTAATAATTCTATCGTTTTCAACTAACAACAAACAATTTTAGTTTATAAAGATGCAAAATCTTAAAATTAGAAGCAATTTTAACATGATAATATTTATAGGCTAACTTAATCAGTAAATCGCGTCATGCATGATTAAAAAACCGTACAAAACTTTTAGGCAGATTGTTGGCATCTACCAAAGTTGACGGGTAATTATTTTTTGGGTAGTAGATGCTCAATCAGAAAGTGTTTTTCCGAATTTTATTTACATCTTTAAATAAAAATTGATTGAGATTTTAATTCTTCTCTGTAACTCCGAAGTATGTTGCACTCAAAAATTATTTGTATATCACTTTAAAAAATTCACTAAATTTTACTTTTGAAATTTTTTTCACTTTTAATTTTTTTAATATTATTATATTTTATAACAATATTTTAAATTATTTTAGTAACACATTTTCAGTGCAATGATATTTAATATATATATATTTTGTATGCAAGTTATATTCTCAATAGTTATAAGTCTAAAAATAATACAATCAACATATCAGCCAAAAGTATTATCATGCTAATCGAATCTCAAATTATCCAATCTCTGTTGTTCATTTTTTATTAATAAAGTGTTGTCGATCAAGATAGAGATTTTCCATATGAAAATCTGTTAAGAAGTGTTAGGATGGATAAGAAAAGTTGTAATCTGACACACAATTCTAATATTCTAACTAAATCTTCACTATTTAAATCCTAAAATAAGCATATTTCATAAATGTATTTAAATTTCATTTTATTCTAAACGAAATACAACGCAACTATATTTTATTACGATCATTTCTTATTGAATATTTATAAGAAAATCATTTACGACAAGTGAATTAAAATTTATCAAAATTTTGTAAAAACAGCAAAGTAATTTCGAAGTCATCGCAACTTCAAAATGATTCATATTCATTTTTTTCTTTGTCATATTCATTTTTTACTTAAAAATGAAAAAAATGCACGGAGTTTGTCAAATTTTATGAAAAATGCTGATTTGAATTCCATAGTTATATATTTAAATGCCTAATTCTTTAGCCTATATTCAAATAAACAATAACCTTTGTTTTGAAACCAAATCTAAGAGTGAAGATAATAAAAACAATTCTTCAAAACTGGGTCATAGAGAAAATGAATAAATTAATAAATTCAATTATTGGTCGAAATAAAATAAACAATACAGTGATAAATTTATCTCATTTATTTACAATTATACCGATTGTAACATGGTTTTCAAAATTGATAAAGTCTCTAAATAGTATAAATTAGGTTATTGTTTTGAAATATTTAAAATAAAATTATTGATACTCTGAATATAAAAAGGAACGGGGGAGAAGTATAGTAGTTCTTGGATTTGAAACATCGCAGGGATTAAGCATTTATTTCGTTGAAAACTTCATATTAAATTTTAAGTGTTTGCTTACTAAGATAGGACGTTTGTATCTATGTAGAAAACAGAACAATAAAAAACAGGTCAACCTTTTAAGAACGCATCTGCTTTAAAAGAAGCATACATAATAATGATGCAACACTGGTAAAAGCAGGTAAAAAATATATGCGATTAAAAATGATGATGAAAATTGCCATTGATACTTTTTTGATTGCCTATGCGATTTCGAGCTTCAATATTCATTGCCTACGCGTTTTCGAGATTCAATATTCATTGCCTACGTGATTTCGAGCTTCAAAACCCCCTAACCAATACAACATCATGTTCTCACATCATAAAACCACCTTATTCTAGGAATGTTGGAAAATTAATAGTTTTAAATCTCCTTCTTAGATGTTGTCTTTAGTGTGTCATAAAGTTAAAGACAAATTGGCGAAAAAAAAAAAAGATAATTTCATCATATAGATGATATATTTTTTAATGAATTTTGAGAGCCCGTGGCAACCCATAGATGCTGATTTCAAGCTAACCAGTTGCCTAGGGCCGCTAAGCTAAGCGCAAACAACTCAATTATAAAATGTTATTTTCCTAGTTGCCAAATAAATAAATAAATACAATTTCTATTAATGATAACATATTAATGCAATATTAACATCTTTTACTGTAATTGGTTAGATTACTGTATGTTTCTTTATAATATAGTTGTTATATATATAGTTGTTAAATAATTTATAAAACTGAAAATCTGCGTCAATAATATTGAGTCAAAATATGAGTGCTGGGAAATCTGGTCAGATTATAGATATATAAAAAAAGAAATACGTATTCACAAAATTAATAACATTAAAAATATAAACATAAAATAAAGCAGTAATATCTTAAAATTGTGCCGAAATTTCAAACTGAATTAAGCACTTAATTAAAAGATGACCCTCACGATGTGCATTGCTAGGAGCCAAAAAATATGTAAATCTGTCACTGATGTCTAATGATAAGATCTGTTCACGCGATCGTAGAATTACAAGCTCAGGATCGAACTCTAAAGAAAATCCAGGTGTATGTAGGACTAGGACAAATTGAATCTTTCATTGTTAGTCAAGAGTCTTCGTATTAATGTAATGGGAAAGTTGGGTTTACCTTTTTCATATATCGTCCTTGTTATTTGGTAATGATTCAAGACTACTAGAACAAAACAAAACAATTCCGTCTCAAAACAACTCTTGTTTCAATTTAAAAATAGTATGCTAAACTTATAAAATTTTATTAAATAACTATGATGTTTTTTGTTTTAAATAATACCTTTTAGATGGCAGATCATATATAGGCTATAAATTTTAAAATTTTTGCGACATTTATAGCTATTATACAAACTATTTATATTCTTTGCTTAGCTATTTCAAACAGTCAAAATTTTTATTGGAAAAGAGATATGAAACTCTTTAATCAGATCGTTGAATAATTATATTTAATGCCATTTAATATAAGAAGTATAATCAATATTGAAAAGTGATGTAATCAAAATGGATGCCCATAACGCTCGGATTATAAAATAAATGGAAACAAATTGATTAGAAATCTTAATTTTGTGATTAAAAAAGCAAATGTATTTAGTATAGGATGAACTGTTAGTTATTATTTAAAATTCGCAGTTTATGAAAAATTATACGAAATCTTGATATGTTTTACGGTATTACACACAAGGCACTGAAAATGATAAAAATATTTTTTTATTTAAATGTCCCACTTCAGATTCATTTCTTCAAAAATATATTCGAAGTATGAGATTGTTAACAAAAATATGATCATATATTTCAGGACATCATCTTAAAAATAATTAAAAATTATTTTATTTACTTATGTGGGAAATTCTCAAAGTTTTATTTCTATATCATAATTTTTAGGGTCTACTTGAGATATTATATTATTTAAATAGGAAATTTTTATGTTTTAAAGAGTTATTACAGAATCCATTTGTTTGAAAATTTAATTATTTCTTTTCATTTCATTGAATTATATCGAAAACCAAATTTATCAGCAATTGAACTCTCCAGCCTCCCAAGAAAACTTCATAAAAGATAAGCAATGATCGCCTCACTTAAAATTTATGTTTGTGGAAAAACAAAAATTAGAACAACTTCGAAATCTGTGAAAAAAAAATTAATATAGAAGGTATGTTGCTTTTAGAAAGTAAAGGTCATTGCCTTTTTAAGCGATTTCATCGGTTGATTCCAGTTATAACCACATCTAACCGGTGCTAATAAACCTAAAATTAGGGCGGCAACTAAGCGCACTTTCTAAGGAGTGGTTTCAGGTCATTAAGACATTACACGGATGTATCGGATTGCGACAGTTTCGGACATCAGGCTATTAAATTTGTGCCCTAAGGTTCTTCAATCTAATATTAATTAGAAATGTAAATGTAGTTGGGTAAGATAAATAAAGTTATATCGATTGACAACTAAATCAGAATTCATTCATTTAAACAAAAAATGTAATTACATTCTAAAATATTCGAATAGTATATATTTCCAAAATTTATTTTAAATCGTAAATAATTCGTTTAACATTTGTCCTAAAAAATATTTGCATAAAAATATTTGCATTAAATTTGCATAAAAAACTACACATATATGGGACTGCTTTGCTATAGTGGACAGGAAATCGTAAAATAACGTTCGAATCTTAGTTGTATTAGTACTTTTATATACAATCTTAGAAGACATATTGTTGTAAAATTTAGCATTAGAATTAACAAGTTTTAGAAAATTTCAATGTTTACAGAAGATAATAATCAAGGTAAATTCTTATTCATCATTATTATTATTTGTTATTACCAATATAGTTTGGAAACAAAATTATTCGTTTTATTTTGTTTTAAAATATTAATTTCATAAATCTATTTGTGGCATTTTAGTAAATTTTATCATTACCGATTCCAAATTACAGTGACGATTTATGGGGCCAATTCATTTCATGTGAGTTTAGTGCAAACTGCCATTTTAAAATATTTCAATAATTGATTTAAAAAATAATAATATAATGAATTATTCTCTATTATCAGCCAGCTTTATTAAGACTGATCTAAAATCAACTTTGATAACCAGCAGTTAAAAATTACATATTCTTTTCCTTTTATATTTCTCAAAGTAGTTGATTTGGACAAAATCCATTAATTGAAACAATTGTTATATGGTCAAAAAGATGATCATTAAAACGAAGTCCGTTTATTATAAATACATGAAATACGAACGATAAGTGCAAGCAAAGATTGAAAACGTATTATTTTTATTGCATCGCTCGATTTCAGCTGTTTAATTCAACGCGAATAAGATTGAATGATGCCACTTGTTCTGAGACAATGACATTTTTTATGATATATTGGAATTATAATACATTAAAAAGCCATTCTATTTGTGTTTATATTGTTGAATATACTGCTTGGAGTCGAAAATTGTTCCATTCTCTTTTCATGCTTGACAATTCAAAATAATTCGAAAGGCTGTTGGCCTAAATTTTAAAAAAGAATGGTGTTTTCATTATATTGTTTACCATTGCCATTTTCTTCATCTTGTTTGCGAAATGTTTACGGCACTTAAAAATAAATTATTTAGAATTTTGCTGATATTTTTTACTTGCTAAAATGAAATACATTAAATTTCTTTGTAAAATATTTTAAAAGAGGGGCAAAGTTTGAAGAGCAGTAATTAAAAGTCCTTTATCTCAAGCAATTGAGTCATTTATTTTTATTCTGTGGAATACGTAATAATTCATTTGTAAATATTTTTACTCATTTTATTCATCAGTTAAGGGATAGCGTATTCCTTTATATACAACGAAAAAGCATGTAAAATTTAATATATAAAATTATTATTAGATTAAACTATTTTAAACATTTATTATTGTCAGCGAATGAAGACAGATACTTTAGTACTCTGAAAATTAGTTAGCTTCTATTTATTTTGCTATTTGACGTCTTATAAAAACAATTAAATGAATAATGTGAAATTTTTTCAGCTTTATGATTTTGCCATAAGAAAAAAAAATACAATCTGAAAATACTTAGATTTGGAGTTTTAGAATTCTAAAATGAATGAGATGGATTTATCTTCTGATAATTAGAAATGTAAGTCTCATAATATTTTAAAAAACAAATTTACATGCACATAAAAAAGCAAACTAAACTTCAACAATGAATGACTAGAAATAGATTCAGAGTAGCAAAATAAATAAATTAAATTTCTTTTTGTTCTTTTATTTTATGTAATTAAGGTTTCTTAAAACGAAAACATTTTAAGGTCTGTTTATTTCTTACTGCTTTAATAAAAATATTTGGATAAAAGTACTATCTTAGTCAATAATCGGTGTTCCGTCTTAGAGCCGTCTTTTTCCGTTTCCAGCTGTGGTTGCCATGGCAATCAGCGCACGCGCAGCTTTTTTAGAACTTTGATTCATTTTTTTTCTTTTTCTTTTCTTTTTTTAAGGCTTAGCTATTCAGATTTGCAATGTCTAATTAAGGATGTAACGGTAAATGTGTTCGTATTCGTCAATAAATGTCATTCTATGTTTAATAATGTTTCATTATTGAGAATTAGAAAATTGATTTTAGATGTTAGATCATAGATAATTAAAACCATTGAACCACATAATAGATTTAGAATAGCCGATTGCTCTTAGAATTAGTTGTTGAAAGATTTGGCGCCATAGACATCAATTGGTTTTGGCGGAAGGATAAGAATATCTACTATGCTTTCAAATGTGCGATATTAGTGAAGGCATATATTTACACATTTTAATATAAAAATAAATGTTAAATGATTTTGACTGCTATTTTAGATTGGCAAATCATATTAACTTATAAATAATAATTTTGATCAAAACCAAAAACTACAAGAATTGACTCTACATCAAAATGCAAGAGAAGTTCACTTATAACAACTACTGAAGATAATAAATGCAGATTAATTGAGAGTTTGTAAACTTCTTTCTTTTTTGGAAAAGGGCATTATATAAATTCTAAACTTTAATAAGCTCATTTTGAAAAAGTAAGAAATAATTTGTAAGTTATTTCTGTTGCGTAAAATACTATTAGAGAAATATAATAATTGAGTGTTGTTAAACCTGTTTTACATTTTTATTCCCGTAAAACGTTTAACTAACACTTAAAAATACGTTAACTAGTGCAGAAAATTATTTAAAAATATTTATTTAAATAGTATAGTCTGAATACCGTAAGTGTACCGGCACGCATGTAACGCATTGTGTTGTTTTGTTCTACGCTTTAATTGCTGCGCTATGTTCCTCATTGAATCACTAACCTTGGCATAGTTTCTTTTTTCTCTCCTACGCTTTTTTAGAAAATTTGATCAATAACTTCAAAGTTTTGAGACATCCAGTTTGAACACCCTTTTAGATAGTATCACCTGTTCGCTGATCGACGAGGCGTGAAATCGATTAGATTCTCATTATAAGAGAAACCTCCACACTTCTATGAGATATTTGTATTATGAAGTCTCTATGAAAAGAAACGTAATTTTTTCTTTTACTTCCAGTCTATTGATAAATATTACAGAATGTCTTATGATATGTCCTGTTTGACCTTGAGTGGAAAATAAACTTGGGCTTACAGGTATAATGAAAAATAAGTCAAGGTAATACAATTCAAAATTTACTCTTGATAATAATTATTTAATGTTATTGTTTCGTATAGAATAAACTATTTGTTCCGATTGAGAAGTCGAACATTTTTTAAAAATTATTTTATCAGCTGACTCGTTAAATGCTTCCACCATTAAAACTCATAAGCTTGTCTCGTAAAATATTTAAATCAATTATTTAATGATTAATAAAATAATAGTATTTTTAAATGTTAATGCATATTGCAAAGTTTGCAATTGTTTTATACGATCTTAAATAAAAGCACTAAAAGATATGATTGAACAGTGAATCATATTCAATGGCCAAGACAAATTTTATTTATCGAACTGTTTTTGTTTTCAAAATATATTTTGAAATGAAAGAAAAAAAAAATTACAGAGGAATGTAATTTTTTAAATTTAAAATTTGATTATAACTTAAATATATTTAGAAATGAAAGGAAAAGAAACCTTTGCAGAAAAATGTAATGCATAAAATTTTAAATAACTTATACCATATTTTGAAATTGCTTTAAATATTATCTTTTGGTAATATTATTATGGAAAATATTTTCTTATATTTTTAAGAATTTTTAACTCAATGTGAAAAATAATTCAGTACAAAGAATTTTTAGGAACAAAGTCGCACTATGCAAAATACATGACAAATGAGCGAATTTAAAAGTTAAAGCGTGCTATCAAATTTAGATTGTGCCAACAAATTGCGTGCACATATATGAAAATAATTTATTAAATGATTAAACAATTATCTTCACCTGTAATTAAATGATAAACTGCAAAAAGTAGTACAATTTGTACTCTTCGTACGATTATTACGAATTCTATCATATTGCTACGAAATTGAAGGAAATACGATATATAACTAAATATACTAAAAGAAATGAAAATAAATGATAGGAGTGCCTTGTATATTCAGGGAATAATAACTTTTAGCAAGAAATGAAATAAGGTTCTAAAATGGTGACTAGAGCTTATAACCAAAGGCGGATTTCTAAATAAGTAACTTCTAGAGTATCTGGATTGAGAGAGCGAAGCAATCGATTTTTTCAATCGACGCAGGTCGATTAAAAAAATACACACTTTATTTTCCTAGTTACCAAATAAGTTAAGTTTATAAAAAAAAAAATACAAATTTTGTGATTGAGAAAATATTAGGATAACAATTTATCAAGTATAATTGGTAATATTCCAGTATATTTCATTTTTTTTTCACTTGGGTATTTGAATATTTCTAAAACCGAGCTTAGTATTGTATAGAAACCTGAATGCCAGGCAGTTTAGAGTCATAATGGCTAAATAAAAACAAATACATATTTATACAATTAATAAAATAAAAATATATTAGTTTAAAATAAATAATTTGAATATTTTGACTGAATTGGTATAAAAAATAATTTGAATAATGTGACTGAAGTGTGAAACTAGCATAGCATCTTTTTAAGAGAGGGGTCACGTAATGTGTACTGCTTAAGGCTGCCAAATACCTAAATACGCCACTGCATATAATGTAACAGACTTGGAGAATAATTTTATCTCCAATTTTTTATTCACATTAAATTGCAAAGAATACAATCTGCGTCAATAGAGATCTGTATATGGACTTATACTTCGCCTATAATGCCAAGATATTTTCGACAACTGACCACCCAAAGAATAGCCGAAGTAAGTAAAGTCCACATTTTATTAAATATACAATGAATACTGTGTGCTTGTGCATTAACGAAGGTTGACATTCTGCGTAAACTTATAAAAACATCGGCGTTTCTACGCATGTTCAAAGTAGTTGTTACTTCAAATTACAGAAGAACATGTTGAACAGAGAATGTGCTGCCTCTTTACCTCCAGATACACATGCTGATTATTTGGCATACGCTATAATGATCGAGGTATGCATTTTAAGGTCTGAGACAACCAGGCAAATCTTTTTCTAATCTAAGCTTCACATTATTAGTTTAGGGAGTAGGATATCGGTATGCAATCAAAAATAAGAAGAAGCGATTCTTGTTGTATACGAGAGGTATTGAAACCTCATAATGATTACTTCATTCTTGATTTTAAATAATCCTTAACTCACATGATAAGTAGGTAATAAGTCTTTATTATGTATCCTCACAATCTCGTGATAAGCACCATGAGCCTATCTTTAATTAAATAACGGTCTTAAGATAAGTTAAATGGTCTCTCTCATGGCCATTTAATGTAGCAACAAATGATACTAACGTAGCAGCAAATAGCATATACAAATAGCAAAGTGATGCTTTATATTATTATATCTTAAGCTGAATCTGTAATTCGCATATACAAGTTCAGCTTGTGTAATATATTGATATACATACAACGTACATTCTGTTTTTGTATAATCTTGTATTTGTGGTTTCAGAGCAAGAAAATAATTGAGACTTTCATGCAACTAAAAATGCTGAGGAAAATCCGTTGGCGAAAATAATCTATTTAAAAACATACATTATATTTTCGTTAATTGATCATCGATTTATCATAGAGCTTTGAAGGAAAATGGTAGAATAAGAATTATTAATATCTTCATAGCCAAAAATAATTGTATATTTACTTACTGCGTTTATTCATTTATAAAAAATATAATGCATCTGTTTTACTTAGTCTGTAATTTCGAGCATAGTTTTTAATATCGCTTATTCTTTCAAGGCCACATAATATTATCGTTTGTTTCATAAAAAGTTCAAAAAGATTTTTACAAAAATCAGAGGACAGAAATTACTAACGCAATGCTTTAAAAATTATGCAGATTATGCAACGGTAAGAATCTTCTTTCCAAAACCATTCATAGATGTACAAGCCTTGCACATCAGACGATCAGTTGTTCCAGTTGTTATCATTTTTTTCTGTAAGGCTAGCTCTGCGACTGATCAATTTTTTAACTACTAAGTCCATCCTAAAATAGACCTCCCATAGTTCACTGGTATGACAAATTTATTAGAGAGTATGCGAGAAAATTTTGGAGAGACCACTACCACTGTTTTAAATTTCATCTGAAATAAATTTTTAACGATTTCCATATTTTCCATTTCTGACACATAGCCATTGGAAAAAGAATTTTTTGCCCATAAACATGTATTCATATTACAGCATTTAACTCATTAAATTGTATTATATCAAAAAAAAAGTAATATTCAAAATATCCTTCATTATATAAGCTGGTTCCTGGTGTCAGTTCCTGGAACATAAAATCCGTGATACCTTTTAATACCTCATATTGAATAATAATTTGTTTCATCACGTATTCGAATCCAGTTCCTTTTCAAGAAAAGTAAGTCTGTGGGAAATAGAGTACGCAGATGGCAGTCTGTCACAGATCGCTTGCCGTCAAAAAACCGCTCTTTCTTCGCGAAAATTAAGAAGACGGAAGGCAATTCGCGTTTCGCTTAGAGCGCTGTTTCCATTGTATTTTTGCCATTTGCCTGCTCATTCGCGAGTAGGAACACTGGGGCATGAACGGAAGTCACCCGGAACCAGGCGCTATACAACACCTATGTTCCCAGACTGATGAGTAGATAACAGGGGGGAAAAAAGGAATGTCCGTAACAGATTTTGCATATCTACTTTATTTTCACATCATTATGCAATTCGTCTTTTGTCGTGCTGAAAGTTAAGGTGATATTGCCATTTACAGATAGTCAACTATGAATTTATTAAATATCAATATTTCTTTTAAATACGATCGATCCATAAATATTTTTGGGGCAGCGAAATATCGCTTCTCAATTTATATACTGAAATTAAATCATTCAAAGACATTATAGTTTAATTTAGAAATTATATATAATGCACAAATACCTCAAATATTCTATGGATTCTAAATTGAATCAGAAAGACAAAAGGCAAATCAGCAACATGCCGTGGTTTATCAGGAACAAAGAAATACAAAAAGATCAGAATTTCGCAACTTTGCAAGACTTCCAAAGGAAACTCTCAACACGATTCTTTGAAAAAATAGTCAAAAACGATAACATCGCATTTAAAGGAATTGAAGTATACGACCCATTCCTTCCAAAGAATGCTAAGCGACTTCGACATCTCCTACATGCCTAGGTCAGAGCCAGAGATTTTCCACCGACTAATTCTGGACCGAATTTGCCGAAATTCATTCATGTATTTTTCCCCCTCTTTTTATATTAATTTTCTTTTCTTTCGATTTATTAATTAATTAATTTATCTAATAAGTAAATTATATTAGATACAAATAAAGTTATTTGCATCTAATAAGTAAATCCCTCATAAATCTTGCACAACCACTTTCTAAGTAATCTCATTGCCATGCCATTACTTTATTCAACTGTTATGTCCGAAAATTAAGAACCTTGTGTTCAAGCACTCTTCAAATCGGCAAATTGGCTGCACATTCCCGAAAGAGAAGGTGTCATTAGATAATATATATATATATTTGTTTTATTTTAAAGATTCGAACTGCTAGTCTGAAACATAGCAACATGATAATGTTCTAGTTTTGATTCGCTTTCTTTATTTTCGTGCACGAAGTTATAAAAGGAGAAAATATTGTTCCGTCAAAAAATTCGAACTCGAGATTTTGACGAATCTTCATGCTTCAGACCACCCTTCATGTATATATTTTCAAAGAAAATGAAATTAAAAAAAAACACATTAATCTGAACTAAATCATTGACATGTTAGAAAATATACTGAAATATAGAACTAAAAAGGCTATTTTATTAAAAGAAGGGCTTTATAATGTGCACTGCCTGGAGCAGCAAAATAATTAAATCCTCTACTGTTCTCGTGTTTCCTAATGGATTCAAAACGACAGCACGAAAGAAAAGTGTTGGTCTAATGAAACAGTAAATAAAAACTAAATCGTTAGGAATTTCTAGGTAAATCTAGGCAGATACCGTAAGTGGAAAATCATGAATGGACAAACATTAAAGCATTGTATTCGAGTTACTTTAGAATGTAAACCAAAACACTACAAACACAATAATGTATTGCCACGCGAAAACCCTGACTTCATCCAAAAGTGCTAAAAATTAAGTGTGCCAAAAATATCCTAAACTTACAAAAGCAAAAAAAGATTAACAATCGAAACTTCTGAAAAATTTCGGCTACGCTAAAACGCATGCAAGCGTCTCTGATGAAAGATCTTTAACAGCTGTACAAGTTAAAAATAAAAGTTTTTTTTTTTTTTTTTACTAGAAAGTATTCTTTGAATTCTTGACAGAAATAGTTCTTTAGTGAAACAAAATATTGTATAGTATTTTTTCTTTTTGTTCTTTTTAAGAAAAAAATCTAGAAAATAAAAAAATAAAACTGTTAATCCATTATTTAATTTTGCTTTTGCTTCAAATGGTTCTATGTATTATTGGAATGAATATATTCTTCTAGTAAATATAATATAAATAATGGCGAAATTTTATTTTTGAATATTTACTGATTGAAATTGTAGGATTATATGATTATATATATATATATTGATGTTAATCAGATATATAGATAGTAATCTCCTATAAAGTAAATTCCAAAAATGAACTTAACGAGCTGATATGAAATATTTGCTACATGACATCACACTCGCCTAAAAGGTCTAAAAAGTGAAATTGCCCATATAATCTAATTGTTGGTAGTCTGACAATGAGATTTGTCATCTCGCCTTTTTTCCTCCAGCCGTATTCGCAATGGATCTCAGAATGATATTGGCCACAGACATTCGACCTGCACCATACAAACAAGAGTTTGTCTTAAATAAATCAACATACTGTTTTGAAGTTTGATCTACCGAGGAAGTTTGATTGATTTTACATGCGCCTGGTCCATTTACATGAATATTACATAAAATCGCGTTTTGGACCATTGTACACAAACTGACGACACTGCAGTTAGAATCGGAACATAAAAGAGATAAAAAGTGTCTTAATACTGGGAATAATGATCTGCAAATCAATAATAGGTATGGTTTCGTATAAAATTCTCATTTTTGCTGCGAAATTTATATTGAATATTAAAATTATTACATGAAATGTTTGATTTAATTCCGGATCAAAAGGCGATTGCAATCTTTTTGATAAATAAAGTCTGCTTCAAATATTTACTTAAACGATATCAGTTGCGTCAACTGAGAAACTTTTAAGAGGTTTTAATTATCATTGCCATGTACCAGACCGAATACATTCCTATCGCACTTTATAATATGAATGAATAGGATATTGGTTCTAATCCTGATAAAGATGAACATCGCTTATTTTTAAATCATTAGAAATGGGCATATCCTTTCAATTGAAAAAAGTTTAATAATATAAAAAAATAGATATTTTTGTTGTCTGAATCAATAAATGTATTGCTGAAAAAATTACGATTTATAAATTTTTATAGTTTCCACTAGTCATAATAAAAAAGTTTGGTCACATTAATATTTTAAACAAAAAACATTCTGCTCTTTTGCGACAAAAAAAAAAAAAAAGGGGGGAGAGAGAGAATTATGAAACTTTGAATTTAGTAATGTTATGTCAATCTCTTCTTTGAGACGTCAGTTAATTGGAAGATCCTCGATATGGCCATTGAGATAGTTAAAAGTTTTCAAAGACCATAAAAACTTCAATTTCATAATTTTTTCAGAAATGTTTGTCTGAAACAACACAAGATTTAATATTTTCCTTCATTTAAAACATTTTTTCTAAGTGGAAATATATAGTTATTTCAAATAATTTTGTAATTAGTTGTTGAAGCACGATTAGAATGTTCACCCTGTATATTTATTACAAAAACGGAATAACTGAAATTCATATCTGGTACAGTATCTTAAAATACAACTTAAATCCTTCCTTTTTGACAAAAATGAACATTTTCAGTTTTCAAATATTTAATACTCTTTAATTTTCATATCTTAATGTACTTTACAGATTGAGTCTTATCAAGCAGATCGGTAAATTTATTAACCCTCTTCACCCCCACCCCCAAAAATGATTCAGACAAGTAAAAACATTTCCCAAATAAAACCGTGGTTAAAAACGAATAGGAAATCCTCTGGTTAGGGTTGAATTAAAAATTTTAAAAAACGCAATTTTATTTTGGAAATTTTGTCAGACCTTATTCATTAATTTAAAAAACTTTAAATGTTATATATTTTTTTTTATACTCTCTGAATTTTTTTCAGAATTCCGGTTAAGTAAATTAAACCGAAATTGCCAATTATAAAACTCTTCAAATCTGAGAAATCGAGAATTCTTCATACAGCAGTCGAAATTTTAAATGCAGAAATGAAGCTTTAGTCTTAAGTCTGAATATACAACATATACATTGAAAACAGTGTGGTCATTACCACTTCAAAGAAGTCCAAAACACAAATTTCGCTGCAAACATAATAAGACCACGAGTTTCATGTTTAGAAGAAAAAAATAATCTCTCGACTTCCGCCATCATGAATGGAAAAAGAAAGGAAATCCTATTGTAATTATCTTGTGTAATTAGCTTCGTATTTAGAATAACCCTGGAGTGTCAATTTTGATTCGGGCTGGTTTTTCCCCCTTCCATTTTGCGGTTCGAAAGAAAAAAAAAAAAAAACTAAGACATTCAGTGCTGTGATTTGAAAAAGAATTCAAAGAGAAATATGCATTCTTACAAAAATAATCTTATCACTTTTTTTGTCTATCATTTTCAATCGCATCTTACAGGCATCAGGCAGTGTTTAAAATAACATACATAATACATATTTTTTGCACTTTCATCTTCATCTAATGGACAGGTGCATAAGTAAAATTAACATAGCAAATGATTCTTGAATAGTCTTGTCATTTAAGCCAGATGTGCAAATAATAATTCGCGAAATTGAATTAATCACATCAAATATAATACTTTAGTATCCTTAATTATGCCCTAAAGGTGGTTATTTTTGTCACTCCATTGCTTTATTTTGATTAGATTCGTAATTAATTCCCATGCTATAAAAAACTAAAAGTTGCTTCGATTTTTAAGCAAACGATAAAATAAATGTTTCGTCTGATACTGAAAATATATAATTTTACGTTTCTAAAAATATTTTATTTAATATATTTATATCTCTTTTTTCTATTTAATATGTTTATCTCTTTTTTTACTTAATATATTTATCTCTCTTTTTTTATTTAATATATTCATACTTTCATTAAAAAATAAAATAACTGTATAGTTTTCTGCATTTTTTTAGCTTAAATAAGAAATGAATCTATTTAAAGAAACAAAAATAAAATATTGAAGTGAATACTTAGATTGATATTCTGTCAATATATATACAACTTATTTGTGGATAAACCAGAGCAGTTCATTGTTTGATTGACTGAAGGCGCATTCCAAAGGCTTAGCGAATAAATTTTATATTCACCGTTTGAAATAGCAAATGAAATGAACAATTTTACTGGATATTTAATAAAAGAAACACTAAAATATGTGTACAAATTAAAATAAATACTAGGAAATAAACACAATAATGAAGTCAATTAATAAATAGGATTAGATTAAGACTGCTTAACTAATAAAATCTGAAGGAAGAGACAAATCAGCATAGTTTTTTTTTCAGTATTCTATGTACTATATAGAATATACACATATTAAAATTAATTATAAAAATTATTCAGCTGAATTAATCAAACAGTTGAAATTCATAGTTCCAAACAGTTTGTCAATTAAACCATTTAATTCAAGAAAATTAGTCTTACAAATTAAAAACAAAACTATTGCTATGGATAATCAAAACAGTTTGTCTAACCGAAGGAAGGTACAGGACTTTGTTTTAACAATTTTTTTTGTCTTTTTTTAGTGCTAAGTTGCGGTTATCCAGGCTCTCCAGCCCATTCCAGTGTAACTTTCAACACAGAAACAGTACAGACTGGGACTGTCGCCACCTATAGGTGTGAACCAGGTTTCGACTTGCTAGGACCTATCAGAAGGCTCTGCGTCGAAAATGGAACATGGATTCCTATAGGAATCCCCGTATGTGGTAAGTGCTCCTTATTTTGTTATATTTCACACTTCTATTTAATTAATTCATTTAAAAAGTTGTTAGAACTTTTGAGAGATATTATAATTGTTGTCAGGATGTCAATAATTGGATATTTATTACTGAAAATAATGTATGCATCTAATAAATGTAAAAAAAAAAACAATGCTCGTAAAAATACAAAATCTTAAGTGATATTTTTCCGGACAGTAGTTTAAATAACCATAAACTTGGCTATTCCGAACCGCCACTAAGCCATACAGATTAAATTTGACTGACTGGACCGCCGCAACAGCATTGGCGGGAATTAAAGTTGAGTCGTGAGGACTATCACCGGCCACGGTACAACCCGACCTGTGGGAAGCACATCCCGTCTTTGGCAGACAGCCGACCCCCATGATTTCTGTACCCACTTGAGTGGCGAAAGCAAACACTATACCGAAAGCTTCCCATCCTTATTTCTGAGGTGCCTCCTGGTGGGAACAGTAGTTTATATATATTTTATCATAGAACTAATTTCTCTTTCTCTGACGTACAAGCACTAATGTAATTGTCATTCTAATGTTTTAGGTAATTGTTTCTAATACTATTACTTTAATATTTCTACCACCCCTTTAGCTTCTGTAATGTATATTAATAAAAAATTAATTACATGTACATGACGACTGTTGAATAAAAATGCTTGGCGCGGACAAAAATCATTTTAATGAAACTTGACAGTACGCGACTTTTTTGCATCATTAACTAAAAAAAAACAAATAATATAAATCATAATTCTATCTTTTAAAAAAAATTATAATCTGGTTGCCATAGTTACTCTAACAAGTATCAGTAGTATCACTGTAATACTTTTCCAAATTCGAAAGATCTCTGGAAATAATCTGTTTCCTCACAACTACTATTTTTGTACTATTATGCAGAGGCAAGTAAATTCTTATAGTAAGAATTCTATTTAAAAATGCATTATTTCACTCGTTTCCATACGATTTGAAATGCTTGCTACTGAAATTTCAAATTCTTATCAGTTTTTCTTCAGAATACTTTCAAAAGAGATGCTTCTTTTCAACTGGTATGGGGACATTTTTAATAATTCGTTGACTTTCAGATTAAATTGGAAGTTAATTTTTTTTTCTCTTAAAGACTTCTTAAAAATATTACATTCTACACCAGCTCTGAAGAATAACAGTATTTCGTGATGAACATTTTCTTTGTGAATAGAAAATTTCTGTTGTAAGCTCATCGCTGACTTCCAAGGTCTTAACTGAGAGAAGGGGGGAGGGATATAAATTTTGATTGA
This sequence comes from Argiope bruennichi, assembly GCF_947563725.1. NCBI lineage: Eukaryota > Metazoa > Arthropoda > Arachnida > Araneae > Araneidae > Argiope > Argiope bruennichi. Next base: position 53,028,018 of record NC_079153.1, on the reverse strand, counting down.
ATTCTGTTTTTGTTGACGGCGGGAGTCGATGAAATTAAATACGTGATTCGTCAACATAGATGCCATTATCCATTACCATTCATCCATCGATAAAAAAAAAATTATATCTATTTTTAGCAACAAGTAATAAACATGAAATATAAAAAAAGTAATAATAAATAAAATAATAATCTCGACTCAAAATCTCGAATTATTTATTGTGGAATGAATTATTAGGAAGCAGATTTATTATTAAAATGAAGTTAATTCTTATAAGACATATATGATTAATATTAATGAAAAGATTTCATGTTGATAACAAAAAATAACACTTCAAATTTTTATCGTTTATTTTTAATCGGACACAGGTAATCTACAAGATTTTACTATTGAAATATTAAAAGTGAAATAAACATTTATCCTTATTTAAGACACAATTAAAAAGACTTTTATAAAAGAAATAGAATTTTAAATTATACACATTATATTGAAATTTTAGTGAAATCTGAAATGGTTTTATAAATAACTTAGTGTTATTTGGTTTTATTTTCTTAATTAAAACTAAATTAAACTGTTGAAACACAAATAAAGTACTCTAGTCCACAAACATAAAAAGTGTTAATATTCCAAATTTGCATTGCGTTTGTCTATATCAATTTATTTGCAGTAACTTTAAATCAACAGCCAAAAAAAAAAAATTATCTTGCTTTACGACGCTTTAATCACAAATTTTATCCAAATTCCCTGTTAATAAGTATATTTACTGCAAAGGCAACATAATTGCATTTTGTTTCCAGTTGCAATAAAGATTTTTTTTTAAAAAAAAGAACATTAGATCTTTCGTACGTTTGAAGGTCTTTTCATGAAAAACACTTTCTGTGCAGACTTTTTTTTAAACGAAAACTTCTATTTACAGTTCTCACTTTTATTTTTTAACAATGGAGACTTTGTCATGCAAATTACTATGTTACAGCCAAGTTTCTAAAATGAATGTCTTTGAACTTCAAAGAACAATCATTTTGAGTTTTCTTTCCTTGCCTTTTTGCTCTATTTGTGAAACTGTTTCAATCTAAATATAAAAGGTGTCCCAAAAAAGTGGAACAAGTGCTTATTTTCCTAACAATTGCACTTTAGTACACACTTCCAATTACAAAATTTCATTAAATAAGGTAGTAGTTGTATGAAAACACTGATTTCTGTGGGTACTGACAAAAAACTTTTTACAGCCCACCTTAGGTGTAAAGTGTCAAATAATAAAATGTTTCTCTTATATTCATCTATGCCAACACAAATTTTCATGCTCCTATGTACCAAATTTGCAATTTTTTTTTCTTTTAAATTTAGAAAGGCTTATCATAAATTTAGATGGAAATATTTATTTTTGGTATGCAAAGTTATTTAATCCAGAAAAACTATCATATTTAAATATTTGTCAATTGCTTCATCATTCAATCATCTTGACTTGAAAGAAATATTCTAATTAAATTTAGCTTACTGTTGTTCAGTTTTACTTGTCAATAATAGTAACTTCGATTTAATAAATAAGTTAAGAGAAACTTGAGAAATTGAACATTTAAGGTATCTCAAAGAAATAGAGTAATTCCGAACAAAAAAATAAAATTCTTTGCTTTCAATTGCGAATCTAAAAGTGACTCATTTCAGTAAAGAGAATCGTTTTGAAGTGCTGGTGATTTATTCTGTATGCAATCGCAATGCAGCTGCATTTATATGCAAATATTGTTTGAATAATGCAACTTTGCATAAGTGTTGAAAATATTCATTTTGGGCACGTTTTCTAAACACTTCAATTAATTAATTTCTAAACACTAATTTTTAAAACTTCAATAAATTTGAAAATTTTTATCAAAATTATCTAAGAATTAATAAATAGGTTAATATTTTCAATTTTGATCCTTTTGATAATTATTATGATATGTGTATTATCCTTGAAATTTGCAGCGAAAGACTCGTTTAAATAGTAGATGGAAACTTGAAAAAAATGTTCTAAGTCAAAGAATTTTACTTTATTTTCTTCTGGAAATTTTGTAAACAGAAACTTGAAACTTTGTCTGTGCGCAGATAAATGTAAGAGAAACAATTTACCAATTGTCAGTTTTATACTATGGGGGGCATATAAAAATGTAATCTTTTCAATGTTAACCTCTACAAAGCCAAAGAGTTCTCATGCAAATGCCCACCTTTTAAAAGAACTTTGTGACAGGAAATATACATCTAAGTGCAATATTTAAGGAAGTAAACGCTTGGTTCCATGTTTTTGAAACACTCTATATAATAGAAAATACGTAGATAATTTAAAACAACAATCTATAGAAATTAAGGCATGCTTTCCTCGTAGTACAGCGCTTATTCTTAAAATCATCCAGAAAAACAATTTAAGTATATATTATATATATATATATATATATATATATATATATATATACACCAACAACAAAAGGATTAAGGATTAATTTCAATATACACAATATCTGCTTGTATTTTTAGTTACAATACATACAACACCAGATTTTTGACCATATGTTTGCTAATTATACGTATATAGATTAAATTTGTGTTTTTTGTTTAATTTTTACAGCACATATGAATGTAAATATTGCTGAAATATATGAATACGTCTTATATATTTAAATTCTGATTAATAGTATGAAAGGAATTTGGTCGTTGGTAATGATCTATAATATAAATTAATTTTTTTTAAAATTCATTTAATCATTTTGGTTATTTTTGCTGCTCTGGATAAATAATTTACATCATAGGTTCCCAAAGTGGTCCAGGTGGACCCCCAGGGGTCCATAGGAGACCACACGGGGGTCCACGTAGACGTGAAAAGAAAACAGGGGTTCACAAATTGTAAGATGGGTTCCACGAAAAATTTTCTGGTTTTCATAATAAAGAACAATTGGCTTGGATTTACCTATCAACGTAGGCAAGTAGCATCATTCACTAGGTAGGTACTCAAAAATATTCGAGACTCAGTTCAAACACAGAATTGAATAGAACAATAGATAATAGTACAAGTGTACACCGCATGTCGAGACTTGCAAAGTGCCGCCTGTGCGCCCGCTCGTCCGGGATGCTTGTTTAGACCTGCAAAGGGATGAAATGCGACTTGCGCTGTGCTTGCATTGACTTGCGATGACTTCAAAAATAGATTTGGAGATATTCTGACGATGGAAATACCACCATGGATCATAACCCCATTTGAGGGTTATAAAGGTTCGCCCCGTAAAAGGCGAATGTGGTACTACAAGAGGAGCTACTTGAGCTCAGCACCAACAAGGAACTGAAGGTGAAATTTAAAAAAGGCTATCAAACATTTTGGCTGTAGACAGAAATCCACGAAAAATATCCTGGACTGTGGGAAATTGCGAGAAAATTTTTGATAGCGCTTCCCTCGTCATATCTAGTGGAAAGAAGTTTTAGTGCCGTTACCAACCTGTTAACAAAATAAGGAGCAGGTTGAACATCACAGAACGGGAAGATTTGAGATTACTTCTTACAAAACTGAAGCCAAATATTGATAATTTGCTGTCAATTCATCAAGTACATCCGTCTCATTCAAAGTATGACTATTTTTTATTGTTGATTTATATTTCAGAGTTCATTGTTGATTTTTTGTTAATTGTTGATTGTTTGTAATAATAAATGTTTATAATTTTGTATAACCACAAGTATTATTTTAATAAATAGGACACAAGAAAATGTGCTACTTTTTTTTCTTCTTAACACCCCCAATTTAGGGTGATATTTTTTAGGAGTTTTGGGAATACAGTAGAAATGTAGCAGCAGGGGGTCTACCGAAAATAGTAAAACTTTGAAAGTGGTCCACGAGAAAAAAAAGTTTGGGAACCTCCGATTTACATATATTTGTTCTTTGTTCTTCTGTCTCTGCTTTATTACGATTATAGAAGTCGATCAGATCCTTTAATTGCCATTTCAAATTTTGATATTTTAATTCTTTTTAGCTGGAACCTTCACTGTTTCTTTAAATACTTTATCTTTGTAGCTGCTGATATCTTAAGAAGAATTCTAAATTAAGAAGCAATAACTTAAAAAAGTTACATGAGAATGCTTTTTTTTTGGGGGGGGGGGAATAATTTTAAGAACAATTTCTAAAAGAACTTATTTTGTTTAAGCAGAAAAACTATTTCATTTTATACTTCTTTTACTTATTAGTTTATTTCTGCTTAAACAAAATATTTCATTTTATACTTTTTTTACTTATTCTGTAGTTTAATTATAATAGAAAAAAAGGAAATATGGGTAAAAGTTTATAAAATTGTATGATTCAATAGATTTTTTCCTTCTGATTCGATTATTTTAGTGCTTGATCTTCTTTAAGGATGTTGTAGCAACATACTTACTTTTAAAAAATGCAAGTAATCAGTTAACAGTGTTTTTCTATACTTGATTAAAAACCGGACATAATAGCTCAAAAGACAACCAAGGTTAATTTCTTATGTCCTACCATGAAATAACCCAATAACCTTATTGAAACTTTTGTTAGTATCCAATAATAATTGATCCGGCTTTAAAGAAAGTTTGACAATGATTTCTTTCAGCTATCAGCGAATTATGTTATTAATCGGATTAGTAGAGCTCCTTCAGTGGCCTTCATTTACATATTATGACCACGTAGAGGCAGGGATTGTTCCGTAATTCAGAATTTTTATTGGGCGACCTTCCGAGACTTTTCTTTGTCGAACTTATTCATTGCAAACCCTAACCCATTTTCCGAGTTTTCTGCAAGGAGGCCGTTCATTGTGAAGATCATCATTGTTATTATAATAATTTCCGTTTGGCTACGAAAAGAGAAATAATACACTCCAGGTGAAATCTCGAATTGCCCTAGCCAAAAAGTCGGACCGTATTTCTTTTCACGAAGAACTCTGCCACCTGCAGTAGAGCATGACATTAAAAAGAACATGAAAAAGGACAACAAAACTGTCTTCCGAAACCATGTCAGTAGGAGAAGTGGCAGTGCTCTCTCTCTCTCCCTCCCTCCCTCCCTCCCTGGCGGAAGGGTCAAAGGCCTGTCACTTTTGGTCACGTGACGACATTGCACCGTTTAGTCTTACCTCCTGGACAACATTTTTCACAGCAGGAACTTAGTACTTTGAAGTCCCACACAAAGACATTAAAAGTCATTTTCTTGTGTTGGGGAAACAAATTAATTAATTGTCCTTTTGTGTTTAAGATACTATGCTTCGGCGGTTTCCATTAAAAACATAGAGGAAGTTTAGGGATACAAAAGAATACCTTGTTCTACATTGGTCTTAACTTTTTTTTTTTTTTTTTCCTTTAGTAGTTTTGTTCATCATACACTTGGTTAAACAGACATTTATTTGTTGAAAAGTTCAGTTGTTCAAAGAAGTGAAAGTTAATTGTAATATGACATTTTTAAAAAATATAGTAATTATTTATAAATTTCGGCCAAAAATTAACTGTATGTCATTTACTTATAATGTAAAAAAAGGAAAGAGGAAACTTTTATGGATAGTAAAGATTCTATAAACAATTTATGAATTATTTTTATATAGAACAAACGGAAGTTTGTATTTTCAACACATTTCCTTTTAAGTTAAATGTGAATATTTGTTCTGCTATTTAAACACGAAAATTTAAATTATTCTTTAACTCATTTTTTTATCAAATGAAATACAAAATTTCTTCCTGGTAATAATAATCTTATTATCAGTGTGTGTTTTCTTTCAATGTTTAAAAATTTTATTTTAAAGCAAAAATTAACTTTATGAATTAGCGAATAATTGCCAATAAAAGACCAATTTAAGTCTGTGTCATATATAAAGAATTTTTTTTATCCTACTTCAAAGCCATACTTGAGCTGGAGAGACTCTAATTGCTATTTATTCAGATTGTCTGTGCCAGCAACTTTTAATATTACAGGTTATATTTAAAGCATTAAGAATAAGGAAATTAATTTTAAAAATATGGTCTCTAACCATTTCTAGCCTTAAAGACAGTCTTTGATCATTTCAATGATTTTTTTTTCATTGTAAATAGAAGATTAGCCATGATTGTCATAAGCCATTGTTCATTTATTAAAAGGTTACTTCACTTTTTTATTTCGGTCATTTCTCATTGCAAAATGAAGATAACTTTTTGGTATTTTTTCGTCATTTTTGTCATAAGCACTTACTCATTTGGTAAAAGATCATTTTATTTTTTTTATTGGCTACAATTTGATTTTCATGTAAAAAAAAAATGTGGAAATGAAAATGGAGCATTTATTAATAAAAAATAATAAAACATACAAATTTTTGTAAAATTTTTTAAAATTCATTTTTTAATCATTTTTTTACAAATATAAAATTTATAAAGAAGGAAGCAAAAACTTTCGCGACACTATTACTGTTCAATAAAACAATAAAATTGAGATTTACAATAGAAGAACCGCAATTACATATGCTTCTATACTGAGTATTTTCTTTAAAAATTCAGGAAAGTTCAAAATAAAAATAAAATTTTCGATTTTAAATAGACTTGACCAGTGATGGAATTAAAATAAGTGGCGCCTAATGTATTATGAGATTTTATAGCCCCTTGTCGTCAGCAATTGTATGTATCGGCCATAGCATATTTTTAATTTTCTCCCCTTTATCACAATTATTTTTAGTTCTGATAAGTAATTACATAAACACACTAACATTTGCCTTCATAACGATTTCTAAGACTGCAACCCAGTATACCCTTATACCTTCTCTCATCCATCTTATGTCACTGGGTTTGGCGGGTTGGTAGTTTGTCTTTATGGAGCAAAAATTATTGTTGCTATGCTGCACCAAAAAAAAAAATGATTTTCAAGTTAATCCTTTTTATTATTATAATTTTCAGGGCTTTTGATTTTATGTAAAAAAAAATGATAATGCGAAGTTAATTTCAAAATGATGTACTGCAACTGTTTAGAACATATAGTGAGATGTATTTCAGAAGTTTACGAATTTAGAGAAATGATCGCATAAACTAGTCGATATTTTGTTGATGATGTTGTTGTTGTTGTGAAGATACAGATATAAGTTTGAAAGAGATCCTCTCCCAAATAGTCTTTCAGAATGACACTATTGCAATACACTCCCGAGTATCCGGTTCGCGATTATCCGGCTTCCGTACTGTCCGACGTAGTTTTCTTTATCGTAATTAATTGAGGAAGGCAAGACATTGCATTGGGAACGTTGCCAATGCTTTAGGAGCGGACGTCTGCTACGATCCTCCTAAGTGTTGTGTGCAAAATATAAGTTGTGAAGGGGAAAAAAGCAGTGCTCCGCTCGTTGTTCATTGTTTCGTCAGTGTGTAACGGACTTTAGTTTTTGCCGCTGTTCCTGATTATAACTGTACATTACGTACCGGATTCGTAAATTATTCTTGAGGTATGTTTAATGTTTTTGTTCCAAGTATATCACAGTGAAGTGTACAGAATTCATGTTAATACTTGAACAGTTTATATCCTTTAACTTACTTTTTCTCTAATAAATTCTTGCAGTGCAGTAAATAAACATATATAAACTACCAGTATAGAGCCTTCTATTTTAACTCGACACGTTACCGGCAACTGCTTCTATGTTTCACCGGGCCGCGGCCACGTTCACATTCTATGTGGTTTGAGATGAACGGAGGGCTCAGTACTCAATAAGTAGTGAGAAAATACGTCTTGTAACAGTGAGTTTTGATTTTTTAAAAAAACTGTCTTCTAGTATTGGTGGGCAAAGAAATGAGTACATAGAACTCCTGCTTATCCGGCGTATTCTTTCTCCGACCTGTCCTTCCGCTACTTAGGCCGGATACTCGGTAGTGTATTGTGTTAACAAAAACCTGTTTAACCTTTCGTCTTAAAATTTTGACATTCTTTCATGTGTATTTAACTCGTATCTTAAGGATAAGAATGCAGTTTCGGGACAGATTAAATAGTAGAGCGCAAGACGTAATATAACCTCCAGGGACAGTTTCAAAAATCTAAGATACCTGTGGTAAAGAGAAAATGCTATCTATCACACAAGAAAGATGCTTACAATTATTGATGCATTCATTTCTGTCCAAAGAGACACTGTTGAATAATTTTCAAAACGAAATATCTTCTGAAACCGCTTTTCCATCCTTCAGTGAATATAAGCAAAGCAATTTTTCCGGATGTTTATACGATAACCTACACGAACTGATATAAAATTCGACTCATCTTTGATGCTGGATAATCTGTCATCCACCAATTCCAAATATCTCAGTAATATTTATAATTCAGTGATCCTTGCAAAAGAAGATTAACATTCCTCGTAGAAATAAATAATAATGGGCAGTCAATGCAAAAACCCAGATAAAGAAGTTCCGATCTGATACATCTCGATCTCTAATATCCTTTGAACTAACTCTAAAATCCACTGAGACAGCATCTCCTCAAGTAGTTTGAAACGATAAAAAAGCAATAGCTTCCCCATCCGTTAGTGGAAGGTCATATTATACGCTTCGTCGATGTTATCGCAGAGTAGCCCCAGGGCATTGGGATTTCCGAAGGATTGCTTTTTTTCTTAAAACTTTTTTTTTTTTCAGTCTGGCATGTTGTTAATTCAAGAGCTTCTTGGCGAGGCATTGGCGACCCGGTCAGTAGAGCAACAGTGATCGAGTGAAATGAAGGAGATGAACTCTTGTTCAATTTCTATTTTGAGATTCAATTATATTCTACATTTTTGTATTTTTACTTGCATTTTGGTATTCAAGGCATTGTGAATGTTTTTTCTTTTACTTAAAAGTGCTCTTAATTGTTTGCATATATATTTAATTTTTCCCCCTTACATAAGATTTTTTTTCAATTTTTTTTCCCTCTTATGCAAAGTACACAAGATAAAGTGTTGTAATGTCAAAAAAACTCGTAATTTTGAGGAATCTCCGCGTTTCAGATATCTTTAAATCCGAAAAACGCATTTTTGGAATTATATCTGTCTGTATATCTGTGAATATGATAGCTCAAAAAACGATTTGAGTTATATGGATAAAATTTGGTATGTGGTCCACTCCAAATTTTTTTTAATAAAAATTTTGAACGAAACCCAATTAGAGAAAATCTGTTTGTCCGATTGTTTGAGTACATGGTACCTGCAAAACGAAAAGAGCTGGATGGAAAAAATTTGGTACATAGATTTAACATCTAAAGCATAGATATGCATAGCAAATTTAAAAGCAAATTTGCCAAGAAGTTGCTCATTTGATCGTCTGTTGATCAATATTTTCACAAGCATATAAATGAGAGAATTTAGAAACGGAATGGCTTAAATGTATGAAATTTAGTATATGATTTTGTGATTACAACTGTAGTTCTTTGTTAAATTTTGGTTTGTCCAAATTTTGGTTTTCTGGTATTTCTGATACGTTCAGTTTTCTGGAATTTCTGGTACATTCAGTTTTCTGGTATTTCTGGTACATTCAGTTTTCTGATATTTGTGTGCCAATAATATCTTAACGACTAATCGCCAAATACTGCATTCTAAAAGGCTCTTTCGTAATTATTGTTTTCCTATGAAATATGATTAACAATAGATCAGTACAATTATTAGACGGTATACGAGAAAGTAACATTGAGCTAACAATAAAATGGAGTACTGTAATGTCTTCAAGCCTACGTCTCAACCAAGCCAACATAGGAAAGCGAAGATATGCCATCATTTTTATATGGTAACATGTTCTTGGTTTTATTTGAGAATCGTTGACAACAAATATAGAGAGGCTTTTTTTAATCTAGCGACGCATTGAAGTGCAAGAATCGGGTTAAAGAAATGATATTGATTATTTGGTGATAGATGATCATTAACAGAGTTAAATTTTACAAGAAAAAATTATATGACTATTTAAAAATAAATATGTGAATATCCGGAATAAAAAGAAGTTAATCGCCATTGATAATAAAAAAAAGTTAACTTACACCATATATGTTTCGAAAATAGTGTGTTTCATGATTCACGAGGAAAATTTCAAGGAATGATACGGTACATTACAACAAATATTTTTAACTAGATGAGACATAAATATAATAAATAGACACGAGCAGAAAATTTTAAGGCAAATTGCGCTTCTTTACAACATTGGAAGATTGCACTCCTTTACAACAATTTTTATTTAAAAAAAATTTATTTGAAATCACTATTATTAATTATAATATATGGTAATTATAATATGACGGAGTGGATCAATAATGTTCATTTTTAGACAAATTGTGTTGATTATCTCGTCATTCGAATATTCGCTGATGCTATACATTTGCGATAAATTAAGTGGTATTTTTGAAGATATTCTTTATAGTTCTATCGACACTCCCTAGAAATGTAATCTCAAAAGAACTACCCCCAACCAGTTCGAAAGCATACGGAGTTATCCAAGTGACCGTCGCCGCCATAGCATAGAGGATAGGATTAAGACTGAGTCCTAATAGTCATTACCAGCCACGAAAAATCCCCTCCCATAAGAGATATATCCAGTTATCGGAGAGGAAGTAGCTCGACCCGACACCATTACTGTACCCACCACCAAGCGAGAATCAATCACCCTTGTAGGAAGTTTCTCAATTAGCACAGTGCCCAAGAATGTGTAACTACTGGTAGCTAGATAACATGATTTAATATACATGAATAACAACATTATTTTTATATATGTATTCTTTCATATTTGTTTCTTGTATTTGTGCCGCAATTCATCACTTCGGGCTATACATTTCTGTATAAAAACATTTTTATTGTGGGATACTCTTTTTCCTTTTAAAGTTCACTTTATGAATTTTTGGATTTTTACTTTAATACGGTCCTACACACCGGTATTAAAAAAAATGTAGTAAAGGAATCTACTTTTAAATTTTGGCCCATTAATTCTTAAACATCCTACGCAGCAGAGAAAATTCAAGAAAATGATGTTTTCTAAGCAGTGTCGCCAGGGGACAAGAGCGGACTTTAATCCTTCTTAGTTACGCCTCTGATTCCGATCATAATTGAACGGATTGATAGGGTTAGCGGTTTGGAGTAGATTGCTATCAAGACCTTCAACTAAGAGAGGGAAAAACAATTATAACTTGAAAAATACTTCGCTGCGCTTGCTCGTCACGTTTGGTTACTTTACAACATAAAAACTAATACTGACATTTTTCAGATATGAACAATGCGAGTTAAAATGTCCTTAGTTCGCTGTTTTCAAATATAAAATTGCACTGTGGTCATTTACATTTCGAAAAGAGGCCTTGAATGAAAACAAAAATTACAAATATCAGTTAGAAATTTCTTTCTTTGTCTCATAATAAATAGTTGTTATCTAAACTTTTTTTCTTTATAAATCTGAAATTTAAAAAAAAAAAAAAAAAAACTTTTTGCAATCCAAAGAAAGAAAATTTTTGCGTGTTATGGGTAAAATTGGTCATCGAACTGTAATTTATATGACACTGCGTTTTACATTACACTTATTTTTATTATAAGGATTTAATTATAATATAGTGGTCCGTCTATAATCCGGTACTTCACTAATCCGACCCCTTCAATAATCTGACTTTTTCAGAAAGGTTAATAAGTCGCTGCTCTTGAATGTCGTTCGCCTTAACACAACGTAAACAATAAGTTTCTATTCAGATTTTGAATTATTTTTTGAAATATTTTTTTATAAATTGCATAATATTTTGTACAATTTGGTAATATATGGCGTAATAAATTTAAATTTTTCCAGTTAAACACGTTTCTTAAATGAATTTCTATTTCAAGTAGTGTAAAAAAAGTCAAGAATTGGGACGTTGCCATACAATTCAAGATTTTTTTTTTTTTTTGGCAATTTTAGAGCATTTTTTTCTAAATTTTTATTTTAGTGTTTTTTGCTATTCCTATAACTGGCATTTTATTTATTTACTTATTTTGCAATTCCCTAGTTAACTTTAATGCAAGATGGGGATTCCATTTCAAACTTCATTGATTGTTCAGAAAAAAAAAATTTACTGTTAACGGTTGAAGAATCATTTGTAAATATTTATTGTTTGCAGCAAAATTTAAACAATATTTAAAAAACAATTTTTAACTAATATTCTTTCATTTGGACAGTAACAAGACTATCGTCAAAATGAGTATTTCTTACAGAAAACTGCAACTTAAAATATTATCCAATTAATTATAATTGAAACAATCTAAAAGCACTATTACAGATTTTTAAAAACATTAGCAGCAAAAAAAGTAAATGCATTGTAGTTTATTTTGAAAAATAAAATGTTCTAACCAGTTTCATGCTCTAAATAAGCTTTCAAACTACAACCAAAATAAAATTCTATTAAACTTAAGTAGAAACTATATCATTCGTCTTTTTGCTTAACACATTACTAATGAGCTCATTTAAAATCAAATATAAGTATTCCGATTTTGGCATAACTACAGTTATGATAAAATGAGTGCAAATTGTTTATTTAGTCTTTCAAAATAGAAAAAATATTGAAAACACATTTCATTCAGTTATCCAATATAACAACAAAAGGAATAATAACTTTGAATGCATGATTAGCTAAGAGGGGCTTGAAAAAATAACAAGATACATTGAGGCCAAGTTAAAATTGTCGCCACGGTATAAATAACCTGGTTTTCGTTTGTATATTTTTTTTTCGCATGATTACACTATTTCATCGATTTAACTTCTCCTGTAAAACATTATGATTTATATCATTATTATGAAATATAACATTTGAAAGTCTCCATTGTAAATAATATTTACATGGTCATTTTTATGATTTAATCGGCGTTAAGATCTTATATTGTGTAATACTTTTTAAAATGTTTAGAACCGTGACTACCATTTCTGCTGAATAGTTTTGATTGCCCTATTCTTAAATAAAAACGTTTATGTATATACACCTCATTTTAAATACAGAAATGAATCGTTAATTAATGATGAAAGAAAATTTATTTAATACACTTATTTTGTGACGTAAAAAAAGTTTTTGCTTATTATTGCTTTAATAATATTGAAAAATGTATCCGAATCGATTATAATCAAATTATTTGCTACTTCCGAAATTTTGTTGCATAGCCAAAAGAAAAAAAAAACTAATTTTATCAATTCTTATTTATTTGAATTTTTTAAAGATTTGTAACATTTAAGAAAATAGAACTTTATCTAAAAAAAAAGTTAATAGTTTATTCAAGGAAACAAATCATCGTCGAAGAAACTGCTTAAAAATACAATAAAAGAACAACATTTATTACAATTTTATAGATGAAAATGTAATGAAATTCTTGTTCATTGTTCTAATTGCCTTTCTTTTCACTGAATGAGGATTTTACTAATTATTTACTAACAAACCTGATGTTTCTACTAGTGCACTTCTGAAATTCTGTATATCTAGTTACTTTATCTTTGGTAACAAGAACCTAATTAAGGAATCAAATCACATTTAAATGAATTAATCACGGAACTTGAATTAATCACTAAAACAAGATAATTATATTCGATGCATATTAAAAATTAGGGAAGCGAAGCCTGCTGAATTAACTTTAAAAAATTATATCAAGGTAATTTTTTTAACTCGAAATACAATCAAGCAGAATTTCTACACTTCTAATTTATTAGTCGTTTCAAATAATTTGTAATTAATGTTTTCGTTTATAAAACGAAAAGAGCGCATAGTTTGGATTATGTATCATTATTTTCCATACACTTGGGCATAACTTTTGAAGAGTAAGTGAGCTGCGATTATGATAGTATGACTTAGGAATTCTTTACAATTGATAAATTAAAAGAATACAAATTATATGCCGGTAATTCAAAGAACGATGAACAAGAATATGAAAAAGTTATGCCATTTTGCTTTTAAGATGCAGTGAACTCCATTGAAGCAGAAATCACACGATAATTTCCGATTAAACAACTAACCTGCATATTAAACCAAAGGGAGTGGTCTCCACAAAACACCAAAAAATAAAGTTGTTAAAAAAACCTGGCATGGCATTGACGTACAATAGTTACGAAATATCAACTTTTGGTGTGAATTTGGCAGTTAACCAATGGGATGCCTTAGTAATATCAGAAAATCGATTTTTTTTTTGTTTGTTTGTTTGTTTTAGATAAGTTTTTTCTGGTTGAAACTAAAATTTAACGCAGAGTTGCAATTGTAGTCACAAAACCACTCACCGAATTTCATATATCTCATTTATTGTTTTTAATTTATCGCTTTTACATACTTGTGAAAGTATAAACCGGCAAACAATTAACCAATTTGTTTGGATTTGATTCCAAATTTGGCAGGTGCCTACACTATAGATGTTAAATCTGTATACTGAATTTTATCTATCTAGCTCTCTTCGTTTTGTAGTTATCGTGTTAATTTGTATTCGAACAGATGGACAGACTTCCTCCGGGTGGATTTTGCTCAAAATTTGATAGAAATATACAAATTCGGTGGCAGGACCGTACCCCAAATTTCATCCATTTATTTCTAAAAATTTTTTAATTAACTTTATCATAGATGGCATACAGACATTTTCCAAAAATGTGTTTCTCGAACTCGTGGAAATTTAAAACGTGGAAATTCATCAAAATTTCGAGTTTGAATTTTTTGGCAATTACAATATTTTCTTTATACTTACTACGTATACGAGAAAGTAAAAAGTGCTACTAAATTTACCCTCATATTAAAAGAGAGGACTCAGAATGTGCTACTGCCTTGGACAGCAAAATACCTACTTCTGCCCCTGGTGATGAAAGTATGTTTTTTTTTTTTTTCCTTTATAATAAATCTTTAATTTTTAAATTATTGTTTTCGACTCTGCATACAAATATACTAGTACTGCTTTATTATTTTAAAACTTGACCTTTTTTAACTTTATTACTTTTAAATGAATTTGAATTAGTAATATTAAAGTGTATTAAAATTTCGCTTATACGTCCTTTCAATTAGATATCATTTTAATCAGTCCTTAAATACGCATTAAATGATGTTTTACTCTGTTATAGCACTCAGCGCGATCCCATTCCAGAAAAGAAAAGGAACCTTGAATAAATAAACGAGCTCCTGATATAAACAGGATATTACTCATCACTTTCAGATGCGCTCAATTAGTACGAGTTGTTCGCATCTGACAGATAAGCGTTTCGAATATGTTAATAAAACTATAATGGCGCATTCTTAGGACAAATAAACTTTCAATTTTGATATTTTAAATTCTACTGAATTTTAAGAAAGCTCGAATGTTCGCTATCTCAAACAAGACAAAAGCGAAAAATAAAATAATAACCGTTTCATTCGAAATGGTTAAAACTATGTTCCATTTAGTGAGGTCGCGTACATCGTCCGATTTGGAATCGGCATTATTTAACAGCGCTTGTCACTCTCTGTTCTTTAATATCAATTATCAGAACATTAGTAATCAAACTAGTAATCAATACATTTTAAATCCATATAAAAATGTCATTAAAATGAAAAATATTTATAATTTTAATATAAATTTAAAAGAAAATGCAATAATTCCTGTTACCAGAACCAACATTAAAAAGTTTTTTAATCGATAACAATGTGCAGTTACGAAAAATTTGAAAATGCTCATTTACTGATTATTTAATTCTCTACTTTAACCTATTTACAAAATTCTCATTTACTGCACAACAACAACAAAAAAAAAATCATAACGAAACAGTTAACCCTTTGCACTCGAGAGGTGACTCAAGGTCACCATTCAAGATAGTGCATCATTTTGACGTTTTATTTATTTAATTTTGATTGTTAAAAGATCTGAGTAGTAAGAAGATGCAGATTAATCAAACAGGAGAGTCCAACTTAAAACAATTACATTTATTTTTCGGAGCAATAAACAAATATTTGTATTAGGTGAATAATTATGCATCGTATTACTTTTCCGAGTATAAAGGGTTAAATTCATTTATACTTTGGACCATACAAGAATTAAGAAATTGTTTGCTGAAAAAAAAAACGATTTCTAATGGAAAAGGAATTGTTAGTAAAAGCTTTAGTTTCGATTGCATCAGGATAATATCTAATGCATGGAAAACACTTATGATACTCACTATTATTTCTTTAACATGATTCTACTGTTATTCGCATATAGAAGCTTCCGAGGCAGATTTTTAGAGTGGTTTTAGACAAACCAACCAATTGAGAGAAAAAACTGTGCGGAAAACCTTTTGAAAAATTGTATTTGCAATCTACCACGTAATAAATTATTCATAGTCATTCTTATTATTTTTTTTTTACATTAATTAGTTTTGGTTGTATCCATGGCACAAACTATATTTTACCACCGGTGATACATAAGAATTTGTAAATGCATACATACACTGAAGGCATTTCAGTTGCAGATAAGACAATTTTGAATTACTTCGATCGTCTCATTTGTTCCTTCCTTCTTTCGGCAAGTTTTTTTAACATTAATATTTTTTCCTGTTGATCTAGCATAAGTTTAAGGGACTAAGGAAAAGTGCTAATTATATACAGAGAATTGCTCAATACTTTCTTATTCAAATTAACTATTAACGCTTTTGCTTTTATTTTTCATCTATTTAGGTAATATATTCCGTTTTGAGGATATTTTCTATCATTAATTCAACTCAGAATCCGTAGAATACTTAAACTGTTTATGGAGTATATATAATTTTTGCATCGAATTATGACTTCGCAGAATGACCTAATTTAAGCCTATGTCTGAAAAGCGACAAATCGATGTCCGTCTGAAGCACGGGCAAAGCGATTGAGGGGTTAAGTGTTCATATAGCCTGTAGCACTGTGGGACATAGTTTCATAAGGAATATACTCCTTTCGAATAAAGTTTGTTGCACATTCATTCCCTACGGATTTTACTATTGCTAGATTTAATTTACTTATTGTAGTGATTGGATTTTGAAGCGTTAGGAAATAAAAATTCATAGATGGCGCTAGATAACTAGCGCGAGAGTAATTAAAAGAGTGAGGTCATTCGAATGTTGGCTCTTGGAGGAGAAGGAGTTACTGAGCAGAGTAACTCGAACGAATCTGCAATAAATTTGTTGTTAAGTTTTCTATTTGCCTATTTATTCAAAGCACTCACGAACCAGCTACGGCACTTATATTAATCTATTTTCAAGCTACAGAAGGAATTTTGGAAAAGATCTCGCAATTTTGATCCGTGGCCAGATTAGGTTGACAGCTGATTTAATATCCCTCCCCCTCTTTACTTCCCATCAGCAGGAGATTATTTTACTCACAGTAGCTTTTTTTTTCCTGTGCCAAGTCACAGTATGATTCTGTCAAACTGAGCGAACATTAGAAAAGATGAGCCGAGCACATAGTGCATAAATTATTTCGTTTCTAGATATTTTCTGCTAATTTAACAAGAAAAAATACAGTAAAATAATGCAAAATTTTAGCTTTGTGACAGAGTACTAATAAGTTTAAGATTCAGGTGTCCTTTATAATTTCATCCTTATACATTTTACAGGATTATCGAGAAAGAATATTTGGATAACAAAATCATATTACATAAAAAGTGCGAAATAGCTGATACAGTAATTTCTTCATCTGGTTCCCCAACTCATAGATTGGACGAAATAATCCAATCTTACTCCTCTGGATTTCTATTTCTATGGAGACTATGCTCAATGAAGAAATTGCTGAAATCGGCCATCTCAATCATCGAATCATTGTCACAACGGAAACTATAACTCCAGATATGTTCCAAAGAAATCCGATTTAACGTTTTCATGTTTGTCAAGCGTCATGTCGATGCGCTAATCGAAACGTACTAAAATGAATATAACATTGTACTTTTCTTGAAATATTTTAGCGCAAATTTTACATGCATATGTGTTTATTATTTGCGTAAAAGTTTCTGTAATCCAGAAGGTGTTTTTTTTTTCTTTCTGTTACTCTGTTTGTTTTTTCCCTTGTTATTTAATCTAAATTCTGTACTTAATTCCATTCCATGTAATAAATTTTCCACGTATGTTATATTCTATGCATGTTTTAAGTCTTTCCTACCGATTTGGATAATATTTATACGCTTTTGAATAAATAAATAAATTATGAGCCTGTATTGCTCATGAGCAAAATCTATCTCAGCACTTCCTTTCTTTTTAAAATGTCCCTCCGATTTGTAAATAATGAAATATCACCGTCAAAAGTTATTGTTTTCTTAAATGGATTTATTCAGAGTAATGGATGGGATGATTCGTTACCTTTTACACGCTTTAATGACTCGTTTAATTGTATTAGTTAATCTTGCATCGTAATCAGTGAACTCAATGATGCATAAATGAACCGCTCTAATCCCATTGTATCAGTTCAATTCAAAACTATCTTTTACTGCATCCTACTTTTCCTTATATTGGCGATTTTTGTCAACAACTTTTTTTATGTTGCCTCTACCAAGTTGTTACATACATTTTTAACAATACAATTCCCGCATTATAGATGTGCATAACATGAATCATAAAGTATTAATTAGTTTTATTCTCTTGACAGCCGACTTAAGGGACTGATTCACTTTTTTACTTTCAAATGGAAATATACTCGGCAGTGTTTGATTGTTTTTTTAGCTAGATTCCTATAGAAAGAAGACTACATATTGCAATGGTTCTCATGACAAGATTGCGGGAAAATTTCTTCCGTGTTTTACCAATCATAATCCCTGTGAACAAGATGAATAAAGTAATTTTATTTCGATTTTAACTGACTTGTAATAGGTTGTAAGAAATATAAAATCTCGGACGACTTCATAAATGGCAAATCTATATCTAACCGAAAGAGGGTGGAAATAGTGGGGGTTTGAAATTTTTATTTCGCTATAACTTAATATTGAAGATAGAAAAATAAATCCAGTTAGCCAAATTAACGCCTTATTAAGATGAAAAGCTTTTATATTTAAAGTTTTTCGATACCTGCAATATCTTAGAAGTTAAGAGCTGGAAAGTGATTTTTCAAGCCCTATTTTTTATTGTTTCTAACATTAACAATTTATGTTGTCAGATAGCAACTTAGTTGTAGAGGAATCTACCTTTGCCTTCTAGCTTGCCGAGAGGAATTTTTTTTTTAACGTTCAAATGGAATATACAAGTCAATATTTGATTCTTTTCTTAAATCTATTTATACAGAGCTAGAGGAGACTGATGGTTAAGACCAGTCGCTGCTTTTTGCAAACATTCATGACTATCGTATCTGTAAATTAGTATTGAAACTTACTTAGTAATCTGTCTAGGCAATGATGCATGAATGTTACATGTTAATCCCGTTACATAGGTTCAGTGTTAAGCTTTCTCCCATCAGCAGTGAATGACCTTGTTTCCTCTCTCACAATGTTTTCTTTTTCAATTCGCAATAATGCTTCCGGATTGGCATGGCGCTTGGTAATGTCCGACTCGTTAGTTGCTAGTTTCATTATCAACAACAAAAAAAGCTCTTCGAACAAAACAATGGCTGTTTATTCCAAAACCCGAAAAATCAAAACAAAGTAGTTAAGCTAAAAGAGGAAATTAAACTTTGATTTTTTTTAAATTAAAAATCTTCTGGGGCGCTTCTACATGCCAAACATTTGAAGAAAAAAATTGTTCCGATTTTAACTATCTGATTAGATAATAGAATATGCTATTTCAAATCAAAATTCGATAGTGAAAGTATCGGTAATATCGGTAATGAAGGTATCGGTTTATCATAAAGTAGCATAATTTCCGTTCTTTTTAACACTATATCATTTTTGTTCATCTTAAGGGATGGGATAGTTATAATTTATTCAAAATAATTTCTTTAAACATATATATTTTTAAAAATTTTATAAGTACATTTTTCTTCAAAATTTTTTTTGAATTAATATTTTTATTCTCTTGTATAAGAAATATAAGAAAAGAAAGTAATTGTAATCGTCAAAAAATTCGATCTTGAGATTTTGATGGATTTCAGCACTTGAGACGTCTTTGATTTCGAAAAGCACATTTTTGGAATTATTTCTATCTGTTGACACGTAATTTAATAAAAGACATTTGAACTAGATAGATGAAATATGGTGCGCTTCCTTAACACAATCTTTTAAAAGGACGAAATCCATTCAGAAGAAGTTTGTCTGTTCGAGTATTCGAAAACTCAATAATTACAAAATGTAAAGAGCCAGTTGAATAAAATTTTGCATATAGTTTTAGCATCTAAAGTGTAGGTCTGTATTAAATTTTGAATTAGGTTGATTATCAACTATCGGTCTGTGCTTTAGCACGAGTATAAACACAATACATAAAAAAAAAAACCCGCAATGTTTTAAATATAATTTGTATGCGATTTTTCTTCTAAAATTTTAGTTCTGTGTCAGATTTTTCTTTCCCTCAGCTGAAAGAAGACGTCGAAAATCCATTTTAGTTTTTCTTCACAATATTTTTAAGCAAAAATTGCTCATGGGTGGGATCTGTCATTCTTTGCAAGAGTCGGATGGAAGGAAGGGGGGGGGGAAATCAACTCCGCTTACCTAAGATCCACAATTTACATTTGGAGAGAGAGATAAAATCTTTTTTTAGGGGAATGCTATAAAGTTTCGGAACTGGTTGGATATTGCCAGTATCTATTTTTAATTAAAAAATAAGACTAATTTTTATATTTTAAATGTTAATTCACACGTCCAGCATTCGAATGTTGTATGAAATAAAGAAAATCGTGATTGTTTCTAATTTTTTTTTTTTTTTTTTACTTTTTCGTAGACGTAGCATAGAGAATGTTTAATAATCCTCAGAATATTCGAATTCAAGACTTTGAGGAATCTCCACGTTTTAGATCTTCCCGAGTTCAAAAAACACATTTTTGGAAAATGCCTGGCTGTCTGTAACAAAGAACTAAAAAATGCATTGAGCTAGATAGTTGAAATTTGGTGTACGGTTTTTACACTAAATTTGCAGATGTCTTTCCAATTTTGAGTAGAATCTGTCCAGAGGACGTACGACTGCTCGAATATAAGTTAACACGATTATTAAAAAGCAGAGAGAGCTAGACAGATAAAATTCGGTACGCTGATTTGACATCTATAATGCAGACACGTGTCAAATTTTGAGCCAAATCCAACAACGTCTTTACTGTCTGTATACTTTCAAAAACTTGAAAACGCGATGCAAATGCTTAAAAAAAGCAACGACTTAAATATATCAAATTTATGGGATTTCGTGACTACAAGTGCAGTTTTGTGTCAAATTTTTGTTTCAATCGGTTGAGAAAAGCATGTTCTAAAACCCAAATTCGATTTTCGGATACTATTAACCGCATGTCAGAGATTAATCGCCAAGGATAACACGATAGATTGAGTAAAAATGCTAAATTCACACCAAAGGTGAATATTTCGAAACTATTACGCCAATTCCAAGCAAGGCGTTTTCTTTCATAACAACTTTTACAAGGTATGCGAGAAAAGTTTGGGGAGACACCACTCATGCTGGTTTTCGTATACAAACATGGCAGATACTCTCGTAACATTTAGTTTATGCAAATCAAACTCATGGCCTGTATCGAATGCCATTGTTATCTAAACAATATAGGAACATGCAATAAGTTTTATATAAAAAAAATCTTACTGCCTAAGCTTAGTTTTGATTTCTAGTATAGAAAATAAGACAAAATGAAAGAAGAATTTTTTGCAATAGTCAAAATATTCTACCTTGATTTAACGAAAATGGTACATGTTCACATTTTAATCTCCTTCAATCCGAAAATGAAACTCTTTTTTTGAATCTGCCTGCAAACGTAATTATTCAAAACAAAATTTTAAGCCTTGTCTTTACAAAATTGTTCAGATGAACGTTCGTGTGCTAATTAACAGGATAATTTTTAATGGCCCATTCAAATTTTTAACATAATCAGACAAATAGAAGAGGTATTGCTTACTAAATATAGAAACTACGCACTAAATGGGCACTCTTAGGAAGCGCGCGAAAATATCTGAACCTAACAAAGGGCGATCATTCTCACTTATTTTGTGACACGTTTGGTATGAAGCCGTGAAATTATTTTCGGCCTTATTTATTTTTCTTTCTTTCATGAAGCCAGAAATGCAGCTTTTGAATCTGAAGGAGCGTAACTTAAGAGCGCATCCTGCATGTACTATTGCGGTGGCTTGAACTGGATTAGCCTCGTTTCTGCCATAAATAACTCATAAAATGAAGTGGAACGTAGTTTTCCCCTTCTTCAGTGAGAAACAAAATGCTATCCATGTTTTATGGATGAGAATATTTTAAGCCTCTTTCGCTTGTTGCAACAAAATTTAAAATAAATCGAACGACAGTTATTACTATGCAGGTGCAAGTCTGCATTAAAACTTTTAAATAATTACAGAAAATATTAATCTAAAAATTGTTTGTTTTGAAAGAAAACCGTGAGAATTAATTGAAGAATGGAGTGTTTTTTGTCAGAAGTACATATGCTTTAAATAATTTTGAGAAACAATACGAATCTACCAAGTAAGCACTGCTCTGAATAAACACGATGCGGCACGGTTTTCTAGAATAATAATTCGTGTTTGAAATTACCACGAGAGCCTTTGTGGTTCACACAGCCTTCAGTTTTAGATTCGTGATGGGATTAACACGAAAGGAATTACCCTCGCCCTGCCAAAGTATCTAGAGATAAGACTGCATGAATCGGACGGCGTGAATAATAATGAACTCGACACGCAGTAACTCATAATCGTCAAAAGATCCATTAACCAGGCAAAATCACCATTTCCATACGCCCCCGTGAAGCAAGAATATTCTTAATTATCCGGCAGCTTAATCCCTATATGTGAGGTGCACCTCCTGGAGAATAACTTAATAAAGTAGCATTATAATATTAAAAATGCTACATACACCATATAATTGGGAGAATATTTGAATATCCATTACGATTGTTTGTGATTTAATGGCGCAAGAACCGTATTTTTGGTTATACTGCGCATCCATTACGATATGCTTTCTCAATAAATTTTGGGGTTCATAGTCCGTCTTGAATGGATAAATATCACATAAAGTCACAAACATAGGGTTTGATGACATGAAGTTTAACCTTATATGATAGGGGTAGTTGTATTTATCAGGAGACTGTATTGCCCCATGAAAAGAACTCCATCAGTAATCTCACATTTTCTTATGACCAATTAAAAAGTAATTTAAGTAATTATTAAAGAGTAATTTAAGTAATTTTTTTAAAAATTAGCCGCCTTTGGAGACCAGATGGTTTATTAGTAATACCTTTAGTGTTTATTACCAATTGAATCGCTTATGCATAGCTTAATGTCCATGATTCGTCCCACAAAGAAATTTTTAAGCACTTAATTGTGGTAGGCATTAAAGTCTTTATTTTAATAGTTCTGTTGGTCGTTTATATGGATCATCATAATGGAATTAAATATCCTGACACCAGAAGGCTATTAAAAAAGTAACTGCCCAGTTAATCTCTCTTCTAACTTTTGTGGTATTTAACTTCAACGTCTTATCTCTTACATTAATCACATAAACGAAAACGAAAAAACGAAATGCTTCTTGTCTAATTTTCAACAACGAAAGAAAATCGCGCTATTAAAAATTTGAAGAAATACTGAAAATAGTTTTAATTTCAGTTTAAAAATGAAATTTTTAATTAGGAATTATGTAAAAAAAACACTAATTTCCAAAAATTGTCAAAATTTAGGAAATATTTGCTCCACAATTATATTATTGAAAAGACTTTTTTTTAAATTTAAAAATGTATAAAAATCAGATTTTTATAATTATATTTTCGAGAGCTGGCGTGGAAAAGGACGATAATTCGCTTAATTTTTAATTCATTACAATTATAAATAAAAAATTTTAAAAATTGCCACGAAATGCACATGAAAATTTTCCTAAGTACATTTATACCAAATTTGGTAACTCCCGGTCTAGCCTCTTCAGCCCCAATGCGTATACACATTCATCTTTATTATTATTAAATATTGTTTGATAATCATTCGTTTTTATCAATTTGCTAAGATAGTGATTTTAACTTTTGACATTTGCGGTTGTTTATTCCTTGAGTCCAAAATTGGTCACCACAGTTATTGTAACAGCATATTTCTATACAACATGATACATCACGTTTCGAAAGTAATAAACCTACCCACCGCAAAAGAACCTTGTTTTGTTACAGTTCAGAGCAAAAACCGCAACATCCATGCCTCAGCGATAAGCCTAATTGCCACTCTTTAAAATGTCCGAACACACCGCACATACAAAGTAATGTATGCATCTTGCCATTTTTCATTTTATTCAAACGCTTTCGACTGACCCTGACGCTGCAGCGCGTCTAATGAAGTGATTTGTTTTTAACTCCCACTCGTGGGTTATTAGGAATGTGTGTACCTCAAGTTGGCGGAGTCGTGATTATACGAGACTTTTAATAGAGGTTGAGGGAGTTCCGGTTCACGGCAGGGATTGGTGGATTTCTTCGTATTGCGTTTCCGAATCAAAGGTGTAATTAAAAGAGAGCAGTGTGTTTTCGTGACAACAAAATAGCCAGTGTGAGGTACTTGAATGTAATTTTGTAAGGGTAGAATGTGGAGAATCCTGTTTTTGAATAAAAGATATAATTGTGAGGAGTTTTATTGGTTTATTTTTATGTCTAATTTTTTATTTTGATATTTTGTTTGCTGAGGGTTGCTGAATATTTTTTTTTTCTGACGTAAGAGACGGTTATCTTTGGATTGAGTATAATGAACTAAATGTATAACTTAAAGCTCTTGTAATCATTTCCTACTTCATTAGAAAGTTTTCTGGTATCCCCAAATATTTGTCTGAATCTGTTCTTTCTTTATTACTGTTAAAAGTTATTTTTTTAATTACAGTAGGTTCATTTTTATCGTAAATTGCTAATTAAAACATCATGTTATAATGTTTGGTTTTTTTTAAATTTTATTGCTGTACTAAAAATATTAAGTGGAATTTGTTAACAAATAATTTCAAATGAATAAAAACTTGACATTCATTTTTTTAAAATTATTCTGTCGATCTTTGGATTGTTTTTTGTTTCGTTGGCGATGAAACAAGAACTAAGACATTTAATAACAGTTTTTTAACCCTAAAAATGGTTATGTTTCTTAAATGTTGCTAGTAAATGCCAGAAATATCTCGGCGTTTATTAAAAAGACTACACAGAGTTTCAGAAACTATATGTGAATATAGACCAGCAATCAAATTAATATTATTGCTGATTATTAATGCTTAGATCTTATCTGTTTTTCCAAAATAGAGTACCGACGACAATATAAATAGGATGGAATGGGACAACGCAAATTATTAACAATGGCTGTTTGCTCATATAATTCTATTCATTTGTAGAACAATTTATATTTACTCTATGTTGTATAGCGGCTTATAAGCATTGCATCTAATTTAAAAATTCAAAATCACATCCTCTCCTTCCAGAGAAAAAAATACATAGTTCCCAAAACAATTCAAGATCTTTTCATTCTGGAAGTTAAACACAATAACCATATACTCATTTGTAATTCGACCATATTTGCTGAGTAATATGAAATACACGAAATATGCTTAATTAAAAGAGTGAATATTTATAGATTGTACGCAGTAAAAGTCAAAATCACTCGACAGATATGCATCAAAGTTCGTTCACAATGGAACATTAGAAAGTTCATGAAAATATCGGAATTTTTATTAATTAAAAACTAGTTATTACCTATTTATGTTTATAATGAGAGAGATTACTTTATCTTTAGTGTAATCCTTAATAAAATACTACAGATATTTAAATCATTTTAATTAACAACTGTTTTGCACGGCTGAAATTCCCTTTTGAATTAAAGTTGCAGGTCATAAGAGAATTTTTTGTATCATAATATTTTATGTAAAAATATTTTTAGATTTAAAAACAAATAAATATTTTTGAAAAATGCGTTTATTTTTACATTTTATTGAAAGCTGCTATTGAATATATTTTTCGTTTCTGATCCAGTAGCCATCAATAGTTAATATGGTATACGATTATATTTTAAGCACTTTATATTTCAAATTTTGCTCACTAATAAAGAAGGTTTTAACAGACATTTCTTGAAACTTAATGAAAGTACATTACACTCCCCAGTATCCGGTTCGCGATTATCCGGCTTCCGTACTATCCGGCATAGTTTTCTTTTATCGCAATTAAATGAGAAAGGCAAGGCATTCTATTAAGTCATATATTAAGGACTTTTTCAAAACCTTAAAACTGTGAGTTTTGACTCTTATTTTATGGTTACCTTTTCATATAGTGTAATCATTTATCAGAGAAAAATAAAATCAGTTTGGGGTCAATTTTCTTAAAAATTAGCCCTACGGTTCGTGTCAATGTTTTGCTTACGTTTTCCGCATTTAAGTTGGGCATTACAGAATTTATGTTAAAATGCTAACAGTTTAGATCCTTTAATTTACTTTTTCTCTAATAAATTCTTGAAACGTGCAGTGCAGTATATAAACATATATAAACTACCAGTACAGAGCCTTCTATTTTAACTCGACGCGTTACCGGCAACTGATACTATGATTCACCAGGCTGTGGCTGCGTTCACATTGAGATAAATGGATGTCTTAGTACTCTATAAGAAGTGAGAAAATATATATTATAACAATGTTTTTATACAAAACTGTCTCCTGGTATTGGTGGGCAAAGAAATAAATTCAAAGAACTCCGACCTATCCGGCTTTTTTTATTATCGGTCAGTCCTTTTGCCACATTAAGCTGGATACTCGGGAGTGTACAGTAGTTAATTTTTTTTTTATTAGGAAAATAATTGAAAATGCCTTGACCAGTCTAGAAGCTACAAGCATATTAGGCACATTTTAATAAAATGAAAATTGAAGGAAGTTTTGATTTTGTTTGAATAAAAATATTCCAGGTATCAAGTGACGTTAATTCATTTCTGCATTACCTGATTCATTTTCAATGTGATAATGAAAGCGGATATTCATATAAATTATGCTTATTGCAATTCACGCCTGTGACAGATGTAGAAAACTGAAAAGGACAAACACGCGATTTTAATCGAATGCTATTTATATTTAAAATCAAAGCCTTGAATAGCTTTCTCTCATGCATCAGAAGCTGCGAATTAAACATCAAAACTACGAATTCTATGACATCTAAATAGAACGCTTGTCATCGCATTCATTAGTTTTAAATCATTCCGCGAGCACACGAAGGCTATTTTTATTATGTTTATTTCGCTCCAACGATTTCATTACTTTTAACAGTTATAAACAAACCCTCTTTAGATTCTAACTTTCGACAGTTCTAAAGTGGGCTGGTTTTCACGAATTCAGCACCCTCAGGCATTATCTATGTTTGAGAAAGCAGACAGGAATTTCACTGATTGCGCACGCACGAATATGTTAAAATAATACTTTTTCTTTTATCTCTCTCTGCTACTGAAAAAATATTCGGAACATGACTGACAGCGATATTTGACATCAATATGAAGGTCATTTTCCCCCTTTTCTTTTTTTAGTTATAAGAAATTTACACAAATGATGGACTGACAGTGAAATGGTGCTTTCTTTTTGCATGAAGTGAACTATAAAAAACAAAACCCCACCTGGACTTTTATGTTAATCCATGATTTCATCCTAAAAAGCACGAGTTGATTCAAGTAAACTCTGTGGTTCTTTTAAAATTTACTTCTCTCTAAGGGGAGAAATCTCATCCACTGATAATGTCATTTATCAGTAAACTGTTCACTTTATTAGACCAACTTTTCTCTGGAAATATTGATCGTGATGGATTTCAGTAAAATCTCTGAACCATAATTTGATATGCACGATTCTTTCAACAAAGTTTTTTTAAACATTAAATTATGACATAAATTAAAGCTGAGCTATTTTAATAATCTCATATTTGTTCTTTTTATTGTACACATGAATTGTCTTAATAGAATCTAGTCTTATGCCATCATAGTGCTATTGTGTAAAATATGAAGGCTATTTATTTAAAATTATTTGTTGTTTTCCATGAAATTGTAATTTCACTTTTTTTATTCCTCATACAAGCTGCATAGATAATTAACGAATCAACCGCCTTTGGCGACCAGCTTATCTTCCCATATTGACGTTTTAGGCTGTCAAATCTTCATTTTCAATGCATTTATTTTTAAATTTTACCTTGTTTGATAAAACCTAAAAATTTTATTTTAAGTTAATAAAAAGCAAATGCAGAAGTATATATATATATATATATATATATATATATATATATATATATATATATATACTATGAAATAAAAACGGAAGTGAAAACTCTACTTTGAAATTCTTTTCCAATTAAAAATTGTTAAATCTTAATTTTATCATAAACAAAAGCTCCCGATTGAATTGTTTTGATAGACGACTTGAAATTTCATAGCAGTAAAAAAAATTTAATTGCGTTTTACGTTTAAAAAATTAAATAACACATGAAATTGATGAAACAGGAATGAAATTGATACAATTAAAAAATATATCTTTCGTTTTAAAATAATATAATGCAGAAGTCATTTTTGTGAGATTAGTTTTGAAAGATATATGGTCATCCATTTCCATAGGTAAGAAAAAGCGAATTTCCCATCTAACAATGATTAAACCCATTTTCGCGCTCGATTGAAGTTAGATTCCTGTTTCTTGATTTCTTTTACGTCTTTTTTTTTCTCCGAGTGAATAGAGTTTTTTGTCTGTCTTATCCAAAGCATTTCTAGTAATACTTTTCTGCTTCATTAATTAGCGAAGTCTTAAATTATTCTGTAAAGATGTTTACGGAACAATCTCAAAATGTTAATGGTTTACATCTGACTATTGGTTTTCGATAACATGTAAAAAGAGCAATTTTTGTGCCATATACATTAGCGTTATATATACATATATTTCTTCTTTAGATTTCAACAATGGAAGAAATGCACTGATTAAGTATATTATGAAACAATGAAAACGGTAGGAAATTCATTAGAATAATGGAATTAGTTGTTATAAATTATGCAAAAAAAATATTTTAAAAAATTGTTAAAATGCAAAAGGAAAAAAAAAATTGCAAGGCTCATTTATATTATCAAAGACAATTTTTTAGATGTTGTAGCAATCAGTTCTGTGCAATAATATTTTTTTAGATTTATTGCAGGAAAAGACCGAAGTCTTGTTTAGTTTTTTTAATGCTCTCTGAAAATTGTACTTAAAATTTCAAAACGAAAAATATCTGTGGCATACATATTCCTAGTCTCCTAAATATATTTATATCAAATTTGGTAGTTCTAAATTAAACAGTCTTTCCTGTAAAGCAGCAACACACATCCTACTTCCTTTATTACAATATTAGTAGAAATAAAATCTTTTGACATTTAATGGTATGTTCTTTGAGCTTATCTCTCCAAGAACCAGCGGTAGGATTTTCATTTTACGTGTCAGAATAATGTTCAAAACAAATTTTTCAAAATCTTGTTCGAAAGAAAGCGTTATTTAAGTCATATTGATATGGTTTATATAATGAGATCAGTTCATGTTCATATAATAAATATTAAATTCACCTCATCTATCGAACTTTTTAATCCAATATATACATTGCATGAAGGAAAAGGACTCAATTTCACAATGCAGCATGAAACGAGTTGTATATAGACAGTGAAATAATTAACATGGTTTTATTACTCATGTGATAGTGAAATTCGAGTTGACTTTGATATAATCATTAGTCTTAAAACATTCATAGCAAGTAAAATATATAAAATATGTCGAAAAATAGAAAGCTGAATTCATAAAATGGCCATTACTGTATAGATATTGATTTGCGATCAGAAGTCATGCTTGTATGCATTGGTCAAATGACCAAGTTAACGTTGCATTTTTAAATAACACAAGAAGTGATAATTATGATAACGACATCTCAACCCTTCTCTCTAAATTTTCATACCACTCCAACTGGATATTGTTTGACCCCGACGGTGTCAGTATCCACTTTCTCCTATTTTAAAAACAAATTTTATGTTATTGTCAGCGATTAATGTATTTCAAACATTGCTATTGTAAGCCATAAATGAAAACAAAAATTTCGATCATATTACCAGTATACGGATTTTACTGAAACAACCCATTTTCATCATCAATACCCAACATTTGGGAAGAAATTAATATCTCAAATATGATTAGATGCATTATTTTTATTTTTCTCCCTTATAGTGATGAATGTGGCAGCGGGTAAAGCAGCCATGCAATCATCCATCTTTTCCAAAGGTGTGCCTCAAAAGGCAGTGGATGGAACCACGAGTCGCACGTATGGGGCCGACACCTGCACCCTTACCGAAGTCGAAGACGCACCTTGGTGGTACGTCAACCTTTTAGAACCATTTTTGGTTCAACTGGTGAGAGTAGACTTTGGAAGATCTTGCTGTGGTAAGGGAATCTTTTTTTAATCAGTTTGTGCATGCAAACTTAAGAAATTACACGGAATATAGTGGATTTAAATTCTATCTTTTGGACTGTCAAAGGAAATAAAAAAATCTACTAAATTTTACTTTTATTTATGAAATAAAATATTTAGCAAACCTGCAAATTAATAATTACCCAGATTGTATTTGTAAAATCCTGCTTTTCTCGGAAAATTTTATTTAAAAACCTGCCACTTTTTCTATATATTCGAAAATTATCTGCACAAAAATTTAAAGCAGTGAAAGTTTACAAATATTCTTTAATATTTACTGAAGATTTTGATTCTTGTTTGTAGATTATATTGAAATGCAAAATCGTTGGTAGCTAATTATTTAATTCGGTAAAATATTGAGAATATTGTCATTTTAATTATCTGGTATAATATAAAATTTAAGGAATATTGCATTTTTAGTTTATTTAATTGATAATTTTTTCATTATTCTTTTATAGAATTCTAATGCTTAAAATTATCTTTTTTTTTTATTATTATTCTTTCAAATTACTTACATTTATCATTTTCATTACATTTCGCCTTGACTGAGTTTTCTTTCTCATTATTTAGTTTTCCAGTCTTTCACTTAGCCAAATTAAGTTGCATATCATTTAGTATTTAATTAACCCTTCCACTCCACCCTTCCTTTTGTCAGACCAACGGACCCAAAGGTTAATAGACACAATTGTATTCTATTCTGTTAATTTTGCAGCTTCTTTATACCTACTCTTATTTTAACCTCAAAACTTCATGCTTTTTTTTTCATTGTTCATCCCCAACAAAAAAAACCCCTTATAAGTGAGAGGAAAAATGCAAAAAAACTAATCGGAAATACTTTGAAGCTTAATTTTTTTAATTAAAAGTTATCAATTAATTAATTACAGCCTCTTTAATTAAAAAAGACTTATCCACATCAAATCAAAAAGTTTATTTTTTTATTGATTAATAATTAAATTATTCAAAATTAATTTTAAAAGCAGTAAAATTTAAGTAATATGCACGAGTCTCCAATACTAACCATGCACAGGTATGCTCCACTGTTCATAACTTTTAATTTAAATGAAAAGTTCCTCCAAATTTCAAATGGATCCTTTATAGCAATACAAATTAGCAATTATCATTAGAATTACTTAGTATTTACTTATCAAAATGCTCTTATAATTAAAAAAGATCAAATCTGAAGTTTTAACATATTTTTGTTGATTTTAGTGTTGAGTATTTCCAAAAGTAGGTAAAAACGTGTTAGTCGCAGCAGTTCTCTGAGCGCCATCAGTATTCCAGAAATGATAAATCTAGAGCCCAGATATACTATGCACAACCAGCAACAAAAGAATTATATAGGAAACTTGAAAAAATTAGTTTCATTCATTCGTGTATTACTGTTCTATTATGTCAAATGTTGATATTTAACAATCAACATTTAATTTTATTTTAAATTTATCTTTTATTCATTGCCATGTGCAAGTTCTTAATACTGTGAATTGAACTTCTTTCCTTCGCAGCTAACGGCGTTCCGGCCACGGTGATCGTCAGAGTGGGAAATAGCAGACCTGACCTCAGCAATAATCCCGTCTGCAACCGATTTACCGGAAAAATAGGTAAAAATATATATAATTATGAGAAATAAATGGCAACTGTATAATTATTCCTCTTAAAGTAATCGTGAGAATAGAGCCGTTGATTTTATTAATAAGTAAGAACTTCATATTTTGATAATACAGTTACTTTAAAAAAAAAAAAGAAAAAAAGAAAGGAAACACAAGGCGTTACATTTACTTATTTGGATTGAAGCACGATTTCTAAAATAAAATCTTCACATTTTTAATTATTCTGAATCGCATTTTTTTTTCACATTTTGTGTTTTTGTTGATATAACTAATATGCTGAAAAAGTATTCACCAAGCTTTGATATATTGAATAATTTACTAGAAAAACTATTTTAAAATCAAAATTAAATCTTTTGTATTTACATTATTTTTTCATGCATAGTTTGTATTGCTCAATGAATCGCTTTTGAAAAAAAACATAGCTACAGAGAGATCTGACATCAACTCTGGAGTACTAGATTTTCTCGAAGATGCGGCAATGGGCAAAATAGAAGAAATTTCGATGTTTTGCTGATTCAATGAGAACTTTCTTTAGTGGCTGAGAGCAATTATTCAGTAAAAATTAAATGTCTAAAAATGAACAAATAATAAGAATTTCCAAATTTTATCTTTTATGACTTCTCTCCGTTAAGAAGCAAAATTCGTGACTCGATTTTTGTCAGAAAATTTTTATCGTGATTTCAAAGTTAAAAAAAGGAAAAATAAATTTTAGTTAATTTTAATTTTTAGTTAATAAATTTTAACTAAAAAGAAAACGATTTTAAAAACAGTTATATATTCTCAGTTAAATCGATTATTTCGATTATATTTTCTCACAATTGTACAGGGTTCTGAAGAAAAAAACCTTTGAGAGTTTTTGCTCCCTGTAATCCTTTTAGAGAATTTCACTTGGAAACTGTCATTTTAAAAGTTTTGATCTATAGTGATTAATTTTATATTAACTAAATATGACTGTGAAACAAAAGCATTGGATATCGATTTTTTTTCCGTGTTATAATCATACGGTACATATAAATAATTGTATTTCCCTTTAATTAGGCATTCAATCCATTTTGTATTATTTATTACTTTTATTAAAAATTTAATGTCATTTAAAAAATGTCTATTTTGCAATAACGTTGTAAATGCGATCCAAACAAGTCATTCCATTCACTTAATCGTAAATAAGCACGATTGCAGAAAAATTATCAAGCATGTTTACCAAAATAATTAACATCAAGGTATTAAAAAAACCATTTAATTGTATTATTTTAATTTAACTAGCCGCCTTTGGCGACCAGCCAGTTCGCCAATCTTAATGTTCGTTAAAATTTTAATAATTAAATATTTTATGCAATTTCTACTTTAATAGCTTCTTCATCAAAATATTTTAAAACTTCAAATTTTGATTATCATATAATTCATTCATAATATTATAAAGGCCTTCAGTCATAACGTAATATGTATCTCTCTCATTTCTTGTTAGCACCCGTAGAATTTATGCTTTAAATTAAAGTGGAAAGAATTTATCTTCAATAATATAATAATATTTTTTACTGAAACAAAGCATTTTTTTATAATCTGATTACTGAAAATAGAGTCACTCAGCGTTTAAACTTTATGGGCACTAAAGAATATCTTTGCTAATTTATGTAATATCTCAAGAGTTGGTCAACAAAATTTTCTTAGATTCATTATGAGCAGATCGATTCATTAACAATGTTTAAATTTAAATGCATCAAACACTAAGAAAATAAAACGAATCGTGTAAAATAAACGGTTGAAAACAGGTTTTAAAAAAACTACTTAAGAAACGATGTACTTAAAACTATAAGCATATACAAAAAATATATAACTAACATAAATACAATTTACTTACAAAAGCATGCAACTAACCCAAAAATAATTTAAATCATCCAACGTTGTCATGGCAACAATCAGAACAGAATGCGCATGCGTGAATTTTCTTCGCCGGTTACGTAACGCAAATACGTGATTTTTTCTACGCCAGTTGGGGTAACGCTATGCGGATTAGAAATTTTTAATTTCCTTTATTCTGTTTTATTTTAATTCAAAAGTACTTCAGAATGAATCTGAAAGATTGATTCATTAACAATGTTTAATTTTAAATGCATCAAACATTAAGAAAATAAACAGAACCGATTGAAATAATCCGCCGAAAAATTTTAACCCTAGCCTCATTACTGTTGGGAGAAAAAAAAAACTGAAGCGTTTCTCGTTTGGCGCTGGAGATAATGGAAGATTTTTTTGGCGGAAAAGTTGGCGGTGGGGAAAATGGATGATTTTTTTGGCGGGAAAGTTAGTTTTTAATTAATAATTAAAATTCTAATTAAAAATTCGAAAAAGAAACCCCAGGTGCACATTCCCAACCTCCAAGGTATACATGTACCAAATTTGGTAGCTGTATGTCAAACGGTCTGGCCTGTAGAGCGCCAACACACACACACACACACACATTGAGCTTTATTATAAGTACTAGCCGCCTTTGGCGACCAGCCGGTTCGCCAATCTTAATGTTCGTTAAAATTTTAATAATTAAATATTTTATGCAATTCCAACTTTAATAGATTCTTCAGCAAAATATTTTAAAACTTCAAATTTTGATAGTCATATAATTCACTCATAATATTATAAAGGCCTTCAGTCATAACGTGATATGTATCTCTCTAATTTTCTGTTACCCCTAGTAGAATTTATGCTTTAAATTAAAGTGTAAATGATTCATCTGCAATTAATATAATAATATTTTTTACTGAAACAAAGCATTTTTTTTAATAATATGATTATTGATAATAGAGTCACTGAGCGTTTAAACTTTATGGGCACTAAAGAATATCTTTCTTAATTTATGTAATATCTCAAGAATTTGTCAACAAAATTTTCGCAGATTCATCATGAACAGATCGATTAATGAACAATGTTTACTTTTAAATGCATCAAACACTAAGAAAATAAAATGAATCGTTTAAAATAATCGGTCTAAAACAGGTTTAAAAAAACTACTTAAAAAACGATGTAATTAAAACTATAAGCATATACAAAAAAATATATAACTAACATAAATACAATTTAATTACAAAAGCATGCAACTAACCTAAAAATAATTTAAATCATTGAAAACAGGTTTAAAAAAAACTACTTAAAAACGATGTACTTAAAACTATAAGCATATACAAAAAATATATAACTAACATAAATACAATTTACTTACAAAAGCATGTAACTCACCTAAAAATAATTTAAATCGTCTGTTGAAAGTGGTTGTCATGACAACAATCAGAACAATGCGCATGCGTGAATTTTCTTCGGAAACTTCTTTTCCCTTTCCAGCTGTGTTGCCATAGAAACCGGCGCACAGCTGTTTACACGTTTATGTTTATCTATTCAGATTTTATAATATCTAATCAGAGTAACGGTGAATATCAGTGTGTTCGTGTTCGTCAATAAATGTTAATTTTTTTAATAACATGATTAACGAAAACAGAGTCACTGAGCATTTAAACCTTATGGGAACTAAAATATATCTTTCTTAATTTATGTAATATCTCAAGAATTTGTCGACCAACCGGTTCGCCAATCTTAATGCTCGTTAAAATTTTTATATTTAAATATTTTATGCAATTCCTACTTTAATAGCTTCATCAAAATATTTTAAAACTTCAAATTTTGATAGTCATATAATTCACTAATAATATTATAAAGGCCTTCAGTCATAACGTAATATGTATCTCTCTAATTTTCTGTTAACACCCGTAGAATTTATGTTTTAAATTAAAGTGGAAAGAATTAATCTGCAATTAATATAATAATATTTTTTACTGAAACAAAGAATTTTTTTATAATCTGATTAATGAAAATAGATTCACTCAGCGTTTAAACTTTACGGGCACTAAAGAATATCCTTTTCAATTTACGTATTATCTCAGGAATTTGTCAACAAAATTTTCTTAGATTCATCATGAGCAGATCGATTCATTAACAATGTTTACTTTTAAATGCATCAAACACTAAGAAAATGAAACGAATCGTTTAAAATAGACGGTTTTAAACAGGTTTTAAAAAAACTACTTAAAAAACGATGCACTTAAAACTATAAGCATATACAAAAAATATATAACTAACATAAATACATTTTAATTACAAAAACATGCAACGAACCTAAAAAAAATTTAAATCCAGTCCGCATCGGTTGATAATAATTCGTCAACACAATGCGAAATTCAGAACACAAAGCGCATGCGTGAATTTTCAACGCCAGTTACGTAACGCAAATACGTGATTTTTTTTCTACGCCAGTTGGGGTAACGCTATGCGGATTAGAAATTTTTAATTTCCTTTATTCTGTTTTATTTTTATTCAAAAGTTCTTCAGAATGAATCTGCAGGATCGATTAATTAACAATGTTTAATTTTAAATGCATCAAACATTAAGAAAATAAACAGAATCGTTTGAAATAATCCGCCGAAAAATACTAACCCTAGCCTCATTACTGTTGGGAGAAAAAAACCCCGGAAGCCTTACTCATTTGGCGATGGCGAAAATGGAAGATTTTTTTGGCGGAAAAGTTGGCGGTGGGGAAAATGAAAGATTTTTTTGGCGGGAAAGTTAGTTTTTAATTAATAATTAAAATTCTAATTAAAATTTCAAAAAAAGGGACCCCAGGTGCACATTCCCGATCTCTAAGGTATACATGTACCAAATTTGATAGCTGTATGTCAAATGACCTGGCCTGTAGAGCGCCAACACACACACACACACACACACACACACATTGAGCTTTATTATAAGTATAGATGAAAGTTATTCTATAAAATATCTTGATTGCCATTGCATCTGCTTTCTGTTGTGAATGAAACACTCCCTGATCTCTGTTCATTTTGCAGAGGAAGGTCGTCCATTGTTCTTTCCCTGCACTTCCACTGTGACCGGAGCCTTCGTCAGCGTCCACGTCGAGACGCCGGCACCCTTCACTCTCTCCATCTGCGAAACATTCGTTTACACGGATCAAGGTGAGTTCGCATCTCCATGCAATTACAAAACCCCTCTTAAATGAGATGATTAATAATGGCTCCAGAGCATGGATAGACTATTAGCATAAATAACTAACGGGGATGCTTTCTCTTCCCATTTCAACTCTCCCGTATGTGTTTTGTTTTTAATTTTGTCATGTAATGAAGATAATAGAATATGCATTTTGGAGTGGCCACTTCTTTTACAACAGATCTAAGATTTGATATAGAACTGTAATTTTGGTATCATATCTATCAAATTCGTCTGGTTTGCGTCTTTGACACAAAGATAGACAGTTAACTTGATGGGTTTAATTCAAAAGTTATTCAAATCTGTAAATATTGTGATAAAACTATACACTAAGTTCATTCATTTGCTCGTTCATTTCTTCGGCTATCGTAGTCTCATGTACACGGAAAAACAGAAGACTTCCCGATAATGGATTTTGTCTGAAACTTGATACAGATATACATTGGTATAAACATACCAGAAACTATATATCATTCATCTGACTCGTTTGAATCATTGTGTCCACAAAGACAGGTTTTATTTTAACCCTTTAAAGGGCCATTTTTTCTAGTCATATTATGTTAAAATATTTGTAGGCTTGAAATTAGAATAACAAAAGGGATTCATTTAGCTTATTAGATAAATTTAATTTGATTAATTAATTTGGTTAATAAATAATTAAGTAACAAATCAAGAGATATCATTTTGTCCGAGATAAAGAACTGAAGCATTAAGTTTCTGACTTACTAAAAAAATTGTCAAAACTGATGCCAACCTACATAATTTCATACAAAGATTAATAAATTTGGTGGGAAGCATACTTCCCACGGCCTTAGAAAGGGTTAAAGCGAACAAGAATATCTCCGCTAAACTTTCTCGATTACTCTCTAATAAATGTACGTGTGTATTTATTAACCTTATCCTACAGGCAAACAATATTTAGAAAGTCTAATTGAGGGATATCTTTGTTGATTAATCGCTGCGACGCGGTTAACATTAAAATACTAAAACTGAATGAGTATTTTGGACGTCTTTTTTTTTTCAGATGATTAAAATCAAAATTCGACACAGAACTACAATTGTAGTCACGAAATCACAAACCAAATGTCATATATTTAAGTCATTGTATTTTTGAATTATCGCGTTTACATGATTGTGAAAGAATAGACCAACAAAAATGTTAGCATTTAAATAGATCGGCTCTTTATTTGGTTTGAAATTTCATAAACGACTACATTTTAGATGTTAAATCTAAGTACCAAATTTTATCCACTAAGTCTCTTTGTTCTGTAGATATTATGTTAGCTTGTGCTCAAACAATCGGGTAGACAGATTTTTTCCTCATTGAATTGCGTTCAAAAATTTGATAGAAATGAAAAAATTTGGAGCAAAGACCATATATCAAATTCGGATCATTATCAAATAAGTACAGACAGATATAATTCCAGAAATATGTTTTTGGACTTCAGGGAGATCTAAAACGTGGAAATTTTTCAAAACCACGAATTCAGATTTTTTTGACGTTAACAATATTTTTCTTTGCATATTTTATATATCAGAAAGTAAAAATGGATTTTTTTCAGACTGTTATAGATTTGAAACATGGAGATTTCATCAAAACCTTGAGGTCGAATGTTTTAAAAAGTACTATATTTCCCTTCTGTGTATTTCATATTTGAGAAAGTATATATAGAAAACGAAAGTTATGTCCAAGACGATTGACATGAAACCGATCTAATTTAGCTCATTTATTTTCAAATTTATTTCAATTATTCGATCTAGTAAACACTTCTCAGTTTTTCCAACATTTTAAAATTATTCAGAGGATTTCAAGAATTATAGATATTATTGAAATTAAATATAAGCAATATGCTTAATAAACCAGTTGGTGCCAAATGCGACTTGTTTAAAAAAAATTCGCTTTGATGATTATTTAGATAAGATGTAATAAATTTTTTTTTCTCTTGGGAGGTGATAAAAAAGAAATTCCGTTTCCTATTAAAATCATTTCTCTTTTCTTTTCAACACTTTGAAGCGAGGGTAAAAGAAAATATAAATTATTTTATATTAATAGAGCGCATTTATATTTGAAATTTAAAAACGTATAAATTTCATGTTTCTTCGTTTTTTTAATTTAAAAAAAATTACTGTAGGATTGTAAGAAAATCGAAAATTATATTTCAAATAAAATAAACTTATACAAATTTTTATTATTATTTACTTCTCGAAGCAATAAAATGAACATTCAGTGATTTATGCATCTAATTATTTTTTCACGAATTAAAAATAAAACATTAAATTTATTAAAGTTTCAGAGGTTATTACCAGCATTTGGGAAGTTTTCAAAAATTTGACAACTATGCAATACGATAAACGCATAATTATTATAAATAAACAGAATTATTTATTCTGCTTATATCATAAATGATAGTATTTCACTTCATACTTTTGTTCGATTCTCTGACTGGAAAATAAACATCATTATCAGTGAGTAACGAATCATTCACTAAATGAAAAAATCGACACTAAAACGAAAAACATTAAAGAAAAAAAAAAACGTACTGATTGCTGCTGAAAACAGTAACAATGTAATCGACTCCAGAAGTTGGTGAAGTTACAAGAAATTGATAAAATTAGGACCTGAGTTTTTGTAATAATTTTCTTTGCATCTCGCAACCTATTAAAGGCAAAGTAATATTTAGCCCCAAGTGTGAATGCTCATTATATACTAATGAAAAATTATCCCTATTTATTATGCCGATTCTGGAATGACCATAGAAAAAAAAACATGTGCAAGTGAATTCTTTTAACTATAACTAATATTACAGAAACAAACACTGAACACTATAAAAACTTTTGATTGACGTGCCACGAACTTGAATTGCCACAACATCAATGCTTTTTTGAAGGTATCCACTATGCTCGACCGCTTTTGTGCATACATGCTTTGGACAAGAACCACCAGCCTACTTATATTTAAAAATATTCTTTTTGAAAAATAAAAATGACAAAAAGCAATGAATATAAAACACAGAATTTGTAAAAAATAGGAATACGAAATTAGAAAATTATTTGGATCATTTCGTGAAATATCTATAAAATGTTTTTAAATTCTTGACGTGTTCATTTCTTACACCTCCTAATTAAGTAAATGACACATTCTATTTGATAAATTACTTTCATTTCGATCCTTACAAGATATCAAATATTCTAGAGTTGGTACGCAAAGATGGGACAGAAGTTATTAAATAAATTAGAAGTTATTAAATTATCTGGAATTCTTGCACTCTAGGAAAATATGCCTCACAAACCATCTATTGAAAAAATTTCTATCTCCTTTACCCTGGACACTTTGTTGATCATAACAGTACTATGACTTAAAGAGTGTATCAAATAATTTGATCAGTTTAGAAATTGAATTTTATCGAAATCTTAATTCTCAGGAGATGAAGTGTATACACAAAAAAATGTATTTAAAAAATTCGACTTCGAAATCTTAGAACAATTCCATGTTTCAAGCTTCCCGGACTCCGAAAAGTGTCATTTTTGAAATTGCGACTTTATGAGAATACGATTAGTTTAAAGTGCCAAAATCCAGAAGAAGGAAATTTGATCTGTGATTTTTACACCTGCATGGATTTTTATTAAAGAAATCCGTTCATATTTCAGCCCGTCCACTGACGAGCATCTTAAAAATTAAATAAAACTACAAACATGATGGTTGAATTTCAGCCTAAAATTATATTATTAGAACTGCAAATGTGTATGATTAACTAAATTCATCAAGAGATTAAATGTCTTTCTGTCCATTCAGTTGGAGTTTCCAAAGAAAATCCAAAAATGGATAAATCCAAAATGGATAAAATCTAAAAATGAATAAATCCAAAATGGATAAAATCTAAAAATGAATAAATCCAAAATGGATAAAATCTAAAAATGAATAAAAGTATGCATTTGACATCAAAATTGTGAATATGTATAAAATATTTGACCGAATTGCATAAAGGAAATAACTTCAAATCTATATTCTATTATCTTCTTTTTGGGGATACTACAAGGGGGTATATACAAGAAAGAAAATATATAGAAAGTATAGGGGAGAACATCTTTTTGGTTATGATTTTTTTTTATTCATTAATTTTTCTACCCGTTATATCGTGTCAACTTGAAAAATATTAATTCAGTCAGTGATTTTTAAAATAATCGAGATTGTTTTGACTTCTTAAAATAGTATTAAATTGGAACATATTCAAAGATACAATATCTATATTTCAACTGCATTTTAATTGCAGTCGTCCCCGTGGAGCAATGCCCCGATTTCGACCAAGAAGCAGCTACAGTGGCCACTTACAATGGGAAGTGCTACCTCTTCTACAGCAACAACCCGCGGACCCTGGACAGTGCCATCAAATTCTGTGCTCTACAAGGTGGCAGTCTCATCCACGATACCAGCCCCGCTCTGCAAGGGTTCCTCAGCTGGGAACTGTACAAAAGGCACAGGAAGAATCCAGGTTCCGACTACTGGAACGGTGTCATCAGAAAGCACGATTCGAGAGACTGGAAATGGATCGATGGTAAGGAATGAATTATATGATTTATTTTCCACTCTAGATACTTATATCCTGTATGTTGCTGTATCCTTCCTATATCCTCATTGTTAGATAACTCTACTGTAAAAATTTAGTGTTTTGAAAATTAAATATTTTGTACATGATTTTTCATTATCTTACGAATTGATGCGAAACATAATAAGAAGGTAATTTGTATCTTTATGAATTTTTCCTTTACAATTCTGCAAGCTACTCATGAAGGCATGTCCAAAGTTTCGTGAATTCAATTGCGTTAATTTAAAATGTCATTTGGAAGTAGTACAATGATTTTGATAGAGAGATTGTAATTTTTGGAACCGTGGCCTGATGACAAGGCCGATACTTGAGCTAATATCCCCCTGCCCCGAATTCCACAAATCAGCAAGTAAACATTTGACTCGTATTCACAGATAGTGTTTACGATACCAGTAATTATAACGGATCTTTGGTGGATTCATATCTCGAACTTTCAATCCACCGATTCAGAATTTTAAGATCAAACCACCGTCTGTTTTGTAGCACGGATGAGTTGTGTTAGAATATATGATTTTTATTAATCCCTAAGTAGTTATTAAGGACACAGCAAGGATAATTGACAATGGATTGTGGTGTCTTTTTTTATGCTCTCCTCAGCATATTTACTATTAAAAACTGATATGACCAAATAGTTATTTTGTACCTGTATTAAGGGGCACCATGATGACATGTGTTCTTAACCGCTGACCACTGAGAACTTTTGAAGTTTCCTTAATCTATTCCAAAACTGCATATAATTTACCATCAGAGAATGATTCTTTATAAGCATGTTATTAATATTTCGCTTAATGTCACCAGAGTCCAAATTTATATTTTCACGCAGTGAAAATATCTTTGAATAATTCTCAATAATTAAAGCTCAAAAACATCGTTTTACTAGATTATTGTATTCCTTGTATCTAGGGTTAAATTGAAAAATTGCATAAAATTGCTTAAAAGTAATTTTAAAGAATTACCTAAAAGTAACTGTTTTAAAGAAAAAACAGCTGCTTTTATTAAATAAAGGCACTGCTGAAAAAATTCCAGAAGAATCATCGTGCATCATATCTATCGAATGAGAAACTATCAACAAAAATTTAAACAATTTTTTATGAAATTAATTTAAAAATATTTTCCAAGTCAAAATTTTTAAAAGGAAGCTACATTGTATTTAGAGCGCGCTAATTATGCTACATATAAAAACAAATAAACTAATCCAAATTAGAAATAAATATTAAATTTAAAAGCAAAAATGGATTAAATGGAGTAAAAAGGAAGAAAATGAAGAATTCGGCCTGAAGACATTGTCAAGGGTCACCTTCAGGCAGGGATTTTTTTTTCTATGAGGAATCTGACTTTCGCCCAAGTATTGACCTCTCGTGACCCGAAAAGAGGTTTTTGAAGACAATAATTAATTTTAATAAAGCAATGGCAACAAATTATGCAACAATAATAATAAGCAAAATATTATTTCAAAATTCATATCTAAACACAGCAAAATTGAATCTAACCAAACCAATACAAGACCATTATCAAACTATAAAATCAATAAGCACCAATAATAGGAGGCAAAGAACATACCTGTTAAATATAAAAGTAATCCGAAAGATTTTATACGATAAATTAAACTTATCACTGCAGATAGTTTATATCAAACTAAATTCAACTTTCCCGCGCTTAAAGCTGAAAACGCCCACAAAGCTTGCTCAAGGTGCTTTGTCATCAAATGAAATAAATTGAACAATCTC
The DNA here is from genome assembly GCF_947563725.1 of Argiope bruennichi. Taxonomy (NCBI): domain Eukaryota; kingdom Metazoa; phylum Arthropoda; class Arachnida; order Araneae; family Araneidae; genus Argiope; species Argiope bruennichi. The sequence continues at coordinate 52,984,664 of NC_079153.1, read as the reverse complement.
AGCGCCATCTATTGGGTTGAAAAAAAAAAAGGGGGAAATTAGGAAGCATATCTTTAGTTGTGAAAATATTAGAATATAGGTCAGAAAATAGATAAACCTTCTCTTATTGAAACTTTTATATTGCCATAATCTTTGATAAAAAATTATTAAAAGTCAAGTTTTGCTGTGGTCTTGTTTAAATTTCAATTTTGAAATAATATTTTACTTATTTATTGTCATAGTAATTTATTGTCATTGTTTTATTCATATTAATTATTGTCTTCAAAAACCTCAATTTCTTAGGATTAGGGGTCAATATTTAGACGAAAGTCAGACCCCTAACAGAAAAGAAAAAAAAATCCATGGTTTGATTCATAGAGCTGAGATATAATCACTATTTCAACTCTATGGTTTGAATCCGTTCCTGAGGAAGAATTCCCTTGACAAAGTCTACAGGCAGGATTCTTCACTTCCTTCCTTTTTTGCTTTTGAACTTAATATTTATTTATTTCTAATTTGGATCTATCGAATGAGCAAATCATTTCAAAAGCTACCCAGTGATTTAGTGCAAGACATTCGTATTTTTTAAACTCCTTACTTATCTTCAAAATATTTGAAATAAGTAATCTTGTAACTTATCTGCCTCTTTCTTTAATAATCCTGTTTAAATAAAACTTATTCTCTTGCATATGTCTATAAAATGATTACGATTGATATCTTTAGGTAAGGACGTAACCATTTCATTTTGGAGTCAACCCCCTAAAGAAGGCAACTGTTCCAAATTTGATGGCAAAAATGGATGGCTGTGGTCGGATACCGAGTGCATTAATGAAATGAATTACATCTGTGAACACAGTAAGTGATAAGTGGTAAAATAATATCTGTTAAGAGTGATATGTAAAAGAATCATATTAACAACAAAAAAGTTTAAAAGAGATTCAAATCTCTAGTTCGGAACATCTGTGCATGGTTGTGTCTTACTTTATTTGCCAATATATATTTGTAAAATCTGCTCTTCATTATAAAACATCAGTAATAAGCATACATAAAATATGCATTGAATATCGTCGCAATTTGCATGAGAACAAATCAAGTACTTAAAGCAATATTATGCTATACTTATTATTATAAGATATCTAATTTATGCCGGCGTCCTGGCATAGGGGTAGCGCGTCTTCCCCGTGATCTTGGCGTCCTGGGTTCGAACATGGTTGTTCTTCATCTGTTCTATCTGTGAAATGTGTGAATGTGCCCCCCTGTAAAAACAGGTTGTGGAAGCGAATGTGATGCGTGAGTAACTGAGACGTACTCTTGGCCCTAGTAGGCGCTACTAAAAACAAGAGACGCTCCCTTGGCTTAAAATCCATGGCAAGTGCCATTATAAACAGCAACAAGATACCTAATATATAAAAATGAGTTTTTGTTTGTTCGTATTTTATACGTTGCCGTACCGTTCATCCGATTGCGACAAAACTTTGCCAACTGATTGCTTGCACTTGCGCTAAGGTTATAGGCATAGTGCAATTATTACAACTAAAGTAATATATATATATATATATATATATATATATAATCCATATTTCACCTTTATATATCATTCAATTTTATTGAATATATTCCTTGTCGACAAGAAAATTAATATAATTCGTCCTAATTAAACAAGATAGCTATTTTAAATTTGAAATTATATTTCCGGAATTATTTCTTCTCAGGCAGCAACATGTCAGCTATCAGTTACCAGCTAGCTATTAATTTTTTTTTTTTTTAATTTTTGTCAAAAATTTATATTAGTTTGCTTAAAAATTTATTTTTTTTATTTCCAAGCGATATAAAAATGGTTTTACTGTATTAATATGTTCCAAATTGAAATTAAATTAAAATTTATTATTTTTTAATTAAAATCTGGAAGACTTTTTCTTAGAGAGTAACTTCTTTCCAAGCAGTGATTTCTCGTCGAATTATTTGTTCTAGGTCGAGCGGTCTGCCTTATACAGCAAATTGAAAGCTTTTTTTCCATCACGCAATTTAGAAATAATTAGTGAGCCTATAAATGTTGTCAGTTAAATTAAACATTCCTTCAAATAATATTTGAAATAACTGTACCGAATCTCAAAGAACATTTAATTAAAACGTGTCAAGTTAAAAATTAAATTGACTATATAAACTTTCTAACTTATTATTTATGTTTGACTATTTTCATTTCATTATTCTCCGTTAAGTTTACAATTTTACTTTTATTATCTACCAATAAAAGCCAATTTCTGTAATTACACCATCAGAAAATTAAACCTTTATTTGACACGATTGCTCAGAAGTAAGGTTTTTTTTTTTTTCTCCTTTAATTCTTATGTGAGATTTACTACTCCAAATGCTTTACATGAGCATTATAAATATGCATTCGTACACAGATGCCTGATAATAATTAAAATAAATAAATCAAAATATATTTCTAAAAATTAATTTATTAAATTTCTTAAGAACACGTAAATATATTATATATATCCTACTTACTTAATATGTGCACCAAAAACTTTTTACTACTATGTTTCATCGTTTGCCAATTAAAGGTTTAATATAAGTTTACATTAATTGAACTTGTTTCTCAAATAGAAGAAATAAAATAATTTTTTCTTACAGGACCGGTAACATGCAGCAAGCCAGAAAGACCTGTAAATTCAACTCTACTTATAAGAGCAAGTACAGTAGGCTCTACAATAGAGTATCAGTGCAATCCTGGTCATCTACTTCTTGGGCCTCCCTCGAGGACTTGCCAGCCAACAGGATTCTACAGTGATTTTGCTCCAAAATGTTCATGTAAGTTGAAAAGTGAATTCGGATTTTCCCATGTCAAGTTGAAAAGTGAATTCGGATTTTCCCATGTCAATTCTCTTTCTTTTCAAAGTATAAAGATTCTTGGTTCATTCGAAGCATATAGAACCACAATAAAAATTCGGTTGATGGAAAAACAATTATTAACTTTTACAAATTCGGATTATAGACATTGCGTTGACATTGTTACGAATTCGAGCTGTATATGACATTTAGTGATTATAATGGATTCGAATTATAGACAATGTTTTACACTTGTTAGGAATTCGAATTTGGTTGTATTTACTTTCAATTATATCTGTTATGCATAGCTTGATGTTCACAATTCCCCCCAAGAAAATTTTCTAAGCGTTAAATTGTTGCAGACATTAAAGCAATGTTATTATAATAGTCTCACAAATGTTCTATTGATTGTGTATATTAACCTTTCTAATGGAAACCAGGCCCATGACATTATAATGCTGTTTGGTGTATCAACCTTGTAATTTTCCTGGTACCATAAATCCAATTTGCTATTTCTTTTTACATATCCAGATATTAAACAGAATTCTTTAGATTCCAACAATGGGAAAAAATCACGCACTTAACATTCCGTTAATCGTGCTTTATTTGACTGATACGCGTTTATTTTATTTTTTTTTTTCAATAACTAGATGATGCTATGTCTGCGAAGAAATTCTTTTTTGCTGTCTTCAGGTTTTAGTTTGTTTTGAAAATTATTTGTGTTTTTGTTTGTGTCTATTTTAAATTGTGTTTACATATTTATAATATTCTGCTACTAAGCTATACTATTTACTAATATTAACAATATACATACTGGTGTATCTGATGGATATAGCGCGACACATTTGTTTGAAAAAAAGTACAAAAACACGCGACTAACTGAGTATTAAATATTTAATGAAACAACAGAAACCATTTGAATTTAAGTTCAACAATGAAATTCTGTTGCTAAAAATTGCTCAAAAATATATTTTGAAAAAAATTGCCAACATTCAGAAAAAATATGTAGAGTAATTGAATGGGTACAATTTGTTGAATATTAAGACTCTATCGAAATCTTTTTGTACTGTAACAATTTCGGTAATTATGGAAAAAAATCCAAAATCAGACTTTCTTTAATTAATTACAATTTCGAAAGAAAAAAAATCGAAGTAGACATTTCCACATTTCAAAGTATATCTTTGCCAAGTTTAGTAGCTCTAAGTGTAACAGACTCTTTTGCAGAATGTAAACACGAACACGCACACATTATTCTTATTATTACTTGAAATACAATGTTTTAATAAAATCTTTAGCTAGAGTAATTTGAATGGAATCGAAATGAATGAATAAACATTTGACATTTTTGCAGACCTGGAATGCGGCTTTCCAGCCAACATACCCAATGGCGGCTACTCCTTAGTAAACGGTACCAAGCATTTCCAGAGCATTGTCCAGTACTTCTGCATGGATTCATACATCTTGGTGGGACAGGCAGAATTGATGTGCGACGCGGACAGAAAATGGGATGGGCCACCACCTCGATGCGATCGTAAGTACACAGTTCCACTTACAACGTCTCAAATAAAGCAAATGCCTGATTTAAAGCTAAAAATTCCATTCATTATTAGATAAGACTTAAGGTTAATGTTCGGTTTCTCGCCAAACGCGACTAAATCCTACCAATCTGCTAAAACCTCACCAAAAAATCGCCATCTTATATGGCTAGAGGATATGTTAACAAACGACATTTAGGGTTGCCATAAAAAACTGCCAAGATTAAATCTGGATCCCACCCACCTCCAAAATAATATATCATCTTTATTGTAAAATGGTGGGGATGGAAAATGAAACGCCGATTCTTATATGAAACGCCAGTGCGAGAATTGGTCAAAGCATAAACATGATTGGAAAATTTTAGATTTTCTTCTTTTCTTAAGTGATATTAATCACTGAACTACAATTATAATTATTAATTTGAATTACCAATTGTGAATATGAATTGTTTACAGCACGATTTTGTCCTGCTTGGCGAGAAATTTGGCATTAATCCCAAATTTTAATAACAAAAGTTCAACATTCATCGAATGCGAAATCGTGTTTTAAGGTTAAGACTTATAGAGTACGAGTGAAAGTAATTGGTAAAGTAATCAACTAACAAGTTGAAATAATTGATAAAGGAAATATTTTTATAATAATAGTTTGAATATTAATGGTTAGCTACTTTAGTTATACTAATGATTAATTTAGTTACATTAATGGTAAATTTAGTTTAGTTATCCTATTTGAAAGTAACACAAAGATTATTTTGAGACGGACTTCATAATTTTATCCTCTGGACAATAACGCGAGAAAATACCAAAAAAAGTATCTAGATGCTAAAAATTTACTCTTCACATGTGTCTTTCAATGATTTGAACGATCAAATTCTTTTTCAACAAGCAACCAATTTTTGTCTTATACTTTTATGTATTCCATGAATACTTTTTTTCTTTTTTGAAGAGGCATTTTAATCTCTTTATTGTGTAATCTTCGCTGCAATTTAATGATGTAACACCTTCTGTTTTGAGAAGATCCTATTGTATTTATTAAACAAATTTCACGTAAAATTCCAAATGTTTATGGTTTCCGCAGAATTAATGTTGAATCGAATCATAACGATTGTAAATGGCTTAATATTAGCTTACGATACGAAAATATGATTATTCGACATATGATTGACATTCGGGTTAGTTTTGTTTACTTGTATAAATGTCCCGTTTTGAAGCACGAGCACAATTTTGAGACAGATTTCATAAATTTTGAACTGTGATCAAATGGCGAAGATAACATCTGAACGATATATTTTCCTCCAAAATTCCATGCTACACTATTGGAAATACCTTTTGGCTCCAGTGTAATTAATCCCTTAATAGTTGTCTATGCGTCATACAGGCATCGAATTATCTCTTCTAACATTAAATCATTCCAAAATGTTATATACAAAAATTACGCATAATCCATAAAAATCTCATGTATTTTTCTAATCATTGGATCATATATCTCCAAAAAGAAAGCCTAATTTAATTAGATATTAGAAAAAAAAAGTTAAGAGATGCGTCAGGTTCACGTACTGGGACACATCATTAGAAGATTCAGGATTCGGGTCATTGACACTAATTCTCGGCTTCGAGACTATCACTATTCCAATCATAAAGCACTGATGATAGTCTCGAAGCCGAGTTTATCATCAGTCCATTACGATTATATTAAAAGAAGTTAAAATTTATTGAAACAATCCATTTAATGCCCTACTTGTTAATTGTTTCTTGTCCATTGTATAAATAGCAGAAGCAGTATACAGAGCTTTTCAACCGTCACAATTACAGTGACTGAATAGGACATAAAAATGAAACTATGTGCCAAAAAATACTTAAGTATTATTCATTCTAAATGGCCTTCCAATTCAATTGAAAATCCAGTATCATCGTCCGAAATCCTTCAAAGTCGGTATAAATGTCACTTATAATCCCGTCTTCAGACCAGCTTTCCTATTGGCTACTCAAAACGCTCATGTACTCTCACCATCCTTAGGTTGCACCTCTCTATTGACCAACAGACCATTTACCATCTAATTTTGAACAGTTTATGACATCTATCCAAAGCAAGGCTTTCTACAATACTTGTTAGAACCGAAAGTAGTTTCCAATTGAGGCGGATCTCTGTTAAACCATCAAGTTCAAAATAGAAGATGCATTAGTTGAACAATGTCATACCCTCTAACATTGGTTACTCAATCCTCAGTAGCACTTCTTACAAATATTACATTTAACGTAGTATCAACAAACTATTGAAGAATGGATGTTTCCAAAAAGTTTTGATTAGTTAAAATAAATATTTTCAAACATTATTCAAGATTATTTAACAGATCTTTATTATTGGCTATATATGTAGGTGAAATATTTTTTTTTAAATGACATAACACGAGAATGTTGATTAAGCAAATCACTTCTTAGACATTTGTAATTTTTCTATTATTAAATAGCAAGCAATTTTGCTTTTTTTAAATGTCATAATTTTTCCGTTTAACATCATAATAAACTCCCACATATATTTTTGTAATGAAGAGGGACTACAGTGCTCTTGTATTCATGCTGGAATTAGATTCCATTTTTTTTTTTTTTTTTTTTCTAACCGTGCTAAAAATTTTTTCACTATTTCTCACTTCGGGAAGAAGGCTTTTTTTTTTCGGTGTTTTTTTGTAGTTTTCGATATCTTAATATATATAAATTACGTGTCACGTTGTTTGTCCGCGATGGACTCCTAAACTACTTAACTGATTTTAATCAAATTTGCACACCGTGTGTAGTTTGATCTAACTTAAAAGATAGGATAGCCCTTTTTTTGAATTTTTAATTAGAATTTTAATTATTAATTAAAAACTAACTTTCCCGCCAAAAAAAATCTTTTCATTTTCCCCACCGCCAAATGAGTACGGCGTCAGTTTTTTTCCCCAACAGTCATGAGGCTAGGCTTAAGATTTTTCGGCTGATTATTTGAAACGATTCTATTTATTTTCTTAATGTTAATTGCATTTAAAATTAAACATTGTTAATGAATCGATCTTTCAGATCCATTCTTAAGTACTTTTGAATTAAAATAAAACCGAATAAAGGAAATTAAAAATTTCTAATCTGCATAGCGTTACCCCAACTGGCGTAGAGAAACTCACGCATTTGCGTTCCGTAACTGGCGTTGAAAATTCACGCATGCGCATTGTATTATGATTGTTTACATTTCAACGGAAGCGGACTCGATTTAAATTATTTTTAGGTTCGTTGCATGTTTTTGTAATTAAAGTGTATTTAAGTTAGTTATATATTTTTTGTATACGCTTATAGTTTTAAGTACATCGTTTTTTAAGTAGTTTTTTTAACCTATTTTCAACCGATTATTTTAAACGATTCGTTTTATTTTCTTAATGTTTGATGCATTTAAAATTAAACATTGTTAATGAATCGTTCTGGTCATGATGAATCTGAGAATATTTTGTTGACAAATTCTTGAAATATTACATAAATTAGGAAAGATATTCTTTAGTGCCCATAAAGTTTAAACGCTCAGTGACTCTTTTCAGTAATCATATTACAAAAAAATACTTTGTTTCAGTAAAAAATATTATTATATTAATTGCAGATTAATCCTTTCCACTTTTATTTATAGAATAAATTCTACGGGAACTAACAGAAAATGAGAAAGATACATATCACGTTATGACTGAAGGCCTTTATAATATTATGAGTGAATTATATGACTATCAAAATTTGAAGTTTTAAAATATTTTGATGAAGAAGCTATTAAAGTAGGAATTGCATAAAATATTTAATTATTAAAATTTTAACGAACATTAAGATGGGCGAACCGGCTGGTCGCCAAAGGCGGCTAGTATATATATATATATATATATATATATATATATATATATATACGTTTTTTTTTTTGTAGTTTTCCGTAATTTTTCACCTCACATCCATAATTTTGTAGTTTTCACCAAATTTCCGTAGGAGGTTATACAACAGACATGACATTCTTATCGTTCACTGGCAAAGTAATTATGCGAACCCATATACAAGGGAAATTTTCAATTAAGTGTACCAGCCTGTTATGGTAACTGACAGGCTTTAATAAAATCAACAATAAGCATATGTAAGTTTTCTTTTACTTGCTATTTCAGCTTTGTTGTGCCACAATCCACCTATTATTGCGCATGGCAACGTGACAGTGACTGTCAACACCACAGTTCCCGGAACGACGGCGGAATACGAATGCGAAAATAACTTCAAGATGATCGGAGAAGCAGTCATTTCTTGCGATTCCACGGGATTTTGGACCTCCAAACCTCCCACTTGTGAGCGTAAGTGATCTTTCAATTTCTATATTCTCATTACAAAATATGAAAGGATAAAAGTGAGAGGATAAGGATAGTTTTATAAACTGAATTATACGAAATCAGAATTAATTAAAAATGAAGAGAGCGTTTAAATTTATTCAAAATTAGACAGCTTTGCCTTTTATTCGGCAACCCCTCGGAGGATTGTTACAAAAATTCCGCTGACTACAGTGAAATGCATCCAAGTATAATTACTGTTTTTTTCTCTTAATTATAGTATAGCTTAATTAATTTGCTTCTGGTGCTTTAACTTAAATCAGAACAGAAGAAAATGTATTAAACTTGAAAGGTCTTCGTTTCAAGGTCATTTGCAATTTGATGAATCACCAAATTTTGCAAATGTTGTCAAACTCGTTAACAAAATAACGCAAGAAAAAAAAAATGTTTACTAACCAACCATAGTTTTTGCTTCACATTAATTAAAAATATAAAAATTTATTTATTTGCAGTTGACAAAGAAAAACTTTACAATGCCAGAATAGAAGGTAAGCATAAGAGAAACAGAGCATCCATTGCTGCAAGACTAAATATGGGTAAGTATATTTTTGTAATCTGTTTCTTAATATCAAAAGAAAACTCCGCTCTTTTTTTTTTTTTTTTTCTTCTTTTTTTGAAATAACAATTTCATCTAATCTAGGTGGCATCATTGCTCTTGGTATTTTTGGAGGATTCGTCTTTTTAGCAGTCATCATTTCTATAGTGGTCATCATTGTCCGAAGGTATTGTTGAATCGACTTTTAAGTTTTCGGTTCTATCTGAGTAGTTAGTATAGATGTAAAAAATATTATTTATTCACTTTTTTTTTTTTTCCAAATTACTGCCCCAATGTAGGATTTATTGAGAAAAGATACAAAGATATATCCCGTGCTCAGATTAAAATTAAGTCAGTCACCTTTCCCAAAAGATATTGAGTTTTTATTTTGATAAAGTTAAAGATATTTTGATATTCCATTCATTAATGTTTAGAAGTTGGCAAATTGTCGTATGTACTTCTGATACTGTGTTTGACCATTAAAAAAATTTAAGTTGAAACTCGCTTTTTAAAAAGTTTATATAAAAACAATAACATATTGCTATATGATCACAGAACTAGTACTACAATCACTGGCAATTTAAATAAAGTACACACCAGATTATCCGCGGAATTGGGTGGCGCGGCCGCCGCGGATAACAAAAATCGCGGATAATCCGAAAAAAGCTGAAAACGGGTATAGCAAAAGAGAAAACAGTCATTCCAACTTTGAAAAATCGTTTTATGTGCAATAAAACGTAAAATAAACAACAGGAAATCTTTAACTAACGCTTAATATTTTAGTATATCACTCAAAACTTACCTAAAATGCATTTTGTTAATGAAAACAGAAAAGTGCTTTGTACTTACGAGAGGCGTCAAGGATACACAGAAAAATTAATACATAACTGTAAAACTACACCTTTTTGAAGAAATCAGTCATTTGTGTTTGCTTCTTGCTTTGGAAGCCTTTTCTCTTTGCTTGAAGCAAAAAAAAAAAAAAAAAAGAACTTAGTGCGGCAGGCGCGGATAATCGGGAGTCTACTGTATTACAAAAACCTCATTGACAGTAAATGAAGTATTATATGTCATTATAAGTTTTAAGTTTGTAACGGAGAAAAATTTTCAAAACATTAACATTCCACCAAATGAAGTTCTTAGAATATCATTAATAATTTTTTTTAAAAATATTTCAACACTATTTAATAAGGCATAATGATATCCAAAAGTAACTTTCCCTATTCTATTAATTTGAATTTTCTTTGATTGCAAAAATACATTTTTCTCCGTTGAAAAGTTTTATATATATGTTTAGATTCAGTATGGAAATATTTTTATATAAATAAATACAAGGTGCTAATTCTCACCATGGCCTAATAGCTAATTTTTAAATATCTAGATACACAATTCAATTGGAAATAATGATTAAATGAAGGGGGAAGATATATATTTTATGTAATTTAAGTCAATAAATATATTTCTCAAAAAGTTATGAAATCTAACTTTTTGTATAGTTCCCCGGAATTATAAATCATATGTAATAAAATATTCTGGACATAATAACATTTTTTTCAAAAAATCATTCTTCTGCGACTGAAATTGATCGATCAGTGAAACGTTGAAAATCACTGTTTTAGATGAATTTTACAGAATAAGTTAGTGTTTGAAAAAGTGATATAAAGGGATTATTTGCAAATTGAAATGAAGCGCAGTTATGTTACTTTTCCAATTGTTCTTTACAATAAATGACCTCTATTGAGGTTCGGTTGATTTTAGCCATAAAACAATTGAAATATTTTACTAAATATATGAATATATAACAAAGGATTCGTATAAAAAATTAGAGAATTTTCTGAAATACTTTAATGACTCAAACAACATAAAACAAATTTATTCCAGTCATTTAAAACATTTTACCAATTTTAATTATATGTATAATTCAAGCGATTTAGAAATTATCTATTGGACAAAGGTAGGAGTGAATACAAATTATAACTGACATATTTAACTTGTATATATATAGAGAGAATTATAATTGTTTGGGTTACAATAAAAATCTAACCATCTAACATGCATTTCAGTGCTTTGCTGTGAGAACAATTAATCATTTTTGTCATAACCTTCACTGAAATTACATTGTGTTTCGTCGTATTTGTGAGCAAAAATTTAAATATATAAATATATTCAATAATTTAGATTTATTTCTATAACATACACAATATTCAATTTATTATTTCTATAGATTATATTATTCTAAGGGTTAGTTTTCATTTTTGATCAATTTGTTATTAAAAGCTGCTTTTACATAGTAGCTATTTCAATTGTACAAGGAGGGCGTAGAAATTAATAATTTAAAAATAGCCAAATGGTCTTTCCCCCCCCCTTCTGATTTTCTTCGAGAAATTTCCTTTTATTCTTGAGAGAAAAATGATCAACCAAACCTTAAAAATGTTTTTTCAATGTTCTTTTCAAACCTTCATGGTGTTCAGATCTACTTCCTTTTCAGTTTTAGTTCATTCTAAATGCCTTGTGCAATCAGCCGGTTGCCCTAAAATAACTGCCGTGCTTGATTTTAATAAATTTCTTATGCACAACTTGATATTCAGTATTTCTACAACAAAATATTTTAAAACTTCAAACTGGGTTAGAAATTTTAATAGCGTTATTTTAGTAACCTTACACCTGATATGTTCTTTGTTTGCATGAACCTTCTTAATGATGCCTAGTTTGGGTATTAAAATTGTAACTGCCTTCATTATTTAATCTGTTGTCACACATTATAATATAAGGTGCTGTAACTTGCCATAAAATAAAATTATAGTTATGACACTTTCATTTTTTGATAGGGAAAGACTCGGAGCTAAAATTCACATAGCTTTCAATTCGCAAAGTAATTCGTCTGTCGAAAAAGCGCACTTACAGTATAACGAGGCGATCTCGAGATAAAATCTGATGGAAATGGTGAAAGGTAACTGAAATCGAGATTCACATATTTTGGGGAAATGGTGAAATTTTATTGTGGTTTATTAATTTTCATCAACTGCGTCTATTGAATATTTAAAGTCGAAACGAAATGTAAAAATCACTCTTATATGATCGCAAATTATAATCTTAAAATATTCATAAATGGCTTAGGCTCTCATAAAATACATCGGTCCTTAGCTGATAAAAGTTTCTAAAGATTTAAGCAGCTTGTTAATGAAGTTAGAAATCTTAAAAACAGCCATAGTATAATTTATGTGAAACTAAAAGTTAGAAATTAATTCCATTTCCTGATTCTAAAAAAGGAAGAAAAGGTAATACAGGGTGTTTATAAAGTCCCGGACTCATTTTGATGTTTAATAACTCATAAAATAATGAAGATATAAACAAACTTATGGTATTTATTGATGGAATAACTCATATATTTTCCTTTTCAGGTTTGAATATTTTTTACTTTTGTAAATATCGTCTGCGCGTGTGGTTAATTTCAGATAATTTCATTTTCCAGTCTAAATATCTGCACTTTTCTAAATACCGTCTGCTTATTAATTGCAGTTTTCTCTCTTTTTTTTTTTTGGCAACTATTGCAATGTTATGTTTACTTTTGATGTGTTTGTTCTATATAGTACTTTTGTATGTGATGTTTTATTCGAGCGGATATTAATGAGAATGCATACACCACAAGAGAAAGCACAGATTTTATGGTGGTTCATAGAAACGAAATCGATAGTGCAAGCACAGAGAAATTTCAGAAGAATTTACCAAAAAGATCCTCCATCCAAAAACAGCATCTTGCGGTGGAAAAAGAATTTTCTAGAAATTGGAAGTATCGCAGATAAGAAACGTTCCGGACGTCCTTGCACAAGTGATTTTGATGTTGAGCGTGTCAGAGAGACATTGCCGTTGAACTTTTATTGAACTGAGAGAAACGCCGTTGGAATTTTTCCTTTGGGGGTTTGTAAAAGACAACGTTTTCAGGAAGAGAGTGTCTAACATTGATGACCTAAAAGCCAGAATTACAACCGCAATAGTCTCTGTGGATGCCGACATGCTTGCCGCTACCTGGCGTGAAATGGACTATCGACTTGATATTCTCCGTGCGACGAAGGGGGCACACGTGGAAGTTCATTGGACAAGGGTCATGAAACTTTTTGAGTCTATTTAACCATTTATGTTATTAATTTTAATCTATCTTTATTATTTTATGAGTTATTAAACATCAAAATGGGTCCGGGACTTTATAAACACCCTGTATATTAAACCTTTTGACGATTTAATTAATTCGTTTAGGTATCGTTTTAATTAATTTTATAAATAAAATAAAACTTGTTCTACTGCATCACAGCGCCTCTTTTCAGACCTGTTATCATTCAATTAAATATTTTGTGTAGGAATCCGTTATAGAGTTTTAAAAAAATGAAAAAACGATTACATCTGTCAATATATTATATAGACAACACAATAATCTTGGTAACAATGCATGATAACGAATTATATTTACACTTTTCCACAAATCGCATAACTCCTTGCACCAATTAAGAGAATTTCCTGAGCGTTTTATGGTCGCCACGCACGCATCTGCATAATATGTTACAGTAAAATCCATATCCTACTGTACTGTAAAAATGTAAAACAATACATTAGACAGCGTTATATCAAAATATTCTAACATTTATTATAAAATGGGCCATAACCTAAACAATAATTTCTTCACATGCCACTGAACAAAAATAAAAGAATGATTTAAATAGCAACATTCTCAGCAAGTGACATTAAATTGTGCTGTTTAATTTATTTTATACAGGAATTCCAATACCCAAGATTCTCTGGACTCATTGAGCACTTACGAAAGCCAGGGCAGCAGAGAGAAGCTATATCAAAGACAATTATGGCCAGGACACCCAGGCAGCCTGCATCCAGGCGTTTTGCCACCACCCTCAGAAGACCCCGACCACAGAAAAGACAGACGTGAACCTTCCACCAGCGCTCAGTACCACCACAGACACCACCCACATAGCAGTAGCCACAGAGACAGTGATATCAGTTTGGAAACGACGGCGTCCACGCCCAGATGGTGTAAAAAGCATGAAAAACGATCAGGGTATTAATAATGATAGTATGAACCATATTAAAATGGAATGAATTTAGTTAAAGGACGAAGCAATGGGTTGACTGTGGGGTCACATAATTTCACTTCCACGCGATAAATCTCATACCTGTGATATAAGAACGTGTTTTTGTATTACCATGCGCAATAAATGCTTGCTTTTACAATAACATATTTTATAAAAATGCTGCAAAGTCGATTTAAAAAAAAATTGTAATTCAGATCTTTTATAATTTTTTAAAAATGTCCCAATCAATAATAAAAAGAAAAATAAAGTAGGAGGAGTAATTCTTCCAAAACTTTTCATTTGACTCATTGCTATTTGCAGGGAGTCAAAAATTGAATATAGAAAGCAGCGAAAGATCTATATATCCAGAATCAATCTATATATTCTTGCATCTTTCTTCTATGAATTCGGACTACCACCATTTGTTAAATCAGTGTTGTTTCAAATATTTAATTGACCCTCAAAGGGTTCGCAAATGAATTTTAAATTCTCCAGGGAAAAAAAAAAAAAAAATGACAGATCCTCTTCTGTTAACGCTAACTAAGCCCTTATTTAAAATAACTGAAATTTTATGAATAAGTTGATTTAACAAAATCTTTTATTTATAAATTTATCTTTATTTATTTATGTATTCTTACATTTGAAAAAAAAATCGGCCATAAATGGGGTCGTAATATCATATTACAATCGAAATACAGGCGCTAGTTTCACGTCCAATTTTACATGCGAGTCGAAAAGTGAGGATTATTGCAGGTCGACTCGGGATAGAATACTGTATCATCTTAACTAATATGCGATCTTCTAGGCCTACCCGTAATTAATATGCATTTATTTCAATTTTTTTAATGTAACGCGGGGGGGGGGGGACTGTTCTAGATACGAAGTACATTTTAAATCGCTTTTCACAACAGAAATACATTTAATAAATAATTCTTGTAACAGCAAGCATTTAGCATAAGGCATGCATGTCATCACTCGTTTGATCATCTCCAATTTTCCATTTAATTCCATTAAAAATAACATACTATGAAGACAATGTCAGTATTCTCTTTGATCAGTATAAAATTTTTAAACTTGATACCTGTAAATAATTTAGAATTTTGTTGGCAGGCTGTATTTTTTCTTGATTCATATGTATGTTACATAATCAAGTTTTATTATTAATTTAATTTTATTTGTGTATGTATTTATGTATATTGAATGTAAATAAAATATTACTTAAAATTTTTTTAACTTGATCTTTTCTGGAAGACATAATATAGGAGGATGTCATTGAATAATATTACGAATTTAAGTTATCTTGTAAAAAATTTAATATAATCTTGAGAAATAACTCAAATAAGAGTATAACATGTACTCAATGTCATATCATTTTGCCAACACAGCAATCATAAAAGGCAAACCAATGTTCGCTTCTTCGATAATCTACAAGAATGCTTTGACTAAGATAGCAATTTTATAAACAAATAAAACTAAAACTAAATTTGGTAAGTTTTCAAAAATGAGTATAAACTATAAGAAAAAAAGAAAGATGCTACACTACAAAAATCAATATATCTTGTAATATTTGGTCAAAGAACAAATTTTTAGTGACCTGTCCCAATATAAATGTACACATAGAATTTTTTTTAAATATTGTTATGTTTGAACAAGTTTTAAAATTTACAAACTTGATAATTTTATTGCAGAATTTTGGAATACTATTTCATATATATATAAATGCCATTACTACAAATTGGTTTGCCAGAAATAGACATATTATTTCCAATTAAATTTTCTATGCACAACTTGATATTCACAGTTTCCTCAAAAACGCATTTTTAAATATCAAAGTTTGATAAGCACAGTGGTGGCTCGTTAGCTTAGAAATTAGCAATGGTGTAAAAATATTTTTCAACAGATTGAAATTTTAAAAAAAATACTCATAGTTAGTCTAAAATTCTTCATTTCAAAGCCACAGGTTGATGCATTTTAAACATACTAAATAACCAATATAAAATATAAATTCCTATTCCTTGCAATTTTTTCACTAGAAAATAATGTGAACGCTGAAGGAATAATTCAATAAATAAAAGTATGTCTCCCTACCCTCAAACAATTCCATCTTCACCAAAAAAATATTTCGGTAATTTTTTTAGAAGACCTTTGAAAAAAAGATTAATATTCAATAAAGCATATGCATTTCTGCCAAATAACAAGAATTGATACCAAAACTCATAAACATAAGAAAAAGTGAAAAAGACAGATGGGGGGGGGGGGCTCATAAATGAAGAGGCAGTTTAGATATGAAATAGAAAAAAACATGACCAGCACTCCAAGCCAGATCTGCTCTGATAATAGCTCGACTTTTTCTAAATTTAAAGACAAGGGTTGATCTTTTTTTTTTCCCCTTGAAATCTATCAATTAATTAACCATGTGTGCAATGGGCTTTCATGAGCTGCAGAATAAATCAGCATGATCTGCATTTCTCTTCCTTTTTGGTTCCTTTCCCGTCTTATTTTTGTATTTTTATTACTTTTTCCATTTTCAATGACCATCACATTCTCAGAATGACAAAATAAGCAAACAGCATTGAATTTTCAAAACAAAATGTAAGGAAATCACACACACATACAATTAAACTTTTAAAGATAAGTTAAAGGAATATTGCAACTATAACGAACCAAATGCTACCAGATAAATATTTAAACTCTATTATCCATTCCGTTTATAGATTAATATGATTTTCCCTAATTAAAGTCATATTATGTAGCATCTGCATTAAAGTAACATTTAAATAATATTGTACAGCATAACATCTTATACAAAATGTGCGATTAATTCCAATATTAAAATGATCCGAGACTATTTATAAGATTACGTCTAAAAAGACATCAGGCTGAATAGAAGATTATGAAATAACCAGTGTAACACATATAATACTTAATGACTTAGTTAGATTTATATCTTAAGACAATTTTTAATAGATTCATTACAAATAACAAGATAATAAAATAAATAAGTAAATAAAAATTAAAGAATATGAAAAAATAATTCTTAGCTTCCAACAATGGGGGGAGGGGCCAACGTAATTCAATATTTGTGAAAACAATTTTAATTTTATAGTGACATAGTTGTAAGTATTGTCAAAAATATTTTTAAAAGTTATTCAAAGTGAAATCAAAGAAAGAAATTGGACAACTAAACTGAAATTAAAAGATTTTTTTTTACTTTACTTTTCAGTGATATTTTTCTTATTATCAAAAATGTTGCTTTTTAGCTTAAATAAAATTCTAAAAATTTTGAAAAGAAAAAAAAAAAAAGCACTCAGGTGAACATCCCCATCTCCTAAGTATTTTAGTCACAATTCAAATAAATACAAATCTGAAATGTAGTGTGTCAACATACACACAGCCTTTTTTATTATTATAGGTTTGCACTCTTTTAAGTGAAAATAATAATAATAATAAAATAAAAATAATTCAATTCAATAAAAATAAATTCTTTTTTCTTTTTATTTGAATCCATATATCCTTCAAACTACTTAAAAATGTTTAAGATAACAGAATTGAAGGGTTTTTTCTCTTCTTCTTATTGCACAAAAGTTACTCCACAGCAATTTTAATAATAATGCATGACAAATAAAATATTATGGTCAGATTAATCAAGTTACAATTTTTCATTCATCATTCTCAGATTCATAAACCTTTTGTGCATATAAGGAAGCATTTATTTCATTAAATAGGGGGAGAAAAGAGGAGATATTTATGTTTAGCAATAGAGTGAATTGAGATTATTCAAATGAATTAGGAGGTGTAAAATCATTCATCTTTCTCCATACCATCCCTTAGCGAATTACAATCATTGAAAATTGCTAGTCTTGAAGATGAAAAGTAAATGTGTGACACAATGCAAATTTTTTCTTTTATATCTGACCTTGGTTCTAGAAGATTAGTTCCTGCTACTGTTATCGATAGTAAGTTATTATAAAAATTCCTATACACCAATAACAAAAAGTTATAATCTTTGTTATTAATCCACTTTATTTTGGAATGTTGCCTTTTGATTGCAATTCAAAAAAAAAAAAAAAAAAAAAAAAAGCTATAATGAAATAACTATTGGAGGAAGACTTTTTGAAAATAGCACTGAATTTTAGTTTATACTGCCTTCTCCAAATTTAAATTTCCATCTAGAAAAGACTATTTGATTTTTCCCTCTGCCTTTCACCATATAAATGAGTTATCTCGAGAGATTCAAGCAATGAAAGATTTGGATCAATACTCAAAAGTGAAACTGAGAAATTCCAATTAAGATGCTTCAAATATTAAAATCTAAACTTAATCTGGTATCAGGTACTTAGCTTAGAATATTCAAAAATTCTAATAAACTGCATTATTAATTAATGAATATATTTGGTAGTGTTGTGTTTATTTAATAGTTTATACAAATTGTATTTTATTATACATTTTTTAATAAAATATCTATAAAGTAGTTCAGCAAATTAAAAGAAGCCATTCAAAAAAATACTAAAAAAGAAAATGATTTCAAAAATTTTGTTCTCTTCAGTTCCTATCAAGCTTCATGCTGTGTAGTAATAAGGATTTACAAAGCAGAGTACAGACGTAAGTTCCTCAAGACATCAGAGAAAAAATGCAAGATGCTTACTTTTTATAATAAAAACAGTCACATCAAATAATCTTCAAAATCATTTAGAAAAATGTAATTTTAATATTTACCAAAAAAAAGATATGAAATTTGTCATTTTTATATACAAGCATTTTTTATACCCCCCCCCCCCCAAATTTCAATTAATTGATATCTATATTGCACATAACTATTGCTGAATTTTTAAAAACCTGGCTGATTCCATGTTGAAAAAACAAATTAATCAATACCAGTGAATACTTAGTTATCTTCATTTTGTTTGTGGCACATTAAATTTACATTACTATATAAAACAGAATTAATCGCATTAAAATAAGATTTAACAAAATGAGTTATTAAAAAAAAATATACATACAAGTCTTAAGAAACTATTTACAAATATGACAAGTAATGTTTCGATGATATTAAATTTATTATTATTTTGTATCATTACTTTACAAATATGTAAAAAGAATAAGAAATCTAGAGTGCATAAATTTTTAATTTATTCATCAATTCAATATTTATACTTTGATTGAAAGCAGATATAATTGCTCTCATAAAAATTATCCTAATGAAGTTAATTTTAAATTATAAGTGTTTCAATGAAAAATAGCATGTTCTTTTTAATGCATAAAACAATTCCTTCAGAGTAAGTAGAAAAGTTAAACACATGAGATTATTTTTTTATAAAGATACTTTTAATTTATATATAAAATCTATAAAGTGAAAATATCCATATGGGACTAAATTACATTACACAAAAGAAAATTAAACTGGTTTCAAAATGCAATCAATACATTTATTTACAAGCTGGAAATATCAGTGTACAAGAAAACTAATGAAATTTTTATAAAAGACATCACATAAATGCTAATTAATTTACAGTGGTATGAATGGCATTGATGGGAAGAAAATATGCTGACGAAAATCTATCACAAATATAAAATGATTACTTAATATAAAGTTTGACACATAAAATATGGACTGATAGAAGAAAAGATAAGAATTCTGCAGAACAGAAAAAAGAAAGTTTCATTCTAAACTTTTGTCATTAAAAAAGAATTTATAGATTATAAGAACAAGATTGAATAATTAAGAAATGTAGAAACTGAAAGCATGGAATTATACATTAGAATATTAATCTAACTGAATATCAAAATGAAACAGAAGTATAATCAGTGAAAATAATACAACTAAGGAAATTAAGATTCTAACTAATTTTAAAATAAAATTCACTTAAATTTCAAAAATAATTGTAGTACCAACTTTCTGTAACATAAATAAAATTTCAAATTATTACAGAAATTATTAATTTAATAAGAAATTTAAACTTCTGTTGAAAGCAATTCAAATAAAAATTTTAAAATACAAAATTATGCAAAATAATGATAAAATTTCAAAATAAAATTTAACTGGAAAGGTGAGGAAAGTAAAAAAAAAAACGATGTGTCAAAAATAAAATATATAATTACATGAAAAACATGTCGAGTATTGGTGCTGCTAACTAATTACACGTTTCAATTTCTTGCTCCTCTTTCGTAAGAAGTACTTTTTTCTTGGGATATTCTTACGGACAGTAAAACCTGAAAATCGCATAATTATTCTCAGTATGACTCAAAACGAAGCACTAAATTTGTATATGAAATTTACAGTGTTTCTCAGTTTCTTCCAAAAAAAGAAAAAAAAGAAAAGAAAAAAAACAAATGTTTTCAGCAAATTTAGTTAAAATCGATTCAATGAACGAAGATAAAACCTTAAAAAATTAAGTTTGTTTTTACCACCCTTTCCCCAACTTGAATTTGTTTGAAGACAGTCTAATGATACATTTTCAAACATATGTATTCAAATAATAATAATTTTGGATTATCAAATTTCCTTATTCACACTGTAAAGTTAAAGATCATGAGAAACACTGAGTCATAAAATAAATTAACTTAAAATCTCTATCTTAAAAGTATCATTTAAAGTAAGGTCTAATAATACTTAAAACTTATGTCCAAAAACTCTAAATAAAACCTGTATGATCTAACAGAAAAGTCTTTAACAACTTAGCTAAGATAACATATTTTGATGCATTGCAACCATTTATAATATAAAAACATATATGAAGTAAAAAACAGCACACACACAATTCAACCATTCTTCAGAATATTCAATGTGATCAGCCTATTCAGATAAACTTTGGTCAATGATTGCCGAACAATGCAGGTGTAGTTTATAATCACAGTACAAGATAACAGCATAAAAGTTGAGTTATTATTTGGTGACAAATTTCAAATTGCCCAAATATCAGAGCTGGGCACGGAGATCTACAGTATAAGCAAATCTGCTAAGCTAAGCAATTTTAAACATAACAAGGCGGGCATTATAGTGCAAACTTAATTTTAAAAAAAATACAAAAGAAAATTCCAGCTAAAATTAAATAGCAAGGGAAAAAAAGCTTAAAAATTTCAGCAAGAGGGGAAAAAAAAAAAAAGATAGGAGACAGGATCTCATTCCTATTTTTCAATAATCTGCTTTAAATTCATTAGAATTAAGTGCTTTCACAATTGGCAATCAACGAACATACAAAGTAAGATCATAAATTGCAGAAGCTTATATTTTTATTTTAAAAAATTAACAGCTTAATACTATGATAGAGAACTTAACAGCTTTAATACTATGATTGTGAACTATAACCAAGTATAGAGGAAACAAATTCACTGTCACATCTATGATTAATGAATATGCATCTCATGGGGAAGCTCTTGAATTTAAATTCTCGCAGAATGAAAACCATTTAATAAAACTGAAATATTTTCATTTTTAGAATAAATTTTTTTAAATGCTTTTTGCACTAAATTCATACATAATAGGAAAAGACAAAGAACGAGTGCTAATTTATGATTATCTCAAAACATAGTAAAGTAACAAAATGCCAAAAAGCAGCAGGAATTTCAGCCAAAAATAAAAATACTATAATAATATTTCTCACAATGTATATGAAAATATATCTTCAATGCAATATAAAACTGCTAATGTATGAGAAATATGCAACAATCTCTTGCCAACTTTTTTTAAGGTGAAATTTTTTTTATATATATATGCAGAATGAGATACAATGCAACAAGATCAAAAATTTAAGAGGCATTTGCATACCAATTTTCAACATATTAATCTTTAATCTTTCAACATATCAATTTTTGCAGCGGGAAAAAAACTTTTTTAGAAATGTCAGAGATGTGTTTTAATTTTCTAAATCATTCATATCAAATACAATTACTTAACCTCATGCTATATTGAAAAGGGACATAAATAATGACGATCTGTTAAATTTTAAAATGAAAATATCTTCCTGTATAGCAACATCCAAGTTATGATTTGAATTCTCCACTCATTACTGTTAATTAAATTCTTTTAAATAGTCCAAAATCTCATTTCTTGAAAATTAATAAATAATACTTTAATTATCAGTAAACAAACAGTGATAAAAGCTTATACATATGATCCAAATTCTGAAAATTCATAGATTATGAATGAAAAAAAAATTCTGATTATGTTTTTAAAGTTGCAAAATTCTATAACTGATTATTTTAATTATTATACTGCAAACTGTATTTTATGTTCTTTAACATTTAACATTAGAAAATGGCAACAATTTTTGTCAAAGATCTATATATGATGCTTGTTTAACTTTTAAAAATTATATTGTCAAATATTTTACTAATGAGTCACATTAATTCCAAAAGATGAGCTTTCTTGAAACAAACCAGAATCGAAATACAAAACCTTGGCATCCCTCTATTAATTTATATTTTAATTATCACTGAAACTAATATACATCTATAAAATTTGAAAAACTTTTATATGTGGTTAAAGTATTCGAAAATGCCTTTTAAATTCTGTCCAACTTGTTTGCTTTTTAACAAAAATACTATATACTTCAGAATTAATCTTCAATTTTCTAATTAAAAATAAATGAAACTGAAATATTATAGATAAAATCATACATGTAAAAATATAAATAACATTTAAGTACTAAATGGTTTCAAGGAGAAATTAATATGTAATAATTTACTAAAGAGAAATTCTATCAATTACTTTTCTGAAAAAAATCACAGGAAAGTAATTATGAAATGGCATAATCATTAATTAATTAATGTGACATAAAGTTATATAACTATACTGATTTGCATTGCATTCCTTTGATCAGAATACATTAACTTTTGGTAACTTCTTTCAAATAGTTAACAATTTTAAACTAAGAACAATGTTATTGAGGCAAATGTAAATACAATTCAATATTGATAAAATTCTTTGGGTAACTAATATCATAGATATACACAACATGCCAGTTTCCTGTTGAAAGGACTGATAAAAAAATTTAGAATAGATTTAAATGCTTATAACATTATTTAACTTGCATTTTATATGACATCTATAAATGATTAATGAAATCTTTTATATCACGCAAGCACACATAATATATTTTTATACAAAGCTGAAATCTAACACTATAAACAGATGATGAATAGGTACAACTGAAAATAAAAATTGACATCAGTAAATAAAACTTATCTGAAGCAAAATTTCGTTCTGTTAATATATTTACAATAAGAGGTCATGATCAAGCCTGTGATTCATGGTCACCGTATCAGACATGTGACACACAGACGAGATGGCCCAATACAGTCATCGTGGCAGAAAGCTCCACACTTAAGACACATGACCATGGCTTTGAGATTACAAGCACAGTTATTGTCATTACCTGTAGAACCACTTCCACTACTACCGCCACTGTCTCCTCCAGTACTTGTGACAGCTCCCTCAATGCCAGATGATGCACCATTGATAACTGGACTTGACTGCAGTAAAGAACGAGGAGGGGTATCGCCAGTCGGTGTACCAACCGTACTGGCAAGTCCATTAGCAGATGGGAACATGACACCACCTGAAGCAATTGGGAGCTGTGTTGTGGCTGGCACAACTGAAACAGCTTGACTTGGCAGACTGCCACCTGATCCCCCAGTACATCCTTCTGGTAGAGAAAGATGATTTGTGACTGGAGGATAGTTCTGATAATCCGAGTTACACTGTTTATTCAGTGGATGGGGCAAGCTAGTTTCAGGAATAGGGTTTGATAATGGACGATTAATAGGAGTTGGAGATTGCATAGATAGAGCACTAGACGGAGTTGAAGCTGCTCGAGCTATTGGCGAATTTCTTGGACAGCCTGTAGTTAACGATACAGTTTTATCACTCGGTAAATCTTTGTTGACAGCAGGCTGTGGTGACTGATTTTCAGAGTTTGATAATCTTTCTGCAACTAAATGTTCAGTTTTTGCAGAAGAGTTGCTGCTTTCTTCATTGCACAGGGAAGATACAAACGGTACCACACTATCAGAACTCGAAGGTGATGAGGTAGGCACACTTTCTCCCTTCTCACAGTCTGACTTAGCGTCATCACTCTCGGGAGAATCAAAATATACTATAGGTGTAACTTTAGAACTTCGGTAATATGATTGACAACTCGCTGGTCTTTTCAGTGAACTGACTTCCACAGAAGAACTAACGTGCACAGGAGTAAAGTTTGAAGGAGCACTAAGAGGACGAGATGGTGGATCAAAGTGTTTCTCTACACTCTCGTTAGAATATGGTTCAGCACTATAAGTAGATATTTCTTCACACTGTGTTTTATCACATGAAGATGGTGAAGGTTCAGTTTCAGTTTCTGTGCTTGGAAGTTCTTCATTAGCTTTTTCCTGGGCACTTTCAATATCAAAGCTTGCATCTTTACTTTCAGTTGGGGATGGTTGGGACACAGCACAGGAAATACTTGAATTGTCAGCAGTAGAGGAATTACTGTTACCATCATCAATGAGAATTTCCTTTTCTGGTATGCTCTCCTCAGTGACTGTTA
The DNA here is from genome assembly GCF_947563725.1 of Argiope bruennichi. NCBI lineage: Eukaryota > Metazoa > Arthropoda > Arachnida > Araneae > Araneidae > Argiope > Argiope bruennichi. Next base: position 52,959,812 of record NC_079153.1, on the reverse strand, counting down.
GGTCATCAGGTATTACATTTTCAACCTCACTGGATGGTAAACTCAAGATGATGGTGCTGTCTTCATCAACCACTTGAGAATTCTGAGGATGAAAAACTAGTTAAGAGCCATCATATTGTTACACAGATTTTTTTTTTAACCATAAATTATCTCCCTCTTAGAAATGACAATATCAAAGCGAAAATTAAGAAAGTGGGCAAGTTCACGAAGCTTGATAAGTTAGATTTAAGTAAAAGAATGCAGAGGAGAAAGAATTCATCAGATGGATTATAAAGTATGTGATTTCTATATCCATTTTTATGGAATATTATAATATGGTTTTGAACTTTTTAATAATTCTTTAAGTTGAAGTTCAACAAAAGGTGATATCCAATGAAAATCTGGACCACACAGCATTTTCCAGACCTCCAGAGCCTGCATGAAAATGCAAACTGAGTGAAAAAAAACATTTTAAAGTAAAACATAAGAAATAATTAACAATAGCAGGTTAGATAAGTATTAAAAATTTAACAAATTTAAAGATTAAAAAACAGACAAAATTTGAATAACTGCAGTTAGAATATTTATCTAAAAAAATTCATTATATTTTTTGTTAGCATTCTGAAAGTTTGGAAAATGCAACTAATAAATCTCAATTAAAAAAAAAAGAACATAATTTAGTTAACTATTATAATAAGTGAAATATGAATACATTTGCTAATAAATAGAGCAAGATTAATATGCAATAAAAAAATCATTCGTCTTTATAACTTGATACTATTTATGAATGATACAGATTCTAAGTGATCTGCATTTCATACAGATTTGTTGAAATAATTCATTATTCAGTTATTATAAGCATCTTTATATTTTGACAATCTAAAGTTTAATCTATCAGTTTTTATATTAAAGTCAGCTTCATATTTATGATAAAACAATTTCAGTAGAAATTTCCTCAAACTGAAAAAATGGCTTTGCATCTGAAAAAATAAATATGAAATTCATATTTTAAAATTACAAGAGAAGTTTGAAGTGCGAAAATAATTTTCTAACACACACACACACAAAAAGTATTGCATGACTTTCTTTGTAGGTTAATTTATAACAATTACATTAAACTTTGCAACATTATATTTATTACACAATTGCAGCTGCTATTATACAATGATTCTGCACTAAACCTAAACATACATTAAGCTTCCTACTCAATAACATTGCTACAAAATCTGAAATGAATGATCAACCTGGAAGTTAAACTATCTGCCAAGGTATTATTGATACAAAGATAAATTTTGTTTTCTTGTAAATTAATCATTTATCAAATCAATTTTCAATAAAAATTATTTTCATAATATACATAGGAAAGTTAAATTTACAGAACTGATAAAATTATCAACCAACCATTTATCAACTTTATAATTTTACTTGTGTCAGTATAAATAAAAATCCTTTAGATATTAGCACATGTGTAGAAAATAATTAATATGTGTACAATTAATATTTGAGGCCAAATAGCATCTAAAAATGTGCTATTCACATTGAACAAGAAACTAATATACAAAGAAGATTACAAAGTACTTATACAAGAAGATTTAATAGGATGGGAAGGGGTGAATGTAGAATAACAACTTGAACTGCTTAAATAAAACATATCCAAAATATTTTAAAAGCATATATGTGCAAAGGAGATGTTAAATGCAATTTTCCCTGTAATTTCTCCAGCACAACAATCTATATTATGTCTTTTGAAAATTTTGGCGTACTTAAAACATCAAACTAAAAGAAATCAATGCGTACTTAAAGCATCAAACTAAAAGAAATCAATAACAGCTTTGTTATACTTTAATGAAAACTCTAAAACTAAATTTTCCATAAGAACATTAGAGGACAATTTGAAACTAGCATTAGTGGGAGGTTAGTTTTTACGAATTAAAATTCTTCTCTGTTATAAACAACAAAATAGAATAAAATACCTTCAGATACATAGGCTACAAAAATGAAAATAATAACTTTAAGTATAATTGTATTTTAAATTAAGAGTGATATAATAAAGACTAATCAAACATAATTTCCATAAGATTTGCCCTAAAATCCTTGAAATTGGCATGATGACAAACTACCTCACAGTAGATTATTCATTTAGAGGGGGGGGGGACATTTTTGCACTCTGTCTTACGATTAGCACACCATAAATACTGGGGGGGGGGAACTCTGAAAGATTATTTCTTGTTTTCAGTACATGAAAGGCCAATTCAGCCTAAATAAATAACATTACACAAGTGCCATCAATCAAGCTTCTTGCATTTCAGAATGGGCCAACAATTTACTTCTATGTATAAAATAATTAAAATACATTTTTAAAAAAAATGTAATAGTATATAATAACTTTCTGGAAAATTCTACAAGATTTATTATGCACAATCAAGTGCAAAGGAAGGACATTATTCTTAACCTTAAAAAAAAAGACAAAATAATTAAATGTAGGTTTGTTTATAATGTACATTTAATAAGATGGAAAAACACATTATAATCAAATAACTAACTCAATGCTTCTAATCTCAAACTATATATGCCAATTTATATAATCAGTTTGAGGTTTAAGAAATGAAAATTTCAGGTAAAGAATTATCATCTTTGTTCATCAGCCTGACAGAAGATAAAAACAAACTACATGCACCACTTCTCGTAACAAAATTTACAAAAGAATCAAACTTTTGTTATGAAACAACATGCTAATGAAGTAAAATTTCTTTATTTCATGCATATGTCTACACTAATGACATTTAATATTTTAATTTAATTATAATTAATTATAGTATTGTCATTTTAAAACAGTATGAAGATTGTTTTCAGATTGACTCCTCAATTTTGAACCATGTTCAGATCACAAAAATGATATCTGAGCCCTACTTTTAATTTTTTCTCCATCAAAAAATATAAAAATTTTAATTACTGCCCGATTTTGATATTTTTATTATGCAACGAATAATAAAAGAATCCCATGTCAGGATAAAATTAATATAATAACTTTGATAATATGGACATATCCAATTAACAAGGTATTTCAAATAAGGAAATAAGCCCAATTTTTTTTTTTAAATACAAATTATTTCAAATACCTGTATTTAGACAACTGAGATTACAACATTAAAGCTTAATCATAATATTCCGTTTTACAGTTATCTGTATTTTGTGCACTTGTTTTAGTGAAGTTAACACATTTTAAAATTATATTCAGCCTTTTTCTGCTGTGATACATGTTTTTAAAAAATAAGATTTGGAGGATAAATATGTTGAAAAGTTATTTCAAGCATTAACAGTTCACTAGTTGTCAAAATTAACAGTCCTAGGTTACTTATCAAAATTAATGAGAAATGATACTAATAATGAAATATTTACAAAAATGCAGTTATGCATATTGCTCATAGCTTTTCCAGGTAAATGTAAAACCTATCACCAGATATTAAGCAAAAGGCACCAACACCAAAATTATTACAAAAGTAATCTCAAAGATTTCATCATTCAATGAGAAACACATAAAAGGAGGAAACTTACATTAAAGGATTGCTGCAAGCTTGATGAATCGGAATCAAGACAATCGGAAGGTAAACAACTCGTATCTTTTTGTAACGAGCTGGAGACTACATTAGTTTCTGTAATTTCACAATTAGAATTAAAGGAGGCAGAATCCCGAGAGGTAACATGCTCTGAAGGAGTGGCAGAATTCTCATTGCTATCATCAGAAGTTTCATCTTTGACAAGAGGAGAATAATCTGGACAAGTAATATTCATCGAGCTGCTGGATTCTGGATCTTCCACAGTAGTATCTTCCTCAACAGGAGATGTGTCCTTGAGATCTTCCGAGGATGGAGCAGGAGATGCAACAAGAGATGGTGAAGCATCAGCCAATTCTGCTGGTAGGGGAGATTCAACTAAAAAGGCTTCAGGCTCCTCGACACTTGTAGAGTCGGCTGCCATGCGTACGGGGAGATTCAAATTGAATTGCGTTTCTGCCTCTTCCATTTTATCACTTTCGGGATTCTCTCCCAAGGATTCTAGGGAGGAGACTTCAGCATTAGAGCAGGTGTTAGAGGTTTCTAGCAAGTTAATGGTGGAGGAAACAGAGTTAAGCGCAAAGGTAGGAACAGTAGTGGGTAGGCATGTTGTTAGCAGCAACTGATTTGAAGAAGATGGAACCTCGTGCATATTTACATTATTAGATTCCACATTTGGAGTGTCTGGTTTAACAACAGAATTTTCTGTTGACGAATCACTGGCTGGCTCATTTAGCATTGATATGCCTGATGTAGTAACTGATGAAGTTACCATAGATGCCGCATCACATGCTTGAAGTTCAGCTGCAGCTTCAGTGACTGCAGTAGCAGGCTCTTTCTTATTATTTGACTCTTTACATATTTGATAAGAACGTTCTAAATTTGCACTTCCATCACTACGTCCAGAGTTCTTTTTACCACTACCAGATCTAATCACAGGAATTGAGCGAATAGTAATTGGAGGAACTAAGCTTTGGCTAGGTGCCTGTAAAGAAGGAAAAATTGTTTATATACACTAGTAGAAAATCTGTTCCAAATTAAAAACGTGAATAACAAAGAAAATTAAACAAAATATTCATTTTAAAAGGTACTTTGACTTCCATAACTGGGGTTTTTATTCCCCTTCTTTTTCCACTCTTGTTTAATATACAAAATAAATCAGTTTTGATTTTTTCAAAATTAAAATTTTTACAAAACAAATTAAGAGAGATGTTTAAAAGAACTTACAGTTGTTTGAACTACTGTTACAGAGAGTGAAATAGGAATGACAGACGAATCTGCACAAAAAGTCTGAAAAAAAGAAAAAGGAATCAATATTTCCAAAAGCTAACATTAGAAAAACCTTCGTCTTTTTTATTCATTTACAAATTACTAACCTCTCTAGGAGAGTCAATTTCTTCAATTGAATGAGAAGGTGAAGGCATTGATGTGACTGATGAGGGACAAGGAGATGGACAAGGAGAGTGTTGAGTAATGGTCTGAAGGGATTCTTCAGATGATTCTACAAATATATTCAATTCTATTTTAACCCAATTATATTTAAAATCTACTAAACAAAATTTAACATAACTTGCAAAGAAAATCATTCACTAGAAACAAGCAATATATTAATAAAAACAATATCAATTAGTAATGAACCTAATAACAAAATAGAATTCTTTAATCTCTTACCTTTACTTTAACAAGCAAAATCCTATAAATAATAATAATTGAAAATGCATTATAAAGAATTTTTAAACTTTGTCGGTATTAAAGATAAAAATGACTAACTATTTTAAATAAAATATTTGCTAAAAAAAATGTGCAGTCTCTTTGGTGGAATCAAAGTAAATAAGTATATTTTTGTTATTAAGCATTAAAGAAAATGCTTCTACTGGATATATAAAAAGGCAATTTAACTTTTAAGCAAGTTGCTATATAAAAAAAAATCTCAATATTAAATTTTTTATCAGAAACATGAGAATGCCCAGATTTAAGAAATTTTTAATTCAAATAAATAAAATTTCACATTAAAAAAAAATTTCTTCAGAAATCTATTTGGAAGGAATAGCAATCATACTTCTCTTTCTTTAAACATAATATATTGTATCTAAACTTCACATTTAATAAAAAGCATGAAATTAATCAATCAAGATTCAAATACCTCATATTTTAGGTATCCCTATGTTCCTGATTATTTAAAAAAATTAATAGAATGCATTAAAATCTGCTAGCTTTCTTTTAAGTATTTTTAAATTGAATTCATTTTATTTTTAAATTACAAAACATAAAAATTATACCACAAAAAAAATATTTTAACTCAAAATCTCATCGTAATGGCATACTAAGTATATAAGAGAAATCTTCAAAAGATTATTTTTTAAAATAATAATTAATGCTACTGTGGAAAATACATAAAAGGGCAAACTGAAGCTAAACTTAAATTATTTTATTCAAAGTATAAATGACTATAAAAGTATCTAAATTTTTTAAAATTAATTAATAGTTCAGCACAAATTTTAGCGATATGTAAATGTCGATTTCATACTACTACTCTGCAAGAATGATTTCTGTCATCAAATTGTAAAATGGATATTACCTTGATATTAACTAAACCATAAATAGAAAGACAAACAAAAATTAAAAATGAAAAGACATACACCAAAACTAATCAAGATCAAGAGTAATTAAGATCTTAAATAACAAAGAATAGTTATTTTTTAAGGGTTATTTAAAAGTTATTTATTTAAGGCCATTAATATAAGCATAATAAAAGGAATTTAGCAATCTCACAAAAGTAACTAATAAAATCTAAAATCTACTACAGAAGAAATAATTTTCTTGCAGTTTCAAGAACTTCTTTTCATAATTTCTTTTTAGCTATCTCCCTTCTTCATGCTGTTCATTCTCAAGTGACTTTGGTAATATTTTCATCCATGTGTAAGCAATTTTTTTAAGTCACCATGAGACATAAACGAATGTCATTTGATAAGTTTGGAGAAAAGTTGATGCAATATTCAATGCAATGTTTTAGATAACACTAGCAAAGACTTGTGAAAATGACAGTTGGATATAGATGGTAAAATTTAACAAGTTGGTCAGCAGCTCATCAAATATTTAAAAGAAAGAAAAAAAAAAAACCTTGAAGAAATATTCACATAAAAATCAATATAAAGATTGTTTTTTTTTTTTTTTTAATTTTAAAAATTAACATTTAGAAAGGGGAATACCTGGTGATTCAGAAGAATTTGAGGATATTGTTTCTGAAACCTTCAGTTTTTTACTTGGTGGATCATATAGATTTTCACTGCTTTCTTCAATGATTGAGGTATCAATATCTGAAGCTTCATTATAAAGAGGTGAATCCACAGAAGGATGATTTTCATCTGAATGTGAAGGCGACTGGAAAAGAAAAATGCATGGCTAATTAGCTATTTTTTAAATGAGTAAATATGCTATTTGTGGCAATACATTTGCCTATAAAATATTTCCATCAAGCACATATGATCCATGAAAACAGGATTATAATATCATGAATATAGCTAGTTCTTATAAAAGAATAAAAAACCTAATTAATTCTCAAAAATCATAATTTAAATTTAAATCAAATGTAAATCAAAGATTTCAGTACATTTATTTCAAAATATGTTAAAAACATTAAGATAAATATAAAACAAAATTCCAAATCTTTAGTAAATATTTAACAATCAGTTGAAAGCAATTTTAAAAATTAGTAATTATTTATAAAATGATTTTAAAATCGCTTTATAAATATATATCAAGTTGAGTAAAAAGTTTTCTGCCAGTTCCCCCTCCCTTAAATGATAAATACATATAAAAACAGCAAAGCTAATGAGGATAGTAATATCCATTTCTATCTATAATATCTGCCAACATTTTGACAAATTCCAATCCTTTCTGTAAAGAACTGTGACATATACGGGTCCAGAAATAGGTAAACCTCATTTATGATCTTATTTTAATTGAATCAGGCATCATCAGGATGCAACTACAGATGTGAAAACACATTAAAGTCCAAAGAAGCCATATCTATGCTGATGGTGGATCTTGTATTAAATACCACTCTAGATGGTATCTGGTCAGTCATTATACTAAAACGTCCAAGAACGTTTTCTTGATGAAAAAGAACTATATGCCTTCTCAACTCTGATTTTATTTACATTTTATTTATTTATTTTCGTTTTACTTATTTATTTTATTTGCTTCTTGTGAATGACATCACAAACTTTGATTAGCATGATGCTGTATATTACGTTGATAATATGTCTGCACTTTATAGGTGCTCTTTATACATAATTCCACAATAATCCCCTCAGAAACTAGGAAACATTTTCTTGTTCTAGGATACTAGGCTCATCTTGCAACTGATCTGTTGATTCTTCAGGAGCTAATAACTCTCCTGTATAATTTGTATTGTTGTAGTATAAGCATTTTTCATCACAGGTCCCAATTCTACGCAAATTTCTTTTTCTTTCCTTTGATCTCTGAGCTTTTCTTTTTCCCTCCCCCTTTTCCCTTGTATTTGGCTTCAATAGTTAATTTTTGAAGCATCCAATGAAGAAACTTAAATGGCAGATTTATGCATTTAAGAATGTTAATTATTGTTTTTTTGGCAAGCGCTAAGCTCTAGTACAATAGTCCATGTTAAAATACTTTTGCTATGATCAACAATTTGCTCTAACTGCTTATCATCAACTTTAGATAGAAAATGCTTCATCTGCAATGGTGAAATTTCCAGTTTTAAGCTTCTGAAACCAAACTTAAACCATATCATAAAAAGTAGTATTGATCCTTAAATTTGCACAATTTTTTCTGGTAGCATTCAATTACACTAAGGCTTGTTAGGGAGTTTCTACTACATAATTGTTTTGATCTGTTGACATGGCAGCACTATTTTCAACATTTTTTTTTTTTTTGATGGACAAGATAATAAATTTTTAACAAACAAATTGCAAAGTCATGTAATTAGAATTTAAATTACAAAATAATATAAGAAACAAAACATGACGGTGAAAAAATATCAGGATCCAGTGAACGCTCCAAAATATTATAAAATGTTTCATACTTTAAAAAAAACTATTATTTTTTTAATTTTATGTTACTTAATTATTGTTCATTAATAATATATGTCAACCTGACAAAATGTTATATAGCAATATGAATTTCAAAATAAAATGTTCTGAATCTAAGCTGACACATAACAGTTTAGTTAAATAAAATTAAATAGTATTTTTAAATACATGAAATTCTGTTTCATTTGCATATTAAGAGGCTAATATAGAAAACAAAAAGCATTTTTCATATACTATACTGTTTATAATTTCTGAAAGGGCAACTAAGCTTCATAGATACAAAGGATACATAGATTATGCATGATTATATTAATCATTCCATATGCTGTAAATGGTTTAGATAGTTTTCTGAAAATTATTTTAATCTAGGCAATGAATGTGTCATGTTCTAAATGATCATTTGAAACTGACAAAGTAAAATATGAGTGTTAATTTGAAACTAAACAACCTAAAACAACTCGAGGTTTAGGAGAATTTCTTGAATCAACCAATCAATAACATCCAAGTAATTATATCAAAACTATGAATGATAATACGATTTACCCAAGATAACAATACTCAGACAATGAAAAATAAATAGTAATGCTATACATAAAATCCATACAACAATGTGCAGGACATGATTTAAGCACAAAAATGCCCACTCAACTAGACAAAATATCACTTTAGATTCGAAAAAGATTAAGGTCTGCAACTGATGGAATTGGAACTGAACCATTTATTATAGTTGAAGCTATTAAGTGAAAATAAGCCTGTTTAATTCAAAGAATCACTGTTCAGAAAGATACGAATTAAAGAGAACAGTTGTCCAAAAATGACCTGAATCAGCAAGAGAAAGCAAACTGCATTCTAACAAGACAATGTTAGATAACATGTTTTAGGCTATTTAAAATAAATTTTTGTAACTAGAATAAGAAGTTTCTACACATCCTCTATAATTTCTTAGACTTTCACCTTTCACATTCCATTTATTTTAATCGCTTCAGACAGACTGAATGACAAAAACTTCACATCCTTTGAAGATCTAAAAACACTTGTAGATCCCCCCCCCTCCCAAGATTTTTTAGACAAAAACTTTAAAATTTCTAAAAATGTGGGATTATGCAAATATCTGAGAGTTGGGGGGGGTAATTAGCAGAAAACCACATAATGTTGATTAAACGCAATTTTTAATTTAAAAATTTTTTAATGATTATAAAAAAAGGAGTTTTTAAAAAAAATCAATCTGCTAAATGCTTAAAATTTTCAAGCTCTACAACTGAAAAAAAATTTTTTAAGAATGATATTTACTACAATTATAATACTAATTTCTCAGAAAATTGCCAACTTTCCTATATCAAAAAAGAAAGAAAAGGAGTCAGAAATGCATGCAAATCATACTTACATCTTGATCTGGTAGATGCCTATGTTTAGACAAACTAGAATTTAGTCGACTCTTCCGAACTACTGGTTTAATTTTTATAGTTGGCACATGTTTGGTTTGGGTGTTCAAAGACGACTTTAACTGGGAATTTATCAGAAATGGAGAAGATTTGTTTTGATCTGGAAACTCAGACATAGAACTGCAAAACAATGTGCATATTTTAATAGAACTGAACATGCAAAATAATTTCTTAACTACAAAATTCTATAATAACATCACACAAGGAAAATTTTAATAAAAATTACCATAATTTTTTATTGTATCAGATTGCTTGATTTTTATTACCCTTTACTTCCCCTTCAATTACAGAAGACAATGCATGAAAAATTATACACTCAGTTGTAAAACAAACATTCAGGATTAAGATATCAATTAGAAAAATAAAATAAAATACAGGAATGGGAAAAAGTTTACTATAAGGGAAAATTAATAAAACATTAGCAAATACTTTAAGTGTTTCACTAAAAGAAGTATTAATTACAGATTAACTTCAGAATATGAGAGAGCCACTTCAGGATAAGTCAGAAAAATCTTAAATTTAAAGAGTAACCATGGGCTGCCCTAATTCGCAATTCAAATAAATAAATAGAAATACATTATTTTTTTAAGTCTTAAGTCAATGAAATTAATGATTCCTGAATATTTCAAAATCTTAAAAAGACCACTTCCTATTGGAAAAATAATATATATCATTTAACATTCTGCTCAGAATTAACCACACAAAATTAATAAATTCAGTTCATATGCAAATAGAATTTACTTCACAAGTATTTATTTTTATCTGTATAGGTAGTAATCAATTTAGTATAAACAGTTCTTATAATAAAATTTTAGAGGGAAGAAATTTTAAAACAGTTTATTACATCTGTCATTATCAAAAGAAAAAAAGGTGGAGGACTATGGTTCATAAAAGAGCTGGAAAGTCTAGAAAACTATTTTAAATATTACGATAGGATAACTAGTAAATATTTTATTCAAAATAATTAAGATAATAAATGAAAAAGCAAGTGTTAAAAAATAGATGTGACAGCTTTAATAAAGAGGATAAATAATGGTTATTATACAGAAAATTCAAAATGTTTTATAAAGTATTCAAAAAGAAAATTTTTTCAGAAGCTGTTTACACATTTTTAGGTTGACTGTAGAGTAAAAATAAATATCAACTACATTTTTTAAAACTCGTGGTAACAGCTTACTTTAAACAATTGCAGTTACTTCTTATAAATAATATTTTCTCAAACTCATAAGGTAAAAAAAGGTATAATAACTTTTAATATTAATTTACATTAAATAAAAGGCTGTTATTATTGCCATACTCTGGATACAGAGAAAATTTTTGGTTTCATCTTCCAACAAAGTGCCATATAGCCATTTTTTCCTTTTTTTGAGTTACATTTTATGTATTTGTCTACCAGTCATAACTTTAAAGAAAACCCCTGAAAATTGAAACAAAAGTTCAGAAAAAGATATTAGATTGCTTTTTTAAAAAAGAACAACTTAACTTCAAACTTTTTTTTCTAAGCATGTGTAAACAGAATCTAAAATTTAAGAGAAAGCAAACATTTAAATTCAAGACCATTTAGAAAATAATTACTTCAGCTTAACCTATCAACAGATTTAAAATATTTTAACAAATTGAATTTTCAGAATGTCTGAATATTATTATATTTATTCCTCTTATTTATTCCTAAATTCTAAAATTAAGAAAGACCTACTTAAGAACATTTGAAAAATACAACTAAGGAGTTTTCATGATTCATGCATTTTTACAAAATTTTAAAGAGCTGATTACAGCTCAAATCCCTTTTTAATTTTGATTCTCGGTAAGAAACATCAAGAATGATACAAATGTAAATAAACTTATCTGCACGAAGGGTCAAGAGTAACCCATGGTCAACCGACTTACATTCACATAACGCCAATGTTGCATCCAAAGGACACCATGGATCAAGAAGTATTGTTATGTTTTGGATATTCATAATGACAATTGACAAATAGGGAAATGTCAATTGATCTAAGAGCCACGCCTTACCTTGGATTTTTGAAAAGAACCTAAAAAACAACTTTTTCATCGCATATATGTGTTAAAGTATAAATTTAGAGGAAAGATAGTTCTGTCTACAAAATTAGCTCATATGAAAAATAAGTATTGCTACAAAACTAAATCAATTATATTCATCCTTATCAATAAAAAAGCATCATTAACTACAGAGTTATTATAAACCAACTTACTTATAACCCCATACAGGCTCAAAATTGTGAATCTGAAAACAAACAAACAAAAAAAATTAACACTTTATATTAATGATAAATTATTGCTATTATTTTAAACATATAAATATACTTTTAAAAGTTGCAAAAAAACCCCTCCTAATAAAAATTTAAAAGTAGTTTTTAGCAAAACAAAATTTTCAAGATGTAGCACATAATTTCAAGGTTTCTCAAGTAATATTCTTTATAGTCTACTCATAACAATTATAAGTTAATAACTAATTTATTTTTTGCTTTTATCTAAAATTTCTCAGATAAATGTTTTGACACAATAAATTTCAAAATAAAAACAACAATTAACAAACAACTTTAACAGCTTTATAACAATATAATGTTTAAATATTAAATAAACATTTATTCATCTTGTATTAAAACTGCTATGACTGTAATTGCTTTTTAATTAAATATATCGTTTTTTTAAAGAAGTTACATGATTCTGGGCACCTGTCAATGTGGTGGGTGTTTGTTAAGATAGATATATGAAAATATCCATAAATCTATTATTAACACATAATCAATTTCCAAAGAAGATATCAAATGCAGTCCTACCTTCCAAGGATCAAGCTTGCTGTGATCACGCTCAGCTTCACCTTTTAATTTCATCTGGTTTTCTGGAGTAAATTCTCCTTCTTGAAGACGCCGCTTCCATTCCTGACATGCTCTAGCAAAAAATTCATTGCTCAAAGCAGTTGCAGTAAGTCTGACAGAATAATCAGATCCTATTATTCTGTCAGCGTGAGGTAATAATTGAACCAATCGATATTGATACACAGGAGGTAACGATGCAAATGTATGTTTATTTAAAAGTGCCTGGAATTTAAAAAATATTATTGAGCTTTTTAAAATATAGACAAAAATATAATGCTTTATTTCTGAAACATACACACACAAATACAGTTTTTAGTAGAATATCCACTATCATAAAATACACTCGAGTCCATGTGTTGATAAGATAAAATCAAAATTCCAATTTCTATATACAAAATTAATAAATAATTGAATAGGAATAGGAATTGCTGTTGAATAGGAATAAGAGACATTACTGCTTGGTTGGAGAATATAAGAAGATTTTTTTTTAACATGACAAGCATATAAATCGCACAACAGGATAAATGGTTAAGCTGAGTACAGCAGGGGGGGGGGATTGTGCATCCATTTTGAAATGATTTGTTTCTTCTTGGTGTAGCAAATGCTATGAATCAAAGAAATCAAAGAATACATGTAGATAATCTTACCCATGGAAGAATAATAGAAAAATTAGAAAGCCATTCCATCAGAGGTGTTAGTAATGATTTACTAAAAGTCAAAAATGTTAGAAGATAGATACGAACAGAATTTTACAAAAATGGAACAATTATTAGGTGTTCAGAAATGTAACTATTTTGATTTGATTGTCTATAAACCAATCAATTTCAATATTTTTGACAAAAGGAAGAAATGCAAGTATTGAAAAGAACATGTCAAGGGAACTTTTAAGCAGTGGTTATTTTGTATTAAGCATGACTGAGAGCAAGATCTTGTTTATGATAGAATTCAAAGCAGAAATCTGGAACTGACAATTCTTTTGCCATCATTTTATAAGCTGGACATTAGAGCACCAATGGTCTCGGCAGGTATAAAGCAAAATAAATGTATACAATTTTACAACAAGGAAAAGAGAACTATGATATCCCATATTATTTCCTAAATGTTATATTGCCACATATACATGATTTTCAGAGTCCTATTGGAAATTGTTTCATGTTCATGGATGATGATGTCCATTGTCATTGTGCAGCATATGCTGATAATCTTCAAGAGATACTTTGGGGGAAAAAAGTGGCAGGAGAGGGGGGTGATAAAATTACAATCTATAGTTAGCAAAAAAGATCTTCTGTTGATACTTATATGAAAAAGTCAGAATTGAAATCCAATTCACAAGGATAATCAACTCAAGATTGATATCCTTTGCTGAAGTTTGTGTAAATTTTAAATTTATGCTTGCATTAATATAAAAAAAACAGTATTTTTAATTTTTTTAACACAGTGAAGTAAAATTTAAATGTTTTAGGAATTTCATTACAAAATAATAATAAACTCTTAGGCTTTATAGAAAAATAACTTAAGATAATATTCCAAATAGTTAAATGACATCATCAAGGCTACATCATTGTGCCTAGAATTTATTGCAATGGCCTGGTACTGCTAAGGTTAAATTCAAAAGCATAACACAACTTATTTTATAAAAGAGCGTAAATGTAAAAAAATAAAAGAAAGTAACTTTCAATAAATTTTACATTCAGTTTCAGAAGAAGTATAATTTTTAATTATAGTGTTTCAGAAATTAATTACCATACCAAAAGGTAAAAATTTCCAAATATGTGCAAAATACGAACATAAATTTAAAATTATAACAATTACTCTCTCATTCCTATTACTCCTATCAAAATCTTTAACAAAATGTGCAGCAAATAATGCACACTGACAAGTAATCTATTTTAAATGTAAAATTTCAATTCTCTATTTAAAAATTGTACAACAAATTAAGAGTAAGTGAGATAAAAATTATTTCTTTCAATTGACATTTAAGTTAGGTGAAAAAAATAAGTGAGACATGCAACAGAAACTTAATAATGCACTAAATAAAATTTTTTTTAAATCACAAAATTTTATTTAATATGTGATTATTAAAAAATAAATATTAATATTTACCCTTAAATTGGTATTCACTAATATGGAATCAGGCGTTTCAATATTAATACATCCTTTTTTAGTTTGAGCAATCTGAGCAGCTATTAAAAAGACAATGAAATATCAATAAAAAATTCTGCTTTTGATAATTACAAGTTATCAATATCACTATAATTCTTACCTGTGCTAAGTTTCCTGTTAGATCTTTTCCTTGGCTAAAATAGGAAAGATTGTTCAATTAATACTATTATCAATAAGATTTAATAAAATAAAATAACTCATTGTAATGTAAATAAATTAAAAGAATCTATAAAAATATCATGAATCCAAAATGATAATTTTAAATAAGAAGCATTAAAATTGATACAAATTATTCTTTATTCAATTATCTTAGGAATATTTAAAGTTCACAGAGTATAAATTATTAATCTAGATATTGATTATTAGTAAGATGCACAAAGAGCATGAAAATTTTATGAATGGTTAATAATTTACTATTGAACTTTTAATTATCAATTATAAAAAGTTTCAAATTCTCAAAAAAATATTACATAAGAAAACTGAAATGCTCATGTAAGGAAAGGCAAACTATAAAACTATCTAAAAAAGAAATCCGTAGCAAATGTGAAAAAAATAAAAGATTTTTTTTTTTTTTATAATTACTGTAGAAAGAAATATAAATATTCACATACTTTGTGAATAACTAAAAAATTTGTCAAAATCAAATTATTCGGACAGAAATTTGGAGGACTGATGATTAATTATTCCAAACGAATAAGGTGCCAAAACCAACTTAAGATATATAACAAAATAATTATTATTTTTAATCCATATATTTATTTACCTTGAAACTCAGACCAGGTATAGAAGCAAGAAGTTCTCGCATTGTTTGAGGTTTATGTCTAGTACTTTCTCGAAGTGAAGTTTTCTCTAATGAACAGCGCCACCTCTCTTCTGGGACACAACCTTGCAAGTACATTTCACTCTCAGAAAATTTCAAAAGCAGTATTCAATAGTTTTCTATTCATTTCATTTAAAATTGCATAACAAAAGAGTTTCTCATATATAATTAATGATTAGAATTTAGAATAAAATATTAAAATTATTTAAAATATTTCAAAAGCAGTATTCAATAGTTTTCTATTCATTTCATTTAATAATGCATAACAAAACAGTTTCTCATATTTAATCAAAAATGATTAGAATTTAGAGTGAAATATTAAAATTATTTAAAATATAATTATTTTTTTTTAAATATATTTTGCTCAACTAAAATATCTAATTAGAAATTTACCAGCTCCTGCAGGAGCAGGTGGCAAGGACTTCATGATGATGCGAGGAATAGGAGGAGGTGCATTGCCACTAGCAGCGATGGCTGTATTTCTTCGTCTCCTCTTCTGCTGTTGTCTTAGTGCATGCTTTATTGCCCTTTGACTATGACTTTGTGAAACCTAAATTTAAGTTTATAAAAAAATTGCATTAAGATGCAGTAACGCCCATTGGATAGCTGGATTTATATAGAAATGAAAATATGCATAATAAATAAATAAATTATTTTGGTATCTACATCAATTTGAAAGCAGGCAGGGAAAAAAATGAAATGATTCATTTGAATTTCAGTCAAGATTTTATTAATTTTTCCACTTAAAAAAATGTTAAATTAAAAAAAAAATTATATGTATATGCATGCAGCATAGCCCCTAAGATTAAATGTTTTTGATGATATATAAGCTAGATTAAAGATCAAAAATAAAATAACCAGTATTTGACATTTCAATGCCCAGTTATGTACCATTAAAGTAGTAAGTAAATCCTTGTCTATTAACAATTTTCTTTAAGTTGGAAAAGCATCCAAATCAACAACATAAATCCATCAGTTAATCCCATTCAGTTAAGTAAAAAAAGGGGGGAGGGGTGCGGTCTTCTGTTTCCCGTCTTTAATAATACATTCAAAATATACTCCTGCCACCTAATCTTAGTGTGACTATCAAAGAAAAAAAAAATCAAAGCATCTTTATCTATTTTAAAGATTAAAACAACGGCTTTAATAAGCAATATATTGCATATTACATCTAATATGAATTATATTACCAATTATTAAATACACCAAGAATAAAATGTGTCATCAGAATGAAAATCAAATTATCAGGAAAAAAAATTCCTTAATGTGGAAAATTAGGTCCAAATTTTCCACATTCATTTGGTTACATTTTAATAAAAAGTTTATTAAATAATTAGAAATTCAAGTTTTAATTGGAAATTAATCTTTAAAAAATGCACTATCTGTACATCAAATTCTTCCAGAAAGGAGAAAAATAAAAACAGTTCTAATTAGTTAATACTGTTATTGCTAATTCAGAAACTTGACGATTGTACATAAGGGTGCTCTGAAGAAAAATTAAGGATTCTTGACATTTATTACTTTCTATATTGTTGCTATTAGTCCTTTCCTTATAACTGCCATTCTAATACAGTTCCAAAACTGAGCTTTCTTCAGTCAATGAGTAAATGTAAATAAAATAAATGAAGTTGATATTTTTTTAATATCGAAATAAGCGAAGACTATGAAGGTATGTTGATTGCAATTTAATGTAAAAATTATGATGGCAATGATTAGGGCTAAAGACTGCATATTATATATAACTTTGGCAGAAATATGTAATTAGAAATGAAGGAACAATTTTTATTACTCTTAATACACTGAGTAATTAATAGCTATTGCTATAACAAGTAAAATAAAATATTAAGCACTGTCAAAAAGCAATTGATTTTTAGCTGCATTTTATGACTTTTAAGCCCATGCAAGAGTGGGGGGAAAAAAACTGCATTTTTACATTTATCTTCTATTAGTAATTTTTCCACGGTATAATGACTTTTTTTCCCCACACTAGAATGAATAACTATCTAAAATCAAATTTTCCAAAACTTGCATAGATCCCCTTCAAAATTCTTGACAAATAAAACAATTAAAGTTGCATGGACCAAAATTAGGTACATTAGTTTAGGAGATGTTTTTTATTAAAATAAATATAAAAAATTAAACACATGCACAAAAATCTTTGAAAATTGCATAAAATTACAAATATTAATCTATATAATCTTTTTTTTTTTAAAAAAAAATTTTTGTTAGTATGAATGATTTATGATACCTTTGAAGGTGAGGAAACGGGTAGATTTGCAACTGAGGATTGATTGCACTTTTCTTTCTTAGGATCTTCTAAATTTTCACCATTTATTCTTCTCACTCGTGTATAATATTCATTTTTGTAAGTAAGAGGTTTGACTGTAAGCTGGTCAGCTTTATGAAGGAGAGATTCATCTGTTTGATGATTGCATATAGAATTATTGTTCAGAGCAGTTAAATTCTTATAACCAGGAGGTAGTCGTACATAAAGAACTGAAAATAAAAGTACTTAATCAGAACATTTTTATTTCAATAATATAATAAAGTCATATATAGAGGCAATACAATAAATAACAATACACAATTTATTTAAAATTTTACTTAGAAAATTTGATTCTTACTTTTATTTCATAATAATCTTTTCCAAATAATTATTCCATATTCATTTCATTAATTTAAAGAAATCCACATGTGAAGCTTTTTTCCAAACGTAGGAGATGTTTTTAAGTTGTTTTTTGTTGCTATTTAATTAGATTGCTCATCGTGAAATTAAAAATTATAAAAGCCAGAAGAAAAAAAAAAAAAGAAGAAAAAAAAAAAAGGAAAGATGACTGGATGTAACAAATTGTACAGCAAAAAAAAAAAAAAAAAACGATACAGCTACCTCGATCTTTTTTCCTTCCAGGTGATAAAGAGGCCCCTGAATCTTGATCTGAATCACCAGGATCAAAATCTTGTCCACTTTCATCTTCATCAACTTCCATTTTTATACCCCCTTCAGGAATATTACTCTGCAAAAGTTTTTATGCAAATAAGTAAAATCTAACTCGAAAATAAATTTTAAAAAATAATAATTTTTTTAAAAAAAACTATTTTTCTCAGCTTTCAAAAAGTTTCAATTCAGCATTCGCTTGACATGATTTTAAAAAGTAAATCAAATGAACCAGAAATTTCAGAAATTAAAGATTCAGAAAACATTTTAAACTCTTCAGAAAATTTATTCATTTGTGAAAGTAAACAGGCAATTTTCTAAAAAGGCATGAAAGATAAATATATATTCAAAGTATATTAGATATGCATGTTTTAAAGTAAGTAAACTGATTATGGTTATAATTATCACCATAAATAACTTTTAAGAATTAAAGAAACACAATTTTAAAAATAGTGATACCAAATGTAGTTGAATTCTATAATTTATATAATAAAAAAAATCACTTTCACCAAAAAAAAAATCAATAAATGTTTGAAGCTTTTTTGAGCAATAGTAGTAGTCCAACTTTTGAAAAATAAATTTCTAGTTTTTGATGGTGAGGAATAAAAAAAGCATAACTTGCTATTATTGTCTTAAGTAAGAATTTTTTTCTAAATTGCAACTTAATAAATCTTGCAAAATAGGAACTAGAATAACAACAAAAAATGAGTTCTATTAAAACATATTTTGCAATATGTTATGTGGCATAAGTAGATTTCTAATGATTTGCCTTTATGTATGTGTGAGTATATGTACTTTACTTATTATAGGTAGTGGTGGTGCACAACTCACTCTGTTCCTCAACCCCTAATAAGAAACAATTTTAATTCTTTTCAGATCCCTACATGATTCTAACTCACTTTAGCTTGAAAAAATTGGCAATGTTCCAGTAATTCAGAAATTTCGATCCATAAATTGATTATGCAGTCAAACTTGTTTTTGTACAGTCCTTTTTTTATGCAGTATATGAATTCCAACAGTGATGACACTGTAACATGTTGCAATGTTTTCTATTAGAATACATCCAGTCACTAATACAAAGTGTATGATATATAATGTATATATGTATCATATAATTTCAATATTCCAAAATAATACATTGAAAAAATAAATCAACTTTAATATCTTCAAGTAATGAGAGTGATTTTGAACCAGTCCATCACAAGATGATGCACATTTTGGATTACGATCAATAGTATTGAATTATAAACATTTTGAAAATTTCTCTGTGTTTAAGATGAGAAATTAAATTTAAAAAAAAGATATTTCCATGTGAAATTTAATGATTTTATTTGGAAAACATTTCTTATTATTATAAAAACTTTCACCAGATTTTCGAAATGTGACTTTTTTTTATGTGCCTCCCCCCCTCCTTCCCTTTTCTTTAATTTTAAAAAACATTTTGCGAGATTTCTTAAATTCTTTTTTTTTTTTTTAATATATAGTAAAAAATTATTTGTAACAGCTATTTATGAAGTTTTGGAATATTTTTTTGTGCAGTTTCTTTTATGCAGTTCCTATTTAAAAAACAGGTTAAGCAGTACATCTCTATTTTATCTATTCCAACTGGATTTTTATATGAATGATTCATCGCTTTCTTTTGCAATAAAGTCTCATCTTTGATGATTTTGATTTATTATCAATTACACTGATATTTTTGCATTATCCCAAGGTGAAAGAAAGAAAAAATAAAACTTGTCCATGCGAGTTGATGCCAAATCATGATTAACAAATTCAAACTGATTTTGCATCCACATAATCATTTTATATAGAGAAAAATTGAACCAGCTGGCTTCGGTATTCAACTGCTTCATGGGATTGATGGTTGCTAATTGTTTCCTCAGCAAAATATTTTTAGATTCCAAATGTTGATAGATATATATCTTACATTATTTCAAATCCTTATACTGTTCTGTTTAGTATTCTTTGCACTTGCCTACTTTTCAGTCTACATCTTTATACATCCAATTATATTGCATGATAAAGCAGCAGTATTTTAAAATGCAGCCACTTTAAATTTCTATCATCATTGCTTGATTCAGAACTTAAACCTTAATTTTAACAACAATTCTTATTCTAACAATTTTAGAACTTAACAAGTCATATGTCTCAAATCATGGTACAAAAATAAAAGAGCTGATCCTAAAAAAAAAAAAAAAAAAAAAAAAAAAAAAAAAAGCAGTTAAGAATTGACAGACATGAATGTCAATCAAAGTTAACAATAATCAGGACATTCAAGGACTAAAAAAGATTTTTATGGTACAATTTGATTGAAATCCAATACCTATCTTTGGTGTGTGATAACCAGTAGAGTTTATGCCAAATATAAGAAAATAATCCAAATTCCTAAATGGAGATAATGACATATAATACTTAAGAAATGCAAAATGCAATGTATACATTTCTTACAATATTTTTCCTATTTTCTATAAGCTATTTTTTTTAAAAAAATGTTGTTTGTTTGTTACTGGATAATTCAAATTCTACTTGGAAGCTAGATGGACACTTTTTAGCATGGACCTAATGATTATAAGGTATGATGAATTAAATAGGACATAAACTAATTAATAAAATTCTAGAATTCGAACATGTCCTGTTATAGCAGTTTATAGATTCCTCAAATACTAAATGGATGCTATTTAACTACATTAAAATATTTTTTTCAATGTCGATTCTGGAATGTTGAGTTCTTGATTTCAGTTCATATATTTGCATCAGAGTAACTTAAAAAATAAGTTAAAATATCTTTTTCTGTATCATGTTCCCTATTCCTCCTTGAAAAAAATATAGATTCTGACTGTTATCACTAAACCATTCTGTAAACACACTTTATAGAAAAATATAGAAAATTTGGAAAATTATGTTTGTATCCTTCTACAACTATACCGTCTTTGTGATCATGAAAAGGATAAACAACATACTCAAACCTTTGCTGCTACCAAATTATGTCATTCTTTTAGAAGGCACACAAGTGTCAGCAAAGAGTTTTATTTTATTGTTAAGCATACCAATACTTCCCCAAGATATCTTAAATATTCAATTTTTCAAGTTTCTCTTCCTTTCTATATAAAATCAAAAAAGAATATTATGTAAGATTAGCAAATTAATTTGAAATCATGATGACTGGATGATGTACTAAAAAACATTTGTATACGACATTTTTTTTTCCTGCATTGAAAGAATTTTCATTTCTAATAATAGCATTCTAATAATAAATAGTATAGTTCTGTAAATTTCATATGTAAAAATAAGTAACTTAGTGCAAGCATTGATGAACATAAAAGAAACATTGCACTAACTGGTATCTTTACACTAAGGAGAACACATAAAAATTTAATTCTTTAGCATTTTAATATTAACCCCGGTCGAAACCAAAATGTTTCTATACAATTAATTGCCCACCTTATTTATTGAAATTTTGTAACTGAAAGTATCAGCTTAGGTGCAATATTTAGGAAAATAAAAGCTTGGTCCACTTTTTTGGGACACCTGTACATATGAATATAAAAGAAAATATTTTCACATAGTGAACTCTTTATTAAGCCAACTTATTTGATTGCATTAAAACTGTCTTTCAAAAAAAAATTAGGAAAATGGAAAATTTAATTTGAATTTTTTTAAAAAAAAGAATACTTACAGTTTTATAGCAAATTACATATAAAGTTGGTTCCCATTTTATCATAGATTTTTCTTATCTACAACTCTTTTTGTTCTCTAGTTTCAGGACCGAAAATGAAATTTCCATTTTTTTTTTTTTTTTTTTTACTTAGTAACTAATATTCACCTCTTGGTAGGAAGAAAATTTAGGGGAAATAATACCTAAACCTAAACAGAAATAGTTTAAAGCAATAAAATTAAAATTTTTTCTTCCCTGATTTAAAATTCCTGGTCACTAATCTATGTCCCGATTATCAAGATACAATTTTCTCAACTCCCTTCCCCTCTCCAAAGGATGTAGTTTTTAGCAGAATATTGGAAACTTTTGAGATAGCATTTAAAATAACAAATAATGTCTCTATGGGAGGGGGGGGGGAGGTCGGCTCAAAATTTTTCCAAAGGAAAATACTAAAATTATTGGACTAAGAGAAATATTCAAATAAGTAAATATTTAATCTTTCTTTTTATAATTTATGACATCTTTTGCAAAATTTAAAGTTGGAAGTTTTGATTATTTATAATAAAATTTGCTCACCCTGAATATAAGAGAATTTTTGAAAAAAGTAATCAATTTGAAAAATTACATAAAAAACTCTAAATTCTACAAACTGGGGGGGGGGAAGAATTATACACAACAAAAACCATATTTTGGAAAATTATATTAGTTTTACAATGAAAACTTTGTAATTTTGTCATAAACATTAACCCTGCTGTTCTGTTCATATTTACTTCATGTATGTAGCATTCAGGTCAATATGATCCTACTCAGAAAACTAACCTTTCTTGCAGTATAATTGAAAGGTGTCATTTAAGAAATGTTTTAAACAATAGTAATATAAGTTTAACAATAGATCTAATAATATAAAGCAGCTATAAAAATAACAAAAATATATTTGATATTGAAACTTATAATAATAACAGAAAGATATTCGAAACTGAAACTTACTTTTATTTACAATTTGAACAACAATATTTTACATGAGATTTGCAAATGTGATTCGTACAATTGCAGCATAACATATTAGTTTTGCAGTCATTGTTTGACAGACAGAGCTTTCACCTTGCACATTCGACACACAATGAAGTATTCTTTGCAAATTCCGATAATATGTTTTTCCTTTTTCTCTGTATTCATTTCACTATTTTTATTCAGTCCTCACTTCTTGGTAGGTGTGACCTTGCTACAATGTTTGGAAAAATGAGTGATTTTTCCCAGTTCTTCCAAAAATAACAGTCATTTAGTCAATTAGTTTTCATTCCATTCACTTCGTATTAAAGTCCATAGAACAAATGCATTCTATGCGGAAATTTCAAGCATGTTATAGAATACTATCATGGACCAGCGATTTGTTTATCTTTTACAAGTGTATGCATTTAAAAGTTGATCAAGATTATTCACAGCCCCTTTTGTTGAATTACAATCTAAGATCATTAATGGTTTTTGTCAGAGCTACTAATTTCTTTGTCATGATGCAAAGGGCTCATAAGAATAACATTCTTTTTTGAGATGTAGTTTACAACTGCTATGTCTTCTGTAACATAAAATAATGAGCTGTGAACTTCTTTGTTTGGCCTTTCTTCAGGAGGTTCTGATTTACTTTTTCTGATGGTGCCAAGCATAGTCATTTTTCGTTTTAGAAGAAGTTGTCCTATGTTGTAACATGTGAAAAAATTATCACATGTAATATTGCACCCCGAACACCCATATGATCACTCTCATGTTACTTGCATTCCTTAATTTTTCTCTGCCTTTGACTCTTGTTCTTTTCCAGTGTAAATTTGTGTTTTCAGTACATATGAAGTTTTATTGTCACATAAATTCTATTCTTTGGTCCCATATTTAGAGGCTTACTTTATATTGTTTGAAAGGACATAGGCCACAAAATCCTACTAATTGTTCATCTACAGTAATATTTTCATTCGGATTGTATAATTTTGGTAGAATTTCTATCCACTTTTCCCAGATATTTCGCAATGCAGCTAATTTATCGAAATTTCTTTTTTCTTGACGAATGGACTTATTATCAAAACAAATAACTCTCGATATGGTGCAAAATGTTTTGAGGGACATTGTCACACAAAATATATTTCTGCCAGTTTCTTTATCCCATAAGCTTTTTGTTGATTCTCCATATGATTTATAAACACCAGCTAACAATAATAATCCAATATATGCTTAAAAAGTTTTACTTTCAATATTTTTCCACTTTTTTCCATAAATCCTTTCTCTTTCAATATTAATCATATTTATGATTTCAATTTCAATTGTAGAATTGAATACTACCTCAAATGCACTTTTTATGTCTGATATCCTTGCCATTGAATATCCTGTGACCCCTGGAGTACTCTTTATAATAATAGCAGTGGTTGATTGAGAAGAAAGTGGCAGCAGATCAAATTTCAACTTGGATTGAATACTCCCTTTATAGTTCATTTGTTGAATAGCAGTATCAAAATCGTTGTCAGAACTTTTACTCTCAATTTCATCACTTGTATGATTTTCATACTCCAATACTTCTTCTGCGCTGTCAGAAACTTCTATTAGTTTAGCTATATCAGCGCGATTAAAATTTCTATGATTAGTCATTTTTTTCTCTCACATTCGCAGGCACAACTCTTTTACAACGTATGAGATAGTGAAATACAGCAGAAAAAAGAAACATTGCAATAAGAGCAAAGAGATTGGCCCCATGCTAACTGTATCAACTTTTGGACCTTGCACACACTCTCTTGTCACGTGACCAAATACATACGTCAACGAAACAGATTTCAAAAACGGATAAATTACATAAACTATTGTTATTCTCCTCTTTTGAATTATTCCAAACAAAAGTGTACATGTATGAGTAAAAATAAATGTTTTTTTTTTTTTTTTTTGCATTGGGTTATATTGACCCAAACGATACATTAGGTATAATTTGAAAAATATTCCTTCGAAATATGAATAATCCTAAATCCCTCTAGGAGTACATATATATATTATTTACTAAAGATGTCAAAAAGTTTCATAAAAATATCTCTGTACTATATATTTTTACATAGGTATAAATTTTATTTCGAGTCATATAGACCGAACAGAACAGCAAGGTTAAGTATTTAACCTTGTTTTTGTTTAGTAACAAAATTTTTAATGTAAGTAATTGTAGTATTTTTTATTTATTTATTTATTTTTTGTTCAGTAACAACAAAAAAAAATGCTAAATACAAAAATTTCAAAATAAAATTGACATTGTATATCAATTCCATATGCAAAATATTATATGAAACTAAAATTCTATACTCACTGCCAATCCAAAGACACTAGTACAGCCATCAACCCTATAAAACATGGCTTCTGGACCTCTAGAATGGACATGAAGCATTGCATTCAAACATGCCAAGGATGCTGGCCCACTAAAAAAGCAGATAAAATAAGTTTTAAATACAGCAAATTCTAAAACGTATTAAACGTATTCTCAAGCAATACCCAAGATAATATTAAATTTTAAACATTTATTTATTTAAGTAGAAATATCTGTACACATCTTTTTTCCCATAACAAAAAACGTGTCCTAAAATGTTATCACTATAATATTTACTGAACATTACACTTTTGTCAAATTCTAAATACACAAGATAACAGCAATAATGTCTTTTATGCCTCAGTCAAATACATATTTTTCTTTTGCAGAATATTGGAGAGAATGTTATTCCTTAAAAAAGTTCTTTTGCTAATAAAATGATAATCTAAAAATAAAAATGGATTCCCTTTTGCAATTTCAAGAAAAATTAATTTCGATTAATGAATGAATATGTAGCAAAATACATAATCAAACATTAGAATTAAAAAAAAAAAAAAAATAACATACCTAACGTCTTTTAATCCCTTCGCCCGGATAATATTAAATATATCTTTATGACCCATTGGAGTTTTAGGGTAGAGTTCCAGTGCCTGGAAGTAAAGACAATGACACTTAAATAATGCTTCATTATACATCTGATAAAATCAAAGAGAAATGTCATAATTTCACCAAATGAATATCCGCATGAAAAGCAAATCAATTCCCATTTGGAAACATTCAACTTTAAAGCTCACCCATAACATGGGTGGGGGGGAGGCAAAAAATTTAATGAAAATTCAGCTTGTATTTTGTGCTTAATAATACAGCCCCTTCACCCAAAAATATTTTTTGTTTGGTGGCAGGAATATTTATTGACTTTGGCTATATTTGGTGTGCTGGTTTTAAAACAGAAATAGTTTTCCTTCAATAAGCTAGACTGAGATTCAAATTAGCTTAATTATGAAATATTTCAAGAAACAAGTCTTGAAACAAATAAATCGCAGAATGGGAAAAATGAAATGAAAGGGAGTAAGCATCTATCCTTACAGAAAACGCCATATGATAAATGAAAGAAGAATATATCATAACTTTGTTCCTGTAAGAGATTAAATTTCATATACATCAGTAACTAAATTGCCTGAACTTAAAATGGTCAATTTTCTATCTAGTAAATGACAAGAAAGTCACGCAAAATATCCTTACTCCTTGAGTCTATGTAATAGCTAAAAAAATAATACCAGTAAATGAGAAACAAGAAGCTTATGTGAGAAAATATAGTTACAGGGGAAAGAAATAACATTTTTGAATCCTTAGTTTGATATGACTGAATCCTTTTGCAACTGCTGAATATAATAAAGCTAGGGTCAAGGACACAGTTCAAGAACGCTGTTGAGGAACCTTACATTCAATCTGCATACATAAGACAATGAATAAATACAGAAAAACTTAAAAGCTGGAATTTTTTATAGTCCTTAAACCACACAATTCATACATGATCATCATTTTGTAGATTCCATGAATGAGAAAGCAAAAAGTGTGGATTTCATTAATTCTTTCAGTCTAGATTTTTCTAAACAACAACAAAGTTGAAAATTATTTTAATTTAATTAGCAGCTTCAGTGACTATAGATTTAATATCATTATAAAGAATCATTACTTATAAAATTATTTAAGACTATTTCTCTAAAATGTCTTAGCAATATTAATAATGATAAAGTGCACATTGGACATAAAGATATAAAAGTGCTGACAGGACATAAAGATAGCAAAGGATTGATGTTAGATTAGCAAAGATCAAAGGATAGCAAATTACTGGTGGAATTTGCAGAGCCTGCGTAAAAAAAAAAAAAAAAAAAAAAATTCATTTAAGAATGACCAAGAAGAAAAGTTTTCAGAGTAGGATAAAATAATTTTTTCCTCCATTTTTATAATATTCTCAATTTCAATTAAGTTATAACAAATTGAAAAGAGTATCACATTTCTGTTTAGTTAAAAATTTTCACTAAAAAACTCACCAAAGAAAACTTTTGTCTTTTTTAAAATTTAATATCTATAACTAAGCCTATTTTATTGTGTTAATGAAAATAAAGCTATTTTATATGATGCAAACAAGAGGTGATGGACAAGTTATGTCATTTACTTCTGATACATGAAATATACATAATGTCAGTTTAAAAAGCCTCTTGACCAAATTATGTGTTGACCCTATAATTATTTTAGCATTTGAACATTCTAAATTTGCTCCAATTATTCTTATTAACCATTTCCTTATTATATTAAATATTATACAGGATAGGCAGAATCAGAAGTAACATAATAAATTACCTCAGAACTTCAATTTTAAATACATATATTTTGCTTTTCTGTTCTTAAGAATTTTCCTAAAATTTCATTTAGTTTTAATATTTCCTTTATCAATTAATTCGGTACTTGTTGGTTATAATGGTGAGCAAAAAGTGGCAAGAAAAAAATTTCACCAGTTTGGCAATTAGAATTGGTAGCATGGGCTTCACATGCAATTTGATTTATATTTATGCACTTGAGTATATATTTATAATTTGGCAATTTTTGGTCACCAAAAATTTTCCACTGTACAACAAGCTTAATTATTTTTATTTCTGCTAAAAAAGAATGAATGAATTATATATTTCATATTCATATTTTAAATTATTAACCATTTTCAGACTTCTGCATCAATCTGAGAATTATGGTTAAGAACATTGTTTTAATTCTGATAAAGATTACTCATACTTCAAATTTATTTAGTTTACTATCAATCTAAGCATGTATGAATCATAGTTAAATTTTTACTTGTCAATTTGACAAAAATAATTGCTTTCAATAACAAAATAAATGAAGTGTTAGTATTTCATTAACTAAATGTTAAAAAGGTATCTTTAAATCGCAGCTTTCTTCAGGATTCAGCAACATCTTCATTTTTTAAGATTCCTTTATTTAAAACATTGCTTGGAACTCAACCAACGTGCTCACTACAGAGATGCAAAAAATGGAGAGAAAACTTATTAGAAAGCAAACTGGACATTTACAGGTTAACATTTTATGCATATTTATTCTTATATACACAAAAATATTCAGTAAAAAGAATTACAGAATAAGGAGAAGGAGAGAAAAACTGGCTCAGTCTGTGAAGAATGATAAATTTTCAGAAATAATAACACTCCCAAAAATGTACAGTGGGTAAAAAAAGTATTGGCAATTGCTTATATTTAAACATATTACTTAACTCAGAAAATGTCTGATAATTTAAGCATAATATAATGAAGTATAAAGATGATAAAAACTCAAAATGAAACTTTTATTTTAATAAGATTTTCAAAAATAAAATGGTACAAAAACAACAATAAGTTTGTTGAAAAATGAAACAGTAAAGTGTAGATAAATACAAGTCATATTCAATACTTTGTATGCATACCTTTTGCCTTTATGATTGCTTGTAATCTATTCTTCATTGACAAAACCAACGTTTTCGTGGTATCACTATACATATTTTTCCTATAATGGCACTATACATATAATGGCATATTTTGCCATTCTTGGATGAGTATACTTTTCAAATTCTCATTGGGTGATATTTTGCATTTCCATAAATTTTTGACTGGGTAAAGGTCAGGAAACTGAGGTGGTGTTTTTAACTGGTGAGGTGCATTGTAGAGTAACCATTCCCGTGTTTTATACGCTGTGTGCTTGGAGTCATTGTCTTGCTGAAACACAAACGATGTTTCCAACCCAAGTTTTTGAGCACTCACCTTTAATATTTCGATGCATGTAAGTGCAATCATTTTAAATTCAATAAAATGCAAATTACTGACTCCATTCGTTGTCATACAGCCCCATATCAAGATGTTCCCCCAAGCATGTTTCACAGTAGCTGTTACATTTCGCGTTTCAAATTCAAAATGCGGCTTTCTCCATACATATCGTCTTCCATCACTTCCAAAAATATTGAATTTCAATTCATACAAAAATTATTTTATTACAAAATTCGTCAGGTCAATCAATATTAGCTTTTGCGAAGTCCAGTCTAAGTTTCCTGTTTTTTTTTTCAGAAATGAAAGGCTTCTTTCTAGCTGCTCTTCCATAATAGTCACTTTCATATAAAACATTTCGAATTGTCTAGACACTAAATATTTTTTGCGAAGTATTTGCCACTTGTTGGCAAATACTTCGTTGCACTTATTTTTGGGTTCCTTTTTACTTCTCTTATAATGTCACGCTTCTCCCTTGTGGAAAACATTAGAGGCCACCCAGTTCTGACCTTATTCTCTGTTGATCCTGTTTCTTGAAATTTTTTGACGATACTTCTGACAGTGAATAAACTAACTTGCAGTTGATTTCCAATTTCGCGATATATTAAGCGATCATTTCCAAGACGGATAATGTTGTTTTTTATACTCGAATCCAGCTCTTTCGATTTTGTAGACATTTTAACCAGCGTTGTATATAAAGAACACAGAAGTTCATCTAATCAACAGATCATTATTTTATGAAAATATTTTTTCCTAAAATCATGTGCTTTTAATACGATGATTCTTAGTGCTTATCTAATATTTTTTTTTACCTTCGTTTCGTATATTTTTATTCTTAGCAGGTAAACTGACAGTACAAATATATAAATTTTAAATTAAATTCCGAACAAAATGCATTCTAATATTTATTTTATACTTTGCGATTAGGAATACATTATTTTAAATATGCCCATTTAAATGCAATTGTCAATACTTTTTTTACGCACTGTATATTATCTTAAAATCAAATGGGCATGCTTGCAAACACATTTTAAAACTTTATTTCTAATAATTAATTTTTTTTATTCGCTTTCTATTATTTTGGTTAAAATACAAAAGGTTCAATGTAAAGAAACTTTATTTACCCAACTACAATATTTTATAATCAAAAATTAATTTTTATAAATTTTTTGCATTTAATATATATAAAACTTTTTTAAAAATCATGCAGCATACATTGAAATGTTTGACAAACTTGATGTGAATGAAAAATAACCAAAAAAATAATACATGCCTAACTGAAATAATTTTTTTAAATAATTACACGTTTAAAAAAAAAGTATGATGTTTTTCCAATGCAAGAAAACTAACAGCTATGATTAACTGTGGAATTGCAAAATTTGCTTGCAATACTTGATAACTATTCAAAATTGAAAAAAAAAAAATGTAACAAGACTACAATATAGAACATATTATAATAAAATTTTCAAATTTATTTGTAAAAACAAAATATTGTGAAATTAAGGATATCTATCCCTTTAAATAAAAAAAAAAAATGAGTTTTAGGTTTATAAGTTATTAATTTATGTTAAAAATATGAGACATCTATTATGATCTATAATTTATGCAACTCTTGGGTTATAGTGGATTCATGCAACATTTGGGTTATAGTGGAAAGTGAAATTCATTATTTGATTTACAAGTGGAAAAAATATTATTTTGTTACAAAAATTCTATTTCTTTAAAAATGAAAGAAATATTACATCAACAATAAAAGCTTATTATTGCATTATGGTAGTTATATTGTCATTTCAAAATACTATTATATGTTTTTATTGAATGTACTCTGCGATTACAAAGTAACATAAAATTACTTTATATTTATCTGTTATTGTGTTTATTTATATACTTTTTGGAAACAGAACCAATATAATCATCACCAGCATTAAAAAAAGTCACACATATAATCTGAACAAATTTTCAATTTTTGGTTAAATGGTTAAGACTTGCAAGATTAACCTAAATTTAGAACATGAAACTCTAGATCATCATCATGCTTCAGAGAACAGAAAGACAATTCTTTTCATCAAAATACATTAGAATTAATGTTCTATTTCTCTTCTTATTAAAACACATAAGATATCTGCTGACTGCATAGATACTAATTATCAATGTTTTTATTCATTCTAAATTTTTAAAAAATTCTCTATCAATACAGATTTAGACTTGAAAACATAATATGATCTAGTCGTTCACATAATTTTAATTAACTTTCAGATCTTAATGATCTTAACCTAATATCAAATCTGGAAATTTGTTTGAAAAAAAATGTCTGCTAGTCATATAGTGCTTTTAAGTCATCCTAAACAGAATCACATGATAAAGCAAATTTAAAACTCAATTGTAATTTGATTAAATAATGCTGTTGGATCATTTTAGAGATGATTACATAAAAATAGCATAATAAAATAAGTTTGAAACAAATAAAAACAGGAGGTTAAAGCATTTTTGAAGAAAAGAAAACTATTTTGTTGAAAACCAATTATAACTGGTGTCCTCAATCTATTTCTGTATCAACCTATAAATAACAAAACTTTCATAAAAATTTCATCTCTTCTTAATATTACAAAACAGAACTTTTGAAAGTTTTGTTTCTATCTATTTATCTATCCAGTATTAAAATTATCATTCATATAAAGCAGTAAAGTGCAAAGTTTGGACATTATAAAATTCATTCATTTCAATTCAGTGAAAAATATTGGTACATCAGAGTGTTACTTTATATCTCCTATTAAAATCGATAAAAATGTCTCCCAATTATTGCGATATAACCACACATTAAAACTAAATAACTAGCACATTTATAAGTACATAGTTGTTCCATATTCATAAATCAAACAGGAAAAAAAAGCAAATTCTTAAAAACAAATAATTATTTCTAAAAAAAATTTATGAAAATTTTTAATAAACTTAAAATTTTTTTTTAAATAAACAATTTAAAATATATATTAGAAATAGTTTCAATTGCAAGCAGTAACAATTTATTTGAATTAATAAAATTTATTTGAAAAATTTCCTATTATAGATATATTTTTTTAAATGTATTTTTTCATTCTATTATTTATTAAATTATAAATATATATTTAATAAAATAATCCCTATAAGTGCCTTCTGACCCTTCTATCTGAGGATCAAATTAGTATACTGTTTTTAACATGCAAAAAAATCTAACAGAAAAATACAGATACTTTTAAAAGGCAAAATATCAAATTGTTATGTCTATTTTTGTTCAATAAAATATTATGCTAGTATATTAAGGGATTTAAATAAATTTTGACTGATAGCATGAATTTTCACAAATAAAACAAAAAACACTAAACTTGAAATTTAAAATTTTGATACACTAAAACAAATGAAGGTTAATTAACATTCACACAAAATCAATAATTAATAAAGCTGAGAAAACAAAATAAGATTATCTTAATAATATTTGGCTCAGCCAAAATTTCTTTTCTGTACTGTATTAAAGCTTTAAAAATGTTCCTAACAGTTAAAATTATTTTTTGAACGAAACTAGGAATTTGAAACTGACAGAATTCACTTTTACGTTCAAAACAAATATTATTAAAACAAAATATCATCATCAAATATTTCATTAATTTTAATATTACATCTAAATTTCTTTAATATTTGATTTTTTATCGGAACAATATTTACCTCTGCGCATAATTTTCTTCTTTAAATATACAGAAGCTGATGCACAATTTCTAAGTTTCGTTTTCCACTATATAAGCAGTATTAATTTTAATCAATAAACTGTTTTTTATATCATATTTGAAATTTTGAATTTATAAGCACAGAAAATATAAAAATACACTATGAAATTATTTCAATTCTTCGAAAAGTCAAATATCATCTTACAATACAAATCATAACAAAAATCAAAATATTGACAATATCAAATATAGATCTGAAAATTAGAGAAATAATCTTTTTTTCACATAAAAATCATAAAAATGATAATTTTTTCGATTTTATAAAATTAATATTACTATATTTCAAGAAAATAAGGCGTTCAAACTAATTGAATTTTACAAATCTGAATGGGAACTCAGCAGCGTAATAGCTTTTTTTTCCAATATTTGTACTTACGAGCTTCGCCGCTTCTGTCCAAGTTCGAACTTTCTTTTTTCTTACTTGCCTTTCTTTCGAAAGTTCGAATTGCATTTTTCCTGATACACTAATAACCATTAGTGAAGCATGTATTCTGGCAATCGCTTATACTTAAAAAATAATGTTAATAACGAAGTAAACGTAAGCACTTCGTCAATATCACCAAGTCGGCCATTACGTCCGCCATGACACTAATAAGACAACAATGTCACGTGACCTCTAGTTTTGAATACGAAAACTGAATACGATCTCAATCATAGAATTTTCTATAATTTTATCTGCAACTACTGGCAGCTATATCAATATGAATTTAAAGAAACTGGACATTCAAGAATATCCGTGAAATGAGAGATTAGAGTATTTCACTGAAGAAATTTCTCAATAATTTTCAATAAAAATAGATGTAATAATAAATAGTAACGTTGAAATAGGATCTCGAAAGTTCGAAAAGCTTTATGTTAGCATATTTCAAATGGATTTAGAGATGTATTTCTCGTCGGTCGATAACTTTCTGCAGGTTTAATTCTTTGTATTTTTGATATTTCATATAAAACTTACATTATCCTTACCCTTAAATTAGGTTTTTAAGTTCGGAGAATCACTAAATAACGCCACGAATTGGTTTTTGTCAATAATGCTGAACAAGTGAACCATAAAACATTATTCAGTTATATGTGAAATTAATATTGTATCACTTGATTTTAGTTTTAGAAGAGCTCTGTCTGAAGAGACTCAATATTATTTAGAATAGACGCTTATGAAAAGAATGGAGAGAATGTTTGTATTGAAAGGTTCTCGGATCTTTATTGAGAAACTAGCTATTCTATTGAGCTATAACTTTTTCCTTAATTTGTAGTTATATCATAATATTTTCTGGTCCTATTTTGATATTTTAGAAGTAATGCTTTCCATAAATCATAAAACTATGTCTTTATATTAAACCAGTCTCCTCAGGTGATCACTTGGTCCGCCGAGAAGATTGGTTATATTTGATTTCAGGAAAATCTTTTTCTTTATAACTTCATGCTCATGAGTCCGCCAAATTTTCTGACATTAAAAAGTGTTATTTTAATGTCTTACTTAAGTTCAATTTATCGTGTATGAGAACCTCTTTATTGTAGGGAGTCCCAAAATATCATAGCGCTATTAAAAACATGAATATCCGCTTCTTAAATTTTTCTAAATTTCGCAATTTTGTGATGGATTTGCGATGCGCGAGGATAGAACCTGGGACCTTGTGGTTCGCAGTCAGTAACATGACAATGATACAAAAGCAATTGCTCATGCAGCGTAGCAGTTAACTGGCTTATGGCTTTCACCACATACTCTCCCTCCAGTGAGTCGGAGGTAAGACGAACAATATGACTGTTGAGTGATGATGTGTTAGCTGTTGAGTCCATTGCGCTTGTACCCATTTGTGTAGCGCCAAGCGTTATGGCGAGCGTGTGTGGGTGAGTGGTTGCTGATGCTGTTGCTGCGTCAGTGAGTCTGACGACTTTGGTTTGCTGTAGGTAGATGGCGCCACAACAGCTGTACGGAGGTTGAAGGATCATCGGCCGAGGTCATCAATGTGGCGAGTTGAATTGAGCGAGGATAGAATCTGGGACCTTGTTGTTCGCAGCCCAGTAACATGACCAAGATACAAAAGCAATTGCTCGGGTGTTAGCGTAGTTATTAACTGGCTTATAAGCTTTCACCACAATATTATAACTTCACTTTTTATTTCTCTGGTAAATTAAACAGATATTAAACTGGATCCTTCTTCTTAAGTTTTTAACAATGGAAGATAATCACGCTATTAAATATTTGTTGACATGATGAAAAGGTTTAAATTTCAGAGCAACAATAAGAATTAGGAAAGAGAAATACTTTTTTAAAAATTGCCAAAACTCAGCAAAAATTACCATGACTATCTTAAAAAGGATTAGAATTTTTCACATTATTTTATTTCAAATATATATTTGTTCTGGAATTAACCTTGCTGTTCACAAGCACAGGCCAAATAAATTTAGGGACGAATTTTGACAATATGAGATGTAACCCAAAGGAGGCGATCTCCCACAGTTACGTATGAAATCACATGTACTGAATTATTTTGAGAAATTCTCCTAAGGAAAAAGTCTGTTCATGAAAAGAAATTATCATGAACTAAAGTTATTGGGGCTTTTTACTTTATGCTTATTTTTTAATAATATTTATTTAATTTGAAAGCAATTTTTTATTATTATTTACCGCATTTATAAACGTTTGTTTTCCTTCACTTATACAGAGAATATAATTTTTTTTTGGTAAAGTATATGTAATATGTCATTTTTTAAGATGACTCTACACCACTAAACTTCCTTTATATTTCTTTAATTTCTAGAAAAAGAAGTTACGCTTATGACAGTTGTTCCTCGAAAAACCTAAAAAAGCAGTGGTCTCGAACGTAGTGCAGCTCAAACTGAGATTTTGGAAAAATATGTTTCCATTGCTTTCTTCAGAATAATAGCCAAATGAAAGCCATTTGAAATTATAAAGCATTACTATTAGAAAATGATCTTTTTTCCGTGCTCTCGAATAGAAAACTTAAATCATACTTATGTAACTCTTACATTCCCCTGAATAGGTTACATTTTTCGAGAAATTATGCGAATAATGATGTGGAATTTTTATCAGCTATTTCCTCCTGTATAACATGCATTCTAGTGGGACTGCAAAAATTCAACCCCGAAAAAATCTGATGATAAAATTGTATAATAAATTTCAATCCTTTATTAGTTCAAAACTTTTCTGAATTTCCATTTTTATATGATCGCTTGTGAACAGGTAGATAGATTACCTGCGAATTTCTTCAAATTTTTATAGAAATCTGTAACTTTTAATGTGAAAGTCCCATGCCAAATTTTATATATCATTCAGCTCGTCATATTCACAGATATGTGCTTTCAAAGACGGATTAAGCCTTCTAGGCGTCTTTTTCAATGCATATCTCGGGACTCATTTACCTCTCCAAACTTTTAAAATCAAATGCTTCATTTTATTGGTTTTAATTTAATCTTTATACATGCGATTTTAAGTTGTAAATTTTGACAAACTGAAATAGCATGAGTTGACCAGCATACCACCGTTTAAAAAGTCATTTCAGTATATCGCATATAAAAAATACACAAAAGAAATTTTAAAAATAATTTTAAACAAAAATAGTAAAAAATGATAACATTTTTCTTACCATGGTGTAAATAATATATAATAATAAGACTATGCGTTTTATAAAGCATGAAACAAACAAAATTATAATGTACCATATATTTCAGATTCAAAAGATAGCATTATGTAAAACAGCAAATGGTAATTAACTAGGAATATTACTAGACTATACTCCAAAATTAAGTAAAGAAATACTTGAGTTTAATTGGAATAAGTTCGAATTGTTCAAATCATAGCTTCTATATTTAAATAAAAGCATAAAATAAAATTAATTTCAAAATATCACAAAAAAATACCGTAAACACTCGGGTTCCTCAGACAGTTATCTATCTAATAATCTGGTTCTGGATACGTTAGGTTCTAAAACGTGGTGAAAATCTTGATGAAGTATTTTTTGACGATTACATAACTTTCCTTTTGCGTACGAGGAAGCAGTATAAATAAAAAAACCCTCAATGATTCTTAAAAGATTACTTCAGTTTCATAGAAGGTTGAAACTGATCCACGAACTGGATTAGAAAATTTAAACATTTATTAATTTTTTAGCGAAATTTTTGCGTTTCCACTAAACTAGCTTACATCTTCAAAATTAAGACATACAAGAAGGTCCGAGCATGCTTTGAGGTCAAGCACTACTTCACAGTTCTTTGAACTCTACCGAATACTAAGCGATAATTTGATATGCCATTTTTTGTTGAATTATTCCCGTTATTTTTTAAATCAATGGCGTTTTAGGCCCTAAGCAATGTATCCTACTTTCAGTGGTGGCGGAGTAGTCGGCTGTACACAAGAAGAAGAAGGCTCTAGGCAATGCATCATTTTGTAGTGCGTTTTTCGATAAACTGGACGATTTTAATTACTCATTTACAATTCTCTTTCTAACTTATTCAACGCATTAAAGTTTGCTTTGTTTATTTTTTTTTATTTATTTTAGTAACTTTGTGGAAATGTATGCTTTTATTTGCCCTTAATTTTGTTTGCGCGTGGCATCCACATCTCTTTACAGTTTTATTTAAACAGACACTCAGTATCTATAAATACTTTAATAACAAAGTGAACGGAGTGAAGCAAATAAGATCTTGACTAATTTTACTTGACAAAGTGCTAATTGTTTTGTAATTCCCAGGATTTATATTCATATAAATTTCTTTATTAGGTAAATAGGTTAGTATTAGTTTCTTAAATCGACTTACTTGCAGTCCCCTCACGCAAATCGACGGCTCTAGATATCTACTTAATGGGACTATGGGAGCTCCTTTACTTTATAATAAAATAAGCAATCGTTAGGACTTTAGTTTAAGGGTAATCGAAATCTCACCTATCTTCTACAGATGAGCACCTGGCTTAATAATAAAGAGGATCGGGGATCTACTTCTTTCTCATTAAAAGAACAAATTTTGTTCTCTTTTTCTGATTGAATTTCCTAAAGTAGCGGTTTCTTCGTCCAAAATATAAATTGACATGCAACTGAACTTGATGCCCCTCGAAAAGTGTTTGTGAGCTTTAATTTGGATCATAAACTATGAACCATGTCATTTTATAACTACACAACATCACGGTGGCTATTTTAGAACGAGCCGCTTAATTATGCAGTGATCAGATCCAAGGATGGCATCTGAGAACCCTCTTCAAATTTCCGTATCACATTAGTAATTTATTTAATAATCAGATAAAACTTTGGGTAAAATTGATTCCCGAATCTTCCAGCTGTATCTTGTTTCCAGCAGGCAACCATATTATTCTTATATGAAACACTATACTTTGATTTTTACTTATCTGAAGTAAATAATGGAAAACATAAAATGAGGAAGACTTTTTCTATCAAAATCAGAGTGGTTTGGAAAAAGTTTTTCTACTATCTTTTAGCTATAATAAAAGATAGTAGAACTTATCAAATAGTTTATTTGTAATGTTTACAAATGTATGCAGATTTTTTCTTTTGTTGAAATTTCATTCTTTGAAAATTATTAAAGAATAGAAATCGAATTTCTTTTGTAAGCATTGAGCTTAACGTTTTCTCTTGATAGTATGGTTAGTTTTTTTAACATACCCCCCTCCCCCCCCACACATTCTTCCTAGTTTTTTTTTTTGTTTTTTTTTTTTTAAATTTTAATGCAGGCCACAATAATGAACCCTCTACTGAAATTTTCTTTTCTTTGACGGAACCAGATTTTTTCATTGTTCCTCTCTGTTTTCGAAAGTACATAGACATATTTTTGTTGCATTCATCAAGTAAATTCATGCTTCATGAAGGGTTACAATATATTCTCATTTATCATCTGCTTAAAACTTTTTATACAAGATTTAAAAAAAACTGTTTTACATTGAGGCAAGTGCTTCGGAAAAAGTTAATTAAACATTAGGTTTTTTGGTTTTTTTTAAGTTACAGATTTTATTTATTATTTAATGTAGTTACAGATGTATTTAAAGACCAAAGGATTTTGTAGCCAGAGATTTAACATTAGAAATATTTGGAACACTGCATACCTTTTTTGGGTATTCATTTGGAATCTCCTTTTCATGTAGAAATAATGACTGACAGCTTTTCCCCTTCTTGATTAATGATGTTGCATATTTTGCTTCTAAAATTTTAATATAATGCATTTCACAAACGTTTTTGAATGATGTAATAAGAATAATTCTCTTCGGAAAGTGCAAAAGCATACTCTTCAAGTTTCTTCAAAACATATTCTTCAAACTTATTTAAAAGCAATATTTTGAAGAATAAATTTGAACGTAGCAGACGATATTTTTCCTTTCAAATAATAAATTGTTGCCAGAAATTTTTATTCTAAAATATTTGATTTTTTAAAAAAACATTTCTTTAATAATTGTAAATTACCCACTGTAGTTTTAAGGGAGAATGAGGGAATTGCGCGTACCTAAAGAAGTTTTAGATTAGTAAATTTAGTAATGATTTTTCACTGAACAATT
The DNA here is from genome assembly GCF_947563725.1 of Argiope bruennichi. Classification (NCBI taxonomy): domain Eukaryota; kingdom Metazoa; phylum Arthropoda; class Arachnida; order Araneae; family Araneidae; genus Argiope; species Argiope bruennichi. Next base: position 52,919,949 of record NC_079153.1, on the reverse strand, counting down.
TTCAGTATTCATTAAGTGGAGGTATTCAGTACAAAGTGAGAGCAGATTTTTTTATTTTTATTTTTTATGTCTTACCAATTTATTTCTTCAAAAAAGTAAAATTTTTAAAAAGTATTTTTGCGCAGTATTACACTCTATGGCAAATAATTTAAGGCACTGAGTGGGGGGAATTCTGCACACGTGACTTTGAGTTGAACTTTAAAATCACTATTTCTGGGGAATCCTATAAACACAGATGTAGATATCAATTTAATAAATAAAAACTGAAAATATAAACTGATCTAAAATTCACATATTTTACTAAAATAAAAAAAAATTAAAATTAATATTATTAAACAAATTTTGTATAGTAAAATTCAATTTTCATTGCAACAATCTTTATGAATTCTGTTAGAACAAATTGATTACCTAAACTCATTACAAATTTTCAGATTCCGACGGCATTGGAAGAACAAATCTCTATGATGTTATTTACAGATTCCTAGGATTCTAAAGTGCAGAACTATTGCTTTTTTATTTTTCCCCAATATTTCCACATTGTTGTAATTCGATTTCTTCCAAATTGTAGATTCGTTTTTCGATTAATCTGTACTTTAAAAAAAATTGCTTGTAAATTATTAGAATAATCAGCGACATGGTTTATGACTGTCCCCCCCCCTAGGAATATGGATTTTTTTTGAAAATCTTTTTTAATATCCGTGCATAATTTAGAAGCATCTATAAAATTTATAAAACATGAATTTCTAAGCTACACAGAATTACATCACACAGAATTTTTTCATTCAACAGATTTCATTTCGATTAAAAATGAATAAATTTACTAAAAGAAAGGTATGTTTTATTGAAAAATTCCGGGCTAACTATATTTGCAGATGCAAGTTTTTATTTCTCTGAAAGAAGAGTTTTATCATAAAAACTGAAGATACGACTTTATAAGGGGAACTTCAATTTCTTCCAATATCCAATAATGCTCTAATAAAAACGAGAAATTAGAAGGCGTAGAAGCTTATTTTACAAAATATCCTTTCCACCATGTAGGCAGGTGGTCCAAAAACATTTCCCACGCTTTTTACTATCGAGAACAGCTGAGAGCTGAATTGCTCACTGCGTGGTATTATCACGAATTACCTCTTTAATTTTCAAAAAAGATATTTAGGAAATACAGAAAATCTAAGTCTTTATAATATAATTCCATTCCACCAAGAACAGACTACTTATTTCCGCACTGTGAAGGAGTGACTGATCAGCACATAGGAGTTTTATTTCCAGTTGTGTTTTGATATAATCTTTCTACTAAGTTCGATTGACATAAGTATCAGTTTTATATTCGGAGATAATAAATGTAAAAGTATAATTTAACTCATACCGAGCTCCATTTGTCACGGATAAAAATAAAATACTCTTGAAAATAAAGATTATATATAAAAATTTCAATTTATCCCTATACATAAAATGATTATTTTCTAATCACACAGAATTCAACTTCTGAAGTTCGCAGTTAATTTCTTATGCTCTTGAGTCTATACTTGCTAAAAATAAACGCTATCTCATCTAAATTCAGGGAGTATCTACCTTTTGAATGATCTGTCTAATCTCTGAATGTGTTTCCCCGCTCTCTTTTCTGCTGTAACTTTAAAAACCGATCTAAAAATATCAATTTAGGTTTAAAAGTCATAAGAATAAAGACCATTCAAAGAATTTATCGCTACCTCTTTTACCAAATATATATTATATATATATATATATATATATATATATATCGTTATCCTAATTTCTTAAAGTAATCCTTACCCATCTTCTTGCTCGGTTTATGATTTAATTTGTACAATGATTCGATGGATTGAAATAATATAAATATAAATTTCCTTTATTGAAGCTAAAGTATCTCGAACTTTCGAGGTATTACTAAAAACTTCATTTAAAAATGTCAAATAAAATTTAGATATTTATTCTGTTTTCTTGCCACTATAGATAAGGACAAGGTGCATTATTGCATAATAAATCATTATGTCTTACCACCTTGGGAGAAAAAAAGAGCAATATAAGTTTTATCACACAAATTTATTTATATATTGTACATTGATATAATTACACCATTAAAGGACTGAGCAAATACTTTTAAAAGAAGATACGGTATTAAAAATGCTTAAAAACATACGTCACAAACTATAACATAAAGAAACACTTATAATAACATACACAGAACTTGAAAAATGGACCTTTCAGACACAAAATATAAGAAAATTATACAGACACAAGTGACAGCATGAATATCAGAATAGTTTTTTACAATATTAATAATCAAACATATTTTACTCAATATAAGAAATTACTTCTTGACTCAGAAAAATGCTCAGACACCTTCATATCTCTGACATTTTCATGGCCATTTATGCTCACATAACTTCTGAGAAAACAAGCCATTTCTTTCATATCTTTTATAATATGGAAACTGAAATAAAAGGGAAGTTAAAAAACAGTAAATACTTGTTACCTCCGACTTCAAATAACGTTCTGCACACCCATTTTTTAAAAGATAATTTTAGCACGCATAATGCTAATTTAGAATGAGATATTCAATCACAGAAAACTTAAGGATTTTTTTTCTGTTTCTTTTTAGAATGAGTACCATTTCGAATGAATTTAAAAAGTCACTGACAGTGCAAATAAAATCGAGAGGAAATAAAAATTACTTACATATTTGATTATCTCAATTTATTGTAATCTATTTAGTCATATCGAAAAAAGATATCTAAAGTTATAAAAATATTGAAATAAATAATAATTACACATGATATAGCCACGAAAAGTGAACATCAAATGATACATAATTTGAAGATTTGGTGCCTGAGCATTTAAACTGCAGAACAAAATGAAAGCGAAATAATCATAAATCTTGAGAAATTTATTATTTTTTTTTCAGCACAATTCTAAGTACTACTACAATACGGACAAAATATTATTGCCAGATATACAGCCAAATTGTGCTATTAGAAGCAACATTTGCATTGTACATACATCTATGTGGTTTCTTAGCTGCCTTTCATTTTATTTTTCTATTAAATTGATAAAAAATTATGGATTGAAAAGATAATTTACCACTATTAGTAATGGTAATAAGTAATATTTTGAGAGCCTATTTTTTTATTGTTATATCATAAGTTAAAGTATGCTAGTGAAAAAGTTAATAGTATTTAGTATTACAAATATGCAGCACTAAAGGGTGAAAGCCAAATAGTTTCAAAACTGCACTGAAAAAACACAGCGCTGCAAAAATTTGAGGTTATTTGCTACAAACTGTAGAAAATCTGGCTTCAATATTTTGTTACTAGTAAACAAGAGGAAAAAAAAAGCATATTTGGAGCATATTTCTGGACAATCTAAGGAACACAAGTCTGCTAACAGCACTACACAATACGAAATATACAATGGGTTTCTATCACATACTCGTTTTGGAATGGAGTCAACTAATTCCGAATAATAATCGGCTTTGAAATTAATCAGAACTGTTCACTAATTTTGAGAAATCTCGAAAGAGTTGTGCTTAGTTTGCTAAATTATCATTCAATATAAAATAAAAGTATCTTAAAGTACTTTTTTGAAACATGTGCAATAATATTTTTTATTAAAGAAACAAGTTACCATTTATTTACATAGATATGAACTGTAAAAATAGTGCTACAACATATAAGTAATAAAAATAAGTATCATTCAAAGTTATAATACTATAATAACCCCCTCAAAATATTAATTAATGGAAGAATTTTTTTTTTTTGGATTGCACAATTCACATAATTTAATTAAAAAATACATATACTATGAAGATTAGAATTTCTTCCAAGAATATATTAATTCTATTCAAGAACAGAATAATTACACTCTCAAAAATATAATCAATTAAAACTCTATATGATTAGAATAAGATTCAATGTTGTTTAAAAAAAGAGTAGGAGTTAATACTGTTTCACCTATTAGTTGCCCACATGAAATGAGAAAACCTTAATGGAATATGATTAGCTACGAACAATTAAAAGGGAATTAAAAACATACATACCACACTACACAATAATACTCTCAAAGACGCGAATATAAATTCAATTTCTCGATAATCGAAACAGATTTTTGGAATTTGATTGATCACAATCATACAGGAACTTTTCGCGGAATAAAAGTCCTACATTTATATTAGAACGTAATTTAGCATAATTTAAATTAAAATTAGAGAAGATAATTTTTTTTTTTTTACTTGATGAGACTAAGCAGATTTTGATTCAAATAAACGGATTTACAAGAATCAACATATATTTAAATTCAAATATGGAGCAAACACCGCAAAAAACAATTCATTTCATAACAATGAGTAATTAAAGAAATTGTTATAAATTCAAATTTAAAAAATTGAATTTTTTAAAATGTAGTTTCCGAATACGTCATAACATTTTTTACATACTTTGATAAAATATGTGAGCGTTCAGACAAAATATCTTAGTTTGAACTTAATGACATACGAAAAAGAAATATTCACTAATGAATTACCCCAATTTTTTCGTAACTTTTTTTCAATAAAATCAATGAAAATAATTTGAAAATCTAAGCTAGCAAACAATAACTGTATTGAACTGAATAATCATCTAATACAAGATTCGTTGGATATCAGTCTATGCTACATATATTCCTGATATTATCATCCCAGAGTTTGATTCAAGACTTAGTGTTTCTTAAACTCAGTGCAAATTAAAAAAATTAAATCCATTTGCTTATACAAAGAAGAAACACAGTGTTTTTAGAATGGATTCTGGCTTCAAAGAGCATTGTTGTACTAATCTATAAAGTATGAACAATATCATTGGTTATTTTATTTTGTGCATTGTAGCAAAATTGAAATACCGAAAAAGAGTAGATATTTTATAATGGTACTTTTAAAATGTTGCAATGAAAATACGCTTGGTTTATTGAGCCAAAAAGTGGCAAAACATAATAGCAACAAAAATTTAATTACATTTAATTAATGAGATTTTTACAGGCAATGGAATAAGTGTGGTAAGTATTATAAAAATTCAGATATTTTTGAAATTATATTAACACATCAAAACTTTCTAAAAAATATGAAAATTAATAAATGGGAAAATAAATGACGAATGAATGTACATGTTGACTCTCATTTAATGAAGGATAATTTAATGCAAAAAGAAAATATTTTCTTGTTTACTTAAAAAATAAACCATGGAAAAATATCACAAATGAGGGATCTGATGAAATTTTGAAAGGACTTTTAGCAATAAGATCAGCCAGATAATCCTCTTTAAAAATTAGTATAGGCAAAAAAAAGAAGAAAAAAGTAACATTTTTTTAAAGTTAATAATCTTATATTTATTACATTACATTAATGCTAAAGTTTCCAAATAGAAGGAAACCACAATAAGTTACTTTTCTTAAATACTACTAATAATATTCAACATCAAATAAGATTGTTTACTTTAAAACCTATCGTATTTTCAAAATCAACTATCCAATCACTTACTTCTAAAAATTCTGCTTTCTGCTAATGACACATACCAACAATTTCTGTTTCAAATACAGTTCTTAACTAAGAGCTCGTCCATGCAATATAAGAAAGTTGACTAATATTTAATGTTTTTTCTGACTTAAAACAGAATATTCCACACATTTTTCAATAATATTAAGAAAACTTATGTCTACATTTATTTCATGCAGACTCATATTCAATGATTAGAAGAAATATTAAAAATCATCATTTTTGAAAAACTTTAGAAAATAAATCTGATATTAAGAAACTGACTTTTATAGTTTCTTTTAAATCCAGTAAACACATATTTCAAAGCAGTGTTAGCTGAATTAAATTCGAGCAAAATAAAAATTGGACAGATTAAGCAATGGAATGGACGAATGCAGTAAGCAAGTATTTAAAAAAATGTGGCAGGAGGAATAACATGCATGAACAACAACGAATAATTAACAACAGAAACACATTATTAATTTATATCAATGAGAATTATTTTTTAAAAAAGTTATAGTGAAACCTCTCTAATGAAATCATTAAAAAAAGTTCTTTAGAGAAATGTAGTAAAGCAAAGTTTTCACACAACACCTGTAATTTACGAACAGACAATACAACTCTGAGCCATGGTCAGGCGATGACAGTGACGCTTGTTCACCTCTTTTACAAACTATGTAACATTTGACCCTTGATGTCAGATTTAATGTGCACTAAGACCACTTTCATAGAGAGCTTTGAGTATGGAATCCTCCTGTCCCAAAGCAACCACTTTAAAACTAGGACAAAATGACCCCAATTATTTAAAAAGAAGTGCTTTTAAAGCATATCATTGGGGGGGGATGACATTGGAGGCAAATCAAAGGAGTTTGATAATTTTAGACTACACTACATATCAATGTATATTTAAAATAAAGAAAATTTAGCCAATTTTTTTTATTGATAATGTTGTTTCATAACAATTCAATTTAATAATTCAGCACTAGCAACCTTAGACAAATAGATAAAAGAAATGTAAAATAGCATAACCAAGCTTTTAGCAAATTTAGATATGAATTCATTAAGAATGTAAAGTTAGAAAAATCTAAAAATTTTTAGTTAGAATAATGTTTTAGATAATGTATTCACTCTGCCATATCCATCTACTGAACACGCTTGGCATTTCATATGATCCACAATCTAACTTCTAACAGAAACATCTGTTTTTATTCCATTCAATAAGGAATTGGACAAAAAAAAAAAATGGTCACAGAAAAATTCTCTAAGTAAAATAGGCAACTGTGCCATAGAAACAAAATTTATTATGAAAAGCATTGACAGATTATGGATCAAAGAGAAACAATTTATACATGTGACAAATAAGTGATATTGAATGACTCCAAAACTAAACTTGTAGTAACTAATAAGAACTATTTTAATTAAGTTGTTTTTTAAAAAAGTACTCCAGCTTTCCAGCAAATTGTTACAATTATCCAAGTCCCAAGATGAATAGTATACTGAGTTAAATCTTTAAGAATTCTCTAATTATCGAATTTTGCCATGATATTAGAATAATCGATGATAATTTAAATTTTTAAATTCACAAAATTACTTCATTTAGACAAACAATCAACATCTGCAATGAATGCTTTGCATTTGATGAGAATTTTATTATTTATTAGTTGAATGTAATCGAATCCATATATTAAATGAATTCTAAAAAATGGCATTTGAATGGCAAAATGGTTCTCTCTCTCCCTCTTTTTTTTTTTTTTTTTTTTTTTTTTTTTTTTGTGTGTGTGTGTGTGTGTGTGTGAGAGAGAGAGAGCTTATGTTTATGTGAGTGAACTTTTTTCAATGAATGCAAATCACTGCCCTATCTTATTTTCAATTAATTTCTTTTTTTTTTATTTTTAATATATTAGTATACTAATATACTAAAAATAAATATCAAAATTAGATTTAGAGCTGTAATGATTCCATATCAGTTGGAATTTTGTAACTGTTCAAGTAAAAAAAATTAAATGGTCATGATGACATCAACATTGGAGAGGTTTCAAAGAGTAAAATTTCTTTTTTCATGAGCATATACGGCTAAGATTTAAAATTATTTATCTTCATTAATTCAACAGAACTGGACAGAAAAGTTGAAAATGTGCAATATAGAGAAAAATAAATACACATTGAGCATATGAAAGTATGAAAAAGTATTCAGAAAATATTTTGCAAAAAGTGTGTACATAAAAAAGTGCAACCAATTTGCATAATTACACCGGTAGCAAATATATATAATATTTAAAATATATTTGTATTATAACAGTGCAATTTCATTATTTGTGACATATAACAGAAAATGGAAAAATACACTTATAAAGTAATAGTAACACTGTTTAAAAATCTTTGAAAAATATATTAAAAAACAGCATGAAAAAAGCTTAATGAAAAGATGAGAAATGTGTAAAAGCAGAATATGAAGCAGCAGGGTTGTGCATTTCAAGCAAAAATATTTCTGAATCTTATGAAAATTCTCCAAAAGCTTTGTTACAATAAAAATTATTCTTACATTTTTTAGCTTGAAAAATTGTAGTTATTGCAGATTTAAGTAAAACTTACAAATGTTATCAAAAATAATTTACATTATAAATAATGTATTGTTTACTTAAACTTAGTCATTCCAGTCTGTTCGGGTAAAATTGTAGAAAATACTTGAAATATTAAATTAGACTGATACTGACAGACAAAATTAAAATTGCATCCATTATTAAAGAGTGGAATAAATACACACATTTAAAATGATTCTTAAACACTTAAAAATCTATTATCTGAATTCAGTTTTAAGATTCTTCATTCAATTAAGTAATCATATTTACAGTAATTGAATTAAGAATGTTTTAGGTTCTTGGATGGAAAGTTTAAAAAAATAATGGTGGAAATTGGAATACTTTAAAAAAAGAGAGAGAATAAAATACTAAGCATTTTGTTTATAAAAACCAAATAATGCATAAGATTTACATAATAAATTCGAATACTGAAATAAGATATTTAATTATTTAATTTACGAACATCTTAAAAGGAAATAAATATATTTTAACACTAGAAATATTTTTTTTACTATTTTAGTCAAAATTCAATTGCCTAATGCATAAAAAGCTTTAACAATTTTATATTTAGTAAACAAGATATTCTTGAAGCATTTTTGATGACTGTTTTAAGCAGGCAAATCGCATGCATTTTTTACAATCAATCATCAATCGCATTTTTTACTTTTATAAAAACAAATTAATCTGTTTAAATTTATAAAACAGAATAATTTATTAAACACACAATTATTTATATCTACTGACTTTTTATAATACATTTCTAATGATGCATCTGGAATAACTTGAGGGGTATTCATTATTTGAAATTAAAATCTATTATATCATGATATAAATATATTACACCATTATGCAACATTCACACTATTAAATTAAAGCAAAAATTTCTGAAATAAATAATGGTGCAACCCATTTTTAAAATAAGCTTTAATTGTAATGCTTATCTTCGGTGGGGGTTTGGTTAGGTAAGATTAATCACATAATAAGAATTACACATTGTAGCAAAAATTTTCAGAGTAACCCCCTATAAATTTTTTTTCTAACTATGGCACTGCATATAACGAGTGCCAAATAGATATCAAGTTAGGGATTGGAATAGAAACTATCACTATGGTGTATGTTTACATGCTTGACAGGCAACTATTTACAACAACAATGGGAAATCTTTGATGAAATATCTAAATTACAACATGTGTGTGGTTACTCTAAGGTGACACATCATACAACATTAATAACAACCATAACAGATGTTAAAACCAGAACAGTACCCTTAAACAGATTTGTTTTTATTTATTATTGTAACGATTTCTTGTAGTCCTCCAACTATAGGAATGGAGCCAACAAAATCTCTTACAATAAGCACCTTTTAAAAGAGACTAGATGCAGATAGGAATAACCAGAAGCTCATTAGAATGAAATACTATTTGAGGATTGCCAGAAGTCCCCCAAGAAGTAGCAGTTTACCAGTTTAACAGACATCACGCGAAAAGGCACAATGTTTGTGCTGTCGAGACGCACTGATCCGAAAAGTTTTCATGTTTGGTGAGTAGTTTCATCAACGATAAGCTTCTGAGATGTTCTCATCTGCACCATTTGATAGTAAGAATGTTTTTTCAAAGCAGAGCACCAGAGGACTAGATTGTGAGCAATCTACACTTATGCAAAGACTTGCATACGAACACACATATACAGCAACTGTCCTCAGTAATATGTGAAATGGCAAAGCGAAGTGTATTATTGGACACACATATTGCTTTACAAAGTGCAGTCAGATGAATAAAACTACAATATATTGACACTTGGTTCACATGGCACTCCTTGTATTTGGTGAAAGAGTTTATGTTGTACAAGGTGAAAATAGAGGAAGCTTACATGCAGTCAAAAAGCAGCAGAGCAAAGAATGTAGATGAAAATATTTTACAAAGTTCAGAACAGTGCAATCATTTACACAGTGCTTATTCGCGTAATTTGTCAAACTACAATTTTTGGGAGGACATCTGGCAGAAAAGTTACAGGAGCTTGTAAGAAAGCTACCACAGTTCCGGAATATAAGCGCTGTAATTTACTTTTATGTTATATCGGAACAAAAAGGTTTAGGAAAATAATATGATATCAGCCATCCAAAAAATTATTCATTCAAGTAAAAAAGGAGTTGATGGTTTAGAATTAAATATTACACTGTTGAAGTTCATCTCCAGAAATTAAAAAATAGAATGGTCAGGACTTATGTAGCTTCAGTGTAGCATATAGCACAAAACTGTGGCTCTGAAGAACATTGTATTGTTTCTCTTATATAAAAAGTCTTGCTTAGATTCACATTTCTGTGCTTTTTGACTGCAACAGAATTATGTATATATATATATACATCTTTTACGCTCTAATAAATTCATTACAGTCATAGCAATTCTCTTGCTAAAGGAAGTACTCAAAGAAAATACTCTTATTAACAAGTCTTATGCATATTCCTAAGAAATCTTCACAAAAGTTTTCGTTACTTTTCAAAATCAGCTATCATCTTTCCTATTAGCACATCACACATTTATAAAGCTTAATTGCAATATATTATGCAGCAATCACACTTTACACAAAGGATTGTATTTCCAAAAGCATTTTCTATAAAAATACTTTTATATTTCAGTTCTAAAATGTCACATTAGCTTAATGCTATTGATAAGTTAGAAATATCACAAAATTTTAACACAAGATATTTCCTTTGAAGATAAAAAAAATTACAAGAGACAAATGGAAATTTCCATAAATAAATAATGAAAAGGAGTTAAGTAATAATTAATAACAAATATTATATAACAAATCACAATTTTTTTTAACATGAAAATAGTATAGGAATATAATTAAAAACAAACAAAATAAATTACTTAGGTAGAATCAACAATGGAACAGATGTATAAAATAATTCATTATATATAACGCTGTAAAAAAATTCTTTAAAAACAGATCACATTACAAATGAGATTCACATTACATGCTGATAGCATGCAATGTTTATAATAAAGACATGTAAAAAATAGTTGTATAAAAATTAAATAAATAAATTAGTAAAGTGACTAGCATTTTGCAGACAATTTTGAAATGATTTCATAAGAGATCCATCCTACAAAAGAAAAGAAATTTTTTTTAAATTACTATGAAATATTTAAAATTCATGCAAAAAATTACACCAGAGTAAAAACAGAAAAATAAAGTCCATTAATTATATTTCAGAACAAATTATCAGTTAAAATTCTGCAAATCAAACATAGAAACATATTTATAAATTAAACCTTATACTTAAACAGGTACTTGTCTATTTTTATGGCTCAGTTCAACTGTCGATTTTCAGATTATTTCAATGTTGCCAATTTAATGGATTTAATTGGCAATTTTCAAATTATTTCAAGTTTCATTATACATAAGATATCAAGATTTCATTAAGATAGCGGGTAATGATTTGCATCTTTCAGTAATTTATCGCATGGGGCATTAAAATAAACATATACCATTAAACATGTAGTCAGTTTCAAGTAGTTTCATATATCAATATAAAATTTGCTGAACAATTTAATATAAAATACACTAGTAAAATTATAGCCGGCAGAAACATTAAAACTCAAAATATAATGTAAAATTGGTACACATTTATCCACCTTACTACAGAATGCTTATTCCATCAGTAATAAAACTGTGGTATAATCTCAAAATATACATAAAAAAATAACAAAAATTATAGAAATGATAAAGTAAGATGCATTAAGATAAATAAAATACAAAATTGCTTTGCAGATATGACTTGTCTTAAAAATTCCTTACCAACCTTTATTTTATTAATTATAATTCAAAATGTTTCATTGTTTTTCAGTTTTTACTGTGGATTATCAAAATACTAATTCATTTGCCCAATTTTATTTGTTCAAAAAATTTCCTTAATATTCAATATTCATACATTTATCTAACTTAATTTGTCTCAACTATGTAAATGCATCATTTTATTTATTCTTTGTTTTTAGTCTGATAAATGAAGGAATTACAAATATTATTAATAATCTTTTATCTTATTTATTTTTGTCTATAATGTTCAATGACGAAAGAAGAATTGATTCTTAAATGCCAAGTTCGATTAGATTTACTGAGAAGGACAAAGTTTGATTTAGTCTGGTCTCATGGCTAAATTGAACCAGATAAATATGTAAAAAATTCATTGGTAAAATGACTCTAGAATCTGTAACAGATTTAGTAAATAAACTTTTGTGAATCTAGAAAAGATGCTATGTTTATGTTAGAACATCTTTTACAAATGGTGTTATTATTTAAAAAAATTATGTGGAGTTGAAATATAATCAAAAACTCAGGAAAAAGTAAAAGTATGATTTACTTCATGAAGAGTTCAATGAGGGGAATGACAGGCGATTGAAACTAGTAAGAGTAAACAATGCAAACAACTCAACAGGATATTCAATGTAATATAGAACATTGATTAATTTTAAATTGCTTATTAATGCTACTGTTTATTTTGAATCAAGGATGATTGATTGTCAATCCAATGAAAGCAATATCCACTTTATTATAGGACAAATTATGCCAATCAATTTGAGAATCATCAAAGCATTTTATTCATAAGTATTTTCCTCAAATCAAAGCTAAAAAATAGTTTTACAGCGTTTCTTCCAATCATATTAATATGATACAAGAAACATAAGAAGAAACTGAATATGAATAATCACAGTAATTCAGTGGTACTTAAATAATATAGATTTACCACACATGGATATAACAAAATTGTCCAATGTAAAAGAAAATCGCTTAAAATGAAAAAGAATAAATATTTGAAACTAGCAAAACAAATCATTTGAGACAAAATTTTAATATATATATGAAAGACAAACAAAGAGTAATAGATTAATAAGTTTTACAAATTCCTAAACATATAAATTTTAAATACAAAACTATGTAAAATAATATAGTTTTGTTTTGAGTGATATAAATTACAATTATTTTATTGCATTTATAATAATAATATGAATGACTTTAAATATTTCATTAACAAAGTGTAAAAAAATTATCTTATATCATAAATTCAAACAGGTTTAGCACAATTATTTGAAAAGCCCTATCCCCTTCTCCCTCTTCTTTGTTAGTTTACCATTTTGCACTTATCTTTCTGTTTAAGCATAAATCTATATTCCACAATCATAAAAATAGGTACAACATTTTATTGTTAGTTAAAAATATATGCAGTTTATTAAGAAAAAGTAAAACTGAGGAGCAGTGGGACCTTTCTTAGAACAACATGTTTATTATCTCCTAATATATTAAAATAGTCAGTGGACAAAAGACAATTTTAGGAAATTTAAAATACATTATGAAAATACAAAGAGTTTAAAAAAACACCAACTGCTTATTTTGGAGACTTCAAAAAGATGCAAAATAGGAAGAAAATTATACAAATTATTTTGTACTGAACAGGGGAAAAAAATTAAATAAAAATAAAAAAACCCCAATAAAGATAGTAAAGCAACATGATGAAAGCAATAAATGAAAAAAATATTATTATCAATGCTACATTATCAGATATTTTTTTTCACATAATAAAAAAAATATGAGGAAATTGATTATGAATAATCACAGTAACTAAATGGTACATAAAAAAAAATATAGATTTACCAAAGATGGATGTAGCAAAACTGTCTTAGAAATATGAATGGATTTAGACTTTTTGCAAAAGTTGTAAACAAATATTAGGTTAAACACTCAAAATCACGCTATACAATTCAAAATATAATAAATTAGTGATACAGTAAATGACCCATTCAAGAACACAATTTGTCCAAAAATAATATTCACTAACTGAATTATTCATTAATTGATCATTGGTTTATTATAATTTTAATGAGAATTTGATTAATTTATTTGGGAGATGAAATAATAAAGGTGCATAATTAATATAATTTCTATTTTTACCATATTTTTTTTATCAATTTATAATGCAATAAAACTTAACATGCATAGATTCAGAATAAGTTATATAATTTTATAGATATCATTTTTGCTTTTAAAAGTAATAGCACTATTTTAGAGACAGTCTGCAGAACAATAAACAAAAACAAACAGAGGGAGTCGTCTCCTTGAAATGCTTGCATATTATGTATAGTATTTTGCATTATAAACTGCCTGCCATTGGGGAACAATAGTTATGAAAGAGCCTATTACTGCACGAGTTTAGGCAATTAATACACCGACAGGAGTAGTTTCATAGAAATTTTCTCCCATTCTCTCCAATAAAGGTCTTATCTCCTACCTACCTCATAAAAATTGAATTTTGGGTAAAGACGCGAATGAAAATAATGTTGAGAAATATAGATTTTCATTGTGAACCTAGCATTTTTGCTGAATCTATTGTACGATAGAATTAGTGAGTGTTTTGGACGACTTTTTTCCTGATGATGATGTGTCCGCGTTACCACGGAAAGAGGGTGCAGTAGTTTCTGAGGGTAAAGACCCCTGAGCACCCAAAGGCAGAAGTCTGACTTCTAGCTCATATGAAGATGAAACTCACACAATCGCTTGCACACCCCCTTTTTACAGGGGGACACATTCACACACCTCACAGATAGAACACAGATGAAGAACAACCATGCCCGAACCGGACTCGAACCCCGGACACCCAGATCACGAGGAAGACGCGCTACCCCTAGGCCAGGACACCGGCGACTTTTTTCCTAATCGATCTTTATCAAAATTTGACACAGAACAATAGTTGCAATTACAAGTCACATATCGAATTTCATTGGTATAAATCATTGCATTTAAGAGTTATTGCATTTACAAGCATGCGAAAAAACAGACATAACCCATGGGAAAAATTTAGTTTAAAACTTGACAAGAATCTATATTTTAGATGCTAAACTTGTGCGCTAAATTTTATCTATCTAGCTTTTTATGTTTTGTAATAATTGAGCTCACTTAAATGCAAACAGACAGATGGACTTCTTCATTCAAAATTTAATAGAAATTTCAAAAATTGGTCTTAAATTTATATACGAAATTTCATCCACCTATTTTTGAGTTGTCATGTTCATAGAAAGACATATAACAATGCCAAAAATGGGTTTTTCGGGCTGAGAGAGGTATGAAATGTGGTGATTCGCCAAAATCTCGAGACTGAGTAATCTGACGATAATAAAATTTTCTATAAATTTAGTAAACGAGAAAATAAAAATGCATATATTTTAAATATCTTAGTTTGCATTAAACAGAATTTTATAGTAAATAAAGACAAGTTTATACGATATTTAACAATTAATGCATACAATATTGAACAATTAGCACATTTTTTTTACGTCCATAATTTTGGTTTGATAATTCTTTATTGTATAATTTGAAATTAATTTCTAATTAATAAAAAATATTCAATTATTTGTATAATTTTAGGTAAAAGATAGTTCTACATACATACTCATTTCTTTTAAGTCAAGGTTGAACTTTCTTTCGAAGACTGCCTGCTCATCATGCTTTGATATTCATGCCCAAAAACAGAATCATCATCTGTCGTCGATTGTTGAGATGGTTGAGGCAACAGAGGAGGACGGCGGGATTCAACCACTGCATCTGGCTGCAGAGCTGTTTTGTCATCAGTGCTAGATTGGGATGGATTATGAGTGGTAGAGGTTATAGGACTAACAATTGGCACTGTGGCTAGGAGCAAAGGCAATCCCACAACAGAATTTTCAAGCTCACTCTTGGAAGGCTGGGCAGGTGGTGCAGAAGTACTTGCTGTAGCAGAGGTAGGAGGTGGAGCTACACGGGGAGGACCATAAGTTGATGTATTGGCGCAATATGAAGGAACACGATGTATTCTGTGACCACCACTATGTGCAGGAGATCCAGAAGTCGTGGAGCTGTCGACAGGAGCCACATCCTGGGTGAAAAGATCACCATCTTGGAAAGTATGCCTTCTGTCTAGAGCTCCATCAGGCAGGCGAGGGGTATTAGGAAACTGTAAAGTTTTTGATTGGGATGGGCTTAGAGGAGGATGTCTTTGTGTAGTGGCACTGAACATGGAAGAATCTGGAGCATGAGATACGCTCAGTGATGGAGAACCTCTTCCAGAGGCAAGAGATTCAGTCTCATCATCCAAACTCACAAATTTAATAGGTTGTGCGTGAGATTTAGAACTTGATTTTGGACCAATAGGTTTATGTGCTTTGGAAGAAGGACCAGATGATGAAAATGTATCATGAATATTGAATTTTGAAATTGGAATAAAAGCACTTCCTGTGACATCAGAGCCTTCAGTTGTGCTCTTATGGTAATTGTCTGATATCAGTTTCTCAGTTTCTTCCTTATAGAGGCTGTCTTTTTTCAAAATAGAACGTTTTTTTGCAGTGTCTGAGCTGTTAAATTTTTTCATTGAAGAACCTCTTTCCAATGACCCACCAAGCAGTGGACTTTTGTTTCCATTTTTTTTCCCTATAAAGAATGGATATGATATATCTCGTTATACACTTACTTAATATATATATAATGCATCTCATGAATATAAATGCAACAGTCTCAAGAATGTTTACAATCTTGAGTTTGAGTTTAAGTTAATCTAAAATATTCTTTGATCAATTTCTTTTTTATTCTTAAGAAATAATTAATTTTTTAAACAAAATTTTATTTTTCAGATGCCAAAAACTGAATTAAAAACGTCCCATGAGGAAACAAAGAATTTCATCTCCATACTTAAATCAAGTTAATATAAAATTTTAGAAATTAGAAGCACAATTATATTATTTAATAACATTAAAGTTCTTAACAACATGTAATGTAAGCATGTTATCCTCATACACGAAGACAGAAATTTTCTAAACATAAAATTATTTTGAGATGCAAAAAATTTAGCTGAAGAGATATATATATATATATATTATATATATATATATATATATATATATATATATATATATATATATATATATATATATATATATATATATATATATATATATATATATATATATATATATATATATATATATATATATATATATATTAAAAATTAAGAGTCCAAATAATAATTTGAGCTAAAGAAAAAAAAGTATTAAATGAAAACTAATTAAAAACTTGTTATCATATTTGATGAAAATGTATTACATTTCTATGCATACAATAACCAAATGGAAAAGTTATGAATTTCAATTTAAAAAAATGATGGAAATAAAAATGTAACAGTAATTGTAAGATTGGTAATAACAATCAAGTTCGACCCAAGGTACTTAAAAATGATGCAAGCATACAAGATTAGAAAAGCTGTCTGATTTTTCAATAAAAAGGCTTCTTTTTTCTTGTTTTAATCTAATTATACATACACTATTGGTCAAAAGTATTGCAAGTTTGAGAAATTTCACGTTTTTTCAAGAATAAGACCCCGAAAAGTAATATTTTTTCTCTTAGTGACATTTTTTTATGTCAATATGTTAAATTAATCAAAAGGCAAGATATAATTAAGTTATTGAACAAAAAAATTTTTTTTTTATTTCAAAAAGAATAAAATACAAATAAAATGCACAGGTTATCAGTATCGGAATCAATTTTGTTTTCCCGGAATAAAATAAAGTAAAGAAAAAATTTCAGTTCTTTTGATCAAAAAAAGATAAAAAAGTTCAAGTTAACTGAAAAGAATTTAATATTTAATAATATCCACAAGGTTTTGCAACATTTCTTTCGGTATTTCATGGTGCCAAACTTTAATTATTGTTTCTTGAAGTTCTTGTTTTGTTCTGGGATGATTTTCAATTATTTTCTTCCCCACTATACTCCATAAATTCTCAATGGCCAGTTAAAATCTGACCAGTTTTCTGGTCATGTGAGAACATTAATACCATGCTTTGCAAATGCAGCTTTAACCTAAAATAACGAATGTTTCGATATAAAGGTCAGAACTGAAATGAAATTTAAAATTAATTGTAAAGTTTGTCTTATATTTTTCGATGAATGGCAGAGTGCTAGATCTTACTGAAATATCCACTTCTGCCTTGGGAACATGTCACAAGCATTACGAAGCAATTGATCCTTCAGCACACCAACATAATTTTCACTATTTATGGTTCCCTGTACAAAATGAAATCGTCCAGTTGTTTGATATGACACACACCCCACACCATTACGCATTCTGTGTGTTTTGAAGTACGAACCAGGTATTCTGGCATTTGCTTCACTACAAACGTGGCCAGGCTTGTCAGACATTAAAGCAAAGCGAATTTAGTCGCTAAATATAACCTGTCTCCATTCCGAAATACTCCTATTTTTGTGCCCCTTGGCCCACTCCAATCGTTTTTTCCGCATTGCTTTCGTCAGTACTGGTTATTTTCTAGGCACTTGTGCCTTGTAACCAGCTACACAGAGCCTCTTGCGAACTCTTCTGGGATTCGCAATGACAGACGTGGACTCGTTCCATTCTCTTGCAAGTGTAGCAGAACTTGCAAATCTATTTTTATGGCATAATCGTGTCAATGTAGCATCAGCACGTTTAGAAGATAACTTCGGATGACCACTTCTAGGCTTTTTATCTACGGTTCCTCGGTTTTGAATCCTTTTATGAGGCCTGAAACAGTCGACTCACTGCAGTCGCACCGATGAACAATCCTAACATTGGAAATGTTTTTTTGATGCATTAAAATAACAGCTTGGTGCTTCTCACGAGTTAATTCATACATTTTAAAAAGAAATGATCAGTTTAAATTGAAAAATAATGCACAGTGAACGCACTTCGGCAGTGCAATAAACGAAATAAAATTATTCGCAGTCGGAGCGATTTTATAATAAACTACCGGGATGACCTAATCGTTGCAGACGATTACTTCACAATGGATGACGCAATAGCTTGAAACTTCTCCACCATATTTATATTAGAAAATATCACTTTAAATGAAAAAAATATATATATATTACTTTAAGGGGACTTATTCTGAAAAAACGTAAAATTTCTCAAACTTACAATACCTTTGACCAGTAATGTACTTTTAATTATTATCATACGATTTGTGTACATTTCACAACCTTCAATTAGAATCAAAGTAGGATATTTTAAGTCTTAATATATGGCAGTAATATAGTTTCCTCATAACCAAAAATACCTTTATTTCTTGAAAGAGATAAAATTTATCACAAGGAAGGGAATACGTTTATATAATTGGAATAATATTAACAAATTAACTAAGCATGATCTTCTCAAATGTTGTATAGAAATTAATGTAATTTTGTAAGATGATATATTGTACTTTTATTTATAAAGATGTAATGTCGTGTCCCGATAAAACTGGCCCTTGGAGCATCTATAAACCCTTGTGCCCGACTTTCATTGGTATTCCAAATATTTCGACTAATGTGTGCTGCTTATTTTTTTCTAATTAGTTCAATGACGCAAAGTAAGCAATTTTTACCTATTTTACATAATAACATCTTCCCGTATATTTTCGTGTATAAACCGATAATTTTTGGAACTTTTCTGCAGTTAAACCAGGGTGATCATTTATAAATAAATCCAATAATTTCACAAAAAAAAGAGACATTGGGCATTTTTTATTTCTTAAATTTAAGATATTTATTTTAATGAAATGCATTATTCTTTTTTATAAAAATAATTTTTTTTTTTTTTTTTTTTTTTTTTTTTTTAAATTAGCGGTTTGTTACGTCGAACCGAAAATTTATCGAGAAATGCTAAGCAGCCATGCTATTACAATTTTTTGCAAATGTGATCACCTGTAGTTGAAATTTTCCCATATAAGAAATTCTCTTCTTCACCATCTTACAAGCAAAAAATAAAATGACAAAGAAAATAACAATAACATAATTATAACAGACAGTAAATGAATAGGTAGAAAAATTAACCAAATTAGAAATAAATATTAAGTTAATAGTCAAAGAATCAAAAGGATTAACTGAATCCGGCCCGAAGACTTTTTCAAGGGTCACCCTCAGGCAAGGATTCAAACCAGGGATTTTTTCTGTGAGGGGTCTGACTTTTCGTCCAACAAATTGACCCCTCGTGACCCGAAAATCCCAGAAAATTGAGGTTTTAGAGATAAATTAGTATCACAAGATTAAAACAAGTAAAAACACTAGCAAAAAACAAACCAAATAAGACCACAGCAAATCAAACCACAAGATACATGAAAAAAAAAGTAATATAAACACAAGGCAAATTACTTACAAAATGAAAGTACAAATCTGAAGAAAACTACTTGAGGTTAAAACGTGCTATTGTAGATGTATTTCGTTGAACTAAACTAAGATTTAATTTTTCCACGTTTACAGCTATATCCGCCTCCCACGTTTCGTCATAATGTATCGTCATCAAACTTGAAGCGCCATCTATTGAATTAAAACTCAAAGCTAACAAACCAGAGGAAGTCAGAAATTAAACAGACCCTCTCTTATCAAAACTTCTATATTGCAAAAGTTTTTGGGAAATTCGTTAATAGTTAAATTTTTAATGAGATTGTTTGTTGCTAAGATATAAGAGCTTTTATTATTGCAAATTTTTTTAATTCTGTTAAATTGTGAAAATATCAAAATTTTTTAAAATTTTAGAGTTTAAATTAGAATGGTAGTTACTAAGTTTAATTATTTTAAAGTTAAATTCATCCCTTTTATCATAAATACCTATCAAAGTTTTTCCATTGTCAATTTCTATATTTAAATCTAAATAATTAGCTTTAAGTTGATTTTCGTTTGTTTGAGTTAAAACTAATTCTTTTGGGTAACAATTAATAATATCATTAGGATTATCCACATTTAACAAAATTAAGTCATCAATATATCTCCAGCCTATTATTAAGTTAAGTTTAATTATTTCTTTTTCATAATAATGTAGGAAAATATTGGCTAACGCACTTGAAAAAGCTGTTCCCATTGGAATTCCTTTTTCTTGTTTATAAAACTTTATTCCGTTAAAAACATAGTTTTCTTTAATATTAAATTTACATAACTCTAACCAATTAGTTTTTGTAATAATATCTCTATTTAAATATTCTTCATATATATTAGTACAGACATCTATTAACTTTTCATGAGGTAGATTAGTGTATAAATTTTCAAAATCATAAGTATTAAGCTTATTAAAATTGTTATCCTTTAGAAAGTCCAAAATATCTTTGTTACTATTGATAATAAAATTATCTTCCTCTTTAATTTTGTTTAGGACAATTTTTAAGTATTTAAAGAAATGTTTTCCCATATAGTAATTGTAACTGCTAGTGCTACAAGTTACGAATCTAAAATTTATTGGTTTTTTATGAAATTTTATTGTTGGGAAGAGGTAAGGGTAGTTTAAAGAGCAAGTTTTTATTTTAATTTTTTTAGCGAAAGCTAGCATCCTTTTATCCAATTCTTTTTTCCCGGTGTTAATTAATTTGTAAGTTGAATTAGAGTTATATTCCTTAGTTAGAAGTTCTTTATAATAATATTTACAAATTAAACCGAAATTATTTGCCGATTTATCTATTACTGTAATAACAAACCTCTCTTTTAAATTTTTTATTTCTTTTTTCAAAGTTTTGTTGAAATAAATTCCTCGTTCTTTAGTTCTAACGTTGTCTGCATTAAATTCTGTTTTAATGTCTTCTAAAATCCTTACTTTCCATTCTCTGAAACCTTCTGGAGGCCAATGGTATTTCCTAGATAATTTGGAAATAAAAATATCCAAATCTTGTCCGATAGAAATTAAGATTTTTTTAATGTTAACTTTTTCTCTTAATCTAAATTTCGTGCCCCTTTCCATCAAATCTCTTAAAGAGTTAGAATCTATAATTTTTAAATTCCCTGTTATAATATGTCCTTTATCAGCATCTATATAATCTTTATAAATATCTTTATTACAATTACAGTCTGTCTTGTCTATCTTATTTAAATTTTTGCTATAGTAATTATAGTTACAGATTCTTTTTCTTAAAGTTGCTGAATAACTAAATGCTATTGAAGCTATTGCATTATCCTTTAAAGGAAAAAATTCTTTATTGTTGTGCATAACTTTAGGTAACTTTAGGTTTTCGAAGCAAATATCCAAAAATCTCACTACACAGTATTCTTTATTTAAATTACTTTTAGTTTTAAATAGTAAATCGTTTTTTCCTATATTAAGCTTGAATTTGATAAGATCTAGAATTATGTATTTAGTGAATGAATTTTCAAACTTTAAATCTTCAAATTTGTTATTAATAAACCATCTAATTTTATTTTTTCTAAAGCCAAATAGATATTTCTTAATTTTAAGAATATTTTCATTATTATGTTCCAAATTACACAAATTTTGAAAATCCTCAGTTACTATATCAAAATTGCCGCCTCTACCTTTTCCTCTCTTAAATCTTTTACTTTTGTTTTCATTATCTAGAAAGTCTTTAAAGATGTTAAGTTTGTTATAAATACAAATGTTATCCAAATCCCCGTAACCTTCTCCATTTAATTTACTATTGAGTCCATAAGGAAACAAAGTTTTTAAATTACATATATAAATATTTTCCAAGTCTAATCTTTTATTTAAATCAATAATATTATCTTCCAGAATGTAAATATTAATGTTATCAAAATTATGACATTGGAAGTGTAGTAGCTCATAATCAAAAGACTCATTTTTACTAAAGTTTTTAATGGCAGATCTGTGGCCATTTACTCGTTTATTTAGTTCAGTACTGGTTTGTCCTATGTAATTCAAATTACATTCTTTGCAATTTAATAAATAAATAAGATTTTTATTTTTACAGAACAATTCTAGATTTGAAATTTCGTTATTAATTTGTTCTTTATTAGCAAGTGGACAAGTCTTACATTTTTTGTTATTACAAATTCGATATTTTTTAGTATTTTTAAATTTTTTTAAACGAAACAATTGTGCAAGTAACTTTTTGTCCATGGATGCTCCAAGCACAAAGCTATCCACAGTGCCCCTTGGTAAAGCGCGCGACGGGCCATGCGCTATGAGAAATTCTTTTATTGACCTTTGCATAATTTATTTAATGGTACCTAAAAGAAAAAAAACTCTCCTTGCCTCAACAATCCGGAAATTTCGAATCAAATCCAAAAAAGGGGGGATTTTTTATTATTAAAGGATGCATTTAGTGGAAAAGCGCAAATGCAGCTTAATTCCAACTAGATGCAAGAATAAGAAACTATCAATCCATAAGTAAACAATGTGCAAAAACACCTATATAATTTTTCTGAATCTATATAATAATAAAATATAAAATATACATTGTATTTAGAGAGCGCTAATGCTGCTGCAACTAAAACACAAATGAACTTAACCAAATTAGAAATAAATATTAAGTTAATAGTCAAAGAATCAAAAGGATTAACTGAATCCGGCCCGAAGACTTTTTCAAGGGTCACCCTCAGGCAAGGATTCAAACCAGGGATTTTTTCTGTGAGGGGTCTGACTTTTCGTCCAACAAATTGACCCCTCGTGACCCGAAAATCCCAGAAAATTGAGGTTTTAGAGATAAATTAGTATCACAAGATTAAAACAAGTAAAAACACTAGCAAAAAACAAACCAAATAAGACCACAGCAAATCAAACCACAAGATACATGAAAAAAAAGTAATATAAACACAAGGCAAATTACTTACAAAATGAAAGTACAAATCTGAAGAAAACTACTTGAGGTTAAAACGTGCTATTGTAGATGTATTTCGTTGAACTAAACTAAGATTTAATTTTTCCACGTTTACAGCTATATCCGCCTCCCACGTTTCGTCATAATGTATCGTCATCAAACTTGAAGCGCCATCTATTGAATTAAAACTCAAAGCTAACAAACCAGAGGAAGTCAGAAATTAAACAGACCCTCTCTTATCAAAACTTCTATATTGCAAAAGTTTTTGGGAAATTCGTTAATAGTTAAATTTTTAATGAGATTGTTTGTTGCTAAGATATAAGAGCTTTTATTATTGCAAATTTTTTTAATTCTGTTAAATTGTGAAAATATCAAATTTTTTAAAATTTTAGAGTTTAAATTAGAATGGTAGTTACTAAGTTTAATTATTTTAAAGTTAAATTCATCCCTTTTATCATAAATACCTATCAAAGTTTTTCCATTGTCAATTTCTATATTTAAATCTAAATAATTAGCTTTAAGTTGATTTTCGTTTGTTTGAGTTAAAACTAATTCTTTTGGGTAACAATTAATAATATCATTAGGATTATCCACATTTAACAAAATTAAGTCATCAATATATCTCCAGCCTATTATTAAGTTAAGTTTAATTATTTCTTTTTCATAATAATGTAGGAAAATATTGGCTAACGCACTTGAAAAAGCTGTTCCCATTGGAATTCCTTTTTCTTGTTTATAAAACTTTATTCCGTTAAAAACATAGTTTTCTTTAATATTAAATTTACATAACTCTAACCAATTAGTTTTTGTAATAATATCTCTATTTAAATATTCTTCATATATATTAGTACAGAC
The DNA here is from genome assembly GCF_947563725.1 of Argiope bruennichi. Taxonomy (NCBI): domain Eukaryota; kingdom Metazoa; phylum Arthropoda; class Arachnida; order Araneae; family Araneidae; genus Argiope; species Argiope bruennichi. The sequence goes on along the minus strand of NC_079153.1, from coordinate 52,895,413 downwards.
ATCTATTAACTTTTCATGAGGTAGATTAGTGTATAAATTTTCAAAATCATAAGTATTAAGCTTATTAAAATTGTTATCCTTTAGAAAGTCCAAAATATCTTTGTTACTATTGATAATAAAATTATCTTCCTCTTTAATTTTGTTTAGGACAATTTTTAAGTATTTAAAGAAATGTTTTCCCATGAAAAGTTAATAGATGTCTGTACTAATATATATGAAGAATATTTAAATAGAGATATTATTACAAAAACTAATTGGTTAGAGTTATGTAAATTTAATATTAAAGAAAACTATGTTTTTAACGGAATAAAGTTTTATAAACAAGAAAAAGGAATTCCAATGGGAACAGCTTTTTCAAGTGCGTTAGCCAATATTTTCCTACATTATTATGAAAAAGAAATAATTAAACTTAACTTAATAATAGGCTGGAGATATATTGATGACTTAATTTTGTTAAATGTGGATAATCCTAATGATATTATTAATTGTTACCCAAAAGAATTAGTTTTAACTCAAACAAACGAAAATCAACTTAAAGCTAATTATTTAGATTTAAATATAGAAATTGACAATGGAAAAACTTTGATAGGTATTTATGATAAAAGGGATGAATTTAACTTTAAAATAATTAAACTTAGTAACTACCATTCTAATTTAAACTCTAAAATTTTAAAAAATTTGATATTTTCACAATTTAACAGAATTAAAAAAATTTGCAATAATAAAAGCTCTTATATCTTAGCAACAAACAATCTCATTAAAAATTTAACTATTAACGAATTTCCCAAAAACTTTTGCAATATAGAAGTTTTGATAAGAGAGGGTCTGTTTAATTTCTGACTTCCTCTGGTTTGTTAGCTTTGAGTTTTAATTCAATAGATGGCGCTTCAAGTTTGATGACGATACATTATGACGAAACGTGGGAGGCGGATATAGCTGTAAACGTGGAAAAATTAAATCTTAGTTTAGTTCAACGAAATACATCTACAATAGCACGTTTTAACCTCAAGTAGTTTTCTTCAGATTTGTACTTTCATTTTGTAAGTAATTTGCCTTGTGTTTATATTACTTTTTTTTTCATGTATCTTGTGGTTTGATTTGCTGTGGTCTTATTTGGTTTGTTTTTTGCTAGTGTTTTTACTTGTTTTAATCTTGTGATACTAATTTATCTCTAAAACCTCAATTTTCTGGGATTTTCGGGTCACGAGGGGTCAATTTGTTGGACGAAAAGTCAGACCCCTCACAGAAAAAATCCCTGGTTTGAATCCTTGCCTGAGGGTGACCCTTGAAAAAGTCTTCGGGCCGGATTCAGTTAATCCTTTTGATTCTTTGACTATTAACTTAATATTTATTTCTAATTTGGTTAAGTTCATTTGTGTTTTAGTTGCAGCAGCATTAGCGCTCTCTAAATACAATGTATATTTTATATTTTATTATTATATAGATTCAGAAAAATTATATAGGTGTTTTTGCACATTGTTTACTTATGGATTGATAGTTTCTTAGGTAGAAAAATGCCAGCTTCAGATAGAGTTACCAGAGTTAAAACTCTTGCCATTGACGGCTGGTATTTTATTTTATAGCAGTTCGATAGAAAAAATATTCCATCCATTTTGCCTGCTTGGTAATATTTTCGTCCTCATATCCCCAGCATTGCGTTTCGAGGAAAAATATATTCAAACAAACTTATAATAATGCAATTTATTATTTATAACGTGTGCGTTTTGTTACAAGAAAATTGTTTAAAGATATTCGTTTTTGTCTACACTTCAAAATTTGGAGAAATTAGTCACAGCATTATTGTTAAATGAGTTTTGTAGTTTTATTGCCTTATAGGGTGATGATTCAACACATGAAGCAATAATTTCCCATGCTTTCAGCATCTCCCTTATTGGTTGTTACTCTGATGAGATTCTTGTCCTGACTAAATCCGTGACCCCCAAGAGATAATTGTATTTATTTTTTATATAGTACATAAAAATAATTGTTTATTAATCATATTTTAATAATATTTCTATTTTGTATATGTACGAGTTCTGAATAATTGTATTGTTTTTTTCTTCTTGCTATTATGTTGAAATAAATAAATGTTTACTAATGTGTGTCTTCATGTAGTTCATATTTTATAATTTCTTAATTCATTCATATTTATTAACTTAAATATGTTATTAAGTACAGCTCATAGATTTGCTATATTTTTTTAAAACAAACATTTCTAGTAAAAATGTTTAAATCTAATATTTATATAGAGCATAAAAAAAAACCCGAATGAATAATCTCATTATGTTACTAATCAAATTTTTTGTTCACAGCAATTTTTATTTTTTATTTTAAATCTTTTACTATTGATTAGCTTACTTTTAAAAAAAATAAAATTCCTGAGAACTAAAAAGTTTCCATTTCAAAGAAAATTTAATGTAAACATCTATTTTACACAAACAGATATTAAATAATTCGTAAATTAGCAATTATTATGCACCTATTTAATAATTCGGTTAATGTGTTTTTAATAATAAAAGTTGTCATGAAATTGTGATGTTCAATATCGGAAATTCTCAAACCGCGATTGTAATTATTTAAATGTCATTTTTTTAATACAAAGTAATATTGTTTTAATTAGTATCTATGCAATTATTTGATAATTTAGAGAATTGACAAAAATTGTGGACAATTGTTAATGCTATGCAAGCATAACGCAAGTTATGCGTTATGTTAATCTCCGTCCTCCTCGGAGCGTCCGACCAACAGTGATAACTCATTACAACAGCCAGCAGGCCTTATCTCTCGGGGGTCACGCTAAATCTCCCTTTTGGTTCTAGCCATGTTCTTCTACTACCTTATCGATACCGCTGGTATCCATCTTTAGCTGTAAAATCTTGCTCAGACAGAATCAGGTCGATTAAATCTCCACATCCGGGTATTTGGTCAAACTCGAGGCATCGCGTTCAAAAAAAAAAAAAAAAAAAAAAAAAAACCTATCCGGCTAAAACTTTATCCATATAGATGTAAGGATTTATTCTTTAAACAAGCGCTAATACAGACTGACACGCCATCGTCAGTCTGTATTAGCGCTTGTCCAGTAACGAGTGTCCAGGTAACTTGTGTGTAACGAGTGTCCAGGTGACGTCACGGCGTCACCTGGACACTCGTTATGCGAAACATCGCTCGCTAAGCGATGTTCGATTGTATTTGAAAATATACGATTAGTACTTTATTAGGAAACATTAAAAAGGCATTTTGCTATCAGATTCCCATAATACAGGAATTTTAATAGATATTTTATATTTCCAAATTAAGTTTAGAAAATATATTTTTGAACATACAGCAGAAATGCTTTTAACTCTTTATATCCTTTATGCAGTGCTTAACACATTCACTGCCATATTTTTCACCAGTGCGTTACATCTATCATCTAATTATACAGAACCATCTATCTAACTAAAGACCCTCCACCCCCTTCTCACTATAGTTAAGAGATAGCAAAGAAAGAGTTATCTAATTAGACAAGTGGTTCGAATATCAGGTTTGAGTTGTAACAATGAATGTTTTAAAAATGCCATTTAAATCATGCTGATATCTTCATAATATGGCTACTTCTTTTTATGGTATTCAAAAGAACAGCAAGAGATATCTCTGATAGCAAGCAATAGATATCAGTTAATGACAGGGGGAAAAATCTTTATTCATTAAATAAATTAAGTTATTTTAATTAATTTAAAAAGTCATCCTCCTTTCTTGGTGATATTATGTACCAAATCTAATCCAATGATGAAAAAATAAAATTGAAAAATTAATGATAAAACAATTTGGTCGTAAGAAAAATTAAAGTGAAAGACAAATTGATATTAGTAGAAGTGTTTTTTAATTCTAACAGCAAAACAAACAAAACTTTATGATGAAAAATTTGAATGTGTTTAAAACCTTGCAGTAGTGAAGTCAACACTTTATACATGATAGAAATTTTTATATTATAAAAAAATTCAGTTAAACATTATACATGTTTGGTTAAAAAATAAAATTTGAATTATCAAACAAGGGTTAAAGTTAATATCACCTCAAGGAATCAGAATGAAATGACATTTATTCAAAAGCAGTAATCAGGAAACTATTTAATTCTAGATATCTTGACATTTAACTCTTGGGTTATAGTTGATACTCCCTCATGCACTTGCTTTGAAAAATAAATGATACACATTGGAATTAAGACATTATTTAAATCATATATGTTTATTCATTAAAGATATTAAAAATTGTGTGTTTATTTTAAAATTTATAAAACATTTTAAAAGCTGATGCCTTTTATAAATCCGTTTCCAACTCTAAAATCAATAGACTAATACTATTTAATTCTAGATATCTTGACATTTAACTCTTGGGTTATAGTTGATACTCCCTCATGCACTTGCTTTGAAAAATAAATGATACACATTGGAATTAAGACATTATTTAAATCATATATGTTTATTCATTAAAGATATTAAAAATTGTGTGTTTATTTTAAAATTTATAAAACAGTTTAAAAGCTGATGCCTTTTATAAATCCGTTTCCAACTCTAAAATCAATAGAATAATAAAATATATATTGCTTCCTTTGGTTTAATTACAGATGAAAAATATCATTGAAAATGCTTTTACCAAATCATAACTATCATGAAATCTTCTAACAACAACACAACAGATACATTTTGCACTTTTTCACGAGAATAGACAATCAATTAAATCATAGCAAGATCACACAAAAAACCTCTGAAGCCTAACTACACACATGCAAACACAACTATTCAGAATATGAGAAAAGTGACTTTCTAATAACTTGAATTTGTTTCTTGTTGGTTTTGCAATTTCATTTGTGAAATGTAGTTTCAATACTACGTACATCTCTGAAATAAATAAATTCTTATAGAATAACAACTGCTTTTAAATACAATTCAATGCAAAAAAAAAAAAAAAATCAATTTCTAGAATTATTTTAAATAAATTTGGAACATAATTTAAAGCACTCTGATAATTATAATTTTCATCCATGAAAAGCTTTTTATTCCTATGAGAGGAACAAGATAAGGTAGAAAACACAACTTAAATAAAAAAAATATTGTAAGTGATCATTAATTTTATTTAAGAAGTGGTTATGAAATTGAAGGTAACATTTTGAAAACAACAATATAAAAACTGAATTCAAAATATAACAAAATAATCATGTATGTTCAAATTTATGTTTATCACTTAGTTTATGCATTTCATGTATTTCAGCATTTCCTAGTAAACATTAATTTTGGCTGAATTACTAATACATACTCTTCAAAATCTACAGAAATTTGATGAAAACTAAGGAGTTACAGTGATATAGTGAAAAGTTATGGAACAAAATGGATATAAATGGAAAACTGCAAAACCAGCCGAAAATACACTCTTCCCAAATCCTTGTTCACAGCAATGCTGGTAGTAATGACAGGATTTTTAGCAAGGTAAAAAAATTAGTAATGATGACTTTTAAAAAGTAAAGTACTTGCTATGTATTGAAAAAAGCAGTAAATGTCTAAAAAAATAATGTTAATTTGTATGATCAACAAAATTGTGTGGTGCGATTTTTTTCAAATGCAATTATTTCACTTATATCTAACTCGCAAATAAATATCTGTGAAACAATTTTCAGTAATGTTTGAAAATATTTTTATTTTTGAGTTAACGTTGAAAAATTTTAATTAATTGAAAATGTTCAATTTTTAATTAATTAAAATTCTTTGGAAATATTTATTCTTCAATAATCTTTGACACTGTGTTCTTAATTTCTTCGATAATATTAACGAACAAAATTTATTAATTGTATCTATCATCTATCTATCTATGCTTGTATGTTAGAAAGGACAAAAGAAATGGCCAATTTAAATTATTTCAATTGATCAGTAAGTTAATATTTATTTCAGCAACATAATCACATTGTTAAGAACATATATTTAATTCCATTATTTTACGCATTATTTTTATATTAATATCAATATTTGAATTATAAGAAATGTTTACAACTTTACTAATAATTTTACATATTCTTCCAAAATATATTCTTTTGTTTGCATTTAATGCAAAAATAAAAAAGTTACTATTAATTATTAAGAAAGTGCTGTTGTGGTTCAACAAAGAAGCAAAAATAAACTCATGTGCAACTTAAAATATTTTATTATTGAACTTAGAAGTTGTGTGACAACTCAACTCTGTTTTGTTGATTTACTTTTGTTCAAGAGATTTGATATATGCATTAGTGTTACTTCTGTTAATCTTCGATCGTTATATTTAAATGTTTTAAATGTAAATATTAAATGTTTATGTCATCGTACTTTGGACTGCATTATTTATGCTTTTTAAATTTAATTTTGTTGCAAATATTATCCACCATAGTAGTGATTTAAGAACACTACTGTAGTATGAGTTTCTAATTAGAACTACTTTGATCAATACAAGTATGTGCAAATATTTCTGCCATGCATTATTTTTTTAAAGCAGAGAAAATTAGTAATCTTCTTTTGTTTGTTATAAAAATAATCATTAATTTGCATACTATTTCCTTTAAAATCATCTGTTCCATTTTGACAGGTATGTGAAGATTTCATTAAAAATGATCAATGAATGATTTTGAATTACTTTCTTCTCCTTCTTCTTTTTAGACTGATAATTTATTTTATAAATCTCTTCATATCAGTATCATACATTTCTTTCATGGTAAAAATTGTTATTTGAATTAACAATTGGTGATACATTTTGTTTGATTGAAATGATATAGAATCATGTAATTAAATATGAAGTGCATTAATTGATCTTACTACATGATTACTACAATTGATTATCATGCTCATGAATATAAACAGATGAAAAAATTATAATCTACAATTCATAGAAAAGGATGCAAGGGGTGAATGCAACTAATATAATTGTCCCTCCACCCACACATTTCGTTCTACTATTCTTGCTAAAAAATAGTTGTTGGGTTATACCCAATGATACAAGAATCAAACTGAATACAAGATAAAATAAGCATAAGCAAAGCTAAGATAAAATTTAAGACAATAACATTAAAGAGAAAAATTTAATACACATAAGATTCAAAGATTAAAATAATAAAAATTTATAGAAAAACAATTGAAAATTTATTTTAATTTTTATAGTATGTAAAATTATTCATAATTTTTCAGCATTTTAATATAATTAATAAAAGAAATATATGAAACTCAACTGATCTTAAACAGATAAAAAATTATTTAAGCAAAGATTTTCCCTGAATACAGAACTGAACAAATCATTTTTATCAGCTTATTAGAGTTAGCTGCTAGTGCAATTGTTACACAAAAAATTGGTCAAAAAAGTAAAAAATATTTTTATCTGGTTGCTTGCTTTGAAAGTCAAAATTTATAACAAAACTTTAAATAATAAAGTTCTTTAGAAAAGGAACATGAGATTTCAATTTGAAAAAAGGGGTGAAAATTAATAAATTCTATGGCATACTTTGTTTCCTAAAATAAATAAAAAAAAACAAAGAAATAAATTATAATAGAAAGAAGAAAGAGAAAATTTAATTGGTTTCCAATTAAGAAATTTATTGCTTATAACAAACAAACAATTATGCTAAGTAACAAATAATTTCATTACTTTATTTTAAATCAATTATGACTTACCTCGAAAAGAAAAAGATGGTTTGAGACCAAATTTAGATTTTCCTAAAGAAGTACCACTGCCCTGCCTTGAGCTAGTATTGCTTGTCACAGAGTCCAAAGATGACTGCAAGCTATACTGTGATGCATCAGGTGTGTCAAAGCGAGTTTTAGGTTTTCGAACTTGAAAGTACCATGGTTTTTTGGTAGTAAGAGCAGGTGTTAAAGAATAACTCTCTTGCCTGGGGTCAGGCGATGTAGGAAGTGAAGAATAGCCTTCTGGTGTTCTTCCAGATGGTTCTTCATAGCAGCTGCCACTATCTGTTGAGGATGAGCTGTATGTTTTACCAATTGGAGAGTGTTGTGGGAAATAAAAATGTTGAACAGTATTGCTTTCACCAGATGCTTCTCGAGTAGTTTGGGTGGTTTCTTCCATAGGATTTATGTATAAGTTGCTGGAGTTTATATTTTGGGTGGGTGGAGTAGGAGGAGGTCTTGAAGAGAAGGGATCTTCAGCAGACAAATCAGCAAGGGAGGCACTGGGCTGCGAATTGCAAGTTGCATATGTATCATAACTTTCCATACTATTAACATCCCATTTGTTAATAGTTTTAAGCTCTATATTACTCATCAGATCGCAATTAGTTGAAGGTTCTTGATAAATAAAGTCTTTTACATCCTAGAAAAGAAAAGGAATATTCATAAAGTAAAAAGTAAACGTACAAAAGAGGAGAGGGCATTAATTAAAATTATTTAATAAAATTTGTAAAATTTTGAATCAAAAAGTTTGACAAAATGTCACTAATTTGTAAATTTTATAAATTAAAGCATGCAAGCATTCTAGAAGAAGATACAATAAAATTCATGCAGTTAATTGTTTTTCTTAATAAGTTGCCAAGTTTGGCAATTTCAACAGTTTAGAGTTCAGTTATCAGTTGAGATTTTTAAAATCAACTGTGCTATTTTATTATGCCTTTTCTATCTTCGTTTACAAAATAAAATCAGTTATATTAATGACGGGTGTGTATTATAGATGTCGGTAGACATAGATCGAGTCAAATGTGTTCATCCAATGAGATGATCTCTGAAAGTGGAAAGTATGATGATAATGATGGCATTAAATTATTTATGAAAATATTTGTAAATATAATTCTAGTTTATTAAAAGTAACTGAATTTTATTCTGGAATAGTTATTTTTATTTCAACAATATTCACTTCATGCAATCAAAGCTCAATAGGAAAAGAGTTTGAAATAAATAATAAGGATTGTTACTATTTATTTTTATTACACTATGAATCACATGGTTTCTTACATTATTAATATAATATCATTTATATAAACTAAACTGTTCATATAAATGATATTTTTATATCTGAATTCTAAAATAGATATGAAATTCTGCTTAGAATACAGAAAAATTAATTTATTTAATAATGAAAAATAAATTTTCTAATTTTCTGATATGTAGATCTAAAATTCATATCTGCATTCTGAAAAAAAAAAAAAAAAAAAAAAAAAATACAAAATTGCATAGAAATTTCACAACTCATCAATTTTCTAATTTTGAAAAGTATGTAGAATAGCAAGTCACTGCATGCTTAAAGTGTTATTTTTGTATTAAATATTACTGTGTTCATATCAACAGCATATAATTGTATTGCTCATAAATTGGCTTGTTAAACAATTTTAAATTCTACAACAATAGAAAGAAAGTCATTTCACTAGAAATAACAGCCCCTTTTACTATATAATTTATATTGTTTACATTTAATTTATTTTAAAGATCCTTATTATTTTATTAAAATTTTCTAGTATTATTAAGATTAATAGAAATATATAATAATTAACATCTGTAAAATAAGAATTACACACAAAAAATGCTGTAATTTTTTTACATTTAATTTCTTACTATTCAGTAAATCCTTGTTTATTTAAAATAAATAAAAATAATATACATCTTTTTAAATATAAGTAATAATAGCACATGTAACATTTAAAGAGAGTAAGAAAATACAGTTCCAAACCGATGAGACAAATCCTTCTTGATAGCTCGGTGGTATATTCGAATTATTCAAATGATTCAAATTGGCATTTGATAATCTGCTTTCATTTGGTTGGCTCTGTACATCGACGAGATTATTAGGATTAGTTATCATAACTCCCAAGGGTAAGGATTGGGCCTGAGAGTTTTTTCTTTGAACATTTCCCATACTTCCATCCAAGGAGTGATCAAAGTTTTTGTAACATCCTGCACCTGTGTGAATACGTGCAGAGTCATCCCCTATACTGGTGGTATCAATCTAAAAATAAAATGTTAATATTAGAACTAATATGTATAAAGTGTCCACAGTTTTATACAGATTCTTTTTCTTCTAAACAAAATTAATTTCATTATTTCCTTATTAACAAGATTATTTCCAATTACTTGGGTTTAAACCAGTGGCGGTTCGTCTATCGGAATTGCAGCAACTCCTGAAATTATTTCTTAAAAGATAAGTTTCCTTTTTTTTTTAAACCAAAATTTCTTTACTTTCAGACTCTGAGGATTTGATAATTATTGAAAATGGATAAAAACAATAGAAACGTAAAATTAAACGGAAATTGAACCAGCAAGTAAGAGAAACCGCTTGAGAATATCTGTTCTGTAGCCCATGAAAGCCCACTATGCACACAATTGCAAGGGTTGATTGATTTGAAGATCAATACAACCCTTTCTCTCATTGAATTTAAAGAAATGAAATCTGAAGAGAGAAATAGACCCAGCTTAGAGCAGGGTCTAATAATTTTTTTTTTCACTCTTAAAGCTCATCTCTCCCCTTCTTTTTTTATAGGGTGTTTATGAGTTTAAGCATCGATTCCTGCTGTCTCGACTGAAACTGAAACACATCTTATTTTTATGAATATTCATTTTCCTTTAGCTAGCAGTTGCTGTTCTAGAAAAGGTGCACGAATCTAGTATATTATTCAGATGGAAATTTTTCATTTCATCATTCACTCATTATCAATAAATAATCATTATTATTGAATATCAATTATTACATGTAAAGCCAATGAACAATTCAGGTAATTTATTGCATCTTATTACACTACTTAGGGGCAAAGTAACTTTTAAAAAATTGCAATTTCTTGATAAATATTTTTTGTAGCACTACTAATTTATGACACGAGCAGCCACTGATTCATACAATAAATACTTTGTCATTTTAAATGCAATACAATAAAAAATATTACTTTTTTTTGTTATGAATTAATTTATTTATTGACATTTTAACAGAAATTATTTTGAATTGGTATAATGTTGAGAAAGGATTCCAGATTATTTATATTAATGTCATTTTTTTCTTCATTTTAATATTCTTTTTTTCTTTAATTTCTATCATTATTCTAAATACAAATAACTTAAAAATACTGCTCCACCTGCAATTCTATGCTCATTTTGTATTTTAAAAAAACTGTGAAATTATCATGTTAGTCATCATGCCATAAAAAAAAAAAAAGCTAATGTTTATGTGAAGTGCATTAATCTATACTGTTATGAATTAATTGTAATTAATAATAATTATTATTCTAGAATCAATCCCACTCTATGTTAAAGCATGCTTTCAGCAACTATTCATATTTGAAATTTTAATTCATAAATGTATCAAATTTTTACCATTATTACCATTAAATATGTAGTTCTATGTATCTTCTTTACTAATTTCTTTTGTAAAACTGCGATAATCTTGGATTTTCCAAGATCATCAAGAAGAATTAATCAAATCAAAAAAATTAATAATAGAGCAGAATACATACCAGTGAAATTAATTTGAATTGTTCAATCTTGGTTTTGAAATAAATTTTGGTTCTTCAAGAACTTATATTTATTTTAAATCCAAGATGACATCAAAGTGCATTTTTAAATAAGAATATTATTATTCTGTTAAATATCTGCTTATTGGAAATTAAATCTTATAAATTTCTTCATGACCTGTCAGATTTATACTGTAAAAAGAAAAGAAAAAAAATTAAATATTTATTATTCTTCCTCCAATTTAGATTTGACCCAAGAAAATACGAAGATAAAGAAGAGAGCAATTCCTGAATGCCATTAAAACTTTAAATTAATGGCAGGGCCCTCCACCCAGCCAACATCGATCAATTATCCAAAATTGTGGAAAATTCTAAATGAAGGTTAAGGTATTTAAGTTTATACTACAGAGTTTTTGTTAAGTTAGTCATAAACAACAGGAAGAACAGCTTCTAAGAACTAATTTAATTAAGGATTTCATTACAGGAAAGTGAAGAAGAAATTTGAAATATTTAAATGCGAAACAAAAGTTCAACATTTTTAAACACTATTTTGATGAAATTGCATTGCCATAGTTGGCATTAAAGGTATTAATTGTGCTTTCATCATACATTTAAGAATTAAAAATTGAAAAGTCATTATAGAATTATGTTATAAAAATCACTAGATTAAATATTTATATTTTATAGCTAAATCAAGTTTGAAACATTTAAATACCTCAAAGTTGATTTTGATTCTTTATTATAAATCTATTATTCAATTTCTATTCTATAAGCTTTTTATTTCGTCAGCATTTTTTTCTTAAATATATGTTTTTAAGATTAAATTAAATACTTTTTTTTTCAATATATAAAACATAATAATAATTTTTTATTTATTTTTTGCTCCATGAAATAAATTTGCTGGATTGTTCTAACAGATTTTTTAAAAATCAAATTGTACTAACCGCAAAGGGTTGGTCGATCCTTCCTTTCTTACGTTTTTGAATTTTATTTATTATATTTAAACAATTTTGCTCCTTAGAAATTTTTGTATTAATATTTTACTGATAGATTTAGCATTGTCGATTGACTATTTTTCACGCTTTTTTCAATAAGTTTAACGCTGTATTGCAACGACATAAACCCAAAATAAATGAAAATCTTCCCTTAAAAGCAGTACTTTGGTGCATATGCGTTTTCATAAATATTTTTTAACATGACAATGCTTATAGAGCGGCATTTGTTCATTTCAGGATCCGGAGACTAGCACTTTTCGAAGATTGTACTTCGCTAAGGGGTGATATGTAAAAAAGAGCTGTTCTTACACCTTCTAATTCTGCGAATAATCTAGGCTTACCCTATTGCTACATGTAAACATTTTCTTTTATCTTTCATCTCATTCCTTTTTTTGACGAAAGAAACGCCTCTTGATGCATACCCGGAAGGTTTCCGAATGCGAGAATAAACAATAAATTATGTCATGCGACGTGTATGTTCAAAATACTCACCAAAGCAGATTGTTAGACCCATAGCTATAAAATCTGACAAGTAATTATTTTTTGAACAGTAGATGCTTACTAGAAAGAATGTTTTCAAAACTTTAATTATATTTTGTATTAAAAATTAACCGATTTTTTTTGGTTTCTTCCAGCTTTAACTTCAAAACATATTATTGCACAAAAATCCCAGTTACACCACTTTACAATTAAAACAAAATTAAAAAAAAAACTGCTTTACATTCATACCAATTTGATTACATGCACTTTTTTCTCTAGTTTTTTTTTAAAGTTTAAAATATTTAAAATAATTACAACAAAGTTTAAAAAGATATTTTGCAATAATCTTTTATTGTTTCCATCTCACATTTACACAATACGAATAGCGAGATATTAAATACATTTTTGTGAGCACATTATCATTGCTACAATTACGAGTAAATTTTAGAAGATAATCTAAAAGCAGACGAATCGAGATCAAGATATTATTATATTTCCATATTTTGGATTACAGAAATGATTGATAATTTGTAGTTCCAGGAACGATTGTAACTTTTTAAATGCATAAGTAAGGCTTTTATTAAGTAAAAAATATACATAAAGTAAATAAAATATTAAACTGAAATGAGAAACCAGCAATAATAGTCTCCACAAATCTTTCTTGCACACTCTCCTAATAAAAGATTTATTGTTTCTCTCCCACGAATAAAATTGTGGACCTTGGGTAAGGTCATAAGAGTCGCAAGTGCTCAGATTTTCATTTTCAGAGTCAAACAAATGAAAATTGTGTGTTTCATAGTACAGTAAAAATTGTCGAACTACATTTCGGATATCTTTTTATCGACCGAATGAAACCAAAATCTATCACAGAACTACAACTGTAGTCACAAGATCTCATACCGAATTTCATTTCTTTAAGTCATTACGTTTTTGAGCTAACGAATTTACATGTATGAAAAAATACAGACTATCAATTCTTTTGATTATATATTTTCTCTTTGTAAATTCGAATAAGAAGTGAAAATTATACTTCGTATAAAGTAAAAATTTCTAATAGTATGTTATGAAAAATGTTCATACATCGCATTATTCTCATTTAATTCTAGATCATTACTTTATGAGATAGAAATCTACTTTCAATATATAACATATATGCTTTGGAATAAGAAATCTTAAATGGCAAGAGAAGGTTGTTTTTGATACTTGAAACAGTTTACATGGCACTACCATCAATTGAAAATTTTTGCAATCAGATTATTGATGATTTTCGTATCACTATAATTTTACAAATAAACATGAAAAAAATTGTGACCCTGTTTGAAATTGTAAATAACGTCATATTCATCGAGCTTGATATATTTTAATCGAGAAATGCAGCATTACAAAGCTCACTGAAAATTATATCCATATATTTAAAATAACCAGGAAAACAAAGAACCAGTCCATCAGCTCCAGCTACTGGTTCGATTTTGCTAATTTTTAAATGACATAAAAGTTTATGGCCACTATACTCTGTTTCACCCTAATTTGGCAGTAGTGTATATTCTAGGCATGCCGAATCGCAGTCGCCGTCAGGGGAACAGGGTTACTTTAAAGTACAATGTTACTAGAAATGCAGATCGCTGGCGAAACTTTATCTCGCAAATTTTTCGCCAAATAGTAAATATTTATTTACTTTATCATATTATCACTTTATCGGAGAATTAATTGTTTCCTTATTTTCATTATTTTTTTTCAATATTATTGACACATTATTTTAATAAATCATTAAAGTTATTTCCTTTCGTTTCACCGTTTCTCAAAAGAAAACAATATATTTTTCAATATTCTGTAAAACGTAGTTCGGCTAATGTTTTTCGAAAAGATATCTGTATCATCGTTCACATCTTTTAAAACTTTATCTAATGTTGGAATCTCATTTCTGCGAAAAAAATGCATGGATTTTTCGTCAAATACAGAATAATGTAAAATCATCATATTTTACAAGACCTGAATGTTTATCTACTGAGCCTGGTCGCTTCTTTCCAGGGGTACTTAAAGGATGCCTTTATTTCTTTTTTCAAAAGGAAAACTGTTCATTGCGAAACATCTGTAAGATGCGAAACTTTATCAACGATTTGATTGATAGAATCTTAAGGGTTTTCTCGGAGTCGAGAATAAACATTTAATATGTTTTTACATGTTGCACTTTTTGTTGGTTTCACTCTTCTTGAAGGTGTGCACAGCGTAGTCGGTGAAAACACTTTCTCTTTTTCAAACATTTTAGAAGTTAATAGAAATGACGAATCGAATAAATATTCACTAAACAAAACTAATAACTACTAATGCGATTAATAGTATCAAAAATATCAGCTGCTAAAAAAGCGAGAATAAAAAAGTACGAAAGATGATAATGGTTGCGAACTGAATGAAGTTGAGTTGGCGAAGACGTAAAAGAAAAGCGCGCCAAATATTGACCTTGAAGACCGGTTCTAGCCAAAGTGGGATTCATTATGTCAATCTTTTAGTTTTATTCGTTCGCTTTATTTACAAAATACTTAACATATAAGCACTTCTAACTTGAGAATAATTTTAAATACATATTGATAAAAAAGGATTTCTGTAATTTATAATATTATTTGATAAATTTCTGCGCATTTTAACTATTTTAAAGTCAGAATTGATGGGGAACTCTTTCCCAAAGCGGAGCGTCACATTTTCTACCTTTTACAATACTGCCAAGTTAGGGTGAAACAGAGTATAGTCGCGCGCGCCTGCCTTCCATTTGCGAGGTAAAATCCCCCCCCCAAAAAAAAAATTACTTCACTGTACATTCCCTATGTGGGAAAGTAATTATGATTGTATTTCAGCTCAATCATTGTACCGATAAAGGTCCTGTTTTATATCATCTGAAACCTAAATATGTTATGAACTATGGCCTGTCTCCCTTCTGCATTCCATTTTTGAGAGATATGAAATGTTTGCAAAATAAAACCTTGGCAAACATTGAGTCCCCGGCCCAACAATTAAAGCAATTTCGCCAGTTTTCACTCAGTTTTATTCACCATTTTGCATGTACAGTTAATCAATCAAAATGCTTCAAGCTTATTGCGCAAACATAGTTTAAAATAGCATTTATATTTCATGTCATCTATTATCAATCCATCAAAATTAATCGACATAACTAAATTATAATGTTATGTATATAATTAATTCCCTATAGTTACTTCCATGGTAAGAAAGATGTAGTATTCGGAAAGACAGACAGACAGACAGACAGAGAAAGAGAGAGAGAGATTGCAATTGTTCAATAGTGATCTGCTGCTTTTGTGCTACTGTTTACAGCAGGCATTGTTCCTGTCTATGCTTCGGCTGCATTTTGCTACCATATATTTGTGTTTTCATGCGGAATAAAACCTCGATATCCTTACTTGAGCCTGTTGGTCAGATATTTTCAGATGTCAGATATTTTTCTTATGAATGCGAACGGCTAGTAGCTGAAGAAAGTTAGTATTATTCTGCTTTTATGAAATGTATAATTTCATTTTATTATTGACACAAATCGTTTTCTCTAAGAATAATATTTTAATAATAGTAATTATATAATTATAATCACACTATTTTAACATTTAAAATGAATAGTTGAATCGCTAATAATCATTTTATTAGTAAAAGTATAGCAAAAATAAAATCGTTTATCTATTTTTTTTTTTAAAGATTCAGTTTTTAGAAATATATATTTCATGGTTAAAATGGTGGCTTTGCAACGTCGAAAATACTGTTTTGGGAAATATAGTTCTAAAAATGGAATTTGGGGAAAAAATATCTGCCAACCTTTGGATGAGAACATCTTTGAAAGTTTTCTCCTTCACCTTTAAATTTGAAAAAAAAAAAAAAAAAAATTGAATAAAAAATTCCTCATCAATTCTTTTTACTTTATCATATGCAAAATATAAAAACTAAAAATACAGTAATTGTGAATTAAACCACGAGCTTTTGATGAATCTTCAATTTTAGATCTCTTAAGTCCGGAAACCATATTTTTGTAATTATAACTGACTGCGAACACGAAAACTCAAAATGTAATTAAGATAGAAGGATGAAATCTGATATAAGGTTTTTATGCCGAAATTGCAGATTTTTATATGCTTTCAAGCGAAACCAGTCAACAGAAAATCTTGAAGAATATGATCTCAAAAAAGCAAAGCGCTAGTAAGATTGAACATAACGTACGTAGCTTTATCCCCTGGAATTATAAATTTGTATCAAATTTTAGATAGAATCAATTGATTTATTGACTGTCTATTTATTCAAGAGCATGTAGACACAGTTTTTTTTAAATTTTCTTAACTAAATCTATCAACGGAAAAACGGTCTCTTCACGTATATATGAAAATAATAATTCGAATGATAATAAACTGAAAAATGAAATTTTATGCCTCGTTTTGAAATTAAAATTATAGACATGTACCGAATTTTACACCTAATCAATCAATAGGAAATGTTCCAAAATTTGTATTCAATTACACAACGAAGTTATTATATTTATATTAAACCATGGCTTTTCCGAACTTTAAAATACTGCGAACCAAATTTTAGAAAGCGAATCTTTAGCGACCCAGTTCATCCTCGGGGCATTGGACTTTCCCCCGAGACTGACAGCACATCCCTTCTTTTTGAAAGAATGTTTATGGTCCCAAAAGAAACTTTAGTAAAGAAAATATTCATTATTAAATATAATTTTATAAGAAAATACTAATGTGTGACTTGATGAAAATTCTAAGCATAAATCACACTTTTGTAAATTGTGGAAAGATACATTTATAGTATCTCACAAAAGTGATGGGACACTTGTGCTTTACAAAAGGAAACTGTAATAAAATAAATAAATAAACATGTACAAAAATTTTTTGGGTGTGTTTCATATTTAAAGTTAGTAACAATTATTACATTACATACATTTTGTCAAAATATTAATTTAATAAAAATACAATTGTTTAGAACGGAGCAAAAAAATGACTCACATAAGTGATGGACACTTACTTTTCCATCAAATATTTATCCAAAAATTTTACTTTTTAAAAGATTTTAATATTTTGTTTATTTCCTTTTACTTTTAAAACAGGATTTAATCTTCTTGGGATGGATTCGACGAATTTTTTTGTGATTTCTGGAGTGATTTTACCCCATTCTTCTTGAAGCACCGATTTTAATTGTTGTTTTGAAGAAATGGTGTATTTGCCAATTCTTGATTTCAATTCTTGCCAAATATTCTCTATGGGATTTAAATCTGGAGATTGTGGTGGTGTTTTTATTATTTCAGAACAGTTATACAGCAGCCAGAGTCTAACGTTCAAAGCAGTGTGCTTGGGGTCACTGTCCTGGTAGAATTTAAAATAGTTATGAAGGTTCAATTTTCATGCTGAAGATTTCAAATTTTGCTTTAAAATGTCAATATACTTGTACTGATCCATTATACTGTCAATAAAAACAAGATTACCAACTCCAGCGGACGACATACACCCCCATACCATAACTCCTCCTCCACCATGTTTTACTGTTGGCACCAAGTTCTGTTTGCGAAATTCTTCCCTGGGTTTTCTCCACACCAAGATTCTACCGTCAGAACCAAATATATTAAATTTACTCTCATCAGCAAATATAACTTTATTCCAGTAATCAGAATTCTTATTTATGTTGGATTTTGCGAAAGCTAGTATGAGTTTTCGATTCTTTTCACTTACGAAGAATTTTTTCCTGGCTACTCTACCGTGATATCCAGCAGATCGAATTACTCTTCTAATAGTCTCAGGATTAACAATTATTCCATATAATGCTTGTAAATCAGCAGCAAATTTAGGAGCACTCTTTCTTGGATTTTTTTTAATATTTCGAACGATAATTCGCTTTATTCCATTGGATAGCTTTGATGGTCGGCCAAGTCTTCTTTTATCCTGAATAATATGATTCCTTTTATATCGTTTAATGATATTGAAAACTATTGAATGACTCAAGTTAACTGTTTCAGCTGTTTTTCTAATAGATTTTCCACGTTCAATATGCAAATTAATAACTAATTTTCGAATTTCAGGTGAAGTTTCTTTTCGTTTAGCATTCATGGCTGCACAGAGCTAAAAACCACAAAAATTCCAAAACAAACTGGAGAAAAATACTGCAGACGATTTTATAAATTATTGCCAATTGCTTTTGAGTAAAAATAAAACCACCAAAAATATTTGTATTGCTTATTTCAGACGATTTTTGTTGCATATCTAATGGTGTCCCATCACTTATGTGAGCTATTTTTTGCTCTGTTCTAAACAATTGTATTTTTATTAAATTAATATTTTGACAAAACGTATGTTATGTAATAATTGTTACTAAATTTAAGTATGAAACACACCCATAAAAAATTTGTACATGTTTATTTATTTATTTTATTACAGTTTCCTTTTGTAAAGGACAAGTGTCCCATCACTTTTGTGACACTGTATGTTCAAGATCCTTACGCGATTCACCAAGTATTAATTCGAGGCTCACAACTTGCGACCACCCGACATAGACAATGTACTTGCATTTTTTGGAGCCATAAAAAAGGCACTTTTGAGTATCATTATAATTTACATTATTTGAACAGACGCATAAAAAGTTATTCAAAAAATTAAAATTATATAATTATTATTTGCGCTTAAAATATTTTAATAATAAAACGTTTCATATAAAATTGTTTCGTTTATCATATCTGATTCCGACTTCGTGTTTCAGACATCCATACTGCTAACACCGAATCGAGTACCTTAAGTAACTCCAAAATCAATATTTAAATCATTTATTTTTATTAACGTTTAAAATTAATAAAAAGTGCTAAATTTTCATAAAGCGGATCATTGAGTTCGAATGCTCTAATTAAACACGCAACACAGGTGATTTTTTCAATGCTTTCAGTTTTTTCGAAACAACTGAAGAAAAGCATGTGAAGTGAATAATAAATAATAGCAACTTGCCAATTCAAATGAGCAGAGATGCTATAGAAAATTACAATTCAATTTAATCCGGTTTCCAGGAGCACTAATCTAAAAATATGTCATTTCCACCTATGAAAACAAATTATCTGAATAATTAATTCATTAATAATATGAAATAAAATAAACGAATCTCCACGTTTCCTCCCAGAGTTCGAAAAACACATTTTTAGAAAATGTCCTTCAGTCTGTCTGTGACAAAGATTACTCAAAAGCGATTTGAGCTAGACGGTTGAAATTTGGCATATGGCGTTTACATCAAATGTTCAGATTTCTGTCAAATTTTAAATAAAATCTGTTCAAATATAACATGTTAATTACAAAACGAAGAAAGCTAGGTAGATTGAAATTTGGCATATGGCGTTTACATCAAATGTTCAGATTTCTGTCAAATTTTAAATAAAATCTGTTCAAATATAACACGTTAATTACAAAACGAAGAAAGCTAGATAGATAAAATTCGATACATAGACTTACCATACTATACTGTACCATACTATACTATGATGTTGGCGAATCGAGGCCACATTTTCTACCGCGTACCAGACAACCAATTACGAGTAGAAAATGTGACCTTGAACCGCCTACAGAAAATACACAGACTATAGTCAAATTTTGAGAAAAATCTAACAACGGGTTGACTGTGTCGGTCTGTACTTTCAGAAACCTGTAAAGGCGATCATTATTCAAAAAGGCAATGACTTAAATATAACAAATTTATTATGGGATTTTGTGATTACAAGTGCAATTTTGTGTCAAATTTTGGTTTCAATCAATAGAGAAAAACGTGTCTAAAATACAAATTCAATTTTTGGATATTATTAACGCATGCCAGATATTAAATCGCCAAGGATGACATGATAGATTCAGTAAAAATGCTAAATTCACGTCAAATCACATTCGTAACTATTGTATGCCAATGCGATGGAAGGCTTTTTCTGGCATGACAAATTTATTAGAGAGTACAGGAGAGGGGTTTTGGGGCGACCACTCCGAATGGTTTATTTTCTCTCTTTCACTTTTAGTCAATCACATCCTGTATTGTTCGCCAATACCATGCAAGCCATTCATGCTCTTATACAAGGTTCACAATTTTATACAAAAGAAGGACGAGAAAGTTTTGGAAAAACAATCCCTTTGGTTTGTTCAGTGTACCATTACATATTTATAGAATTTTTTGAAGAATTCTCGATGTTATTTTAAATATTCAAGTTTAATATTTCGTAACTATTGTTCACCAATGCCAATAGACGTTGGCAATAGTTTTAAAGCGTTTTTTGGTATGACAAGTTTATTAGAGTATGAGAAAGTTTTGGGCAAACCACCTCCGCTGGGTTTTTTTGCTACATTTTTTTAAAAAAGGTTTTTTTAATTCAAATTTTCGGATTAATTGTTTTTGTGACAGATTCAAATAAGTCAAATTCCGCTCTTTCCATTATTTGGAATTGCTTTTTTTTTGTTGCATTTTTTGCTTACAAAAACATGATTTGCTTTAATAAATCTGTAAATATATACAAATATAAACTACTGTTGGATGTTGATGATAAATAAATAAAAAAAAAAA
Organism: Argiope bruennichi; assembly: GCF_947563725.1. NCBI lineage: Eukaryota > Metazoa > Arthropoda > Arachnida > Araneae > Araneidae > Argiope > Argiope bruennichi. The sequence continues at coordinate 52,873,939 of NC_079153.1, read as the reverse complement.
CGGATGATTTTCCAAATATTTGGAGGAAAAAATAATTTTTTTAATGCCATACATATAATAACGATGAATGAAATACATATAATGTCGATTAATTGAAATTCGAAAAAATATTTACAGCCTCATTATTTTTTGTACTTAATAGCAATTTGAAATATTACGATTGCCCCCCCCCCTTATAATTTAATTTGCACATACATTTATATCCTCTATAACTATATACAATTTTTTTTTTTTTTTTTAGAATTTGCTTATGAAATGATACATCGATTTACTCAAATTTTAGTTTCATGATAGTGGTGAATTTTTTCCCCCCTTCTCTTTTGTGGTTCCATAATGAATATGATAAAAATTGGTTAAAAAGTAAAAAACAATTAAGTCAAATAATTCTATTTCTTTTTTCAATAAAAAAAGTGCTTTTTAAAAGAGTTTTTAAAATTAAATTCATAGGTAAAAGTGAATTTTAGTGTGACCCTTGCTGCGCCAACAATGCCAAGTCGCCAATATAGATTGCGGACAAAATAAACAAATATTTCCGTGGAACAGTTACGGTTACCATTTCCCGGCATATAATTAGGACTTTTTACTGATAAGTATTGTTTTTTTTTTTTTACAGAACAGAATTTTTTTAACCAAACCAAAAAAAAAAAAAATCCTACGGTTTTGCTAACAGCGGGAACTTAGTAACTTCGCTAGCACATTGAACATAAGGACTGTGTGGATAACAGGAACAGTACATAACCAAAAGAAAAGAAAGAACGGAGAAAGAAGTAATCGGAACATTCTCCATACAAAATTTCAAACAAACATTTTCCCAATTTCATGAACTCGTAAAAAAAAATATTCCACTCACCCTTCATCCATTCTGCCGGTTCGATATCAAACCATTCTCCATAAAATTTCAAACAAGCACCCTTTTCAAATTTCATCAACTCGTTATATATATATATATATATTTCATTCACCCTTTATCCATTCTGCAGGTTCGAAATACTGTTTCCATCCAATTTACCCGACATCCATTCTTGCACAATTGCCAACATAACAAATTACGAAGGGAACCAACCATTAGAACAGCAAAAGAATTACGAGAACTGCTAAAAATTCCATTGCAGCTGTCTTTTAAAGTGAGAATGCAGAAGATTTCGTAAATTAAGAATTCAGACGATTTTTTAAAGCGCATACCTACAATTAAAAATTGCAAAAGAATACATATTTTCTATTCGTATTCACATAAAAAAAGAAAGAAAGAGAAGAAAATAACTTTTATTTATAAGCTTAACTTTCTTTATTTAATAAACTTTTAATTATAATAAAGAACAAAATCAAAATCTTTAATCGATATTTTTTAATATTTTTAATTTAACATTTTTCGTAATATAGTTGTAGTTCATGTACAACTCAACCATTGCAAAAAGTAGTAAACAAAACAGCATTAGGGTTGCTAGAAGAGCGTTCCGATGGGTTGCCATATTGGCGACAAACTCGGGGGCACATTATTCTTTACTTCATCCAATTCATTTTATATTCTAAGTGAAAGTTGGTTGGGAATCAGATACGACTGAAAAATATTTTCAATAGGGACCCGTATTTCCTAAGGTTGGCCTTGCTCGGTAAATTGGAAGGAAAAAGTAGATCCCTTATCATCTAAGATAATATTTTCTAAGTTCTTACAGTCTTTTAATAAAAACAATGAAATAGTGTCCACTGAAGCGACCATACATAATGACTATTGATATTCCGTAATTCATCATTTAGTGAAAAATAATTATTTAACATGATCTGTATTGCCACATTTCAATAAATAAATAATTACTGTCAAACACATTCAAAACAATATAGCAGGCGTAACTTCTACAATTTTTTAAAGCGTCTATATTCCAAAAAAGCTCTTTTATTTTTATTTAAATAATTTTCTTGAAGCTTTGGATTCACATGAATTTAAATGATTTCAAATTAAGGGACGAAAGTAAGCGTAGAAGTTTCTTGCTTGTTTTTTGTATTTGTTACGGCCAAAGCCCGACGTACGACAAGTTCGCGAATTGGCCGGCCAATTCGCGAACTGGCCAAGAGGTTTGGCCAAAGCCCGAAATACTTGCAATTAATATTGTATTTTCTACTTTGGCTGGCCATTTCGCGAAGTGGCCGGGAATCCTTTGCCAATGTCATAATTTATACTTATAAATAAAGTTCAATGTGTGTTTGTGTGTGTTTGCGCGCGCACGCGCGTTGTGCGTGTTGGCGGTCTACAGTCCAAACCGTTCGACATACAGTTATCAAATTTGGCATATATATACCTTGGAGGTCGGGAATGTGCACCGTGGAGCGATTTTTTAAAATTTTTAATAAGAATTTTAAATAAAAACTAAGCGTAATTTCGGCGTTTTGTCGCTATAACCAGAAAATAATACAGCACAAAATCGATTTTTGCATCAAATTAAAGCTAAAAAAATTATCTTTTTAATGATAACAATGTTTTAATTTATAAATTATGCTTAGATTTGTAATGAATTTTTAAAGAAATATTTTAACCATATTTTTTAATAATATGAAAATGAAATTTATTCTGCAGTATTACGTCAAATTAAAAAAAAAAGCTTTTATCAACGTGTTGCCATCCATTGATAGAAATTTACATAAAAAAAAAATAAATTGTTATTGCAAATTTAATAAATAAAATTGTAACTTTCGGCAGGTGTCTGTATAAAATGAAAAAAAAAAAAAAAAAAAAAAAAAAAAAAAAATGATATTTTCTGAAAAGTAAAAGGAGGAAAAGTTTTCTATGAGCTTTGACAATACCTATATTATTAATTCAATGAAACAATTTAATTTAAGGCAAACATAGTTTAATATACTTATAATCTTTCTAATTAGCGACCAACAGCTAATTTGGGGCATACATTTGCAAACAAAATGGTCTAAAGGAACTAAATTATATTTAATATAACTTTTAGTCAATAAATACTCCGATGAATCAGGAATTTTAAATTTTTACATAGGTTCTTTGCCCTTAGAATCATATTTAACAAAATATTCTTGAGAGACCAATATTTTAAATAAAAAATGTTGAACTCCGACCAACTAAATCAATCATTAAAACTGACTAATTTATGAAATTTCAATATCACTCTTCTATAAAAACTGGCTATTTTAGACTACTTTACCGACTGTTTCAATGAAGATACGCTTATCTTCTGCCAAACATTCTTGACAGTGACTGGCCTGTGATTATGAAAATGTTGATTGTTCTAAAATTGATGCATAAAAACTTCATAAATCGGTCAGATTCATCGCAGAAAATAGGGACGTTTATTTATTTATTTAAAAGTTGAAGTGTCAAGAGTATTTCGCAGAATATGATTCCTTGGGACCAAAGGACTGTGTAAAATTTAAAATTCGTAATTTTTCCATAAGTTTATTTATTGACTGAAATAAAATAAAATATTTTTATTTGCATCATTTAAATCTTTTGAAAGTAAAAAATTAATTTTACGATGAATAAGAGAAACTTTTGTTGAATAATTCTTTAAGATATTATATAAATTATTCTGTAATGCACATATAATTTCACTGACAAACGGCTCTGATTTCAATTTTCATATTTAAAAAAAGACATGGTTAGCTTCAATATAAAAAGCTTTTATATTGATTGAACATTTCCACTTTAATTTAAAGTAGAAATTTTATGGATACTGACAGAACATTAGAGAAAGTAGTACAATGAACAGAACTGTTTAAGGCCTACATAAAAGTATGACTGAATCATATAATTACCAAAATATGAAGCTCAGAAAAAGCTACAAAGTGAACAAGTAACATTAATTGAAAATTTTAGCGATCATTAATACTGGTGAACCGGCTGGTCGCCAAAAGCGGCTAGTGGTAAATAAATATAATGACATTTATGTATAAAATATAAATAAGGTCATGTTGTAGGTGAAATTCGACAAATGGTGCCAACAAAGAAATGTCTTTAAATGATATTAATAACAAAACTATATTTCCTTCATATTTGCTTTAATTGGCCCTTATATTTGCTATTTGTCTTTGCAAAAAATTTCATATTTTTGAAACTATATTTCGGGAGACAATGTGATCTGGGATCTTTAACATTAGATCCATGCAGCAGAAAAAGACTAAGGATCACCCTTAAAGGTAATTGAAAACTGAGTACTCAATTTGCCTTTATATTCATACACGATACGCAACGCTTTTGCTCAAGATATAATTCATTCATTTTGATGGGCGCAAATTTAATCTTCACGCTATCACGTTGTTACAGCATATACGTTCACTGAATAATTTCTATTATGGCTTTAATATGAGAACAGAATAACACAAGATCATATTTTTATATATTATAAGCTTATTTTTAACTCAGAGGTGTCATTTATATTTGAACTCGTTTCTGAAACAATTTTACTTAAAAAAGAAACAGTACACAGAAGTACTCATTTTTAAATACTTCATTTTTAACAGTGTGTAAAACAGTCTGCTCTTGATTCCTTTCTTCCTACTTTGGCCGATCGTCCCAAGCCACTTCGCGAATTGGCCAGCCAAAGCCCGAAATCAAGGAAAGATCGGACATTGGCCGGTAAGTTTACAGCAACGTTGGCCAGTTCGCGAATTGGCCGATTTCGGGCTTTGGCCGTAACATATTTATTCCAACATGGCAATACAGATCATGTTAAAAATAGCCGATGTTAAGGACTTAAAATCACTTCTCAGGCATTAATTTCTAAACAATTACAGCTATACAAAAACTTTTAATGCAATAAGTTCTTAGTCTTAAGGGAAAATTAATTCGCTTAATGCGATTCCTTTTTTTTTAAAAAAAACTTCAATCGTGAAGAAGTTATGGGGAAATGAAAATTTCATCCCTCCATCGTTTCCACTCCCTTTGAGCTAAATGGTTTATCTATGAATTCCTACCGGATTTTTTCTGTCTTTGCAATATATTCCAGGAAGATTAAAACCCAGTCAAAATTATTCAAGTTATCTTATCATAGCAAAACATGGGAAAAGCGTTACACACACAAAACTTTTGAATGGCGGATGGTTTTGGGTTCTAGGGATCATGATCTGAGAAGACTTTCAGAAATTTTCCTTTTGTGTCATCACAAGTAATCTTTCTGTAAGAAATCTTACTTAATTTAAGAATGATAATTATACTTAGTAAAGAGCAGTGTTTTTTTGCAATAATATTACAAATAATTAAAAAAAATAAAATCATAAAGAACATACAGCCACTTTCTGATTCTTCTCATTAAGAGATGGACTAGTATTTGGCAACCTCAAACAGAACAGTAATTTTGAATATCAAATTGGCTATTCAGAACGGCTAAAAGAGAGAGAGAGAAAAAAATCTTTTAATTTCTAACTTTTGTAGAAATATTGCATTCGGTTTTCAAAAGCAAAAGGCAATATTATTCGGAGATAAGATTCACGATTTTCAAAGAATTTATTATTATTACTAGCCGCCTTTGGCGACCAGCCGGTTCGCCAATCTTAGTGTTCGTTAAAATTTTAATAATTAAATATTTTATGCAATTCTAACTTCTTCAGCAAAATATTTTATTCTTCAGCAAAATATTTTAAAACTTCAAATTTTGATAGTCATATAATTCACTCATAATATTATAAAGGCCTTCAGTCATAACGTGATATGTATCTCTCTAATTTTCTGTTACCCCTCGTAGAATTTATGCTTTAAATTAAAGTGTAAAGGATTAATCTGCAATTAATATAACAATATTTTTTACTGAAACAAAGCATTTTTTTAATAATATGATTACTGATAATAGAGTCACTGAGCGTTTAAACTTTATGGGCACTAAAGAATATCTTTCTTAATTTATGTAATATCTCAAGAATTTGTCAACAAAATTTTCTCAGATTCATCATGAATGGATCGATTCATTAACAATGTTTCATTTTAAATGCATCAAACACTCAGAAAATAAAATGAATCGTTTAAAATAATCTGTCGAAAACAGGTTTAAAAAAACTACTTAAAAACGATGTACTTAAAACTATAAGCATATATAAAAAATATATATAACTAACATAAATACAATTTAATTACAAAAGCATGCAACTAACCTAAAAATAATTTAAATCATTGAAAACAGGTTAAAAAAAACTACTTAAAAAACGACGTACTTAAAACTATAAGCATATATAAAAAATATATATATAACTAACATAAATACAATTTAATTACAAAAGCATGCAACGAACCTAAAAATAATTTAAATCATTGTAAACAGGTTAAAAAAAACTACTTAAAAAACGATGTACTTAAAACTATAAGCATATACAAAAAATATATAACATAAATACAATTTACTTACAAAAGCATACAACTAACCTAAAAGTAATTTAAATCGTCCGTTGATAATGGTTGCCATGCCAACGATCAGAACACAGTGCGCATGCGTGAATTTTCTTCGCCTTTTACGTAACGCAAATGCGTGAATTTTTCTACGCCAGTTGGGGTAACGCTATGAAGATTAGACATTTTTAATTTCCTTTATTCTGTGCTATTTTAATTCAAAAGTACTTCAGAATGAATCTGAAACATGGATTAATTAACAATGTTTAATTTTAAATGCATAAAACATTAAGAAAATAAACAGAATCGTTTGAAATAATCCGCCGAAAAATCTTAACCCTAGCCTCATTACTGTTGGGAGAAAAAAAGAACTAAAGCCTAAATCATTTGGCGTTGGGGAAAATTGAAGATTTTTTTGGCGGAAAAGTTGGCGGTGGGGAAAATGAAAGATTTTTTTGGCGGGAAAGTTAGTTTTTAATTAATAATTGACTACCCCTAACATTTAGGGGGATGAAAAATAGATGTTGGCCGATTCTCATAGATACCGGATAAGCACAAAAAATTTCATCAAAATCGGTCAAGCCGTTTCGGAGGAGTATGGCAACGAAACTGTGACACGAGAATTTTATATATTAGAAGATTTAATTTAAATAAAAAGTTGCTAAATATAACAATAAATAAATAAAATAAAAATTTGAAACACTTGTAGGGGAAATTGGAGTTTAAAAGCCCGCACATATAATCTATACCTATTATCTTTACTTATAATAAAGATGAATGTGTATGTCTCTCTCTCTTTCTGTGTATGTGTATGCTGGCGCTCGAAAGGCTAGATCATTTGACTCATAGCTAGGCATCTAGGAGCGATTTTTTTGAAATTTTAATCTAGAATTTTAATTAATTAAAAATTAAAGCGAAATTTTGGCGGGTTTTTTTTTGCGATATCATTTGAAAATACTATATTACAAAAATGATTTTTGCATTATCTTTAAAATAATATATATATATATTCAATGATACCAATTTTTTAACATGTAAATCAAATTTCTGTTTTTAATCATATTAAAAAAAATATTTTAAGCATATTCTCAAACAATTTATTTCACTTATTTTAAAATCGATATTACTGAATTTATTGTTGTATTAATAAATCACTGACATTATTTTGTTGAAGCAGAATGCAGGTTCGAAGCAGTGAAGAGACTTGGTATTTTTACCTTTGCTTTATTCTCTTTCGGGAGGCAAACATGATTATTTACAAGAAGACGCAGCGTGAAACAAAGCAGAAGTAAAGAAGAGCAAAAAGGGGAAAAAGGGCCGAACAAATGATCATATAATGGTCATCAAATTTCAATTTCAATGGCCGATCAAATGATCATATTTGATATCACAAAGGATTTCCGGCCACGTGCGGTTGGAATACATATGATGACCTTTGATAAGGGCAAAAGTATCAAATGAAGTATCACTTTCATTTAATATGTAATACTGTTGGCGCAGTAGTTTTACAGAGGAATTCATTAAACCGAAAGTGGAATTGGATCATGAAATAAGAGAATATTTTACTACAGGCTAAATTAAGATAAAGTTTTGGAAATTAATTTGAATTAAATTAAGAGTTTAAAATATCATTACACACACACACACACACACACATTAATTTTGAAAGGGTGTAATAACATGTATGGCTATACTGATTTTGGTATGATAATATGCTCACGTTATTAAAGAAATGCCCAGACTCTAATAAAATTTTAATTAATTAAAAGTTTGATTTTTTTTTTCAAATTATTCACCTATACCGAAGTACTTACTACACAAGCTGTAAATAAAAATCAAATTTGGCAGCTTTAGGGCTAAAGATTTGAATAATTTTTGCATCATAAAACTTATGAAAAAAGGGTTAACCTAAAAACAGTGTTTTGTTAACTAAAGAATGACTATACTACTAATTTTATTCTTAATATTTGGTAATGTTTTAAAGAATTTTTGTTTCTTTTTACTTCATTTCCTTACTCTTTTTGAGGGAATTATAAGCAAAGTCCTCTCAGATATTGATTAAATTAAGAAATATATACAATATGCAGGATGATTATATTTAGTATTCAATAATTTTCAATCATGCTGGTTCGTTCAATTAACTCACTTCTGGATTAATGAAGTTTCAATCATTTTCATGTTTACTTCAAGGTTTAGAAAGCTGAAATACTTAACCCAGTTTCTAAAACACTACATCTAATTTGAAGTTAAAAATATCTAGATTAAGAAAGCCATAAGAAGCTATATATAAATTTAATTGAAATGCGATAAGAATTTATATTCTGAAGAAGCAGCCATAAATAAAAGGAAATGTATATGTCTGTCTTTTGATTATATACAGGATAGTCTTTTCAGATTTGGTACAAATATATTTTAGAGGACTGGAATATGCATCTCAGAGATATTTCAGGCGCAAGATAAATGAGTAGATGGATACAAGACTTCTAAAATAGTTGAATATACACAAAATAGTTTGTGATAAATGTTACCATGCGAATTTTTAAATACCTCACTGAAGGAGCTACGAACTGAAATTTAATTAAAATTACATTAAGCAATTTTAATTGGAAAACTGGCCATCAAAAAGTGAACAAATTCAAATACATAGTCTGTCATAAATTTCATAAAAAGAAAGAGAAGAAATCTACTAAGATTACAACAAATATTTATCAACTAGCTGTCTTTGAAGACAAAGTGGTTCGCCGGAAACACTGTTGGTGATTAATTAAATTCCTTATACGGAATCCGATGTTCTTAATTAAACCAACAAAATAATTTTAAGCATCAAATTGTGACAGACATTAAGCACATTAAACCTGGCAGCTGTTTTGTGGCATACATTTTTACCTTCTAAAGTATACCAGATTTGTTGGCTCTAGGTCTAATGATCTGTCTTGTAGAACATTAACACAATTTCTTTTAATAAGTAGTGATATGTCTATTTTTACTGTTCTATTATTTAATGCAGTCCATATTTTAAAATAGTATGCAGAAATAATACAATTCCACAAATTATCACATATGATGCAATTCAGCCCTTTTTCTGAAACTTGTGATGAGTTAGCTCTATCAATCAAGCCAATTAAATAGTACGCATTCGGTTTTTTTTTTTTTTTTTTTTTTTTTTTTTTTGGTTGGAGTCAACTACTTTTACTTCTTTCATCCCAATATCTTTCATTCTTTAAAGTATTTTAAAATATGTTAGTTCGATAAATTTTGTAAATAAAATAGTTATCCTTTTTCTAGATTTTAGCAATCAACCCTATTTTTCACAAAGATATCATATTTAGAAATAAAAATAATTCATTTAACAATAAATAAATTATTCTGAAAATTCCCTGTGGGGTAGAGAGTTTGTACGTCATGTAGAAACATCTTTGTTAAGAAAGGAGACCAAATACAAACAACAATACAGATATAAAATGGTGACGTGAAATATCAATAAAATGCAAATAGATAATGATAACTGTATGGAAAAAGCATAAAGCCAGAGAGAGTTCATGATTATGTCAATGATAATAACAGATAACTGAAAGTTTAGTTTAGTTTTTGTTGCTGGGTTCATTAAATTTGATGATTTACAAATTATTAAAAAATTAATTTTGTTGCTAACTGTGTGAAGAAATCACAAGTGTCACAAGATGTATTACTAACTACTTCATTAAATTTTAGATATTAAATAGATGATTGGTAAAAGAGAAAAAAAAATAATAATGATGTTATAACAACAACTTTTTAAAAGAAAATATTTTTGGATACAAATGTAAGGGCATATTTTACTATATATATATATATATATATATATATATAGAGAGAGAGAGAGAGAGAGAGAGAGAAAGAGAGAGAGAATTAATTTAAGATCAATAAATATTAATTCAAAAAAATATCCCAATATATTATGAGTCAGTTAGTCTTACAATGTAATGAAAATGAATGGCAATGTACCAACAGAAATTTGTATTTGTTGCAAACAAATTATGTCTAAATTTAGAAAAATAAAGCTTTAACAGAGATTTTTAGAAAATTTTGACACATATCAAACCATGCTTTTATTTAACAAATTTATTCAGTAGCCTGGGAGATATAAAAGTAATAAAATATGGATTATTTTCTTTTAAATAAATTCACAAAAAAATATGATCAAAATTTTCCCCTTCTTTTATTCATAATTTAGCTTTAGATATGTAAAGGTGCCAACATATATTATCATTTAATCAGATAATATATAACATTAGTTAAAAGTGTGTAATAAATGTATGGCTCAATTTTTATAATATAACTGGATACAATAATTATTCTACAAAAATTATTTATTTCCACTTTGAACAATTTTTTTTAATTATACATACTAAAATATTTAACAAATTTTAGATGGAATGGTCTTTAATGTTTAAAATTTAGATGGTCTTTAAATGAAGGGAGGAGGGGAGGGGGAGACCAGTTTCTTCACAAAATTAAGCAATTAAAAGAGATTGTAATCTTAAAAGACTAAAAATGTGAATTTTATTTCTAATTTTCAGTGCAAAATATCTCATACTGGAAAGAAATCATGTTTTAATGCTTCTGGTAAACCTGTCGCATGAAAACAATTTTGTTAATTTTCTGTCTTTGCAAATATACTGGATATCAGAAAATTAAGATTTTTTTTGCAAATGATGAAATTTGTTTTGAATATTAAACAGCAAATATGAACTAAAAGCCAACCCTTAACTACTAAAAATGTATTTCTTGAAAAACAAAAAGCTTTAAAAATTAATCAAGCAAAGTACATAAACCTAAAAGTATCATTCATTGAAAGAAATGAAATACCGAATTTGATCAGAAATTGAAATCAAATACCAAAATTTATATTATCAGATATCAAATTTAAAATCTGTAGCATTTAACTATTGAGAAATTAAAAACATAATTCATGGAAATAAAAAAATAAAAAAATTCTTTCTTGACTTGTGAAAAAAATGTACACAAAATAATACTTTATTTTAAATTGTACAATAAGACATTTCAGATATATGAATCTATTTCTGAAAATTTTGTTGAATTTCAGAGCATTTTTTTTAAAGTGATGAAAATAATATTCATGGAAATAAAAAAATTATTTTTCCTGTTATAAAATTATATGGAGTAGAAAAAACTGAATATATATTCATTTTCATCTACTCCATTCTGGAGTTTAAAATTTACACTGCAAATGAGCAGAAAATGAAAATGTTTATTATAATATAGTTGGCATAGAATAAATTAGTTTTTGAATTAGAGTTATAAGAATTTTTCATTCTTTTAAAAATATCTAGCAGTAAAAAAAAAAAAAAAAAAAAAAACCTTAAGTAAGATTTTTAAAAGTTATAAATAATAAATTTCTAGAAAATAAATACAATATATTTGTAAAGAATTTTCAAAGCAAATTAAATTAGCAATGGCAAAAATTATAAATTATATATTATATTGTATCAATTTATCATAAAAATTACGAAGAAAGATTTACATTGCATCGTTTTATTGATACATTTGGAAAAATTGAAAATATGAAGCCAAATTAAATAAAAAGAAATGTTCCACAAATATTTACAGTTGCTGAGTATAAATAAAAAACAAGAGAAAAAAATTAAATTAAGACCATACTTTCATCACTCCTTTTTGAAATTTCAAGAATTCCATTCACCAAATTTTGGAATTCAAACAGAATTACATTCTAACAAAAATGATATCAAACAAACACATATGTAAATCCTTAATAATGTGTAAAAAAAAAAAAAAAAAAAAAAAACCTCTGATGCATATTTTTAGGCCCAGAAAATTACAGATTTAACATATGATTAAGAATTAAAAGCATTAAATCACCAAAACATTATAGAGAAACTAATTAACTGAAGGGAATATTCTTTTTATTCTATCAATTTGAGGGGAATTTGGTTAAAAGAAGCAAATAAACATGAAATTTCGGCAGCATATATGCAACATAAATAGAGATCTTCAAAATAATTGCCATTCCAATCATTGGATTTAAATTTTAATATTCTGCAATTTCTACAACTGCATAATTTTATGAATGAACGGAAGGAAATATGAATTCAGAAAATATTAATAATTCTATCCACTTTAAATATCACTAGCTGAGTAAAAACTACTCATGCATAGTAACATATTAAATATTGTTGAGAAAAAAAATATTAAAATAAAAAAGTATGTGGAGCAGTATAAGCAGATAAAAAAAAGTAGTCCAAAAGTTTTAAATATAATCAAAGGAATAAATATCAAAAATAATAATTATAAATACCCCATATATCACATTTTTTAAATACTTTTTACTAATGTCGTTCCTGCAGTATGACTTTTGCAGATTTCAATTATTGTTTTCTTCAAAATATTTTAAATATAGCAAAGAATTGATTTTTTTAAACATTATTTATAAGATAATTTTTTTAAATTATTTCAGCCAGACCGCCATTAAATGTTCTCATTGTAAACAAATCGACAAACCTAACAATAAAATGTGTTTTCTTAAAAAAAAAAAAAAAAAGAAAAGAAAAGAAAAAAAAAAAAAAAAAAAGATTAAGTTACTTATTTCAAGTTTTATCAAAATTTTAAGTCATTAGAAATATAGACTTTACAAATAATGCAATAATTTCTTATATTGCATGTTTTCAGTTCTCTCATGCAAATATTTGTGTAATAATAATTTTAAAATGCATTAAATAAATTGCATTCGGTTTTGATTTCTCTTTTAAAAAACATTTTATGAAAAATATAAATTTTCTATCAATGAATTCTTTAAGGTTTAGTCATTTAATAAAATACTCTGCTGCATTTTCCACAAAAATAAAAATAAATTTTAATGCAGGCATCAGATAAAAAAGAATGATCTTTTATCTAAGGCAATATTATATTTATAGTTTCAGAAATGGCTTGAAGGATATTTAATTTCATATGAATCTTTAAAAAAATCAAATTTTTCAATCATATAGAGTTAAAATATTTTAAAATTCAGCTATGGACATGTTTGTGTGAATAAAACAAGTCTAATAGTCACCTGACTCTCATTATGGCCACTGTCAACCAGAACATCTATGAAATCCATGCTCTTAGCAAATGCATCTCGTAGATTAACTCGATGGAAAGACACAATGCTGCCTTCTTTGCGTGCACGGTCAAGAGCTTCTTTCCTCTTAAGGGCTTTATCACGCCGCATCTGATTCTGATAAAATTCTGCAAAATTGTTGACAATGATTGGAATGGGCAGAGCAATGACCAGCACACCGCAGACGCAGCAGATGCTACCAACTAGTTTCCCTAGAGGAGTGGTAGGGTAAATATCACCGTAGCCGACTGTTGTCATTGTGATACTTGCCCACCAAAATGTTTCAGGAATGCTGGTAAACTTAGTCTCCTTCTCGTCTTTCTCAGCAAAATATGCAAGACTTGAAAAAATCATGACTCCAATGGCTAGGAAAAGCATCAGCAAGCCCAGCTCTTTATAGCTGTTCTTTAGTGTAAAACCCAAACTTTGAAGGCCGGTGGAATGCCTTGCTAACTTCAGTATGCGGAGTATCCGCATGATTCTGAATATCTGCACCACCCTCCTCACATCCTGAAACTGATCTGTCTGCTTGTTTGATTCAATAAGAAATGCCACAAAATAGGGCAAAATTGCTAAGAGGTCGATGATATTAAGGCCTCCTTTGAAGAACTTCCATTTATTTGGAGATGACAGGAAACGTAAGACATATTCAAGTGTGAACCATGTAATACAAACTGCTTCAACTACAGCAAGTTTGTGGTTGTCCTCTACATGTCCGTCTTTGTCTTTTTCTTGTAGAGCCGGTAAGGTGCCTAAAGTAAGTCCGATTGTCGATAATACAATGAATAGAATGGAGAGAACTGCTACAACCTAGAAAAACATATTCATTAAGAATATAGTCTGAGCAGGGATTGGGGGTCTAAAAATAAATGCAAAATGTAAAACTGTTTAATATACGGTAATCAGAATGGCTTCTTGGACCACTGTGAACAGCTTGAAAAATAAAAATATTAAAATGTTCAAATAATAAATGCTAATGGGGAAACATAAGCAGTTCAAAATAAAACAGAGCAATAAGCTTATATCAGGTTAAAACATGCATATCACATGGTTAGCTGACTTTATTTTCTGTTTGACAATATGAAATATGACATCACATGATTTCTCATTAACATATCTATGTTAGTTTGAGTGAAATTAATAACTGTAAATATTAATTTAATTTGTTTTTTGTTACCAAATTTAAAAATTTTAAATACAGCCAATGTTGTTTCTTAATTAATTTTTCTTTCAACAATTTACATTAATATCTTCAACAAATGTACAGGGTATTTGCTGATGTATCCCAACTGTTCCAAAAATATCACACACCCAATTAATGACCATTGCTTACAACAATCAGTGACATTATTTGAAATACATGCAAAAGCAAACTAGTTAATAATAAAATAATACTCTTCTTTCAGAAAAGATTTCTTTTTTATAATTTGATTATAATTAAACTGAAAGATTTAATTATTTTAAATGTATATAATATTAAATGAAAAAGTGAAATCTGTTCATTTATCCAACAGGGATTGTAAAGAGTAAAGTTATGCCCGAGTATACATAAACAGCATTAAGTAATAAGTAAATAAGAAGTAAATTTTAATTACCATTTATAATATATAGCAAATTTTAAAGCTAATTATTCTCTTGGCATACTATCTCTAACATGATGAAACATTTTGAAGAAAAATTATTAATTTTAAATGAAAGTGAGTATGTTTCTGTATTTCA
The DNA here is from genome assembly GCF_947563725.1 of Argiope bruennichi. Taxonomy (NCBI): domain Eukaryota; kingdom Metazoa; phylum Arthropoda; class Arachnida; order Araneae; family Araneidae; genus Argiope; species Argiope bruennichi. The sequence continues at coordinate 52,858,772 of NC_079153.1, read as the reverse complement.
GAAAAACAGTCTTCATTTGTTTAGATCTAGAACCATCTTTCATCTTTTATTGGCTATACATGCATTCTTTTCTATAATGAAAAAGGAAAAAATATGAAACAGATACTCATTTCTTTCTTAATTCACTGAAAGTCAGATTTATAAATTGTCGATGGTTTCACTTTTGAACATTTAGAAATGGGATTAAAAATACTGGAACATTTTAATCTGCCTAAACTGAAGAAGAAACCATGGTTTGCACTAAGTGTAGCCAATAAGAACAAACAGTGTTGATCGTAATTGTATTTAGGAAATACATTGATATGCTGTCAGTTCCAAAATAATATAACTCTAAAATTTGAAAAAAATCAAGATATTTTGTTTATGCGATTACAAACAATCTCTCAAAGAAATATGAAAATTTTTCTCTGAAAATGAGACAGCTTATTTAACCTTCTAAATACTATTTCAGCTAAGTATGTAAGTTTGAATTGGTGGGTTTGCCTATAATGCAAATGAAGAGTGCAGATTGTAAAGTGAGTTGTTATCAAGGATAAATTGAGGGAGGGGGGGGGAGAGAATGTCTGTTAATCATTTTGACCAAGACTAATTGTTTTTGCTGGATCAATAGCTTCAAATGATAATTGAAAGAAACAACTTGAACTTTACTTGATGTATTCAGAAAGTGATGTGCATTAGTAAATTAGTAGATCATATAGCAGTTAAATGAATTGAAAAAAAAAAAAGACTTTCATTATTTTATTCAAATTATCTAATTTAAAATTTTAAACATAATACTGCTTTGGAATACAATTTTTTAAAGGAAACAAAATATATTTTAAGGAGAAAAAAAATTCTGAAGTAAAAATTGTGTAGCTATTTTAATATTTTTATTTAAAATTTCATTTCCAAAATAAATATCTATATCATGATTAGAAACAGAAAAATAAATTCTATTCTGAAAATTTGTTGAATAAAATCTTCCTCATTTCCCTTTTCAATCAAAAATAAGCCTTTCATTTGAAATAAAACTTAATCATAAAACAAGATAAGATCCTTAATTTTAAAAATTGCAAATGTGTTCTTTTATACAATCAAAGCAAATTTTTCTTTTTTCTTTTTAAAGACATAAATCTAACAAAATTTTATAGCTTGTCTTTTTGTAATTAAAAAAAGAAATTAAATGCTTCCAATGTTTAACAATTATATATATAGCTCTTTAGAAAACAGATATTAATATTATCTATAGATGCAATCAAATACATTATTCAAAATTTCAAATCTATCTATAGCTACAATTATATTAAAATTAAGTTATATTTAAAGACAATGAAGATCCATTTTAGAGTAAATTATTTATAATCAATATTCTAAACAGCTGAAATAAATATTATTTTTACATAATATTACAAATTAAAATAGCAAACACAAAATATAAGTTGCATGCATGTTTAAAAGAATAAACTTAAAAGTTTGTTATTAATTTCTAAGAACCAATTAGAAATTAGATTGCCTTAAATTTAATTGGAATTGGTTTCTTCATAGTTTAGAGCAAATAATTGAACCAAAGCAAATTCTAACTATTGATGTATTCTTAATCTTTTAATATGTTAAATCCATTAAAATTTTATTTAAAAATGAAAAGAATTTTTAAAAAGTAATAAGAAAAAAGTGCATTAATCTAAAATAGATACGTTTATTCTGATATGGCATAAATTAACCAACCGAAATAAAGTTATAGCTATTGCCACAAGTAACTTTTTTTTAAAAAGATGATTTTATTGAAATAAGCCAGGTTATTTTACTTCAATGTAATGGTAAATGTACTACTCTTATTACATTATTTTCATTTACATTATCAGTTTCTAAAATATATAATCTCATATGTATAAAATTGCAGGATAGAGTTTTCTAGAAAATACATTAATCTGGAACATTTGAAATCTTTTGTGCATATTCATAAATAATCAGACATTTTGGTCAAGATTATGTGAATGTGCATGTAAAAAGTTCATCTAATATGAATAAATTTGCACAATTTACAACTTTCTTAGAGTAGAGAAATCAAATGTAAAACAAGAGAGTATTTCAACCATTGAATCATTAGTTGAAAATTTACTTCTGAAACTGTTGAATTTGTCATTATTACTGAAATATCAAAATTTTTGTTGGATTAATTTGTTACATCAGCCCCTTTCAAGAAATTACAAAAGACTATTGAGGATGGATCTTATAATTTTAATTTCTAGTATATATAATATCCATTAAACCCATATACATAAGATATATTAAAACTGAGGACTAAGATTCTATCACCAAGCCATCATAATAATAAAAGTTTATGGGAAAAATTGTATAAATTTAAATCAATGAATTTTACTTAACACAGTAAATATTCTGTCTTTTTATTTATTTTTTATAGCCAAATGTTAAAGAAATTTAAAATCAGTTTATTTAATATTTGTGATTTTTATTCCCTTTTAACAAGGAAATTGATATTACAGGTTAAAGAAAGTTTAAAACTTGAGAGATATTAATTAGAATGAGACAATATTCTAGATAGCAAATTATGTCCGAAGAAGTAATTAACAATTTTTAATTACAATTATGAAAATTTCTGAATTTGAAAGATAAGCAGAACTAAAAAATCAGATTCTGCAAATAAACTTTTTTTGGGGAAAAAAGACAATAAATTGTTGAAAAACATCTGTAGATGAGATATTTCAAAACAAACGGCCACAAATGTAATGGAAGGAGAAAATTATGCATTTCTGTAATGTGTAAACATATTACATAATAATAGGAATTATTTAAATAAATCTGAGAATGCTTATGATTAAATGTTTAAGTATGTATGTAAAGAATTAAATAACTATATTGTATTAAATGCTTCAGTTCTTCAGATGCAATTAAATCAACTGATATACAGTTTATCTAAAAATAAAATAGCAGAAAATGTGTTGGAAACTTCTGGAAAGAAGTTAAAATAATTCTTTTAGGGTTGCTTACTATCAGTTCAATGGACATTACAATGAATGAACATAATGATGTTCAATGACATTATAGTTATTGAGAAACTGTAATTATCAACTAAAGGTGCTAATTATTTGTTGAAATGAACTGACTTAAGTAATTTAATTTTTTATATCACATTTGCTTTAAGACAGTATCAAGCTATTCAAGCTGAAAATGTTTATAATACTGTCACAATGGATATTCAAATTATATGTTCATGTCAGCAAACCATGTAATAGCAGTTTATAGCATAACTGAAAAACATAACAAAAAAAGCATGTGCAACGACTCACGGATGCAGACAAACATCTTATACAACAGCCATCAACAACAATTGCATGCAATTTCCACAGCGACGATTAGTTGAGCCACTTATCCATCTGAGGATTCGTGCATGAGAAATAGACATGCAAAGCCAGTAACATCTGAAGCTTCTGTGAGAACAGTCGTTTCTCTGCCCATTCCAACCAACATCAAATGACGACATTGAAGGCATTGGTGGAAGAAGATACGTTGCATGTTACTGGAAAATAAGTGAAACATTTGAACAAAATACACTTCTTTAAACAAAATAAAGCAATGCAGGCCAGCGGGATCAATTTTCCACAACAACATAAGCATGACATATATGGTTTATTAATACTACCTCTCTTTCTGACATTGACCAAACAGCCACTGCAGACAGTAAACAGTAAAGTGCAGTAAGAATCTTTAGATGTTTCTTCTTTAGCAGTGGTCCTAGCCTTTTAATACTCAAATATTTAAAGCTTACTTTTTAACAGAAAAATTAACATCAGATTATACTTATTTGTGTTGAAAAAAGTTTTAAAAAATTAAATAATACTGAATATCTTTCTAATCTTGTATAATAATTTATAAGCATTAACACACATGCAAAGTTGAGAAAGAAAAACAAGAAAAAAAGCAAAATCAGTTTGTGTAATGCAATTGAAATTCTGCACTGAAAATAAATACATCAATTAAAAATAATAAAAAAGATTTTTCCTCACGTCTTTTGGTTACATGTCATTTATACTCACTCTGGCGGCCAATGAAGATGTTGGTTTTTCTAATAAATCCCAAAGGCATTTTCTGTAGGGTGCACACCGTCCAACTCCAAAGTCTTCTTCTTCCCTTTGTCTCAATGATTCTGCTTCTTTCCTCATTTCTTCATAAACGTGTTCCTTCTTCTGATGGTACTTGTGCTGACAACACGATTCCAGATATAATTCATCGATTCCCCAATATACCAAATCGTCACTGAACGCCAATACGCACATTTCCTCCACCAAATGAAGTTTACCAGTGCGATAAAAATTAATTACAGCGCTAAAAGAACGAGGATGACGGTCAAAAAAATATTCGTTGTCAACCAAACTATAATCATCACACAATTCCATAATAGCTTCATGGGTGTTGCTTTCCTTCAATTTCCCAAGTCTGGTATGAGGTAAGTGTTCTAAAGTTCGCCAAAGAACCTCATGTTTTACTCCTCCCACATTGATAATGACTCTGCGATTGAGCGCTTTGCTCCGGATAATCATGAACGACTCTTGAGGTAGAGACGACATGGACCTGGAGTGAGCACGATTTTGTTGCTGCAGAGGGCCCATAATTTGGTGTTGGACACCATATGGCTGTACCTCTTCAGCAAACTGGGGATGGGGAGTCATCGTTGGTGGAGGTGGTACTGTAGGGTTAGGGGTGGAGGTGCTTTGTTGCGTTGCTGGCGTCAATGTAGAGAATCCAGAGCTCGCCTTTTCCATTTTGTCCGAACTAGTCATCCTCATTGCCCTCCTCGTCTAACTACAGGGCAAGGAGGGCTGAAATCACAGCCAACAGTCACACTGACACATAGAAAAGACAAGCTACTCATTGGTTTTGATTAATTTTGGAGGTGTGCACGTTTGCGGAGCTTCATCACTTCTTATTATGTCACTGGAACAGACAGTACTTTGAATTCCAAGAAATGTGTGATAACATGCCTCTGCATTATGGCTGTTCCAGATGACCACATTGGAAATGTTCACTGTAGAAAAAAAGTTTTATTAAGAAAAAAAATAACAAAAAACAATCTGAATGCATTAGCTAATTTTAAATATATATTACTTAAAATTTCTATTATGAAAATTTCTTTTATTAAAATTAGAATATTCAAAAAGAACTGTGAATGCATTTGAAGTTTGTTGAAAGATAGGTTACACACTTCACAATAGTATTTCAAATTATCACAAAATAATTATAACATGAAAGATTCTTGCATAATAATGGCGAATCTTTTTTCAACATAAATATTATAAAGTTGTTAATATCAAATTAATACAGTCATTATAATATGATATTGCAATGATACTGTACTTAAACTGTGAATATATTTATATTTCACTTAACTAAACTGAAGTTTTATGAATGATTTGTAATATTAAATGGCATTGTGTTCAGACAGTTCATTTAAAAAAAAATTAAAGCAGGTTTAGTAAATATTTATTAATGGACAACATTTTTCTGAAGTAATATTATAATTTTTCAGGATATAACCATTCTTTTTTTTTTAAAAAAACATAATGTGGTCAATTATTTTAAACACACATACAATAAATACTTTATTTAAAAAAATTGGTCAATAAATTCTAATCTCTATGTAAAAATAATAATTATTATTATAACTGAATTTCACAGCATATTATTTTGCAGCAAATTTATTGATACACATTCTTTTATTTAAAAAATAATTAAGATATTATAATTTTATAGCAAGTAAATAGAAAGATTATTCTTCATATTCAAATAAATGAAAATTCAGTTATTTTACATATTCTTTTTATTTGTCTCTCTCTTTGTAATAATAGTATTGAATTCACAAATTGTAAGTAAATATTTTATATCAATTTAAGATGTCCTTGCTATAAATTTACTATTTACTGACACAGAATATATATATTAAATAAAGAGAGCTTAAAAAAAGCAACACTCAAGAGTCAATTAAATAAAAAAAGTTTCCAGAAAATCTTATTCATGATGAATCCAGAAAAAAAAATATTACACAACTAAATCCCCATACTTGAATGTTATAAAAGTTTACAATTTATAATTTCAAGTAAATAAAATTAAAATTTTTAATTTAATTCTATACCATGAGATTTTAAAATCTGACAGAAAGTTTTTTTTTTAAAACTATTTACAGGATTAACAATTTTACAAGTTCAATAAAATATTTCAGAAGTTCATAATTTCAACACTATATTAAATATTTATAATAACTAAACATTAATAAAAATATAATATTTCAGTCAGAATGGTTGCTGTATAACTTTGAAAATAATTTTTTAAATCTGTTATTAAGTTTTGGACTTTAATTTGTAAATATCACACACACATAAAAAATCAAACATTTCTTTTCTTATTCTGTTTTTGATTTTCAAATAAAAAGAAAAATAAAGTTTATCAATGAGGATTCATATAAAAGGAAATGTGACAATAAAAGATTCTAGGTGTATATGAAGTATTTCAGAGAATGACCTTGAAAATCTAATTTTAATTCATTTACATAATTAAATATATAACTTTTTTTTTCAAAATAAACAGAGATGTTAGTTTGTATACAATGACTCATATAAATATTCATTTTTTCCAACATAGGCTTTAAATAGACTGCAATTTGCCTTTTATTTATACTGATTATAATTATACTTACTAATAAAAAAAAGAACTGATTTTAATTAAACTGATAATAACACATTTTCTATTGATAAATAAAATCAAACTTTTCCCAGAAATTTGAAAACTGTGATAAATTTCTATTTAGATTCGAAGCATCTATCTTTTTAACTCTAAATTTCATTTTTCTTTTACTTGTTGAAGAAAAAAACAGAAATAAAAATAATTTTGATTTTTGTAAAATCAGAGTAAATCATTTAAAGTTTTTTTTATATAATTGATACAGAGAAAGTTCTAATGAAAAATGTTAAAAAAATAATAAGAATTAGTCCAGAAATACATAAATAATTAAAATTAAACTGAAGATAATAATAATAATAATAATATATTTCAAAAGAGAGTCGATTATTTTTATTTGCGAGATTACTTTCGAATAAAATAAATCCTTATTTTAATTTCTTTTCCAAGCACTGAACAAGTACTGTAACTAAAATAATTTAATTTTTTTCGATTAAAATTACAAAGCTCGTTCTTGCTAAATTCTGTTAATAATTTACATTAAATAGACATTAAAATTTCATATACAATTGTAAATCATGTTATTAACTTAGAAAAAAAAACGATAATCAAACAATAAACTTTAGAATTGTTCTAAAATATAAATTTTCAAATAGATGAATCCCGTTATAACGTCCTATACATACCACAAAATATCCAAGTTGTTCATAAATTAAAAACAAATATGTCACACATTCCGCTCTAAAAAGAATTACGACGTTTATAAATTTACACATTTGTTGTTCGATATTTTTCCAGAACATTTTTCCCACTGCACTTTTTAATCATTCGACAAAAGGCAGCAAAGGATGCTAGGTTTTGGTAGATAAAGGGATAAGGATCAAAACAGCAGCATCTGCCAGTTCATCACATTGAACAAGAGATGCACAACACCCGCTTCTTAGTCAACAATCAATAAACACTGCAGTTACATAACAATCCATCTTACTGCTAAATGTGACTTTTGTCCTAGTACAGTATTCGATAACTAAACCCACCATCACATCCAGAATGAGATAAAGAACATGCGAGAAATCACAACAAATGAAAAGATGAGCCATAACTACCTTCCCGACTCGTTATCAAATCCTCGCTCTCAGCTGCTTCCGTGGACTGAAGCATCCATGATAGCGCTGAGCGGATACGAACTGCGCCAAACGCTGAACATTCCAACAACGAACGGCGTGATCTCCATCGGACAATACAACACTGCTGTTGGCTTTTCCAAATACAAAAGTGGATGGGATGTCTAACATAAGGTTTAGGGTGCTCTATGGAAGTATAAGTGGCTATGAAAAGAAAGAGAATAATTGACTAGAAGGAGCAACAGCCTTCACGAGTCGGCTCTCACTACTCTACTGATACACTTGCTTTCTCCACAGGTTAACGGAACATGTCCGTGTTCTCTAGCGCTGTGCTTCCCTCAGATCGATTAGTACTTAACGGAAAACGTGTATATACTATGCATGTGTGGCAGTAAAATTCGTATTATTCATACTGCAGGATCCATGGATCTGAATTATCCTGGTTCCCATTACTTAATTGAGAACTGATGGTTTGTTTCCTGGAAGAAAATGAGAGAGACATTGATTTTCGGCGAATGGTAGAAAAATTAATGCGATTGTGTAATAATCAAAGTTGCCGATTTGTAAATGGTTTGCACTGACTGACTAATTATTAATTTTCGGACGTGGGCAGTGTTTTTTTTTTTTGGGGGGGGGGGTTGTATGGAGAAGCTTGTAACAATATATTTAAAAATTTTTTTAAAAAAAATCCTTTTGCAATTTTTTTTATTAGCGAAATATTAAAGAAAAGTTTAAAATATTTTTTTTATCTATATATAATATTATGATTAATAAAGCATGAAAAAGATAGTGGTTTAATTGCATAATGGAATGGAAATTAATGAAATAATTAATCAAAATTCTATGTTTGAAAAGATAAATTTGTTATTTAAAAGAATATAAAATTGGATATGATAAGATTTCTGAGGAGAGAAAACAATCTACCCCCTCTTTTTTGTAAGATTTACAATACCATTTCAATAGATTATATAAAATGAAGTACATTTTCACTAAAAAAGTGAGAACAAATGATTTATTAAATCACAAATATCAAATACGTAGTTATATATAAATGAATCAATAATTCGAATTAGATAATATTAACAGACATTCTTTAGAAATAAGTAACATAAAATTCTACATAATTTGAATGAAACAATAATTAGTCCTGGTAACGGCTTTATCCTTTTTATCAAATAATGATCTGAACATTCCAAGTAATCGAAGCAAGCCAAATTATATTTGAAAAATTTCCAATAATTTCCATATCAATATTATTATGTTTAATACTATAAATTTGATAAAACATTTCCGCTAAATTTTTTATACATACACTGCAGGATTTAGGAAAACTTTTCATTACATTATAGAGAAAATAAGTCCATAGATTATTATAACAAAATTATAATGTTAATAGATAATTATCTTTTTATATTGCATTACAAAACATTATTATTATTTTGTTAGAAATGGAATTACAAATATGTAGATGCTATAATAGTTCTGTAATACAATGAAACAAAATATTTATTAAAAGCTGATAACAATATATTAAAAAGAATGCAATACTAAATGTTATACTCAGTTATATGAAGACATAGAGATAAATAAAAAAAATCAATAAAATTATTCAAAAATCTATTTTTATAGTTAAAAAAAAACCTAAAAAAATTCTAGCCTTTTTGTGGTTTAGAAAAACATTAATCAAGTAGAGTGACGCTTGTAGAATTAAATAATGATTAATAAAATTTAAACAGAAAAAATTTGACAGTAAATTAACAACAGTTATAGAAAATAAGTAATACAGGTTCAAGGCATGAAATAATGTAAATAATTATTTTAAATTTTGTCCATTTTGTAAAGCAAGACTTTTAAAATATGAATCTTAGAAAATTAAAGGAAAGTGCTGAAAGTTAAGCTTTAAAGAAAATGAGAAATAAATAATATTGAAAAGAGAATGTAAACTGCATTTAGAAAAGTTTTACTATCGGATTATGTAAATAATATGCATCAATTTTTTTAAAAGATTGGAGATTTACTTACGAAAACAATTATTTTGATCATTCTGTTGAATTTTCATGAAAGTCAGATATCTTAAATCTTGTAACATTGAACACGGACAGATTAAAGAGATTAAGAGCCTATTTAATTAAAATTCTATAGACTTCCTATGAATCAATCTTTATATTATATTTAGAAAGAGATATACTTTTTTTTGAAAATAAGCATTAAATAATTTAACGATGGATTTAATAATTTTTAAAAATAACCAATAATAAATTTAACAACGGATATGATTTAAATATGAAGAATTGTAAAAATGCCTAAACATATTACATAAAATGTTAAGTTCTTTAACTATTTCTGTTTTTACTCATAATAAAGATGAATGTTTGTCTCTTTTGAATATGTATGTCTCTTTTCTGTGATATAATTGAACGTACAAAGATATGGACCAAAATTAGGGAAATGCATAACACAATAAATCCTGTCCAACCAAATGGCCGTCACAGGCGTCTAGAAATATTGAAATACTTTTGATATTTGTATTGAATAAGCATTTAATGCATTAATGTTCTTATTTAAAAATGAGCATACAGTTTAGTACAAGTAATATACCTTAAAACAAATGCTTGGCTGATCTAAAAATAAAATGAATAACCAAAACAAATAATCCAAAAAATTATTATGTTTTCCCTATTTCTTTTCCTAAAATGAATATCAAAGGCTAGTTGTAAATCGTTCAGTATAATTTCAATGAAACATATTTATTCACTTAGAAAAAATAAACATTGGCTTCATGCCTGCAAATATAAATCTTACTGGCAGATTATAAGCTTTTATACTTGAAGGGTGATATTAAATTTACATTATTTAGAAATTTTTACAGGCATTTTGTTTTTTGGTTTTTTTCTAATCCGAAAAGTAGATGCGAATTGTTCTTAATCATATTATCTCACTGAATAAAAATGACCAATTTCACATTTAAAAAGCATTACAATAACATCCACAATAATTCTGTCGAATAATTTAAGTTCTTATAGAATAGCTTAAAATACGGTAGGATTTGTTGTTAGCATGGATGGCCCGAATAAAAGTTGGATTCAATTGGAAATGATATTTTTGTTTGCTCTTAAGATTCTGAGAACATAGAGCTAATCAAAAATGCCAATGGCAGATTTCATCCAACCTTTTTTTTTTTTTTTTTTTTTTTTTTTTTAACATTATAATACAATATGGCAGATTTTGCTGTTAATACTATGAAATTTGGAATCTTCCTTACTTCAGATTGAAATCAAAATTTCATAAATATTTAGAATCTCAATGATAAGATCGTATTCTAAATTTCATTTTTCTAGATTGCTGTATTTTTATTTTACATCATTCAAAACTCAAGATCAGACAGAGGGAGAAAGACAATAATCATTTTGTTTTTATTCGTTTAAAATCTAGAACCACAGTTTTGTTGATAAGGCCATACCCTAAATTGCATCTATCTAAATATTTGACCTTTGATTTATGGTGTTCGTATGAATATGGGTGGACGCACTGACAGAATTGTTACAAGTGCATTTCGTCCAAAATTTCACAAGGAGATGCAAGTAAGGTCACATGCCAAATTCCATGCCTGAAGCTAGTTTCGATTTTAGGTATTCAAAGTAAAGAAACCCGACCAAGTAAATTACAAACAGTCGGGCGAAGACCGGCATAGACAGAACAAGTCAGATAGGTACAACAGAGATTTTAGTACTCGTCATATCTTATGACTTCAAACAAACTGAATAATATAAAATGCAAAATTTACATATAATATGTGAATGAAATACGAAAATGGGTTTTTCGCCTGAGAAATGTACCAGAATTACGGGATGCTGAAATGAAAGTGTTTGTAGCGGTTTTATTTGCATGTAAACCGCTATAAACATTTCTGCAAGTCATTACAAGCATTCTGCTAAAAGCCACACAAGAAGGCACTATCTACAAATGCAGAGCTAAGAAAGAATTTTAAGATTGTAAAATTTAATTGTATATTTAAATGCCTTTATTCTTATTCTTATTTTGTTCATTGTTGAATATTTTCAATATTTTTAAGTGTGCAAATGTATAGAACATGATTGAAAACGAAGTAAAAACATGCTAAAAATAGCAGAATTTCTGTAAAATAAAAATGTTTTTTTCCCCTCTCTCTCTTTGAGCAATACGTAGATCATAAAATAATATAATGTGCATTTTCTTTCTGCTTATAGTAACAAACAGAAAAATTAGATTTATCTCGAAATTTTCTTGAATTAAGTTTTTGATTAAGCATATTGAATTAGGTATTATAAAAATATTGAATTTAGGCATACAGTCATATTCAGTTTAGGAATTATATTGAATTAGGTATTATAAAAATATTGAATTTAGGCATACAGTCATATTCAGTTTAGGAATTATATTGAATTAGGTATTATAAAAATATTGAATTTAGGCATACAGTCATATAGAATTTAGGCAATAGTATTAAATTTATTTTACCCTTAAAAGTAGGTATCAAATTTAAATCTTTTTATACTCTAGTCTATTAGCCTTTAATAATTGTGCTAAGCTTGGGTAAGAAAAGTTTAATGTAGATTAAGCTTAAATATAAATTGAAAGTGTCCCAGGAACGAATTGTATATTCTTTTTTTTTTACAAGAAACATACACAAGATGTAAGAACAATACACAAGCAACAACATTACACAAAGAAAAAAAAAAGTTATTTTTTAAAAAATAAAAAAGATATTTCAAGATGAGAATATAAATAATGTCGTTCTCGTAAGCAAAATTGCTATGAGTCCTTCCTTCCCCTCCAATTATACTGATAAACTTCATAAATTATTTCTAAAAAGGATAGATTCCCTTGACATCAATTTTGGAATAGTTTAAATCAAAATCCTTTTCAATTTTTAGTTCCTTTTCTGTAATAAAAATTACAATCATATAAAGATTTATTACAAAATTAATATATTTCTATCCTCCTCCCCACTGGTTTGATATTTTTGAGATTGTTTGTTTGTTTTAATATCACCTTGTTATTTTATGCCAATTAAGATTTTAAACGATGCAAATTTGTCTAAATATTTAGAAAATTATTACTGAGCAGAAATTAATCCTTTTCTAGATATTTCTTAACTACTTTTGAATAATTTTAGATGATTTTTTAAAATATTCCTTTATTTCTATTTAATATTTCAAAATGTGAGTTCGATTTTTGAAATATTGCTTTGAATAAAGAGAAACCCAGGTATATGGAAATCTCTGTATTTGCCAACAGTTAACGAGATTATGCATGCGTGTATTGATGATACACAAAGTAAAAGACTTGAAATGAAGAATCAAATGCGGCACAAATATACTTTAGAGGATGAGATGAGATAATTTTTTTTATCAATTAGAGTTAGAATTTTAATTTATAAAAACAAAGCAAACTTTTGATTTTTTTCACCATATTTTCGAAAATTATTATTGCACAAAACTGTTTTGTCATTTTAAGATTTAAAAAAAAAATGTTTTTTGTCTTTTTAATGATAGCAGTTAGCCATTTCACGATTTATTTTATAATGCTGACAATCTTTAAAAAAATATTTTGACTCTCTCTCTCTCTCGTACATGCATACGTACACACACACTAAACGTATGCATGTATGCATACGCTGCTATTTCTTGAAAGTCTAACTCGGAAATCTGATGATGAATAGTGTACTTTGATAAAGTTTGCGAAGCAATATTTACCTTATTTCAATACAAGATATTTTTATCTGTTATTGTCAACATAAAGAACTTTTCAAATTCTAGGGACCATCTTGCAAGTTTCAAGGGAATGACAACTACAATCCGGATTCTAACGCTGTTAAGTTATTTTATTTTGAATTTCATCGTGCATTTATCTTGGAGGAAACAGAAGGATTATAGGCAAGAATATGAACAAATAATAGAGGAGAACGTGTGTGCGTGTGTTTGCGTTTTATAGGGCAGAAAATTTAGTATAAACTAACTTAAAAAGATGGGAAAGTACCTCTCTGTAAGTTGTTTTGAAAATAAAATTTAATAAAAAATTAAGCCAGGTTATGACGTTTTTTTCTAAGATAACTTTCGAAAATACGAGTATTATTAAAAAAAAGAATAATTTTTATATTTTTTAAAATTAAAATTTTTTTAATGATAATTATTTATTTGTAACGTAATTTTTATTCCTAAATTTTGGCATTAAAAGTTATTATTTTTTTTGCATAATTAACTGCTGAAACCAGCGGGATTGGTCTTCGAAAAATTTTCTCGCATATTTTATAATAAAATGTTATCACAGAAAATGCCTTCCATAGCATTGTCGTAGAAAATTTACGAAATATTATTGGCGTAAATTTAGCATTTTTACTGAATATATCGTTTGAACTTCGGCGAGTTTTTCCGGTAGATAATCCCTGGAATGCTATTAAATGTATCTGAAAATAGTATTTGGGTTTTGGATACGTTCTTAAAAACCGATTTGTTTGACAAAAGTTTGGCACAAAATTACATTTGTAGTCAAAATCTCGAGTTCGAATTTTTTGGCGATTGCAATTCTTTCCCTATATTTCGCATGCGAGAAAGTAAAAGGATTCTGTTTAAGATTCTGTTCTGTTTTTCTATTCTGTTTAAGATTTAATTTACGAGAGAAATAAGAAACTGACAATATCGCGAAACAGTGCAATTAGAAAGTAGATTATCTGGGCAATTATGTTTAAAATGACATTATGCTTGATTTCATTACAAAGATTTATGTGTACAAAGGAAGTCTATTAACAACTACAACAAAGGAACTACAACAAAGGAAGTCTATTAAATTAACACAATTTCACTGCTTTCTGTAATTTGGTACCTAAAAATACTTTATAAAAAGAATCATGGGCGTCAAGTTTTGCTTAAGAGATTTATTTAATCGAAATCAAATTCAGTCGGTATTCTCAAAGAATCAATTGTAAGCCAAAGATAGAAAAATGACAAAATATATAAAGTAGTTTTATAAACTTACTTCGTAAGTAACGATACAATTTTTGTCAACAAATACCAGACGAAATCTCTTACATTTTAAGGACTGATATTGTAATATAAATTAAAAAAAAAGCGTCGAGAGCTCTCCATCTCCAAGAAAGGCGACAAGAAGTGTCTCTTCTTACTTATAGCAGTGAATATGCTAATAATCCATAATGCACGTCACCAATGTTGAAATGGATTCAAAATCCAATAAATTTTAATCAAAGATAGTGCTTTCAAAAGACAGAAATGAATTCAACATCCATTTTGCTATTTTTAATTGTTGTTTTTTTGCCAATTTAATAGGAAAATGAAGCTTTTTAATTGGAAGGGTATGAGTAATAACAATGAACTGCTAAAACAAACAAACAAATAAATAAATAAATTCGTTTGAAGGTGAAACGAAAAAAAGAAAATATTTTGTACAAATGACGAAATCTCAATTAACTTAGTGAAAGTGAATGCATTCTTTTATTTCCAACAAGAGAATAAGAAAAGTTTTGTCATGCCAAGTATTTTCAAGTCTTTATGTCATTATTGAATGAAATAATTTAAGTGATATTCTTCCTTTTTGTGCTCATTAATCAAAAAACCATCCAGTATGACATCAAACGTTTTAGCTGACATTCATTTCTAACAAACATAATTCTCATTTTAAATGAAAAATACTCATTCTTATGCATATCATTTCACTCCTTTTGTATGAATAAATGTTCTGATGAATATGATGTATACGTGAAGCCTTTACAAAACAAAAACTATTGAATTTCTCTTAATAATGAAATTCGCTGATTCCGTCTATCGTTGAAGGCATACTTTAAAAATATTTATTCAATGATTTATTTAATGATTGGATATAAAATGGTATAATTCTATGTAAATAGCATATCTAATTTAATGGCATAGTATGCACTAATTTAATGGCATAGTATGCATTAATTTAATGGCATAGTATGCACTAATTTAATGGCATAGTATGCACTAATCATAATTTTTCAACTTATAAACTATAGTCAAATCAACTACCTACCATATTCTCATTTTTTTAAAAATTCATAGCCGCTTTCGGTTTTTAACAGCTCTTGATAAATAAACATAGAAGACTCTGGTTAGCAACATATTTTTATTGACGAATAAAAGTGGTGAACTCGGTCCAATTGCTAAGATTGAAAGGAGGGTGGTGACGGCAAAGTTTTATTTTCTGATATCTCTCGAAACTTTAGAAGGGAGGTGGAGGTATAGACTACCTATATAAAATAGCTCCAAGAGCATATGTCAAAAAAACACTTCCTCCCCCACTTTTTATAAACTGAAATGAACATTTTTGTTATTCTTGTAAATTATTGGGAATTTATTTTCCTCCGAAATTTTATAACAGGGCGATCTAACATTGAAATTGCAGTTTTCTGAATACTAATACATCAAACGTTTCTCAACCAATATTACATATTGTTATAAACTAGAAGCCTCCGGTGACCCAGTGCTTATTTATATTAATTTCATAATGTCAATAAGTTTTAATTTATTTATTGAATTCTTTTAGTTTTTGGTACTTTGAAAGCCTTATTTGCTTCAAACAACAAAGTAATAAATAGGAAACTACGGAAAAGAACTGTTCATGAATTGCATTACTATTTGAAATAAATTTAAATATATATAAAAAAGGAAAATATTTTCACTTTTGTATTGAATGTTTTGCATCTTTGTTATAAAAGAATTAGACAAACACATTAAAAGATGAGATTTAATTAAGATTACTTATCATTGGTCAAACATAAACTTAATTTGTAAAATATAATTACACATTACTTAGCTTTAAACTGTATTTAAACATTAGAAAACAGAGTGATCAGTAATGTCCTTTTAAGCCTTTAATTTCAAGATAGATTCTCTTATAGTCAGAAAAGTAACGTGTACTTATAATAAAGTGATTGTGCTGAATTTATTTAGCGAACCCTTTGAAGCGAAATAAGGAAATAATAAAAAATAACTCAAATAAGAAGATGGACCAAAATGTCCATTTGAAAAATGCGTATTATACCATAATAAATATACAAGAAAAAGCTTCATGGAGTTATCATAAAATTGATGGAGATATTTGCGATTAAAATAATAAACGTTCCGTGATTTAAAAAAAAGAGTTTACCAAAAAGTGAAAAAAAAATGTATTCTTTATTGAACTTTTTGACCGATCTCCTTTATTTTTTTAGTTTTTTTTTGTAACTTATTTCTCCGCTAGGGGCGCTGTTGCCTGCCTCAATAAATTCAACACAGTCACAATACTATAGGTACGCATTACTTCTTTGACTAGATGTCGTTTTGAATTTAAAGGGCTTTAAAGATCAACCGGTATATATTTTAGCAAATTATATCTCAAATGAACAACAATTTAATTATATAGATGCTTTTACTCTAAAATTAAATGAAATTACTGTCATATGAAATCTACAAATAAATATATCTAGAAAATAAAAAAAAAAATGTAATAGAAACCATCTAAATCATTTATTTGCTAATTAAATACACATGCCAAATGTAATTCTAAAATATTAATTATCAAATTTTATTATAACAAAAAAAACTATAATATTCAATTCAATAGTTAATAATATTCATATAATATCTGAATAATTTTTTAAAATTAATAAATTTAATTTATAATAATTTAAATTTAATGAATTTAATTTATAATATATAATCAATAGCTTATTAAGTAATATTTAATTCAATTATTTCGAATAAACATAATTTATCTATACTACTATTATAAATGTGAAAGTTTGGATGGATAGATGGATGTTTGTTAGTCAATCACGTCAGAACGGTTGAACGGAATTGGATGAAATTTAGTACAGAGATAGATTATAGTCTCGAATAAGACACAGGCTACTATTTATTCCGGTTAATTGAGTGGTTAATTTTTTATTAATTAAAAACTAACTTTGCCGTCAAAAGTCTTCATTTCCCCACCGCCAAATGAATAGGGCTTCAGTTTTTTTTTCTCACGCTAAAGAGGCTAGGCTTAATATGGTTTTGACCGATTATTTCAAATGATTCTGTTCATTTTCTTAGTGTTTGATGCATTTAAAATCCAAAATTGTTAATTAATGGATCTTTCAGATTAATTCTAAAGTACTTTTAATATAAAATAAAACAGAATAAAGGAAATAAAAAAATTTCTAATCCGCATTGCGTTACCCTAACTAGAGTAGAAAATTCACGCATTTGCGTTACGCCGACTGGCGTTGAAAATTCACGCAAGCGCAGTGTGTTCTGATTGTTGACAACTGTATTTTCATTTTAATTAAAAGTTTAAAACTCAAACTCGATCGATAAATAAAATAGACTTGACATGATTTTAAAGAAATACGGACTAGATTTTCTATTTTACAATAACGATCAACAAATCCCAGGGCCAAACCAGGGCTTAATGCTGTATACATTATGGTATTAGAATAACAATAAATGTTGGAATTTTCCCGTAGACCTTTCTCAATCAATTACAAATTTCTTGATTATATCATATCAGACTCTGCTTTCAACAGAACTATAATGATACGGTTTGATAACATTTTACATTTTGATCAGACCGTCAGTTCTCATACATACACATCAAAATTTCCACGCGAACGAAGTCGCGGGTAATAGCTAGTTTATAATAATTTATTTCAAACTTCAGAAGAAGCCAATATCCGATGAATATGAATGGAGAGGCAAAGACATTTTATTTCCGTGTGCACTATGAGACACTATGCGGAATTCATCGCTATAATATCCTCCTTTTTATAAGAATATATGAGGAAAGCACCCCTATCTTCCCACCGAGACATAATTATTTGAAAAGGATTTTAATGAGCTTCCACCTTCTTAGAGAGATAATCATATCTCAGAATTCTTAGAAATGTAAACTATTTACTATTCTGTTTGGAGAAGACTAACAGAAGTTGAACCCGAAGTTGCAAAATAACTTGTATTTGTGTTATTCCATACTTGTATAGAACCATTACGAATGTTAAAAGTTTAAAGAGTAATCTTTAAAAAAAAAAAAAACTTGCCCTTTTTCTGAGCTAAGTTAATTGATTTCGTGCTCCGTGATAATTGCGCTCAGGCATTTGCTCTTTGCCCTACTCTTATTACACCGCGAGCCAAGTGACGTTGATAAAGCCTCAAAGAATGACAAGTCTATTCAATTCAATCTTATTCAGAATTTTTTTAAAAAGCTAGAAAATCGAAAAGGAAATAAGCGAGCTTCAAATTTTCAATTTCTCCCACATGCCTGAAGGGGGAAAGTCCGACGAACAAACGGCAGCTTCCTTTGATGGGCGTGAGATTCACCATCGTGGTAGCCAGGGGCGAATTGAAGACAAGGTGCAGCAGGTGCGAGCGAAGCCACTGTGGCAGAAGAAGGGCCCCGGAAAGTAGATTTCTTAATTACTTATTTTATTATATTTCAATATTTGATATTAATTATTTTTCGGTTTTAAAACTTATTAAATAGTGTGTTGAAAATAATTGTTATTTATTTAATAGATATCCATAAAGTAATTTTGCTGTAAAATGCCAATTACTTCTTCTAATTCAAAACAACAAACAAATTTTTAACAGCTCAGGTTAGAATATATGATCGTATTTAAATTATAAAATAAAATTACTGTTAATTATAAAAATAATAATAATTGAAACTATTATATTATTAAATAATTTATCTGTTATTGCATGTAAAACTGTAATAATAATGAATAAAAGTATTCGAACTACACTTAGTCTATAATGCCTGACAAATCAAAATATGAGTACAGACTCGTGAAATTCGTGATGCTTTATTCTATATAACACTTAAGAAAAGTATATGCTATCATTCATTTATTTTTCATAATATAACATAAAAATTATTAAAGTAATTAAATGCTTAAAAATTAAAAATAATTATTAGCTAAAACATTTTACTTATTCATAAATAAATTCAGTTAATTATTATAAAAGATTGATAAGATTCTAATAATTATAGAATCAAAACCTATTATTTTAAGTTATATTATGACATGTCCAATAGGATATAGCACAACCATTTAAGTATATGTAATATTTCAATTATTATAAATAATTAATTATATTTTAATTTATTTAATAATGATTTTAATAATTTAGTGTAAATATACATTTTGTCATTTTAATCATTCAGTGTAAATATACATTTTGTTACTTATAGAATTTGTATTTTTTTGACAATTGGGCTAATTATATTTTAATATCTTATTAACACCTTTTCTTCCTGCTTGCAGTTCCCTATTCAACTTAGCGCTCTTGACAGCTGCGTAGGCGGAAATACGTCAGTCAATGAATGTAAACACTATAATTCAAAAATGCAGTCACTTAAACAAATGCACTTTGGTATGCAATCTTGTCTCAAAATTGTAGTGCTGTGTAAAATTTTGGATTTATTCAATCGAAAAAATAGGTGTCCAAAATTCAAACTCGTTTTTTTCGCCTTACTATGAAGCACAAATCACTCAAGAAGGGTCTCGGAAAATAAAAATCTTGGCACTCATGACATTCAAGGTTTAGGTCCAAGAGAATATAACACTTTTATTAGAGAATGAATGGGAAAATTTTGAAAAGTCAACACATGCTGGTGAGAGGATATGTCTAATAATTTTTTGGTATTCATTTTAAGAATTTCGTTTTATAGTAAATATTTCAAAGCAATGTATTATAGTTTCATCTAATATATATGATAATACAGGTATTTTAAAATTTCTATTATTATTCATTTTTTTTATATTTAGAATATATTTGACCATCCGTAAATAATTAGCTCAGTAAATTTAATATTAATTTTTTTTAATATGCGGAGAAACGACAATTCATTTTTGTTTGTGTAAATTTAATTTTTCATTTCATTACCTTCAATAAAATTTTTACAGAACTTTCAGCCTCAAGAATTGGACTGGTTCGCCTATTATTTTCTTTACTTTCTGTGCAGGATTAATTAATTAGAAAGCAATGTATTATTATGTAAGCATAATTTAAAATAATTTTTCATTTGTTATGATAAAATATATTGATTATACTTTACTGAAATGATTGCAATAATTCTAATAATTGGGTGAACCAACAGTTGATCACCGAAAGCTACTAACAATCTTTTTTTTCCCTCACCACAAAACTTTTCTTGAAAAGTTTCAGCTATCAATCTTGTGTATGATATTTCTTTCTGACTCATCATTCAAAATAATGAGGGCTTTTCCTGCAAATTCCATTTTGGTTCAAACCTCATCTCTTTTGAGATCTACTGTTAATTGCCTTGTTGGCTCCCTGTTAAGCCACGTGCTAATCTTCCCATCCAGTATGAATTTTTATTTCGAATCATAGTACTAAGGAATCAAATTAAATTGAGAGAGAAAAAATATTTATTCTAATCACGGGAAACATTTGCTTTTCTAACATTTCTTACCATTTCTTAATTGGAAACCTCGACCTTATTTATGGAACAGAAAACTTCTACCTTGTAAGGCGGTATACCTTAACCATTATCATGCCACTAAACCACACGTTATTATCACAATTACGTATTCCAGTTCAGAAGAAGCAACAATCAACGACGATAAAATTTTGATGTCGAGCAACAGACGTCATGGTTGAGCTCTACATTTACTACCCAGGGGAGCATGTAAAAAAAAGTCAAGCATGTCATT
Source organism: Argiope bruennichi (assembly GCF_947563725.1). Taxonomy (NCBI): domain Eukaryota; kingdom Metazoa; phylum Arthropoda; class Arachnida; order Araneae; family Araneidae; genus Argiope; species Argiope bruennichi. The sequence continues at coordinate 52,837,268 of NC_079153.1, read as the reverse complement.
ATTTAACACAAGGGAACTGTGTCGTTTTTCACGCAAAGTGCTGTACGTGAGTAGATGAATAAATGAACGGAATGAAACAGTGCTAGAAATAATAAGTGTTGGAAAAACATCAGAATTGCTGGAAACTCTTCAATTATGGATTTTGATAAATGCTTCCTGTCTCATACAGATAGTTCGACTTTTCATCACATAGATATATCATTGTAAATATTTCATTTCTGATGGTTAGGTGGTGTAGGTATAGCTTGTAACCAAACAGTTCGTTAAATTTACAGGAACCAGCAGATGAATCGGTATACGATGTCGAAAAGTTTTAAAGAAAAATAAAATGGTGAATAATACGAAAAGTTTTTGTAAAGTATCTTTTTGAGTGATAGAATTTTTGAATCATAAAAAATTGGGCTAAGAAATTCTATATATTTAATAATTTTAACAATTTTTTTAATATATTCTCAAGTTTTGTTTTGTTTTCCGATTAATGTATTGAAAAATATGGAAGAAAGCAGCATGCATAAAACGGGAAAACGTTGCAAGCGATTAAAGCATACTTTCTTTTTTTTGTCTAATTCGTTTATTACAATATATTTTTGCATTTAAAACGAAAACTTATTTCCTAATTTGAATTTACTTATATATGCAAACATATTAACACACATTTATCAAATAGGTAAAATAGGCAACTGCCTTGGTACCCCATAAATTAGAGGCCCTGGGAACTACAGTTTTTTTGTGTGACATTTTCAGAGAATTCAAGTTTTTAATTTTTATTTAATTTACTAAGGTAGCGTATTCGAAATTATTCAAACTTAAAGCAAGTATAGTTTAAACTTTAGACCATTATCCCAGCAATATTCTAATTACTTTTAATAAATATGATCTATAGTTTTAAAATACTATATAATTATGTTTCCATATAATTTTAAAAACACCCGATTCCATAATTAAGCAGTATTTAGATTATAATGAAATATTTTTGTAATCTTTTAAGAATAATATAATTTTTAAATGCTGGATTTTTTTTCATATGTATGTTATCGGAGTTATCTCCTTTGAATGCAGCTCGCAATTCAATGTTTTTTAAAAATTTAAATTAGTCGGAATTCGGAAACTGCTTACATAGAGATTAAATAAAATCAATTAAAAACATGATTTTGGTTGTTTAGATGGTAAAAAGGGAAGGAATGAGATTTGAATTAGCTAAGGAATCCCGAAAAACTAAATCAGGTTTGCATAGCAATTAATATTTTTTAAACAAAATTTATCTTTCTGATCTTTAAAAATGTTTCTAGAATAACTGTGCTATTTTCAAGTTTCAAAAATAATTATTTCTGAAGATATTTAAGGAAGTAAGGAAATGGATTATGACAAATTCTTTAATAAATAATCTCATTTATGAATTTAACATATTGACTCAAATATTTATATCTTTCAGCTGGATATAATATAAACAGAATGTATTAAAGCAAATCAACAAGAGACTAAATATATTATAAAAACTGTTTTCTTAAGCTAGGGGCAAACTTAGAAGGATTATAACCAGTTTCAAAGAGCATGGAGTAGCGAGACACATTTATTCGATGAAAATACTTATTTAAGATGCACTAGTCATAGCACAATAGAACACGAAGCACGTTATTAAGCTATATAGATAGATGTGAAATTACCTCCATACTACAGATTCGATAAAGTATGTGTTATGTGGCTTCTTCAATCCCTTTGATTTTTTCATTTGGCGGGATATTTTAAATTAATTACTTATGAAGTATGTATTTATGAAGACGCTAGAGGTGCTCATACCTTTGATTGTCATCAAAACAAACATCACTAACATATTTGGAAAATTTTCAACATGTTCTACAAACGTTCCTCCACCCTTATTAACTGCGAAATGAAGTTCACGGCAACTTCAAATAACTTCTATAATCATTTCTCTTCATACCCTTTCTGGCACTCAAGAATGTTCCACCTGCTATGCTATTATCATGCTATAAAATAATATCTTTTTTTGTTCTAATTTTTGTATCTCTTTATATTTTATGTTGAGCTTGTATTCAATATAAAATATAACGAGATATAAGAGGGAAAGATAATTTTTTTTTAATATAGGAGATACAAGAGGTTTATACTTATTACTGCATTTTTTTTGTCTCCTATTTTGATACCACAAATTGCACGAGTATTTTTAAGATTTTCGTCGACTCTGCAGGGTTCAGGATATCATCCTCTAAGGCAATGCTTTTCTCCTTGATGTATATATTATCACTCCCCCAAGTTTGTCCTCACTTCAAAGAAACAGTGATATAAGTTTGTAATAACGATAATTAAATGAATAAAGAATAAGGTGAATCTATCATGGTCTAAGCCAAGTTATAAAGTAAGCTTTTCAATGATGAGAAATGAAATATTATTGTTATGAGAAATTGTTCCGATCCGTAATAATATTTATAATTGGTTGAAATTGAATGCAGTTGAAACGTGATTTCTACGTCTTTCAAGGAACGGCTTTTCAATAAAAGTGAAACAACGTATAAACGAAAAGACTTATAATAGAAATTTTAATAAGAAATTTTGATTTAACCAAATTAGTACTATTAATACAAATTCATATAATAAAGATTTTTTTTTGAACTGGCATTAATATATTATTATTGAGTAATAAAAACAATTGTTAAAATCTAAATAAAACATCTAAACATTTTTATAAAGATTAGGAAAACCAAAGAAGCAGTCCATCATATTCAACCACTGTACCATTTCAATATTTTTTTTCATATGAAAATTTACAGCCCATAAATAATTCATCTCTGCTTGCCAGGCTTTACCACCTTCGCTTCAAGATAACAAAAAATAAAACTTTAATAGATTCCTCAGCTTCAATAACTCCAGCAGTTTTCCCAGTTTTATTTGCTATTTTGCAAGCACAGCAGTTTTCGTCTGATCTTAGTAATATTTGACAAACTCGCTTTTGTCCTTGATTTATATATAATCACTCCTCCAAGCCAAGTCGATTTTTCAATTTAAAATTAGTTAAAATACAAATAAATTAAAAATTAAGAAAAAAAATTGGAAAATTGAATTACAGAAGAGATTTTTCTTTCTTTATCTTAAAATTCAAAAAATTAAGTTTTAATCATACCAATTTCATTTTCGTACAATTTTAATAATTTTTTTTTATAATTTGATAATGATTTGTAACAATCTTTTATTGTCATAATGAAGCTTAAACAAATTTTATTCTTCTATCAAAACATTAAGTCTCGTGCTTTTGCTAGTTTTAAAATTAAAATTTAAAAAAAAGATTGTTTGGACATTAACTCTGAAATAAGATTTCCTTTATGTTTCTATTTCATAGTATACACATTTATTTATTTGCCCGCTCCGTATTTTGAATTAGATTCATTCCATCAAATTCAAAATTTATTTCATCCAAATAATAAGGTGAAATTTTAAATTAATACGTTGCATGTTAATAATTTATTAGCCAGGAAAGTCAATAACTAGGTAAAAGGCAGCTAATTTATCATAAAAGTGCGAAGCATTATACTTTTATTGCATATCTTGAGAATTAAAGATGCATTTTTTATATGATAAAAGTACATGCATGTAGGGAATTTAATTAAAAATACGCGATTCTTTACTTTTTCTATCGAGCTTATTGTCTGTGAGAATTAAGTATGAGTGAACACTATAACTGCAGAAAGAAAAGAGCTATGCGAATAAAATTTGGTACATAGATTTAAAATCCAAACTATAGATATGTTACAAATTTGTAACCAAATCCGTCATGGTGTTGAGGTCTGCTTACACAAGAATGTAAACATAACTCAAAACACAATGATTTAAATATATGAAATTTATATTTGTTATTGTGATTATAATTGTGATTTTGAGGGAAATTTTAGTTTTAATTGATCGGAAAACAGTGTCTAAAATATACGTTCGATTTTCTGATACTTTTGTATAAACCGCAACCAAGCGATTAATCGCCGAAAAAATCTCTGAAGATCGCAGTCTGAAAGGCTTTCATAATTATTGCTCTTCAATATCGTAGGTTAAGGATACAGAAGAATATTTAGAAAGAGAGAATATTTAGAGAATATGCAAGAAAGTTTCGGAGAGACTACTTCCGTTGGTTAAATTAAAAGAAATTCTGAATGCGAATTTTCTTAATCACTTTTATTGCAAAAATGTCCTGAAATTAGAATAACTTAAAATTTGTTATTGAAATTAGAGCCCCCAATCATAGCTTTAAAATGACTTTAAAATATACTGAATATGATAGATGAATGAAAATATATGAATGAAATGGCAAATAAAATAAATACATTCATAATTTCAATAAAATATAAGTACATCTTATGTCACCTTTTTTAATTTGATAAGTTACTTGATAAAAACATGTGGTCTTTTATACACTTATGCTTTATAAAGATCTTTTCTGAGGTCATGTTCTGATAAACTTCTGGAATTTCTTTTTATCATTATATATTTTTAAACAAAAAATTTTATAGTCAAAAAACAAACATAATACTAAGAGATAAATTTATCTAATAAAGATATTTTTCTCCAAATTGTTTTTCAATAAAATCTTTTATTTGTAATTACGATTAAAACAATAATAAAATGAGAGACTGATGATCACCATTTCGAATAGTGTTTAAACCACGCTCCTCATTAAAGTCTTTCAGACGGGTAATTTCAATTCACCTCTTCTTTTTTTTTAAGACAAAAGTCTAGACCAAGCGATTGACGCCACCATTAATGAATAAGTTCATCTTTGATCTTTTAAATATAATGGAATTTCATCTTGAGATACTAATGGATTGAATACCATTCATTTAATCTATATTATTCCCCGAAATTGATAAAATCCATATTTAGAAATAGTATGCGGTTAATGTCAGATGAATAGAAAACACTTTATGAAGGTAAAGGAAAGATAATTGGCTTCAATAGTCCGATTATTTTCTTGAGGCATTTCAAAGCACATCTAACTGTCCTGTGCAAGGCAGATCTAGGCATACAATAATTCCAAGTAATCTTTTTAGTTGTGAAGTCACATATAGAAAGCAAACTAGAGTCATGGACAGAAAAGGCCTTCTGATAGTTTTAGACTTAAATACTTAAAATTGTTCAACTTTAGGTCACCGAATTTTAGCAATATTTGTAGAATTGATGTTTTTGTGTATGGAGTTTAAAAGATATAGCAAGAATACGCGAATGGTGTAATGGCTTGTCTTGGAAAAATTGTTTTATGCAGTTGTGATTCGATTATTTTGCTTTGAGATATCTTCACGATCGCACCATATCGTTCACTTGGAAAAAAATGTTCATGAAAAAATGACAGGAAATTTTTCTTTTATTTTGCTTGGATATTTGTTTTAGATATAATATATAATTTTAGTTTCAATATTTAAGGCTGGAGAGAATCTAATCAGAAAAGTCTGGCAGGTCAGTTTCACCTTGCTATTTTACAGGAAATAGGCCTGAATAGACACCAAACTTTTGTCCTATAAAATGTCTGGTTTTTGTATGATGATAACCATTTTCTGAGTTAGTAATATCAATATTGAAACAAGATAGGATTAAGACAAGATATTTTTCTTTATGAAAGTCCTATCAACAGCTAAAAATTGCCCATATGAATTTTTATAAACTCCAATAAACATGTTTCTCCTTTTACAAGACTGGTTTATTTGATTTGGTTATGGGAAATGCATTATGGAGAACTAAACAATATAGAACAATTAATATTTCCACAAAATATTCCACGACGTAGAAAGCCGAATTATGATGCTGAATCCACAAAGCGATGTAATACATATATTATACTGAAATTATTTAAGACAAAGAAACTATAGACAGAGGAATATTTAGAAACAATTATGAATGTACAACATATACTGACAACTCAGTTAAAAACTTATTTGTCGGTTATTTTTATTGTTAATACCGTTTCTAAATTTTGATAAAACTGGAACAATCCAGCAGAACATCGCGTCTTTCGTAGGGCCCAACGACTACAGTTTTATAAGAGAAACATTTTATTGATTTCTCTTCTATACTGTGGGAGTTTTCCATCATGAGACTCTTATTCAATTCTCTTATCTGTTTTGGAAACATTGCAGATGGTTCTATTGCGTTTTTTCTCAATTAGTTATAGCTTTATTTCTTGAATCAAAAGGAATTCGTTTTCCCGATTTCACTTTAAATTCAAACTGTGGTTAATGGACTGTAAGTATTCAGACGGTAGAATCTTCGTGTTTGGAGCGAAGGATATGAATTTGAATCTCAGTTTCTTAAAAAAATATGCCATGAATTGAAACCGTTTTCACTAATTTTGTTTCAAATTTATGTATCGCTTTCATGTTTATCCGAGTGTTGTGTTCGATTTTATTTCATTCAATTTTGGGGGAATCTTAGTAAAGTTCACAGACATATTACAGATATTAGAAAATAAACCCGATACACTGAATGTTTGTGCTAGTTATTCTTTAATTTTTTTCCGCATGTTTTCCATCTAGTTACATGCTGCTGGGTGTATTCAGCAAGTTGACTGAATTGCATCAATTTTATGCTGGAAGCCACAAAACATGAAGAGTAAGAAGGTGAAATTAAAGCATAAAGTAAAAAACACACAACTAGATGTTAAATAAGTGGACGGAAAAGGACTTTCACATGATTTTGATATGTGATTTAAGAGGATACATGCATACTAAGAAAATAATAGATGTAAGGCTTATTATGGTTTATTACTATTTAAATTTGGAGCAAAGAAATTGCTGGAAGAATCATAAATATTTTATGCGTAAGATATTTTTTTAAAAAATTAAATGCACTGGTCAAATTACAACAGGCTGCTCGCCAAAGGTGATTAGAACTTTCTAAATAGATTGCAGTTTGATGTTTTTATATTTACCCTTTGTTGTAGCAAATTTTATTAGCCCCTTTGTTGTAATTATTAATAAACCATAATATTTTTAAGCATACCATTCTTAAATTTATTTAATGTAAACATTAAATTTATTTATTTTATATGACTCTAAAATAGAGTCGCAGAAGAATTCATATTTTTAAATTGTGGAGAATAAATTTCTGAGACAAAAGGAAAACAGGTATTATACAAATTTGATGTATTTATATAGTTGAATAAAATCATGATATTTCTTACAATATTACACATAAGTCAAATAAAGTGAAAGAACATCTGTAAAAGAGAAGAAAAGCTTTGCTATAAAAATGAATTATTCCAGGCACTATGCCAAACAGTATCTTCTGAGACTTTTAGCATAATAAGGTACGCATGATTTATTTTCTGTGTTTAAAAAGAAGTTTATAATTTTGGATTGCATCAAAATAACCATCTTTATTTTTTTTTAAAAAAAATACTTCGTTTAATTTAATATTAAACAGAAACTATCATTTATCTTTTTGATAGTGTCCTTTGTGAGTGGTAGGGAAAAAAAAGAATATGTCATTCATTTTTCTTTATTTTATTCTATACGCAGAAGATAAACATAGTGAATGAAAGCAACAAGAGTAAGATTTTGCTATGCAGTGACGGATTCAGCATTTTACGGTCTTAGACAAAGCACATTTTGAAGGCCTCCATATAATAAGCTAGTAAATCTACGATTTTACTATGATTTATGACAATTTTGTATAAAATATTATCTAAGCACAGGTTCGATGTTTCTAAATATTCTGTATGTGAATTTAATGAAACAGAACAGGAATTTAACCAAATATATTTGTCAAAATGTTAATATTATTGTAATAATTTTTAATTTACAGAATTTGAGTTCTTACAAATTTCTTTATTAGGCAAATAGGCTAATAATATATTTTTAACAAACTTGCCTACAGTCTTTTACAGCTCAATGATCCTAGGCAACGGCGTAATCAGAAATCTAACTGTGTTTTATGTTTAAGCAATTAACTGCTAATATAAACTGTTTATATAAAATTTTATTACTTTTTTGGAAATGATAGAAGTCTCGTTGAGATGATGTGCATAATTTGTCAACGAGCAATTTTTCCCCTTAATTTTAACAGATTTAAATATATTTTTAAATTAAAAACTGTTCTCAATTATTATAATATATAATAATTATTCAATATTATTTTTTATTATTGTACTGTAAATCAAATCAATTTCATCGTTTCATCAGATCGCTAAATTTCATGCTCTTCTTTTATTCAAAAATGATATAAAGCAATTGTTTAATTATTAAATGCATTTTAAAAATTTATCTTTAGCAGGATATCAAATTTATTACTTTAATATTTTGTTTCTAATCTTCACAAATTTTTGAAAATTTATTCTGAAATATAGTGGTATCTTATTAATTCCTTTCAGGAACTCGTTTTGAGGAAAATGGTAATCAAACCTCTAGTAGCCAGCCTGATAGCAGAGAATAATTCACTATTAACACACACATCGGTGTACACATTTTTAATAATGATGGTTCACAATGCAGCGAAGGTATATTTCATGATTGTGTCTGACTCATATTTTTAAAACAAGATATACTTTAATCCACTAGGTCAATGGTGGATTGTTTTGAAATGTAATAAAATGATTGTTTTGAATGTCATCTTCTTTTGTAATAAAATGTTATTTACTTTAATTCAACTTGCCCCTTTTTAGTCCATAATAAATAAATACATGATTAGCCTTTTCATTACTGACACGGGTATACTGGCTGTGGAAATTCTATCCGGTCGGGTCAGTTTTCATTTCAGGCGAATCGTGTGGGATGTAAAACGAGTTCCCAACAAGGGTGTCCTCGCTTCACATCTTGCAGCCCTTGTTCGGAACAAAAACTTTGCACGGCTGTTGGGCAAGAGCCGTAGTGAAAGGGTTAAATTTTAACTGACTTAATAGTTTGCTTACTGAATCATGTGTGCTTTATAAAATATATAAAAATAATATCTAAAAAAATTCAGCATTAAAGATTTTTTTTATGCAGTGCTGAATATACTTTATTTGCTTTGAAATATCTTGGGAAATCTTCGTTTACAGATAAAATTTTTTAAAAATAATGCACTATAAAAAGGAAACCAAGCCTCGAAGCCTTACGGAGGATATTATATTTTTGTGCATTCAATTATATCAATTAAAAGAACAGCAAGTTTAAGAAATATAAAAACTATAAAAAATTCCAATATTACTTACTTTAGAAGTCAAAATATCATAAAAACTAAAAAATGTATATATAAAAAGAGAAAATTTTATTAAAACCGTGCTTTAAAAACAAATGTATTTACAATGAAAATACAGTCAACTTTTCATATCTTGACTATCAACAATGGAAGAAAAACCCGGGATAAAATAACTGTAGCAACAATGAAAGCTATTTAAATCTCATTACAACAATGAAAAATATTGCAAATATACAGGGTTAGCAAGAAATAAGTTAACCACTTCAGAGGGCTCTAAAATACTTTCTATTGATCCAAATGAGATAAAATTTGAACTACAAATTATTGAGAAGATGCAATTTACATTTATTAAATAAATAAAAGAAATAGTACAAAAATTCACAGTTAGATAGCGTTGAAATACACATAAACCATTTAATATGGTTTATAATTGTTAAATAAAGTAAATTCAAAATTGCTCAATATGTCCTCCTTCATTTTCAACAATATGCTCTAATCGGAGAACCATATTTTCTATAGATGACCGGAGTGAGTCTGCCGAAATATTAAAAATATGGCGCCGAATGTTGTCCTTCAGATTTAGTAAATATAATGGCCTTTGACGGTAGATATTGTCCTTCAAATAATCCTACAATCAAAAGTCGTAAGGGGTGATGTCCGGCGAACGCGGAGACCATGCTATTGGGAAATGACGGCTGATAACCTCCTCTCTTTAAAATGCTGTGTTAACAATCGCTTTACACGACGATCAATATGAAGTGGTGCACTATCCTGCATGAAAATGATATCTAGAAGGCATAAACGCTATAGAAGAGTTGGGATTACAAAATCCCTTAGTATATCATGGTACCATCGTCCTGTGAAGGAACAGGTTTGGATTCCATTTTAAGTTATTTCTTCAAAGAAATACGGTCCAATGAAAAAGGTAGCTGTAAAACCACACCATACTATCACTTTCAGGATACAAGGGTTGTTCCTGGATAACGTGAGAGTTTTCCTCTGCCCAAATTCGACAGTTGTGGGTGTTAACTTACCCATCACTCCACAGAATGTTCTATGGCCAAGTTGTGTCAACCACTATTCGGGCAAGGAACTGAAGTCGAAAAGTTTTACGGACCTCCAAGTCCCCGACCTACAATAGGTGCACAGACTTGATTTTATATGGATAAAAATGCAAAATCTGCCCTACAATTTTTCGTGCAGTTAAATACGGCATATCCAGGCAAACAACTGGCAAACTCACACTATTATGAGGCGACTGACTGCTTGCTTCAACGAGCGAGGTTGCAACATTTTCGACGCTGGAAGATGGGATTTTAATTTTTCGTCCTCTGCCTGGAAGAATGCCAAGGTGGCCAGTTTTTTCAAACTTCTGCATCATCTTGCGTAGGGCACCTGGAGACATTGGACCTTTTCGTATCTGCTTCATAAGATGAAATTCCTTTAGAGATGCAACGGAGTTTTGTTGGTTCTGGTAGAACAATTTCTCCAGTAGCGCTTTTTCTTGCAACGTAGGCATGACGAACAGAGAAGAAACTAATGTTCGTGCAAAATCCGCCTTCTTTTTATCAAAAAAAATGGCAATGGACGCAAATTAATACAAATTATGTTTCACATTTTCAATATATGCAAATAAATGCCATTTGTGTTAAAGTGCCATCTATTGGTGAATTTTTGTGCTTAATTTTTTAATTAATAAATGTAAAGCGCATCATATTAATAATCTGTAGTTCAAATTTTATCTTAATTGGACTAATAGAGCGCATTTTAGGGCCCTCTGAAATGGGAAATTTATTTTTTGCTAACCCTGTACATAAAAGTATTTTGAAAATTTTCTATAAAGTACAAAAAGGTTGTACAGCAATTTAACCAATATCATAGGAAAGAAAATATTTTGAATTTCCAGACAATAAATTAATTTTTTGCAGTATTCAGATGGGATGTACTTACTATATCAAGAAATGATGTCATGGACCTGGTTTGTACCAGAAAAAATCACATACACAATGAATAGAATGTATGAAAAACAACTAAAATAATATGCTTTAATGTCTATTGGTAGAAGGATGGACATTATCTAAATGATTTAATGATGGAATGAGGGATATTATCTAGAAGATTCAATTGAAATTAAATAAAATCAATCTTTCCAGCGAACGGGAGTTTACCAAAGGCGATTTGTTGAAGATAATTTTAGTAAACTTCTTTAAAAAAACCCCATTAAACAATGATTCTATGCAATATTGTAAAGAAAGATGCTTACCTTGTTGTGATTGACTTAAAAATATAACATATACCTACAAATTCGAAGACACTTAGATCGAATCCAACTGAAGCCAAGTAAATTAATAGCTGTTTTTGTTTCTCTGCTTGAATCCTCCTTTGTTTTGTACTATTTAGTTTCTAAAATGAAAACTTCTTCCAGAACTTGTCCTGTCTAGAAATTTTTATTGAACATCTGGAACTTTTCATGACTAGAGAATTTTTAAAGCTCATATAAATGGTTTTACCATCTATTAGGAGTAATGACTAAATCTAAGTAGGCTATCTACTATATTTCATTTACCATATGCATATATCTTCGTGGCAAAATATTTCGATATTGAAAAACTATCATAAAAAAATGGCTCGAATTATTTGAATAAAGCAGTTAATGCCAAAAGTTAAATGAAAGAGTACTGAAATATACAGTATATTTGTACAAGAAAAAATTTAGTAATAAAAACCTCAAATGATTTAAATAGCCCCAATTTGTTATTCACATTACCGACTAAACCAGAATCATATTTAAAGAACACGATCTGCTTTCCAAAAATATTCTCTAAATCCATCTAAGCTATGTAACAACCATTCAATCATTCCAGAAATAAATGAATCCAGCGTCACTACAGAACAATGGCCTTCATAAGTAGAATCTATCGCAGAGAGGACACTGTCGTTAACGCCAAGCCTCGCGACACTCCATTTAAATCTTGCATGGCCGCGGTGTTTAAAGGAGACACAGGGAAATATCCACCCCGCCTTTCCCCCTTTCTACTGCTAGAAAGCCGCATTCCTCAACTAATTCAAAGTAATGAAAGCGAAATGATTTTGCATTTGTGCACTGTGTCTCCCGGTGATAATAATGTCGCACATAAATCAGCTTAAGTGGGCACCCCGCTATAAACGTAATCCGCGCCTAATTATGGGGAGCGACACTATTTCCATTAATTGTGGGAGGAGAAGGAAGAAAGGAAAAGCTTCCGAAAGGTCAGAAATAGCATATTCTCTTGTTTCGTGATTGATGTAGCTTGCAAAGGGTTTTAGCATTGCTTTTTTTTAAAGCATGGAATGGATGTTACGCATGGCTGAGTTGGTTTAAAAATGCAAAGTAAATATAAAGGTGCAACTTTTAGCAATTAAGTCGCGTGACTGGTTTGTAAAGTTGATGGCGTAACATTGCAATTGGAATGACAACAGAGTCTTTTTTTAACGGAAGCAAATGAAGTATTAGCTCGCTTTCAGATTGCTCCAGGGGCAGAAGAATAGTGAAGTAAATTGGGAGAGGGGATATAAATTACTAGGCATCACTTTCATTAATTACCATTTAAGCTTAATTTGAGGAGGCAATAAAAAGCGTTGTAAATGATCAAAACGTAAAAGCGAGGTGATATGCTATGAATTTGTATTATTGATTCCCTGCAATGTTATTCTTATCTTTGATACGAGAGATTCACTGATAAGGGATGTTAAATTCATAGATAATGGTTCAAGGATTTATATGATAAATTTGGCTACCATCTGGCAGTTTAGAGAAAAAAAAAATTAAGTTCTGGGAAATGCAAGAATCATTACATTATCTCAATTAGAATTCGAGATCTAAGGATTATTCTGAAAAATTAATGTGATATTACGGCCTGTCGGAAAATATATGTAAACTGAAGAGTCTGAACCGAATGAACAAATATTCCCTCATAGGAGTGTTAATCGTATTGACAGCTGGTGACGCCGAGCTTGTCCTCTTGGTTTTATTTAAATAGCGATTTGCTCTCTGCTTGCGTTTTGTGAATTTCTTGCATTTTGTGATCTTCGTTACCCCTCAGTTATGATTTTGCTACTTAAATTTTGCTTTTTTTGTTTTATAAAATGTCTTTTCCCCACAGTATCCAACGGTAAGATGGATACATTTGGTAGATATTGCGCATGCATAGAAACGATAAGAAAATATTATATAGAGGAATCATTGTAGGCATTAATCATGTTTTTTGTTTAAATTATATACATATTTAAAAGATGAACTTGCTAATCGTCATTTAGAAGCAGCACGCACGTTCGAATTGTTTACATGCTTGCAGCAGCGAAAAACCTGAGACAACGCTATTTTTATTTATTTTTTTCAGTTGCGAAAAAATCATAGTTTAAGCTAAGCAGAAATTAAGGCGAAGGAAAATATTAGAGAATCATTCATAAGAATATCACGAATGAATGAACGAAATGGAGGTGTGAAGTGTTTTTGTGTGGAGAGCAAAGTTTCCGGATTACAGGATCATCTCCAATTAATTTCGTTACTTTGAAATATGTCTAACCATTCAGAATGCTCAAGTATAATTTAAATTCAAGTATAATGGTTTTATTATTTATCAAATATTACTCAAATATAATTTAAAATATGATAAAAGTAATAGGGCATCCTTTTGTTATAAGTTATAGTTCATCAAAATTGATAACCATAACTAAATTAATCTTACTAATACTCGACGTTTACGACGACTATCTCCGTATTAATATTATGCTGACAAATTTTAATGAAATACACTTTATCAAAACATGAAAAATAAATAAATTCATTTTTGATTTTAAAAATGTTAGAATTATATATTTCTATCATTTAAATACATCTTTCTATGCCAGAGGTAAATTTTAATTTTAGAAATTGATGATTTAACTTTTAGTAAATGATAAAAATTAAAATTATCAGTTTATGAAATTTAAATAACAAAACTTTCCTTTTAGAAATGATTGTATTTATAATTTCTTATAACTAACAGAAATGCAAAGCTTTTTGGCATAGAACTCTTTAGAGTGAACTCTTTGGCATTTGGCAAACAGTTTGATAAATCCATAACTCTTTGGTATTTGGCTCTCTAGAACGAATCGAACTGGGATTATACAGTTCTCTCAAAAGAATCACAACTTTGGAGGTTGGTGAGCGGAACTTACAGAAGATGTTATTTCCTAATTTGTTATTTAAAATTTACAAATAATTATAAATAAAGTTGCCGAAAGAAAATTTTCAGTTCCTTGGAATATTATAAGCATATTTTTAGAAAAGTCATCTTAATAATAATAAAAAATATTCCATGTCGTTTATTTTCTATGATATATCGCTTTACTATGGGTTAAAGATGAATGAAATACACAATTTATTAATATAAACATGAAAATTTATATATCTGCATTATTTAAAATCCCTGAACTATACGACAAGATATCGCTTTGTCAAAAATGGATCTACCTTGCTTTATTCAATGCGCTGTAAAGCAATTCTCTAATTTTTTCTCTCCCACGAATTTATATTAGTATTTTTTTTTACTGCTTGTAAAACATAGCAGCAGCATAGCAATACAGAACAACGGAATTTTAATATTTCAACATAATTTATATACTGATAGTGTTTGACTGTTGATATGCGGATCTTGAAATTTATACTTCATATTCACCGGCTTTTTTTTATTCCGAGAAAGAACAATATCTAAACGAAATAATCAATATATTTAATTTATGGCAGTAAACTGAATCGAAATGGATTATTTTTAGACGTTTTATTATTTTAGATTATTAAACGCTGTTAATCCATTTTGCTTGTTTCATTTTGAAAAAATGAAATCTATCAATCAATTTTTTACTCATTTACTCATGTATTAAAGCACTGCAATTTTATACAGTTATTTGTTCACGATGACAAGAAAATGGTTTAATAATTTTAGAGTTCTCGATTTTTAATTTATGCATTAATTTAGCTAAAAATTGCTTTCACAGAGTTAATATCATTTAGAAATCAATTTGAGAAATATAAAAGTTTAGATTATGTGACATTGCATTTTGAAATTCATTAAGGAAATATTGTAATTTCAAAAAATTGATCTTTCAGGTTTTAGTCTCTGAAAACAGGTACCCCTTCATTGATTACAGAAATGTGTATTATGCATGAAATATAAAACTATAATGTGTATGATGGGTATAGGATTGAAAAGCTGTATTTAAATAACTTCGGAAAATGCAGTTAACTAGAGTCTATGATAATAATAATAATAATAACACACACACGCACACGTACACACAATTTTAAAATTCCAAATTACATAGCATACAACATTTATAAATTTTTTATTTTATGTGCATTAAAATGAAAATAAAGTTGTTGTTATTTTAACATAAAATAATATATTACGCTTATTTAGGAGTAATTTTTTCCCATTATTATTTTTTCTGACCATGCCAATTTATAACCATGGATTCCAGGATTAGCGCATCACATTTCTAATTATTATAAAAAATAAACTCATTACAAAATAAATCTTCTTTGTCTTTTATACTGAAAAAAATACATTCTTTTTTATATACTAAATTTTGCATGATAATTTTTATTTCTTTCCATAAAAAACGCTACATTTTATTTAGAATTCGAATTTTGATGATTTTCTTTATTGAAAATGTTTCTTTAAGGCCATAAAGTAGAAAATAATAAAAAGAAAAGAGGTTACAAAAGTACATTTAATTAACGTCATAAAAAATATAAAATAATATTTTGTTTTATTTGAAATAAAACAGTATTATTAGGAAACTAAGACACAACATAATCACAAGAAAGAAATCTTTAGATATTCATTGAAAATAAAAAATGTGTGATAGAAATTCCAATTTACTTAGAGCATTATTTCTATTAAAAAAAACACCTCACGGTTTTTTGGGGGGCTTTTTGTTTTGGCATCCATTTTTTGATTAAAAATGTCCATTGATAAAAAAAAAATCCATCCACTATTAAGAAAATTGATTAAAGTAAAGAACTCGGAATATTATAAAAAGTTAAGAAAAAAAGTTATTCTTGGAATATGAATATTATTAATGCGAACAAAAATATTTACCCTTCTGGATGAATATTAAATATATAATATACAAACCAGAATATTTAAAGAGGGTAATTTTCTTCACTATAAAATGAAATTTCATGCAACTGTTTAAAGTATGAGTGCGAGTTGAAAGTATGCCGGGCGATTTGATGTAGTGTTTGTCGAACAGTAAGTAGATCCTTTCTTTGTCGCGCTTGATTCCAGGATGAGGTCTAATTACTTGAATTACTTTTAAAATTCGCAATGAATACCATAAGAAATAAATACTTACAAATAGAAAATAATATAAACCAAATGAAAAACGCATTTATCAGCTTATTAAAAAGAAATAATAATTTTTTAAATCCAAAATCTGGTACGTGTAACGCAGAAAGCAATGTATTCCATCAATTCCAACATTTTTAAAAATTCATTTTCTTGATATTAAAAAAAAACATTATAAATGCGATAACGATTTCAATTTATTTAATATTTTTCTGCCTCCATAAGACGACTTTGTGATTTTTGTATTTAAAGTCCCTCATTAAAAAAAAAAAAAAATGTTTTCTATTTGATGCATCATTAGAAGCGTTTTTAAAAAAGTTGTTTTATATTCATTATTTTTTCATTAATTTTAATTATCTATTTCGTGTCATATTCCTGAAGGAATACATTTTTCTAACGATTTCTTAAGAAAATAAGTAATGTTGAACTTATTACAACTTTTTTAACATAGCTACGAAGAATTGTTACGAAGCTACTTACCAGCTTTAAGTAAAGCAATAGTTGCCAATCAATATATTTATCAATATATTTGATTAAATCAATTTATTTAGGTGCTTTGGGCCACAACTATGCAAAGTTTACAGGCTAAGACTTAAAAGATGATTTTGTATGATTTAAAATATTGTATTGTACATAATTTTTTTAGAAAAAAAAACATTTTAGTTTATTGCTGCACTTTAAATGCTTTAGCATTCAAGGAGTAGCGTGCATGGCATAACCCAGAGTTGAAAAGTTTAAACTTAATAAAATACAAGCTGGATCAGTGTCAATTAAATTTATATAATTAGTATCTACAAGATTACTGGAATAAAATTAACTAATCTTTACTAACGTAAATTATGTTATATCAGAATGTAACATAGATTGTATGATCAATATTTTTATTCTAATTACAGCACTGGGAAAATTTAAAATTATAAAAATTTATTTTGATTGGTTTTGTTTTTTAATTCGTTACAACAAATGACTATTATAAAATCACATATCAAATAATATTTTATAAAATATATAATAATATTTTCATGAGAATTTCAAGGTTATTCTCTTTCTACTTGGACAAAAATATTTCTGTAACCATGCACATTCGATGGAAAAATAATTTATCTTTCTTTAATGCTTAGGCGAATATTATTAAATTGATCAAACTCACTATTAATGTCTTCGGTACAAAATACTCCCAAAAAGATTTCTCGCCCAAAAAGAAATAATGATTTTCTTCAGCAAAAACTGTCGCATTAAATTTGAAATAACTTTTTTTCTTCTTAAGCTTTTCTTTTATATTTTTTTTATCTTTCGCAATTTCTGATAGAATTATCTTCAGCTCGGTTAAATTAACTGGCAGTTTGCCTAAAGTTTATCATGTGAAAAATGTTTCTTATACTTTTGCTTACTTTAGAAGATTCTGTGATATTCCATTTCATTATTAATACGATGTATTTAGAAAAAAATATCAATTAATTCAGAATAATTAATAACAGTCTGCATTTAGATAAAAACATCAGAATTATCTTTTAATTTATGATAGAATCAAAGTTTACGTAATAAGATTTTTTTGTTTTTTTTAATAATTACGAAAACTTTCAAAATATATTTTGTTGATAATTTTGAGCAAAAAACACAATAATTCAGTAAGTTAATGAATCAAGATATATAAAATATTTTAATATTGCTAGGGTTGTGTTAAACAAATTTTCACTTTATTTTTCGAAAATTAAATATTTTAGACATACACTGGTGCCTAAAAGTCAAGCATGATTAGTTATTATGGAATATATGTTGGAATATGCCGTTATGGAATATACAGCAAAGTGGGAAATGTGGAAAATACGATATACTAATATAAATCGAATAAATGCCCATGACATGCCAATGCAAACCGGTTATAAAATAAGAAAATGGTACAAAGAATAATAATATTTACTTTTATTATTTAAAGGAACACTTTGAAAGATATCAGGATATAAAGAAACCCACTTTAGTGGGAAAGATTAAATTAAAAAGTGAAACTAGATAAGATATGTTATGATGTTTAATAGGTATGCATGCTACACAACGACTTCCCATATTTGCTATGATATTGTGCATGAATTGTGGACTCAAAGAGTTTCAAACATCACGAAGATCTCTTTTAAGTTCTTGAATGGAGATTGGTGAGTGGGATAGCGATGCAAGTTGTTTCTAGAGCCTATTTCACACTTTCTTGATAGGATTTAGATCATGGGAGTGAGAAAGCCATCAATTGCATTAAATATTTTCCATTTTAAAAAAAATCATCATTCAGGCTCGCACGGTGACAAAGTGCATTATCATCCATAAATATGAAGTCAGGCCTGAAAATACCTCGAAACAGCAAACTTAAAACCCAAGAACTTCATATCTGTAGCTTTTCACAGACATAAACCCTGTATAAAGGATATATGTCTAGCCATCTATCATGATGTCTATCTACGTCATGACTCCCCTTAATGGAAAGCTACAATGTCTTTCAGTAATGCTTTCCAAAAAAAAAAAAGGTGTCCCACTTTCTTGCCATATTGTTAATTGCAGAAAATCTAAGTTCAAATTAAAGTAAAATTCATCATGGAGCATCATATTATGCTATCACGCTGAATGAGAACCAACCGCAATTTTCCATCCCTTCATAGCAATTCTTTTTATACGATAGTGCGTTTTACTAGAGTTCACTATATATAATAATAACTCATTAAATGAGAGATGGATTTTTAAAATTACCATAAGCTTACACAGATATTAAACATGGGACAAGAGCTTTCAGAATAGAATGACAGGAACTATTCTTTATAGTTTTCTCAAAAATATAGTTATAGATTTCTTTCTTCATACTTTTAATTATTATACAATTTTATTAAAAGAATATTATTTTTGTAAGAAT
Organism: Argiope bruennichi; assembly: GCF_947563725.1. NCBI lineage: Eukaryota > Metazoa > Arthropoda > Arachnida > Araneae > Araneidae > Argiope > Argiope bruennichi. Next base: position 52,817,837 of record NC_079153.1, on the reverse strand, counting down.
AATTACAAAACTCCATCGCTAACATTTGGAATTAGGGAGTAGATCATTAGAAACTAATTCCAAAAGCTAGGAATAAATTAATTTACAGTGAGAAGTTTTTTCTGTGAAGAATGCAAATGTGAATTCACAAAATAGAGTCATTCGCATGAAAATGCAACGTTGTTCCTTTCAAATTAGAACTTTGTGACAATATTTATAATTAAAATATATATGGCAGAGAAAGGAAAAGAACGTGCTCTTGGTAACTGAAAATGCAGCGTGGTTACCCTTAAGTTGTAACTTTCTGCCAATATTTATAATTAAAATGCATATGTCATAGAAAGGAAAAGGACGTGTGCTTGGTAGCTGTTGAAGTAGTTGAATATGAAAAAACTAAAACAGTTTGTACATAAACAAAGATATTTACTAGGGTTATATTACAATTTAAATATAAAAACTTATATTGAGTTTTCAACATTTTGAATGTAACTTGGGCTAAAATCCTTAAAAATGTAGTATTATCATTTTTATTTTTGTGCAAAGAAAAACGATTAAAATATAAATTAATAGGATAAGTTATGTTGATAAAAAATGTTAAACTTGTTATGATTTTAATATTTGCATACTTTTCAATTTACTATATTAAGGAATTAAAATAGTTAAATTCTGAAATTTCCAATTTAAATCGAAATTCTTATTAATTGTTTTATTTGTGGTTGATAAAGAATAAAAACAATAAAAGAAGTTTTTTAAATAATAAAACTTATCTGTTGAAATGCCAGAAATAACATTTTCATTTTTGGGACGTTCTATTTTACTCTTTTTACATTATTGGTGAAATAAATTTAAAACAATTTTTAAAAATTAAAATTAAAATTTTATTAATTGTTTTATTTGTGGCTAATGCTGATTAGAAATAATCAATAAAACATTTTTAATAATGAAAATTTTTTATTGAAATGATAAAAAATGTACTTACATGTCTTAGGTATTCTGTTTTAATCCCTTTTCATTAATTATAAAGCTTGCAGTTTTTCATATCAACATATAAATTATTTCATGCTTTGAATTGCAATAGAAAATTAAAAAGTTGAGAAAATGCAAGAAGTTTCAGTTTACATAAAAAACAACTAGTAACTTTTTTTTACCAAAATTTATTCCATTACGCTAATTATACAATAGAATAATTCTTAGTTACTGCAAACGATTTTTTTATTCTCAAAATAATTCATGTGTTGCCAAATATTTCCTTTCCGAATCTAACTATTTTTTGTAATTTAAAATCAGGATTTTTTTTGATATTCATAAAACGCATTTTTATTAGTATTTAAATATAATATACATATAAAAATAAAGTGTAATTGAAAAATAATTTATTGAAGATTTTAAAATTTATATCTAATTATTCTAATAATTTGTTAAATGTTGCTGCATTTTTGCTGTTAAGTTACAGTTCTGGATTCTAAAGCATTTTAATTAAAACGCTTGTTTCTGTAACCGTCTTTAATTTTTCTTATGGCATTCTTTCCTATAAATCTATTTTATATAATGCAGATTACCTCAATAGCTATATAATAAGACTGATTAAGAATAAGAGATAAGGGATCAATTCGGATAGATAAATGCTCTAAACTCTATTAACAGTTAATAGTTTTTGGTTGTTTCATTAGTCTAGGAAAACGCTTATAATAGAATTTTCTGCTTAATTGTTTTCTATATAGTATTATTTTTCCCTTCCAATGTTGTATAGACTATTGATTAAATTTCTGTAATATCTAGTTGTAATAAAATTTATTTTTTATTTATTCAACTTGGAATGCAAAGTATAAAAAAATCAGCCCTCTTTTATATTAAAATGTTCTCATGATGGCCCTATTATTTACTTTCAATGTGTAAGTTCATTAATATTTTCCCAAATATTGCGAAAATATTTAATGATATTTGAATTTAAGAAATTATGTAAATTATTAATTGCTTGTGGGATTGTATTACAATCGATTATTTATGAACTAAATAAAATATAAAGCACTTTTCCTTTTTCATATGTACATATTTTTCATAAATATTTTTATTTTTAAAAATAATTCTATCTCGAAATTTTTACGAATTTAAATGTTTTAAACCCTTGTAATTACGGAAAGCTATTTTCTGGAATAGAATTTGTGTTTGTATGTTTAACTTATTTATTCGTAAATGAGTTTCTTTCTATTAAAAACAAAACTTTACCTTTTCATAAATGTTTTTAAAATCATTTTGATGTCATATTGTTAGTCAGTCCATATATAAGATTGCACGAGGAAGCCGAGAGAAGGATTGACATGATGTATTTTGCTCACTGTTGTAATTCTTCTAAGTTTTATATTTCCCAATAAAACAAGACAATAGGAGGAAATACCCCGAAAATTTTACTTACTGGTCCACATTTTGAAAGAGACTAATGTAACCACTTACTTAGATTTTTTCCGTATAATTTTTATGAGCAATTTTAAGACAGCAATTTTCAAAATATTGTCAGAGTATATTTCTATCGAGTTCTTCAATATTAAATAGGATGATAATTTCAAACAATAAGTTTATATTAGGTTATTTATTCTATAAATATTTTGAATTTTTATAAATATTAGAATCTTTTACCTAGCGTCTGTGTTCTAGTAATTAGTTATGATGTGGTTTGTCGCCTGTTTCATCGTTTGTTTGTTTTGTAATTATTTTTGCTACATTCGAAGCTAACACATTTCACAGTACGGTCCCTTCATTTGTTTATGGGTCATTCTCCAGCATCCAGCCCATAAGTTAATATTTGGAAGTCCAAAGGATGTTAATGGTCGTCCCACTCTAATTTACCCCTGATATTTGAATTTATGTTGCTAATTTTGCCAATTAAAGTAGATTCACGTATTTAAATTAAACGAAAAGTTTTTCTATAAATGTCTCGTTGATAGCTACATTTATGCTATTTTTTATTCTTGTTAAGTATTTTTAGTTTCATAAATAATTTCTTGTTTTGAAAAGAAAAGATATAAATATCGTTAATTAAGTTTAATTTTTCAGTTTTTTTAAAAAAAATAATCTATCCTATGCAAGAAAATCGATACCAGGACATTCTGAACTGAGTTTCTTGTTCCGGTGGTAGCTACGACTCTGTACAGCGGTGTACATTTCTACTAATGAAATTGCTAATTAGAACCCACCGATCGCTCTAAAAATACTTGATGGAGAGCCAATATTGTTTTATTGTTGTTTATGACCAGCTATTTAGGTCATTAGTCAGGAAAAAAAGACTGCAAAAATCATTTTTCAAAGTGACGTATACATGATTTTCTTCCTAATCTTTTATGTAAAATCTTCCAATTGTTTTTTCTGAAATTTTCTCTTGTGATATTTATCATAATATAATTTCCCTGAAGAAGCATTTATAAGACAAGTAGAATAAGGCAATAAGAGATAAGGAAAATCGATGTCTTTCCAAAGAAAATCTGCTTCTGACCTACTGCGCTTGCAAAATAGAAATTGGACCTATTCCAGCATGCAGAATAAATCATGGAGGGAATAGTTATCGATACGTGAATAGATGGGAGGCATATAGTTTCGAACATGGAAGCAATCTTCCTTAAGCTGAAAACGATAAATTTTTTAAAGTAATTTTTTTTCCTTGAACATGTCTAAAATAGAAAAGAAAATTATTGCTGTATATTAGGCACGTTTTTCTATTTCTCTCATTTTTTTTTAATAATAGAAATGGCAAAAGTTCTATCAGGCATAAAGAAAAAAGTAATTGAGATGTCGACTTCCTGAAAGTAGGGAACAATATTACCTTGGCAGTATGAAAATATTAGGTAAATGAACAATAACAAACTCCTGATTTTTTTTTATATTACTATTAATCACTTTTAGTGTGTAGCTTGTATGTAATTGTATTCATTAGAAATTTCGCGTTTTTTTTTTAAATAAGAGTGAAAAAATGAATTCAATTGAATCAATTTATTACCAATTATTTCGCGTGAAAAGTATATTAGTTAAAAAGTATATTATTTAGTATATTATTAAGAAAGTTCTACTTCGGAGTTAATTTTAAAAAACGCATCGTTTTAATTTTAATTTTAACAAGTTCAGTTTAGTTAAATTAATGTTCCGTTTTAAAGCAACACTAGGGCTATTTGGGGACGAATCTCGTAATTTTGAACAGCAGTCAGATGATGAGGACGACACATGAGCTGGCACCACCCTCTCCAATCTTCGACACCACACCAGCGGGAGGACTATTTAACATTAATAAAAACAAGTCACTGAATAATTTAATGAAACAATGAAATTAATCTGAATTTTATCTCAATAATAAAAATATTGTTACAAATTTTGCACCAAACAAAATTTTAAACAAATTATTAAAATTAGAGAAAAAATATGTTCGGAAATGAAACTTTGTGAGTTTTTTACGATAGATTAAAAATTACTTTTATTGCTATAATATTTTAAATGCATCTAAAAATTTTCAAAAATGACTTGATTTTTTAATAAAATATTTTAATTAATTTTTGGACTTTGAAAAGTTGATCTGAGACCTTTCCTCTTGTCTTAAAGAGCACTTAGAAAAATTCATATAAAAAAAGGACGAAAACTTCAGACTTTTATAAAAGATATAAAAACAAACATAGTATCACTCCAATTACTTACGGAATTTTTTATTTCGTTATTTTGTACAACTTTAAAAGGCTTAAACGAATACTATAGAGTTTAATTTTAAAAAGAAATCTTTTTTTCATTCTGGCTGCATAAAATAATTTATGAAATATTCATTAATTATCAGTAAGTTAGATTATCCTGAGTTCCCACGATATGTCACTGACAACCGTTCTACACAAATGTAATTTAAGAATTCTGGCTTACATTTGCCAGGCTTTAGTACAAATGTAACTATAAAGATAATTCTGCACTTTTAAAATTATATTCATGGAACTTATTTGAAGATAATAGTGACTACGAATAACTTTCAGTACCTGGGAGACCAAGCTTCGCTCGGCATTTTTAAATGCTTCCCTCAAAGTTTCCTGGGCATTGTAAAGTGCACTACAAATGCACATTATAAGTAAACGGTATGAGTTTCTTGGTCTAACCAAAGAAAAACATATCTAATATGGATTTGATGCCGAAATTCGGTAATGTTACTTGTACAACAAGTTGATTACTTAACACAATAATTACATTGTTACTGTTGGATGTAAGCCTAATGTATTTGCATAGCGCCATCTCACAAAAGTTTGAGGTACCAATAGGTTATCATCCTATGGCAACATTGCAAGTACCACAAAAATTTACGAGATTGCGTTATACGATATTGTCAGCAAGAGAGCAAATAGTAAAAAGCTCTAATAGTTATAAAATATGTTTCTTTTGTGTGTGTAAACTCGCATTTTTCCCCCAGGAAAGTCATCTATATAAATAAACTTAAAAAGCAAAACCTTATCTAAATATAAAATTTGATTCAGATCTTTACAGTCATTTCCAAGATACACGAAATAAATTAAGATATATATATGAGAATTTCCGTTTAAAGTTATAAGATATTTCAATAAAAGGATTTTGTGACAAACGAGCAACCTCCCTACCAAATACAAGTGACTTGTTATTCCAGCAAGAACAATGGCAACATGTGTTGTGAACTAGATCTTTGTGATCTGGGCTGAGTGAAGAGGCAATAAGCACACACTGAAACTCACAAAACTGAAGCTTTTTTTTTAATGATCAGCTAATTAACAAAATGATTACCGTTCCTAAGTGGTCTCTGATTGAATTATATGAATGCCTATAATTAATCTAATAAATCCAATACCTCAAAAGGGCTAATTTGTCTTATAAATTTTAGGGAAGCTTGGAAATGTGAAGGTATTTTTTCATTTGAAAAATATCTATTACCAATATAATCATTTTAACAAAAAGCAATATCTGAAAATTCGGCATTTGCGTAAAATACAAGGGATGTTCAAATGAAAAGGTACGAAACGACACAGTGGGAATAACTGAAGACTTTATTCAAAGTATACACCATAGGCCTGAGCACAACGATCCCATTGATTAACGAACCGAAGGATTCCTTGTTCCCAGAATTCCTATGACCACGACGAGACCCAGTCCTTCATAGCGTCCTTGAATTCGCGCTTCCCTTTCAGATGTTTTTTCAGGGGACCAAATACATGAAAATCACAGGGCGACATAACTGGGCTGTAGGGCGGATGGTCGAGCTGCTTCCACTTGGTCAGTTCTGCGCATTTACTCTGGAGACGTGTGGACGCGCGTTATCATGGAGCAGAACCATGAGTAGCCCCGGTCTTTTGTTCTTAATGGACCTGCGTAATCTTCGGAATGTCTCACAGTACACATCGGAGTAAATGGTTCTTCTTTGCTCGAGGAATTCAACAAGTCACGTCAATTGGACGGCGCTCTTTATAAGAGCCTCTGCTTTCTCCTGCGCATGCGGGTACCAGCGAATGCTCCGATCTACGCCGGAGACTCCAGTCGCATCCCTAGATATCTCGCTATGTTCTCCCATAGCGGCATAGGCAAATATGTTAACGGTTACGTTGTTACGACTTTTCGTACCTTTTCATTTTGAACTCCCCTTGTATGATACATATAATCAAATTTTTACAATCATCATTAGCTACATTATTTTTAATGACTATTATAGCCAAAAACATTAAATAACGATACAAAATTTTGAAATAAATATTTCATCGAAATTAAATAGTTTTATATTTTTCAGGGAATAAAATGTAACAAAAACGGCAGAAGAAGCTTTTTTTGCTATTCCAAACAACCATCTTTTATATTTCTTATAAATGATACAGACTACATCCAAAATTGAGTTACATCTTATTTAACGATAAAAACGATCCCGTTTATTGGTATTTCATTTTGGATTCCGCGAGCACGCATTTCTGAAAATTGTTTAATGAAGCAAAAAATGGAGAAAGTGACCTTGAAAGTTGATCTAAGCGGTAAGGGCAAAAAATCGTTGGATTTTAGATATTTGAGCAATAATGAAAGAAATTTGTCATTTAGAGGAATTTTTTTGGATCATTTCATCCGAAACGCTTATAAAACTAAAATTAATCTTGAAGTTTAAAAATGTTTCAAATTTTCTTTGCAAGTTCAGTCTCAATGCAAGATCGAAATTCCATCTTTTCCTACACATATTTCATTGCTCTGAAAATTAATTCATTTTCAAAGTCTGTATCATATAGAGCGGATATGATATCGTTAGTGGATAAAAAAGAAGCTTAAGGCTAAAAAATTATTAAATGATTTCAACACTAATAAACTGTTAGACAGGTCAAAAGGGTTTTGTTTTGCTTATGATAATTTTTAATATTAAACTGTTGTGATTTCTCCCAGTGGTGGATTTCTCCGACTAGGCAGCTGCCTAAGGTCATTGAGCTAAAAAGAATCATAAGTAGATAGATTTAAAAAGGCTATTTTAATAGTTCCAAATAAATAGATTAGTGAAAAATAAAAATTTTACGAATTTTAAAATATTATGAAATATATAATCTTAACACTCTCTTGTATGATTCATCAAGTCCCTTATCTGTTTCATTAGGTACACTTAATAATAATAGTATTTATATAGCTCCTGTTTAAATATTATTGTATATAAACGTCTATTAACAAATATATATGAATCATAATAAATTAACCTAATGTACAACTTATTGTGCCGGCGTCCTGGCATAGGGGTAGCGCGTCTTCCCCGTGATCTGGGCGTCCCGGGTTCGAGTCCCAGTTTGGGCATGGTTGTTCTTCTGCTGTTCTATCTGTGAGATGTGTGAATGTGCCCTCCTGTAAAAAGGGGTTGTGCAAGCGAATGAGTGATGCGTGAGTGGCAAAGTCGTACTCTTGGCCCTAGTTGGCGCTGCTATAAAAAATAAGAGACGTTCCCCTCAGGCTTAAATCGCTGTCTTCGTAACAGCGGGCTTGTCAGTGGCAAGTACCATAAGAAAACAACAACAACAAAACAACTTATTGTTGGTTTGTCTGTTTGAACTTTATACAGTCCCACATTTCCTCATTGAATGAAACGAAATTTGCATGCATGTTCTATAGCATCTAGAAGGATTAATTGCGCTATCAAAAAGTTTCTGAGCCCTTCTAAATCGGATGAATTGCGAATTAAAGTATCGGATGTTTCTATATATAACTTCTGAATAAATCACAGCACAAAAATCATTTTCATACTTGCTGAAATTAATTAATTAAAATTCTAAATAAAATTTCAAAAGAATGCATGCTAGTTGAAATTTTTTTAAAAAAATTCCTAGATGCATATTCCCACCCTCTAAAATATATTTATACTAACCTTGATAATTTTAGATCAAACGGCCTGGTCTGTAGATTGCTAACATTCAAGCACATATATGATCTAACATTCATTTTTATTATTAGTAGAGATAGAATAGAGAGATTGTTTCTCTTATAGCGTACTTGAAAACCAAATTTCAAATATATATTTTCAACAATAAACTTTTGTCAAGACATATCTGAACACGATATACCAGAAAATATTTTTTATTAAAACAATGGCATAAAGTACATTAATATTCGATTTTACTGTTATTTTTTCGGTACATATTTTAACCCGTTGGGGGTTTGCTAGAACATTCGAATGGGGTTTTCCGCGTGTGAATATCATCTGAAAAAGGAAGTATCGATTTGCTGCACCGGAAGGATGCATTAACCTTATTATAACCGTCTAATGGAAAATCAATTCCCACCTGTTAATAATTGAGAAGTTTCAAGCTGCATGTATTTGGTGTAATTCTTGTTTCCATTCTTTATACGAGACAGGGGAAGAGCTGCTCTTCCTAGGCACGTCGGTACCTAATTCCCCGGAATCGCAGAATCATTGTACATTTATATTTTTATTTTTAACGGAGAAAATTATTCATTTCGTACAATAAAGAAATGAAAATGCACAACTTTCGGTTTCAGTAGTCGTTTTATAAATTTTTAATTGGTCACGGTATATGGCGTTGGCAATAAATTCTTTTTATTATGTTTCTGAAGTACTTTTACCATTTCTCAATAGTTTTATGATTTTTTTTTATAATACTTAACTTATTATAGAAATGAGAACTCATTTCATAATTCGAAAAAATACTTAATTCTATATAAAAACAGCACGAGTATCCTCCCTTAATCTTTCTCTTACATATAGATAACCTAGCGTCCTCTTCTTTGCTTTCTTTCTATTCTCCTCTGATATCCTGAACATACAGCGACGGTGGGAAACTGTAGAGTGGGAGGTAGAAAATATTTAAAGTTCACAGAAGTCTTTGTCCCCTTATATGCCTCAATATGGTACGTTTTATTCTTCTTATTATATTAACCCTTATCGTGGCAAGATTGCTTTTTTGAAGAAAAGCAAAAAAATGTATATAGGTAGCTTATTTTAAATTATATATATATATATATTTTATATTTTTTATATTTTATATATATTTTTATTTTATAGTGGTAGTATATTTTTATAAAGTTGTATGTAAGGTATACTATACAAAATGAACATAAGGGTTAAGGAAAACTAAATATGCATTTTTGGATAGTTTCCTATCCATTTATAGAATCAAAATGTGACATAGATATGATCTGCAAATAGAGGAGGATACAGTCTAGCATTTTAAGGGGTGCGGACTAACATTTTAAGGGAAATTTCCTGGGGAGGTTGAGGGTTGATGTCAATAAAAAGCACCAAATCCATCATGAATAAGGTGTTTGGTACTAAACTGTGTCGTTATACACAATATGATTTTATTTTAAATGCAAAATTATGATGTTTAAAACTGATGTTTCCAAACTTTAGTTAATTAATTACATAGAAAATTAAAAGAAATATTGGTGAAAATCGTTATTTAAAGCTCTCACAGTTACGAACCATCAACATTAAATTTACCCCAAACTTCTACCATATAATACTCTAACATATATGTATATATAATATAGCACAATTACATGTTTCTGCAACTATAACCTTAAGCTTATTTAAGAAGAGTCGCCAGTATGACGAGGAAAACAAATCACAACCCCTGAGGATAATGATCTATCTTTCTTATTTCTCGCCAGTCTAGCAGGCGACAAAATTTAATTGTTTAAAAACATTTAAGGAATATTGATCAATATCTTATACACTGCTCTTCTGCATTACAGAGACATGTAGGTAACAAGAACACTGAAGATGCAAAATTAAACAAATGCACATGACAAAAACATTGACAAAATAAAAATAGAAAACGGACAAACTGAAAGATGAGAACAAATGCTATTTACAAAACAAAAAAGAGAAGAAAAGAAAAAAAAAAAAAACTCAATTAAATCTTTAATTTTATAATGCACAGAGCATTTAGTTTTCCCTAAACTATCCTAATAAACTAATCCTTAATTAGAATTGATAATAGCAGTTAATCCTGATTAAGGATTCGGCTTTTCTATTTAGTTATTAATTCAATACACACACACACACACACACACACACACACACACACACACACACACACACACACACACACACACACACACACACACACACGATAACCTCAACGACGAATTCTCGTTCATTAATGGAATTTCTTTACTTTTTTAAAAAGAAAATTGGATATATAAGGCCGCAAAAAAAAGGAGTGTAAAAACAAGTCAATTTGTTTAATCCTTTTACAAACCGATTTCGATCAAAGTTTGTTCAAAAGTTCTTTTTTTTTTATCAAACCATCATACCTAATCCGATCATCTTTACGACGGCATATTTTCCAAACTATAAATTTTGTAAACTACGGTTTTTTTTCTTGGTGAGGCGGAATCACGATCCCGATGATCCTCCTTATTTCCGACACTGGCCACAAAACCGCATGCTAAATTTAATTTATCTTTGTTGCATATTTTAGCTATCGCCAAGCTCGGATTAAATCTTCAAGAGCACTTTATGTAATACAAATCTCGGGCATCTTTCCCCTTCTAAATGTTTCATAAAATCAAATATTTTTTATCGATTTTAATTTAATTATTTTATAAGTAGTTTTAAGTAGTAAGTTATGCCAAGTGAAATAGAAAATGCTTCATTGCAAATCACTGTTTTAAAAAGTTGATTTGTTTAAAAAATACAGTCTGAAATTTAAGAAATATTTGAAATATGATAGAAAGAGGAAACAATTTTTTTCTTACAATCTAAATAATATTTGATAATAAGATCAAGCATTTAAGAAAACACATTTTTTAGAATAATGTAAAGCAATTGGTAATTAATGAGAATGTTATTCCAAAAGTACCATGATTAATTAAAACAGTATTTGGTTTTAATTTTCAATAACTTTGATTGCACGACCTTAATAATTAAATGAAACAACCAAATTAAATAACTTAAAAAAAATCACAAAAAAAATTTCGATAAGTCTGAGTACTGTGAAATTGTGAGGTCTTTTGGCCATTGTCTGTTTTGTGTAATAATCCAGCCCTAGTTATCGATTTACGCACATCGAACTTATAGATAAACAATGGTCTTTCCCTCTTTCACAAATTCGGTCAAAAATTTAAAATACATCTATAGGTCTGAAGATAAATCTGTTTAATTTCAACTATTTGCAGTTTCATATACTTATAGACAGATAGACTTCTCTTCAAAGGATAGAGTTCAAATTTGATAGATGTTAAGAGTGCATACTAATTTTCATTGCTTTAGCTTAATACATTGTGAGTTATTGGATTCACAGACAGACAAACATAATTCTTTTTTCTTTTTATTCATAGAAATACGTCACAAACATGGAAATCGAATATTTTGACGATCAGACTGCTTTTCCTTTGCATGCTTCCTACAGGAGAAAGTGAAAATGTTTAAGACATCCATTCTTCCTCGTTCAGTAATTTTCATACAGTGGCCAATTCAAATGCACAATTAACCTTTTTACCTTCTCTGATACAAAATATATAGAGGAAAAGTATTATCATAGTCCAAAAGTTCTATTTCCAGCATGTAATGAATTTCTGTGTTTCAAAACTTTCTGAATCGAAAACACGCATTTTTGGAATTATATTTGTAAACAAATCTTTCTCTTTTTATCCTTACAAATCTTTTCTTTGTAAACAAATCTCAAAATCTTTTTTGAAATAAAATTAATAAAATTGGTATCTGGTTTTTAGGCCAAATTTGTACATTTCTATCAAATTGTGAATGAAATTCATTTATAGAAAGTTTATGAATATGATATGGCGGCCTGAATGAAAATGGCTACTACAAAATGGAAAGAGCTAGATCGATAAAAATTAGTGCACTTATTTAGCTTCTAATGTGTACGCCCTTATCAAATTTTGAATCAAATACTTGATCGTTTGTCAGTTTGCACTTTTGCATGCATGCAAACGTGATAACATAAAAACGTGAAGATTTAAATAAATAAAATTGGATATGTGATCTTTTTTAGTAAAATAAAAGTTCAAAATTAAATTTTGATCTGGCTGCTTGAAAAAAAGTCACTGAAAGTTTGTCTATGGTTTACTTCTAAATACAAAATACTCATGTTCGAAACTCTGAAAATAAAAATTTGAACACTCATAGCATTCATATCTTTGCCCCAAGACCACAAATCTTTTGTGGGAAGGTTGAGGGAGATAAGATCTAACATCTTTATTAGAAATAACATCTTTATAAATAATAATAGATAACATCTTTATAAGAAAGTAGGCGAAATTCAGAACACAGAACACATCTATACTGCAGATGCCTATGAAATTGTGAGCCAAATCTAACTATAGATTGATTGTCTTCGATCTGTACTTTCAAAAACGTGTAAACTCAATAATTCAAAAATACGCCTTAAATATATCAAATTTGGTATAGGATTTCGTGACTAAAAGTGCAGTTTGTGTCAAATCTTCTTTTCAATCGATTGAGAAAAACATGTCTAAAGCATAAATCCGACTTTTGGATACTGTTAATGCATCCCAGGAATTAATCGCCAAATAACACGCCAAAGATGACACGATAGATTCAGTAAAAATGCTCAATTCACGCCAATAGTTAATATTTCGTAACTATTGTAAACCATTGCCATGTAAGGCGTTCTCTGGCATGATAAGTGTATTAGAGAGGTTACGAGAAAATTTTGGGTGACCACTGCTGCTGGTTTCGATTAAAATTACTTCATATTTTTAATTGAAGGAAGAATTTACGTTTTACATAAAACACTTGGTAATCGGCAAAAATATCAAAATACTCAATGAGCTTGTCTTACACAATTGAATCAATATGTAAAGACAGAATCAAACGAAACTCTCCGGCTTAATTTTGGAATCCTTCGTCTATTTTGAAGCAGGAAAAAGGTCACGGAGTAAGAATAGAGCATAATAGGAATAATTAATTTTGTTTTATCACAATAATGATATTCAAATTCGCGCAGTTGCATTATAATTTTCGAATATATTTTACCTTTCAGGTAGAGATAAATTTTCAAATTTCCATCTTTATTTTGCTGATAATATTCAATGATCCAAAAGATAAATTACAAATTTTCCTACGCAACATAATATATGTTACTAAACTGATCGCCTTTGAATTCCATTCCAACAAAATGGCATCAGATTTTTATAAATAATAGAAATATTTCTTACATAAGAATCATCATTACTCGCCAAACTATAAAATTTCCAAAAATGCACAAATGAGTTAAAATGTCCGATCGAAACATTACCGGAAAAGGGGGAAAAGCAAACGCAATTGCTTATTTAATCGCATAGCGAAAACTGGAGAAATCCGGGGGCAAAAATAAATGAAACAGGATATTTTCCGGAAAGAAGAGATGAAAGAAATGGGATAAAATTTGCAGGAGCTTGTTAAACAGCAAGGGAATTCTGCACGATATTCCGTTAAGACAAATGATGGCCGACACGAATGCGAATTTTCATGTTATTTCTTGAATTTCACAGGAAAGAGTTTTCTTTCTTTCGCTTTTTTTAAAGCAAAAGCAACAGCTTTTTCGTTATAACTTTACATTTATTTCTCAGAAAGTTCTACATATTTCACCTTATTATGCTTCTCTTTTTAAAAAAGAGAAGTGAATATAAAAGAACGTTTTAAATTTTTTGCAGACGAACTGGTATTTTAAATATGTTCAAAAAGTTTTTCTATTCTGTATATAAATTTTTTTTATAAATCCGGGAATTTCTTTTTTGCAATAGTTAACTGAATTTTTTTTTCTTGTTTGAAAGGAAACGAAGCACACTATAGTTATTTTATACACTCCATAATTTTTTATTTAACCATGTTTATATTAGAATTTAAAAGATTCCAAGAAATTTTAGATAATGTATCTTATATTTATTGAAGAATAAAATAAATTAAAAGTCATCATTTTATTTCACGACAGAGAATTTCATCAGCATCATTTCAAGAATTATTTTTTTACGTGACACAAGTTAAAATCATTCCGAAACACTAGTGGAATCCATTGCATGTCTTTCAGGAACATATATAACCTGACATCACATCACAAACTAAGACAATGCTAAATTGAATGTTATATTATCATATTTTATTAATGCCATATTTATTTAAATTTTTATTCTAAATCTGACGAATCAATCGTCTGATAAATTTGACTATATTATCGAGAGTCAGAAGGAATTTCTACTGTCCTTCTGAGAACAAATATTTGGAAGTGTTTAGATTATTCGATATGATTGGAAATAAAATGTAACTAATGAAAAAAAACAACGATTAACAGGAAAGAAAACAAAATAGATTTGGATTTTATCAGCACATTCCTGTTTTATTATTTCATTTCAAAACATGCCTGTGATGTCATTTTTTACGAAGAAAAAAGTACGACAGCATCTTATACAATGCACTGAGGCTATATGTTGTTACACTGAGTTATTTAAATTATGTGTGAATGCTTATAAGTCAGTTAACAGCTACGCTACCCGAGCAATTGCTTTTGTATTGTGGAGATGTTACTGGGATGCGAACCACAAGGTCCCAGGTTCTATCCTCGCTCATCGCAAATCCGCAACAATTACATGACGGTGAGTTTTGTCTGTTACATGACTATACACATGAGATATTAAATATGTATGCGCATTCGAAAATGGTATAAGTAGGCCCAATGGTGATTCTTTCTTTAGATGCAATACCTTATGAAGTAATTTTAAAAGCTTGATTTTTCACCGTGCACCTAGGGAAACGATTTTTAGATTTTTCAATGTATGCGTATTTTTCAATTTGCCCTCACTAAAGCAGATCATGTGACCAGAGTTACCAAATTTTGTACAAATATACTTTGGAGAGAACATATATGTGTGTGAATTCGTGTTTATGAAAAACAATGACTCAAAACTTCAAAGGACTATCTAAATGAAATTAGGCTTATGATTTAGAGATCAGAATAGAAAATGTGTATCAAATTTCGAGCAACGACAAAACAAAATTTTTCTAAATGCATTATCGATTCTTTTCACTGCATTTCGAAAATTAATTCGAAACTCACTATATCGGAATAAGAATAAAAAAGAAATTCTAAAAGAAAATACTACCACTGTTTTAGCAGGAACATTTTCATTGAAAATTTTCTTTTTAATAATAAACTTCCAAAGAAAGCATTTTTTTTTTTTTTTTACAAATTTTAAGATATGTATAAATATTCCAGCTTAGCTTTAAACGAGTTAAGCATTACTAGTTAGTTACTAAATTTCATTTGAAATTTTTACTAACTAACGCTTTTATGTAATGTGAATCTTTACTGAACAATGCATTATCATCATTCAAAAGAAGAAAAAAAAAGCTATTGATGCTATTTAAGAATAATGAAGTGATATGAGATAACTGCATCGTCTTTGTTGGTTGGATGAAAGGGATTTGATGTAAAAACGTGTCTGTTAGCAAAGCTAGTAATTCTTCGAGATAACTATCTGTAATTTCTTCGGAAGGATCAAACTCAATTGAGAAGAAATACCTAGGTAAGACTATTGTACATTAAGCGACAAGTCTGTATTCGGTCACCTTAATGGCTGATAAAGGACAATTGTTATCAACAAATGGAGAAATGCAGTGAACCTTGCAAGAAGAAAAATATATGATCTACTGCAGGAGAATCAGAAAGTTCTCTCTACATACAAGGGGTGCTCAAAAGAAAAGGTACGAAACGACACTGTGGGTATAAATGAAGACTTTATTCAAAGTATACACCAGGGGTGGCGATCCTTTATGGATCAACGAGCCATTTTTTCTAGAGAAATGTTCAATGAGGTATAGACGTGCCGTCAAATAATTTTGACTTGTGATTATTGAGAAAATAATAAAATTAAATACTAACAACTCAAAACTGTTTCTTTACTACAAAAAAATACATTTTGCACTGTATAGTAGTAAATGTTTTAGTTATGTGTAATTCAAATTAAAGTAACATTAGTGTGACTTCTGTTGTTGCAGATAAGATGACAAATATCTTATATTAGAGTTGTAAGGTGTTACTTTCAGCAGAATGCATGCTGAATTGGGAGTCATCTGCCAAATGGTTTCTCAGCGAGTCTTTCATGTTATTCATCTCTGTAAATAAGGACTCGCAGGCATAAGTAGATGAAAATATGGTTAAAATAGCATGAGCCAGCTTCTTCAAACAGTTAAATGTGTCTGGAATCGAATTCCATGTTTCCAAAATTTCGTTACTGTCATTTTTACTTATATTGCTTGTTAATCTTTCTGTTTCAATCTATTTCAATTATTATCCTCTTTCAATAAATTTTTAAATCCATATTGAATTAGACTGGAAATCAATCAGTTGCCTTTGAAATTTTTCAATTTCCAACCAATCGAATTGGGCCAAATTCAGTTTATCAAATGAAATACATCGGGGTACATAATAAACTTCAGATAATTCTTTCAACAGAGAAAATCTCGCTGAAAATTCCTTGATTGAAGAATTAATTACGGAAATAAATTCTTCAATTACTTTTTCTTCGTCTGGTTTCTCATATACATCTAAATTTGATATATAATATTGATATTTTTTCAAGTTTGGGAAGTGATATTTTTGATATTTTTTTCAAGTTTATAGTTTCTTGTAATAATATCGTTTCTTAAAACACGCAGTTTATCGACAAATGTGCGAATGAGATCCATCATGGTGAAATTTTTTTTATTAATGCCTTGAAGTTTTACGTTCATTTCATTGAAATGTTGGCATATGTCTGTAAAAAAACATCGATTCTGAAAGCCACATAATATCCTATAACTAGGGATTGCAATACCGGACCAAAATTTCAATACCGGTATTCGGTATTTTTTAAATCTTAATACCGGGATACCGGTTTTAATACCGGTATTAGAAATTTTGGAAAAAGAAAGAAAACACAGGTGTTTCTTGTTTTTTTATTAGCCAGTTTTGTTAGAGAGTGTAAATATCACAAAAAATAATTTGTAACTTATAAATTATAACAGTATATAATCACAAAAAAAGTAATTAAAGTATTTAAGTAATTAAGTATTTAAATCACAAAAAATGTGTAAATATAACTATTCAGTTTGTGGTACTATTACAAATTTTTGAAATATGATCTAAAAAACATAATGAATCAATTGTACTATCATTAAACCAGAAAAGTAATTTTGTGTAAAAATTACCAGCTGTCGAAAACGCTCTTTCGGCATCTACGCTAGTTGGTGGTACTGTTAGCAATGTGCAATATACTTTTTCAAACTATTTACCTCTAAATCCCTCATCTTCAAATAAATCGATTTCTCGTCGGATGGTTTTGGATATAGCTGATTTCTGTATTGTATTTTGGTTCGTTGAAATTTTTTTATTTATCGCTAATTCTAATTTTTGTTCAAGAGACAATTCCTTTTCACTATTGACAGTAGTGACATCATAATCTTCGATAATTGAACCGAATTCTGAATGTGGATAGGTTTGTGGGAAAAAATTTTAAGAAACTTTACTCCAACTTAAACAAATTTGAATTGGTTATTTTCTTTTCTTCTTTTCATTTTCATTTTTAAAATCATTGGAATTATGTAAATACCATAAGACATTTTCTATTTCGGTATGCCTTTCTTTTGTGCGATTTTTCAATGTAATATATAATTCTTCAGATACTAATGTGTGCTGTTCTTTCAGTGACTGCAACATGAAATTTACTGTTGCATTAGCTGTTAATAAATTAGAATTTCTCCGACATAATGCCTCAATATTCAGTTTTATTGGAAGTAGAGCTGATGTAGTTCTGGATATTAAGTCGAATTCACTATCTGAAAAATTAATTTACAGGTTTAAGTCGATTATTGATTTTTGGATTGGATTTCTCAGTTTCAAAAATCGTTCCACCATTAGGAGTAAACTGTTCCAACGTGTTTTAGAATCTAATATTAACATATATTCTGTTTTATTTTCAGTTAGTATATATTTTAGTAATATATCCTTTTTATAGGGGAACGTTTAAATATCTTAACAATTTTTTGAACTTTATAAATTATAGGGAGCAATTCTTGATAGGTTAATATTTCATCCTCATTAGCAATATCTTCTATTGCTAATGAGATAATAAGATAATATATGAGATAATAAGATAATGACAATTACATTGTCATTATCTTCATTGTCAATATCACTCTCACTCTTACTCTTTTCAAAGTTGGAATCCGAAGTTTCTATATCCACAGTATTTGGATTCTTCTGTTCTTTATTTTTTTGGTATAATACATCTATTACTCCTAATTGAATTCCATGAGCGTAGCATAATTTTTCATTTGCACTAATCAACTTTCCAACTTTTTCATAACTGTTGTTCCATCATTCGTTATGGATACAATATCTTCTTTCAGGGATAATCCATGTTTCGCTAATTTAGATTTAAGCAATTAATTAAGCCATTCATTAGCTAATTAATTTCGCCCGTTAGTGAGACATAAAAACAAAAACGTATACTATTTTACTATGTTCGCGATACCTGAACATATAGTGGAGACAATTTTAAAAATTTCTAGTAAATACCGAAAAACCGGTATTTAAACGGGAATACCGGTATTACAAAATTGTATAAATGGCTCAAAATACCGGTATTCGGTATCCCGGTATACCGGTATTGCAATCCCTAGTCCCATGTCTTTTTTAAATAAACCAATGAAAGCATTGTTTTTTTGCCCATCATATTTGGAGTACCATCAGTTGTTACTGAAACAATCTTTCTCAGCACGTTATTTTTTAACATCCTTACAAATATCTGTGCCCTTTGTAGTTGTTATCAACGATTGTTATTGCATTTAATTCTTCCTTAATGACGTTTCCTACAAAATATCGAGCAAAAATAGCTAAACATGCAGATTTAGTGGCGTCAGTACTTTCGTCAAAACATAGCAATATAAAAGGAGTGGAGTTAATGTCATCTATTACATTTCCGGCCAGATTTAAGATTCTTTCTTTTATTGTGTTTCTTGATAGAGGAATATTTTTGATTTTTAATATAATAAATCCAATACCTCAAAAGTTCTCATTTGTCTTATAAATTTTAGGAAAGTTCGGAAATTTGAAGGTATTTCTTCATTTGAAAAATATTTATTACCAATATAATCATTTTAACAAAAAGCAATATCTGAAAATTCGGCATTTGCGTAAAATACAAGGGATGTTCAAATGAAAAGGTACGAAACGACACAGTGGGAATAACTGAAGACTTTATTCAAAGTATACACCATAGGCCTGAGCACAACGATCCCATTGATTAACGAGCCGAAGAATTCCTTGTTCCGAGAATTCCTGTGGCCGTGACGAGACCCAGTCCTTTATAGCGTCCTTGAGTCCGAGTTGAAGCGCTTCCCTTTCAGGTGCTTTTTTCAGGGGACCAAATACATGAAAATCACAGGGTGACATAACTGGGCTGTAGGGCTGATGATCGAGCGGTTCCCTCTTGAACTTGGCCAATTCCGCGTGCATCACCCTGGAGACGTGTGGACGCGTGTTATCATGGAACAGAATTCCACTCTCTGTGAGTAGTCTGGTCTTTTGTTCTTGATGGATCTGCGTTGTCTTCGGAGTGTCTCACAGTACACATCGGAGTTAATGATTCTGAAAAAACATCTGACTTGGACAGCAAACTCTAGGACGCTATGAAGGACTGGGTTACGTCACGGTCACAGGAATTCTGGGAACAAGGAATCCTTGGACTCGTTAACGAATGGGATCGATGTGCTCACGCCTATGATAAATAGTTTGAATAAAGTCTTCATTTATACCCATAGTGTCGTTTCGTCCTTTTCAGTTGAACACCCCTTTTAAAATTTCATTAGGAGAAAAAAAAGACCCTACAAAATTAAGAAAACGATCATTCCTAGTAAGTTCTCTCGAAACACTGGATAAGAATGTATCACCTTAACCAGTGTTTCGAAAGAACTTTCTAGCAATTCCACTTAAGGGTGTCCTTATTATAACAGCAAATTAAACCATCGGGAGTGGTTTCTCCCAAACCTTCTCGCGTACTCTCCAATAAAGATGCCGTTCTCCCCTTGCATAAGTTTGTGGATATTAGACAACGCCGTGAATGTGATGAATGCTCAGATTTTTATTTTTATAGTCCCATATATGACGGTTCTAGGCTTCGTAGAAGAGTAAGGAAAACCCATACCTGTGTATTTATTGAATGGTACTAGTGAACAATAGATGCGAAATATAGATCTTTGGGGGCGAATCTGGTATACGGTATTTGGCGATTTTTTTGGTAATTAATCGTTAATACACGATTAATATACAAATAATTAGGAATTGAATATATGTTGTGGTGACCCTTTTCCCGATCTATCGGAATCAAAACCTGGCATAGAATTGCAATTGTAATCACAAAATCCCATACCAAATTTCACTTATTTAATTATTTGCATCCGTCCAAGACCAACAGACTGTCAATCCCTTGATCGCCTTAATTACAAATCTGGTACGAATATGCATTTTAGATGCTAAGCCTTCATATCAAATTTTATTTATCTAACTCTGCTTTTCGTATTTATCGTGTTCACTTGCACTCGGGTAGCTGGATAGATATTCTTCTTCTAAAAGAATTGACATAAATCTATAAATTTAACGAAATAATTTCATATTAAATTTCATCCAAATAACTCAAAACGTTTTTGAATTATTTTTGTATTAGACACAAACTTTTTTCCAGAAATGAGTTCTTGGTCTCAGAGAGGTCTGGAAAGTGGAGATTGCTTAAAATATTGAGTTCGAATTTTTTGACGATTACAAAACTTTATCTTTTATACTTCCATACGAGAGAGTGAGAATGAAAGCTTCCTCCCATAGACTTTCTCATATATTTATAATAAGAATATTATATAACCACTTCCTACTAAAAGTTTAAATTTTCTTTCCATGCAGTTTTTGATTGACAACAATAAAATACCTCTTCAGCATTCAAAATTCTTTTCCAATCTGATACAGTTCGTTCATTATTATTTTGGAATTTTTAAATTTCTCGAAGATCAAATTATTATACAAAGAAAACGATTTTTCGCCCATATGAAAATATAAATAGATTTATCTAATGAATATTCCAAACGAAGATAATCGAACTGTTTTTTTTATAGGCATTCAATTTTTAAAAGTAATTTTTTTTTCTGCAGCACAATAACAAGCATACGAATAAGATTAAATAAAGTAGCCTGAGATTACCAATTTTCGACGATTCTATCTAGCTAAGAGGTGACATGTCGGAAGGATAAACATATTTCTGGAATTCTTCGTCACTATTTGACCTCAATATTTGCTCTTAGATACTTTTTCATGCAGTTTTTTTCTCCGTGTATGTGAGAATCGTGTCATTTTTTATCATACTATTTTAATTTATCTCAAACTTTTGTATTTATCGCTTATATGACTAATTTAAGTGGCAAAAAACTTTCAGGAGTGACACGAAGAATAATTTACATTGTTAATCTCAAAATGTTATAAAAAAATTCAATAACAAAAAAGTGTTTTAATATAAAAAATTATTATTATTTGATAACGAAGTGAATTAGTAAATTTTAAGGACATAAATCTTCCATATATATTAATCATAATTTAATGGGTAGGCATCTTATAGTAAACAAGAATTTCTCTAAAGTATTCTATTGTGAATTGAGGATCTTTCTTTTCCTAACAGTATTACATGTTATTTGCAATTTTTAAGCTTCCTAAGTCTGTGCATAATCCAAATTCACCTTATTGTTAAATGTAAACATCTCCTCCTTCCATCTCACCCTTATTTTGACTAAATAAATGCATTTTGACGCATGCGCAAAAGCACTAAGGATTTTCGAATCTGAGAACAAACAGTATTTAATATTTTGATTGGAATAGCAGTGAATAAACGTTATTACTAAAAAAGAGCGTCGCATATTCCTAGGACATAAATAGCCACACAGCAGCAAATAACTGTTAATAATGACATAATTATTAAAGACGACTTTTATAAAAGATGAGTGGCAAAAAAAAAGTGATGATTTTTTATAAATAAAGCCTCACTTTTTTACCTTTCAGAATAGTAAAAAACATATGTGTTTAGGGAAAGCACCTCTTCCTAATGATGAATTTAATTCAAATGTTGATATTTACCAACATTTTTGGTGCAAAGACATATGCTATTTGCTTCATGTACATATATGTGGTTTTATTATTATTATTTATTTATCAGATAAAGCAGATAGTAGACAGATAAAATTTTAATAAACTGAAACTAGACATATCTAAATCTTCGAAATTCAATCAGATTTTGCAATCAATTTTTTTTTAAGTTAAAATACTTTTTTTTTATTTTAGTTTTTTTCTGTTGATATTTGATATGCAGAAATGAATAAATTCACAATACATTAATATGATACGCTGAATGCGTATGCGTCTCCTAGCGCTCATACAAGTAAATAGTACTTTGCTGTAATAAATATCCAGCACCAGGTGGTTATTTCCTACACGTCAAGAAAGAATATAATATCAATTGTGGGGCACTCGCAGAATTGTCTGACGAAATTGGTAATTGTTGAATGAGCCAACAAGAAGATTAATTGTTGTGCTGTCTGAGGTATTGGATTATCGGTTGTTTTTGTGGTACCTCTTGTCTCCCTTATTACCTTGACAACTTTCTAGATAAAAGATAAAGATGAGTTAATAATTGGAAAAATTTTCTCTCGTGAGGAAAAATATGACCTCGAAATCATTCTGTTAAAGTAGATACTAAATAAAATCAGAAGAAGAGGAAGGAAAAGAAGCAAAATTTAATCATAAATTCTTATTACTGTTTACATTGGTCTGCAATTTATTGTTCACTTGTTGTTAGCAATTACTTGTGCTGACAAATATATAAGTAATAAATTATCATATATATGAAGCTACTGCGTAACGGTTTGTAAGCAACTTCATTGGATATGAGGTGTATGAGATAATGGTAGACGCGCTCAGTCGCATTTCCACTAATGCTCAAGTGTTTAACTGATGCTTAAGTGTTGGAAAGATTGCTACTTTGTAAACTTTATTTTTGTCGATAACATTTGCCGCATTGAAAACCTACAACATTTAGTAGGTAAATCGGGGTTAGCTTATGTAAAAAAGTTTTGGAAAATTGCTTATATTTACAAATGTATTTGCGATTCTCTGACTGTAAAAACTTTTTATAACTTAATTATTCATTCACAATAAAGATTAAAAAAATTTCAAAGATTTTATTAATTTTATCATCATAATTCTTTTATCAAAATTTTCCGCAAAAAAATTTATTTTGTACCGAGAAATAATTCAGGCAGATGTTAACGTTTCGGTTTTTGTTTTCTCATGAGGAACTCATTTTTCTTCTTTCTGTATCTTTGATATCTTGATATTGCTTGGTGAATAGCTCCTAATTATTTTGGCTGGCGCAGCTTAGCCAGATTTGGCTCTTGTGCCACAAAATCTAAAATAACTAACTAACTAACTAACCTAATTATTTTGGCTTGCGCTTTTGAAATTTCGATGGATTTTCATCCAGTAAAATCTGAGTTCTTCATCTTCAAACCTTTTTTATTGCACCTGGATGTTGATTGTGTTCAAGACTACATTTTCCTTTTTTTACTTTTATCCGACTTTTTTTAAAACTTTTGAATGGCTTTCCGATAAACCTAGTACAAACGCCACTAGATAAAGATGTATGCATCTACCATGCAGCAGAAAGTTAGCCATAACTTGTTGGAGTCATACTATATACTACACCATTCCTATAAATAGACTCGCCTGGTACCACGCAATTCACATCACACCCACTAACTCGTAAGGTACAAGTTATAAGAGGCATTTAGTAACATTTTGATAACAGTTTGTTGCTTATGCAATTGACTACATAATATGTTTGTAGTTATAATTATAAAGAGGAACCTGTGAGAGAAAACTAATGAAATAGAACTGTGATGGAATTGAGTTTCTGGAAGAAACAGAGATTGACCTTATCATGTATGTTGGTTTTTGTTGAGAGGCACTTTAAAATGTGTGCTTATTTAAAACCCCATTTACCTGTTGTGAGCAATAGGGAAGTCTCCATCCTATCCTTTATCAACCAGACTGAATGGGTATGAATAACGACGCAATGTTTTGATATTTTAAATAATTATCGCATAGAATAAAACAAATAAATATCAAAAGGTTATAAATGCACTTTAAAAAATTAATTATCAATGTAATTTACAGCACCAAAGCATTAATGTGAGCATGAGAATATAAATTTAATTATTTGGTAAATGCAAAGCTTTAATACGATAGATTAAGAAATGAGATATTTAAGTACAAATTTATAAAAATGATAATTCTAGAAATTTAGGTCTAAAGGTTTGATACAGGGTCCGTTATAAATGTAAGAAACATTTAATAGTCGAATCATGGCATGTGAATTTTTCAGAATCTTGAATTAAGTTTCGAAATGTTATAATCAAAATTCTTTTTTCAAAGAAGTCGTGTGACTATATGTTAAAGAAAATTTATTATGGCGATGCAGTTAATACCGGCTAAAACTCGTATATCACGTACTGTACACAGTACCCTAAAAAAAGATGCAATGCACACTAAAGGTGTAATGAATAAGAATTACGGTTATAAACAGTGAGATATAGCAGCAAATTTTTTTCTTGTAATTAGTTGAAACTGTACAGAAAATGGTGTGCTGTTGAATTCCCAATATATAAGGTTCAAATTAATTTTTAATTTATTTTAGAAAAACTTTGCTAGGAACTGTTATTCCAGTAGAATGTGATTGGGAATAAGCCATGCAATAAGAAAATCGAAGAGCTCCCAAGAGAATAATTCACAAAAGTTTTCTAAAATAAGAAGCCATAGAGATTATGTGCACAAATTACTAATACGGCATGATGAAAAATAAACCAAGAAAAACGAATGTTCTGGAAAAAGTTCTACAAAAAAAATGTCTTTGTAACTGCAACATGCACCAATGAAATGGACAAATAATTAAAGCCACCAAGGATCAGGGATTGATATTTTTTTATTGCATTGTCTGGAGAATGCAAAGTTTTCCATGAAAACAAAAAATTCGAATGTCTGCGAAAAAGCTATTATTCCCAGAAGTGAGTTTATTTTTGTATATTGTAAATACAGCAATCTAATTTATTATTAATCGAATTTCACCGTTCGCTATCTTTTTTAGCTCGTATAATGTTGAAATTTTTCTTTCTGCCTGTAAAGAAGCATTCGGATTAATCTGAACATCAGGAATATATAATCGCTTTTAAGGGAACATGAAAATTTATCCATTTTAGATGTAAACAGGATTTATATAATCGTTGCCATTCCTTCTTATAAGAATCTTCACAGTACTTATGGGACAATCATTTGCTTACAGAACCTTAACTTCAAAAGAAATCAAGAATCCGATTTTAAAAAAGTCACAACGCTTCCAATTTTTTTTTTCATACATTCGTTCTGTGATCTTGGACTTTGATGAACAGCATACATAACAACACATAAATCCCTCGTTAAACAATATAGCGAATATCATTGAACCACAAATTAAGTCTCTCTTTTCCCCTTATTGATGCCATTTAGTTAAAAAGTAAATTTTTGATGAGTGCTTTCCTTTCATTGACTAATTTGCAATTTATTTCAAAAATTTTAAAAAGAGAGCTAAGCAATGTCAACGATTTATATTACTAATTTTAGCTATTATTTCGTGCTAACGCTTTGTAATCAGGGAACGATTTTGTGCTTATTATAAATGTATTTGTATAAAAATAATAGCAAAATTTAGAACTAAATTTTATTATAAATTTATCTTTATAAAAACTCTATAAAAAATCGCAAAATTTAGTATTAACTTCAGATGCTGCATTAAAACGCCTAATTGCAAATATCATAATAAACTCTGACAAAGGCTTGCTACATTCTTCGTGCTAGTAGCCTTTTTTTCTGTTCCACTCTCTTTTCTTACAGTATTGTCGTTTTTTCAACACTTATTCGCAATTAAATTGAAAGAATAAAGAAAAATTTTCATCGCAACATGCAAAGTATATGCAGTGATTTAAATTTTGATGTATTATTCTTTTTTTCTGATTTCGCATAAAACCCTTCACAAAGCATGCCTATTATTTGCAAATCCATTTATATTAATTACGATACGACATTACAAATAGTAATATTTTGACTTCCAGGTAGGACCGTTTTCATTTCAGTCTTCTTCATATTATTTGCTATTTTGAAGCTAAAATAAACCACCTCTTTATTTACCTCACCCTCAATAAAAAAATAAAAGAAATTAATTTCATGATCTAACGAGTTATAATGGATGGCCCTGATGTGCAAAGGAATTGTATTTAATTACACTGGCCTCCAAAAGTTAAGGTACAACAAGCCTTTTGTGTCTAATTTGAGAACAAATTAATATTAAAAAAAAAATTGAGAAAATGTGCACTAAACAGTACTTTAATGAATAAATATGAAAATTTTTTTAAGTTCAGCACTAACATGATTTACCACAACAAAAAATGCACTGTTGCCCATTTTATGTGAAAAATATAGCGGAAATGTTATAAAAATGGATTATAACAAGGAATTTGTCCACCCCTAAGTGTAATGCATTGGCGGCATCGATTTTCCATGCTTAGAATTAAGCTGTCGTACACCTAAATGGGCTGCGAAGAGCAGACAAGGAGTAATCCTAATTCCAGTTCATTTAATGATCTTCGAGGACATAAAGCAGCAACCTGTTTCCCAAGACAGTCCCAAAGATATCTATCAGGTTTAGGTCTGGAGAAAGAGATGGCCATTTCCTTCTTTTCCTACCATGACTCTCAAGATTGTCCTTAATAAGCCGAGCTCGGTACGCGCGCATTGTCGTCCATCAGAAGAAAAACATTATCAATAGCAGCAGATGTAACTAAAAGTAACAAGTGGTTTTTACATAAGTATTCTTAAAGTTTATTACTATCCTGCATATAAACTGTGAATGTTAATAACAATGCCATGTTTTTAATTGTGAGCTTAGAAAAACATGTTGTATCTTACATTTTGGAGGGTAGTGTAATTCGCCATGAAAGGATATTGATCGTGCGTTTGTCAATAAATTGTATTCATTTGTTTGATATGACAATTTTTATCATTATAAGAAAATGAAATAAGCTTTTTTGTATCATTCCAGCTAATTTTGTATACAAATCTCTACTAATTTTAAGCATGAATGTGTACGTTGGTGTTTTACAGTCTGTTTGACTTAGAACCGACTTTTTTCGGCCAAATTCACTTTCGGAGATGAAAATGCTCATCTTGGAGTAATTCTTTTTGGGTTTTAAATTAAATATGAATTAAGCGATATTAGCGTTTTTCGCAATAATTTGATATATATTCTACACTATTTTAGGTTATGAAATTTTTTCTTTAAAAATATAATCTTTGCTATACAAATTTTGTATTAATTTTGGCGATTTAAAAAAAAATTCACAACAATGGATTTCAATATTGTACTGAAATTCAAATTATTTTCATTGTTTTTATTAAATATTTTAGTGCTTGATTTTCTTCTATTATTGAAAGCTAAAGAAGATTCTTTTTTATATTCATTTAAATTACATGTGGAATAAAAAGAAATTAAGCACGATAAAAGCTATAAGATAGATGAACCAAAAATTTATGTTTTTAGCACTACTCTTATATCAAGTGCTTAGTTCTATTTACATTATTTTTATTCACAATGAACAGAGACATGTAATGTTCTTAAAATAGCATGACTTTAAAGTCTATAAAAATGTGATGCTTAAGAATATTTCCTTGATACAATTATGTTCATTAAGTTATGTATATTTGATTGAAAGTAGACGAAACCAAAATTTCCTTCAGAATTTGCTGGTTACCAAAGGCGAATAGTATTAATTATTTGATTGATGTAAACTGAAATTGAATAAAGAAATTTGCTATAGAGGAATCTGTTTGTATGATGAAATGAAAATCGAGAATTGCTCTTTTCATTCTGGATTTATTTATTCTTTGATATATAGAATGGTTTAGAATATGCTGTTAAAATAAAAGGAGATTAGAAAATTAAGTTCTCATTTCATTTTCATCTTTCTCTCAAGATTCAGCGCTATACCTGAGAACTTAATATTAATTCTCAATTTTTTTCAACGCGACATGACATAATTCATTTGCTTTAGAACGGTCTATTTTTGGTGTCCATCTAAATGATTGACTTAACGACTCTCAAGAGGAGTTGCTACATATACGGTGTTAAAATCAATGAATCATAACAATTCCTGCCTTTTTGGTAATCAATTTTGATAATGAGTTACATTAATTTCTTAAATATGTGGTACAAACCGCTACTTGCGATAAGATAAAAATAGTTAAGTTCTTACAAGATATGATGATACATATAATTGTTGTACTGTATTCTATAATTGTCTCTACTTACAACAAAGAAGAATGTATGTACCTGGTGATTATAAAAAATATCCCCATACGTGAAAGCGTAACAAGCATGGCATTCACAAAAACGGAATAAATTTTTAGTTCAAGATATTTTGAGGTATGCATTCAAGAATCATATAAAAACAACAATTAAACTCTAACAGCTACGGTTACAGCGAAAAAAATTTCCAAATTTTCAAATGACAACACCAATTATTTTTTATTGGAATGTGTTTTTATTGCAAGAAGCAATAAATAGAGCAGGAACAATACCTGTTGCACGAAAATCGCCAGTAGTTGACAGACTAAGAAGAAAAGAGAAAACAACCAGTAACAGCAAAGAAGTAAAACAGAAAGCAAAATATTTTATTGTGTTTTACAAATTTTCTACTTGGCCTACTACAACCACGATGACACTTTACATGCGGCAGATGGTATCTAGAACCAAAGGACGTACCATGCTGAAAGGAATCGATTGAACTTCACGTCTCTAGTAGGCACACTACAGTTATTTTCTCTTTTTTATTAGTTACGATCTCATATGTCGGGATAGTTTTTTTTTTATAATCACCCGGTAAGTGTGCATGTTGGCGCTCAACAAATCAGATAATTTGGCCTAGAGCTACTTGAGAGCATATAGATGGTGAGAATATACATTTCGTAGCATTTTTTTATGTTTAATTATAATTAATCAAAATTTATGCAAAATTTTGATTTTATTTCACCACAATCTCCGTAAATATTATTGCACAAAACTGAGTGTTACACGCTTTGAAATGAAAAAGATTGTCTCTTTAATATATTTCAGTTTAGCTTTCTTTCCTGAATTTTGGCAAATTTTTTAAGAATTTTTTTTTGCATAACTTTAAAAAATAGATTGATATTTGCATTGGAGTTTATATCTTTATTTCATCAAATATTTAATCGCATGACACTCTTCTGTTGTTGAAAGCTAAGGAAGAAGAGCCTGTTTAATATATGCGCAATTTTACATATGGAATAATAAAATGAAGTAACAGTATCACGAAAGTTAGAACATAAATGTATCGGAAAGTTTTGTTTTTTATAGCTACATGGTATTATGGGATTTGACTTAGTTGGGACAGCTTATGTATACAAAGAGCAAAGAAAAGTAAGTAAAATAAACCGATTTTAATGTAGCTGACAATTAGCTGCATAATAAAAATTTGTTGACAGAGTCTTGAATTGGAATTTGTGTAAAAGATTTAATTGTAAGAAAGCAGGGAGAATTGTAAGCAGCGATATTTTATGAAATTATATGACAAAATGGCAAAATTCAAATTAATTATTTATTTATTAATTTTTTTTAAAGGTCACTTCGAATTACACATTACTACCCTTCAAGGTATTATTCGCTTAATTTCATAGCTGAAGTTCAAAGGATCTAGCCTACAGAGCGCCAGCATACACATATTCATCTTTATTATTGTTTAGATTTGTCCTCCATAATTCTTTAAAAGGCACCTGATATATTATCACCGATAGAATTTCTACTCTGGTAAAATTCTACAACATTTTATCACACTAATAAAAATGCGACCCAGTTTTTGAATTTTTTTATACTAAAAAAAATCTAAATTGTTTTTTTTATTATACTTTGTGGAGTTGTTAAGCATATGCAGCTCGTTCCTTTCCTCTGAATAACCTTTGTAAATATTCACCTGCTGGCTCAGTTTTTTTAAACCCCAGAGGCGCATAAATAAAAATAATTATTCTGGAACATTGGAATAAAAGCCAGCGTTCCATTTTAAGCCGGCCCCATGATTTCCTTTATTGTTCAAGCAAAAATCTCCTTAAAAGACTTGCAGCACGCAAACTTTCAATCTATACGGAAAGTGATTTAATGAAGCCTTTTTACGAAATGATATTAATTGTGATGCGGTGAATCCTTTTATTTCGTAATGGATATCGATTTGAGTATTGAAATGATCTCCCTACAAATATTTTGTGTTGACCTACATTAAGATTAAATTCAAACTGTACAGCTGACTGTGTTCTAAGTCCTTTAAAAGTAAAACTTTAAAAATTTGGAAATAAAATATTTAAGATTTAATACAGAAATCTTCATATGTCCATCGCAGTTATGTGCCTCTGCCAAAACATTTGACAGATGGCAGAGGTGCTTATTAAGGACCGCAACCTTTGGTTATAAACATATTTCTAAGTACGAAAGCTTTTCTAATGAAGTAAACATTCATGTTATATTTTTGAAAGTAAAAAACAAAAATTTCATTTTTATAAAAATTACAGAATAAAGATCAAGGAATATTTTTTAAATGAAGCATTTGATCAAATTAAAGTAGGCTTAATATAAATATATTGCTTAATGTGAAAGTATTGACATAGAAATCGAGAAACAGTGGTGAATTGTGTCCTTTAATAGTGAGGTTATTGTAGCATACAAGCATGGTTTTAGTAATGGGGTTATTGAAAACATATTTTCTGTAAAATGAAAGTAATGTTTTTCTGTAAAATGTGAGTAATGTCTTTCTGTAAAACTTAAATTAGATTCGTGACTTGAAGTAGGTAAGTTTTAACAAAGAAGCTGTAAATAGCAGTTACTAATTTTGGATTAAAGAGTTAACTCCATAATAAATGCTGTCTATTATTTTCCTTTCATTTTTTAAATCTGTTTGTAATTTATAAGGATTTATTTAATTGTGATTTAACAATAATAAACCATAAAAATATAAGGTTAAAGTAAACACATGTATAAATGTGAATTACACCTGTAGGTATATGTTACTTTAGAATTTCTTTTTTTACGAAATAATTATATTGTTCGATATTTTGAAATTATTTTTATTTTCCTTCATTTTTTATTTATATTTAAGTTTATGAGTTAGTGAAATGAATTTCCTGAAGCAAAAAAGAGTTTAAAATCTAATTTCTAACATCTCTTGAAGGGAAGAAGGTTTTGTACACTTCCGACAAGCATGTCTTGCTCTCAAAATTATTCAAAAGAATGAATGAAATTTAGAACAAAATCTGAGCTTGACATTTATTTAACACGTGCATCGTGTCCATCTTTTCCAGGGTTGGGCATTAAGTTGAGTGCGATCGACCGATGGACCACCAAGACATTTTGAGGTGACCACCTTTACTAAGATCTAAGAAACGCATATTATAGGAAAATAAAATAAATATTAGAAATAAATAAATATTAAGTTTAAAGCCAAAAAAAAAAACCAAAAAAAGAAAGATATAATGAATCCAGCCTGAAGACTTTCTCAAGGATCACCCTCAGGCAGGGATTCAAACCAGGGATTTTTTCTGTGAGGAGTCTGACTTTCGTCCAACAAATTGACTCATCGTGACCCGAAAATCTCAAGAAATTGAGGTTTTGGAGATAAAATTAGTATCACAAAATTAAAATCATTTCCAAATTTTTTAAACGCGGGAAAATTAAATTTAGTTTAACGCAGTGCAATTGCATTAACAAGTTTACTAGCTTCACACTGTCTTTTAGAGTTGCACTTTCATTCGGTAAGTGTTTTGCTTTCAAATTTTAATGACTTAGGTTCTATGTTTTATTGTCTTGTATTGTTTGGTTTTGCTGAAATCTTATTTGGAATTAAAAAATTTGGAAATGATTTTGCTTGTTATTTTAATTTTGAGATACTAATTTTATCTCCAAAACCTCAATTTCCTGGGTCACAAAGAATCAGTTTGTTGGACGAAAGTTAGACTCCTCAGAGAAAAATCCCTGGTTTGAATCCCTGCCTGAGGGTGACCCTTGCGAAAGTCTTCAGGCCGGATTCCTTATATCTTTCTTTTTGGTTCTTTGGCTTTAAATTTAATATTTATTTATTTCTAATTTGTATTTATTTTCTAATTATTTTTGATTAAGTTCATTTATGTTTTAGTTGTAACAGCATTAGCGCTCTCTAAATACAATGTATGTTTCATTATATAGGTCCAGATAATTATTTTGTAGGTGAATTTATTATTGATTGTTTTTGAATTGATAGTTTCATATTATAAGAGACATATTTATGGAACATTATATTCTCTTTATTTCTTAAGGAAAACGAAGTTTCCCTCCTTCAAAATGACACTTTTAAAAGCACGTAGTTCTGAACCTAAGAATAACTTTTGGAATCTAATGGGCGAAGTAAAGTATCCAAGTTTAAAAAAAGTTGCATAATCATAACATCATTCTTTGGCTCTAGATACTTGTGTGAATCTACATTTTCAACGATGAATATAATTAAGACAACATATCGTTTCAGTCTCACGGATGACCACTTAGAATCCAGTGCAAGATTAGCAATTAGTAATTATATACTGAGATATTCAAGATTGCCGAACAGTATGTACCCAAATTCTTCTACTAACTATAACTACGAGAATTAACTTTAGACGAAAAGAATTTATTTTTAAACGTATTTTGAATTGTTT
The DNA here is from genome assembly GCF_947563725.1 of Argiope bruennichi. Classification (NCBI taxonomy): domain Eukaryota; kingdom Metazoa; phylum Arthropoda; class Arachnida; order Araneae; family Araneidae; genus Argiope; species Argiope bruennichi. The sequence continues at coordinate 52,784,508 of NC_079153.1, read as the reverse complement.
GATATTAAATATATCATTTGATATTATTATATTTGGGACTATTATTATTATGTTTGTATCTTGCTATTATTATTATGTTTGTAATTACGCAGGTAAGTATTTATTATTATGCTACAATAAATATTGTAGACTTTTTTTTTTCAGCTGACCTCACCTGTAGCACTGGGTGGACCACAACACCTTGAACAAATTAGAAGTAGCCCGTACACTAAAAAAATCTGCCCACCCTTGATCTTTACTATACTTCAAATTCAAATTTATTATATTTCAAATTACTATATTAAAAAAAATTCAGTTAAAATCCATTTCATTTTCTTCCCGAAATATCCAATCTTTCTGCAGTTGAAGTTACAGCAACATTTTTATGACAAACTACGATTCATTACTAATTTAGAAATGAGAAGTTACATAAGACAAAAGGATAGCACGAAAATTCATTAAAATGATCCATTAATATTAAGCAGTCGAGCAAAAAAAGACACAGAGTTCATCTCATACTGTGCAAACGGACATTGCGTGACCGGCGACATATTAATTAACCGATGGCTTCCGTTCACTTTGTGAAATAAGGATTGCTTTCCGAGGTTCATTTTAACATGACAATTTGCGGTTGCATGTTTAGCACTGATTTAGTTTTTAGCTTAGGAGCCTCAGAACCAAAAAACAGAATTTTTCATGTAATTATTTTTGGTAAAGACTATGAATAAAAACTGCAATATTTAATTCTTTTAATATTTTCAGGACTTTGTACAGCAGATTTTAGGTCACGTTACTGCAGCAGAGAATAGCAGGGAAGAAGCTATTTGATTAAAAAGCTGGACATTTATTAACAATATTTTTAAGAAACGATTAATAGATTTAATAAATATAGAGTTAAATATTACAAATACACCACATTTTGATGAGAGTTCGGAATGTATGTGTCGCATAACTTGACACAAGTGATGACACTTTTCTTGGTAATACGAGTTGATTATATCTTACTGATTAAGTGATAAATATTTGCATATATAAAATTAAATTTCAATTTAAATTCATTTCTCGGAGTTCCCACCGGAGATAAAACAATGGCACACTCTTACCGATGTCAACCATCCTTTTCAGCGCAACTCTTCCTCTCTCTTCATTTCACGGCCTTTCAGCCATGAGGCCGGAAAACTACCTGGAGGTTTGAGGTATGACAATATGTTATTACTTTCATTAAATACTGTTTATCTCACAGCTCTAATTTGAACTTTAGATGATTATCTTCAGATGGACTGTTATATCATTATCCAGTATAATAAATTTTTCTGTTGTTGTTGTTTCTAATAGACTTGTCATAGACAAGCCTGCAGACTAAGTCAGCGATTTTAAGCTGAGAGAGCGTCTCTTGTTTTTCAGTAGCGCCATCTAGGGCTAAGAATACGTATAAAGCGTCACAACCCTTTTTACGGACTTCGTTCATGCATTTCATTCACTCATCCACAGATCTTAATTTAGACCTGAATCAGAGAACGATCACCCCTGAACCAGTATCCTTAACGGCATTACTCTCGACATGGAGGACTTTGTGACCACGACAGATTTATACGCGCGCCAGCCACCACACACACACGGAGAGTCTTCGGCCGGCAGGATTCAAACTCGCAACCCAAGGGATGCGAATACAACGCTCTATCAACCAAGCTATCCCAGCCTATAGATTTTTCTATAAACTGAAATTCCCAAGCTTCAAAAAACAAGCAGATTTTTCAGCATTTTAGCATATATTTTTATACTCAAACCTTTAAAGTTGCATTCCATAGTGAAGCAAAATTTCTTTATTTGGCTACCGAAAAAAATCAACATCATAGGAGCATTTAACAATATCTCGCTTAAAAAGATTAATATTAAAATCAAAACCTAGGTTTCTTGACTGGGAAGCTATATATTTATTTCTGAATGTATGTGGTAAAAATATTAAGATAATATGATTTCTGGATAATTTTTTAACTTACGTATTTATTAAAATAGCATAATAAAACTTATGATTTCTTCTCAAGTACATAAATTTTTTAAATTATTTTAGAGTATGCCAAGTGAAATTTTAGTTAGAGTATTAATTTAGCTGTGTGTTTGAGGCGAAAAGAATTTGTGAAATTATATTATCTATCTAACTCTACTAATTATAAAGAACATGAATGTGTGTGCATACGTGCGTGAGCACGCGCGTTTGTATGTGCTTTAGTGTGTTAGCATTTAATAGGCCTGACCGTTTGACATAAAATAACCAAATTTGGGACAGATATACTTAAGAAGGTAAAAATAAGAATTTCTTTCGGAAAGATTTTTTTTTTTTTGAAATTTTCATTACAATTATAATTAATTAAAACAAGTGAAAGTGTGACAATTTTCCTCCAAAATTCTCTAATGTATCCTTCAAGAAAGCTGATTTTTACACTACTTTAAAGTTTAAAAAATACTCTTTTTATTGATATCAATTAGTTTTTCGACGTGTTTTTCTTTGATTTATCTTCAATAACGGATTTAATTGTTGCAATGAAATTCAAACTAATTTCATCGTTTCATCATGTGATTAATCGGGCGAGATTCTTTTCATTATTGAAAGCCAAGGAAAGGAAACAACTAATTATCTGCTCAGATCATATAAAGAACCAGAAAAGGATGTCACACTACCGTAAAAGACAGCTTAGTTTAAAATAATTTTTACAGATTAAAAGTTGACATTTAAGTTTTTAATAGCACTATGACGTCATGGGATTGATTCCTTCAAAAAGATTCAGATCCTAAATTAAATAAAAATCATTACGGCTATGTATATATTGCCGCATAAACCAGAATAACTAACAATCGTCGTGGCTCTGTCGGCAGAGCATCTCGTTTAAGATTGATCGGTACGTGGTTCGGATCCCAGCCACTGTGTTTTATACAAAGACTGGAATTCTTTTATTTAAATTGTTATCTATTGCTTATATAAGATCTGGAAGGTTCTAGATATTTATTAAATATTCAAATGGGATTGTTCTCGAACATCTTACGTCTGTTTAAAAGCCTAGTCCCATTAGTGATAGTCTATGTGAGATACTTTATTCTAATAAATCTAATTACTTGTTTAAACTAACGGCGTAGTTCTTTATATCTTCGTGACAATATATTTTGCACATTTCTTGAACAACCGTGTCGAATTTAATCAAACTTTGCTCATTTATTATCTATACTTATAATAAAGCTCAATGTGTGTGTGTGTGTGTGTGTGTGTGTGTGTGTGTGTGTTGGCGCTCTACAGGCCAGACCGTTTGACCTACAGCTACCAAATTTGGTACATGTATACCTTGGAGGTTGGGAATGTGCACCTGGGGTTTCTTTTTTCGAATTTTTAATTAGAATTTTAATTATTAATTAAAAACTAACTTTCCCGCCAAAAAAAATCTTCCTTTTTCCCCACCGCCAACTTTTCCGCCAAAAAAATCTTCCATTATCCCCAGCGCCAAACGAGAAAGGCTTCAGTTTTTTTTCTCCCAACAGTAATGAGGCTAGGGTTAAAATTTTTCAGCGGATTATTTCAATCGGTTCTGTTTATTTTCTTAATGTTTGATGCATTTAAAATTAAACATTGTTAATGAATCAATCTTTCAGATTCATTCTGAAGTACTTTTGAATTAAAATAAAACAGAATAAAGGAAATTAAAAATTTCTAATCCGCATAGCGTTACCCCAACTGGCGTAGAAAAAAAATCACGTATTTGCGTTACGTAACCGGCGAAGAAAATTCACGCATGCGCATTCTGTTCTGATTGTTGCCATGACAACGTTATCAATGGATGATTTAAATTATTTTTGGGTTAGTTGCATGCTTTTGTAAGTAAATTGTATTTATGTTAGTTATATGTTTTTTGTATATGCTTATAGTTTTAAGTACATCGTTTTTTAAGTAGTTTTTTTAAAACCTGTTTTCAACCGTTTATTTTAAACGATTCGTTTTATTTTCTTAGTGTTCGATGGATTTAAATTTAAACATTGTTAATTAATCGATCTGCTCATAATGAATCTAAGAAAAGTTTGTTGACCAACTCTTGAGATATTACATAAATTAAAAAAGTGCCCATAAAGTTTAAACGCTGAGTGACTCTATTTTCAGTAATCAGATTATAAAAAAATGCTTTGTTTCAGTAAAAAATATTATTATATTAATTGAAGATAAATTCTTTCCACTTTAATTTAAAGCATAAATTCTACCGTTTTCAACCGTTTATTTTAAACGATTCGTTTTATTTTCTTAGTGTTTGATGCATTTAAATTTAAACATTGTTAATTAATCGATCTGCTCATAATGAATCTAAGAAAATTTTGTTGACCAACTCTTGAGATATTTCATAAATTTAAAATATATTCTTTAGTGCCCATAAAGTTTAAACGCTGAGTGACTCTATTTTCAGTAATCAGATTATAAAAAAATGCTTTGTTTCAATAAAAAATATTATTATATTAATTGAAGATAAATTCTTTCCACTTTAATTTAAAGCATAAATTCTACGGGTGCTAACAGAAATTGAGAGAGATACATATTACGTTATGACTGAAGACCTTTATAATATTATGAATGAATTATATGATAATCAAAATTTGAAGTTTTAAAATATTTTGATGAAGAAGCTATTAAAGTAGAAATTGCATAAAATATTTAATTATTAAAATTTTAACGAACATTAAGATTGGCGAACCGGCTGGTCGCCAAAGGCGGCTAGTTTAAAATAAAAGAAAGAATATCGTCAACTCCCCGAAGTTAAAAAATTAATGAAATATTTTATTAATTAGAAATTAACCGAAATCAAACCTTTTCCTATAGTAACTTCAAGAGGAATTATTAAAGAAAGAATATTTTGAAACCAATTCAAAATTTAAGGCTTATCATTTTACTGATACCTATAACGTTTCTGCATAGAATTTCTTTTAATTTTTATTAATTAAAAAAACTTTTAAGGCATCGAAATTATTTTTGAATTACTAACACCATTTTTTTTTATAATTTCTGTTTTTTCAATGCATATATTTTTTGTTAGGTCTTTATATATTTCAAAGTGCTGATGTAACAGTTTTTTTAAAGTAAGCCCTTAAACGGAGGTAAGAAAAATCAAGCTTCGTCCATGGAAATGAAACAGACAGAATGAAGTTGGATAGCAGCAACGGCTTCAGATAATGGGAAATTAACCGATATTTTGCCATTTCTTTCCACAAAATTTTCGAAGAAAATTAATCCGAAAAAAATTACACCATAAAATTAAAAATTGCATCGTTTTAACGATTGAAATTTTATTTTTGAGCTATTTTTTTTCTCAAATTCTTTAATTCTTTAGAAAAGTTAACGCAGATGATTTTTCCGAAATAAGAAAATTTGTAGCTACTCCTTTGCTGGGCAGCGTTAAGACTTTGAACTACTCTACGACAATTTTTTAAAACTTTTTTTGCTTACAATACTTATGTCTTGGAAAAGAGTATTGTTACGAAATTTCCGGGGTTCGTTTGGATAGTGGGGGTTATATGGTGTGAAGAACGCTCAATCACCAGGTGGCAGTAGAAAATAAAACAACGACGTTTATTTACACGAAGACACTCAGGACAGCACAAAGACGACAACTATATACAGCACAGAAGACGATTATCTTCTGCCGAGATGTGCTGCATACAATAGCATACAAAACTCTACTACAGACAGTAGCACACAGCTTAGTTCAGCACTAGCTTCACTCCGTCGCTGCTCCGCTTATTTCTGGAAGGCCAGTTCTTAATCGTCGGTTCCGACGACTCTGCCCTAGCAGCTGCGGCCGCTTCCTTTTATAGCTCTCAAGAGGCGGGGCTAGACGCCTCTCATCCAATCAGGAACGTTCGAGGCGTATCTCGGTTCTTACTGGACTGATCGGGAAAATTCTCGATGTTTCGGGTATAATCTATTTTGGCGCCAAAGTCGCCAAATTCGTCACCAAGTCGCCAAATGGTCGCCAAGTTTGTCGCCAAGCTCTGGAACCTCCGATGCGACACCGGACTCCGTCCAGTACAGATGACTGTAAAACATTCTTTCCGATGGTGGAACCAACTATGCTGGGAAGCAGCATTACAGATTCGTAACAGTATTATGTTATATAACATTTTATATGAAAGTCATTTTTTGTTGTTGAAGATATTATATATATGGAATGATTTTAATCTAGAGCAATGCCATGTCTTTTAATTAGTAACATAAATAGTTTTTACAGTTCCTACAATAAACAGAACAGTGATGGAGCATTCATATCTGCAACAATTTAAATTTTAAAAATTAATTTGTTGAAAAGAATCATAAACGTGAAACCATGCACAAAAACTTCAAAATTGAAACTAAACATTAACAGTATTCCTGGTACAACAGCTGATTGCCAAAGGCGGCGAGTTAAAGTCATTACAAATAAAGAAATAATGCGCACATTTTCATTACATAGTTAATATTACTTTTGAAATTTTAACATGCGTTAATGAACCATTTCAATTATTTTCACGTTTGCCCTTGGGCAACTAATTATTGAGCTTTTAAACTAATAAATTGAAATTAAGTTATACGCAGACATTATTATTCAAAATATTTAGAATTATATTCAATTTATGAGCATCTCAGTTAAGCTAAAATAGCTACATATTTTTTTCTAAAAAAAAAATGTTATCTAATTAAACAGCTGAGAAAATGGAATTCTCAAGAGATTAATTTATGAACTAATGAATGCTTTTCATAAAAGCTTGAGGAAAAATCAAATAATAATATGTATCGGATTTTTTTTGGTGATAAAATTTAAACGCCTTGAAAGGAAAGTTCATAGAAATTTACCAATAAATGGCATCATTGTACAAATAACAGCCACTGGCTATCGGAAATATTGATTTTACTTAATTTCAATAAAATCTTTAAATGTTTGATTTTTCTTCGAATTTCGAGCAATTATTGTTCTCGAATCAATTGTTCTATTATTTAATTATAATCATAATTCGACAATAATTTCGTTGCTCATGGTTCTTTCAAAAAGTATTTTAACTATGATAGTCATTTATAGCCTTACCTTTTTTTTATTATCTAATGTGTAAACGAAATTTCCAAAAAGGGTTAAGACCTATAAAATTATTCAATCATTAAAAACATAATTTTCTGAGTATGTTACCTTTTAATTGCATTATTATTTTTCCTATATTGTGCTTCATTTTCTTATTCTTCACGTACAGTGCGCAGTGCGCATTTAAGATCTTTTTCTTTTTCTTTTTTTTTATAGTTTTCAACGATAGAAGAAATTCATAGAATTAAATATTTAATGAAACAATGAAAACAGTTTTAATTTTACGATAGCGATGAAATATATTATTGGAAACTATGCAAAAAAACATTTTTTAAAAATTGTCAAAATTCAGAAATTTTTAAACAACAAAATAAGTTGGTATCATTACAAAGATAAATCCCGAATTTTAAAACTATGTAAATATTTTTCTTGTGCTGCAATATTTTCGGAAGTTATAGTGGAGTTATCGTATCTAGGTTAACTTCAAAATTAATTAAAATTCCAGGGGAAAAACTTTGCCGAGATGTGCATTCCTACCCTCTCAGCCACATATGTACCAAATTTGGTAGGTCAAGGTCAAATGGTTTGATTAAAACAATGCAAACACATCTTGTACTTTGAATCCACGCTATCAGTGCAGATTTGAAATGGGAAAAATATTGAAAACATATCAAATACCAATTTTTGTCTGATGACAGAATTATTTTTCTTCATCCGTCAGTTTTAAAATCATTGAATAAGAAAAAAATAAAATGTCCTTGAGCAAAATCGTCACGTGTTTTATGTTGCCAATATTTCTAAGTAAATAAATATGTAATTATTTCCAAAAATATTTCATCATCACTGAAATATCAGTTTTTCTGATTCTGTGACATCTGTCATAACAAATGCTTTGGTATGAATTCCTGAAACAAAATATCAAATTTGTTCTTTCAACTATATTTCCATTTTCAATAAATTTCTATATAAATATCTAGTAATGTAGAATTTCAGTTTATTTCATTGCTTCTTGCTATGTGAAAATATATGTTTTATTTATTTATTGTAATACGAACACTATGTAAAAATGAATTAAGTAATAAAAACTTTAAAAATTAGGCATAATTTTTAATTAATTACGTTTTTACTTACAAATAAAAGAATTTAATTATTAATAAATTATATATAAATGATAAATTTCAAAGTAATACCAGCAGGAGTGGTGCCTCAAAAAACAAATCGATAGACTCTCAATCTTTCGTTCAAATTTGGTTCAAAATTTAATAGGTGTGTACAATATTGATGATAAGTTTTGTCTACAATTTTATGCATCTAGCTCCCTTTGTTTGTAGTTATTGTGTTCACTTATATTCGAACAGCAGAAAAAATAGATTTCCTCTGAATGAACTTAGCCCAAAATTGGGAAGAAATCTACAAATTTGGTTAAAGACCATACATCCAATTCATTCGTCCAGCTCAAAGCAATTTTCAGGTACATTTATCTCCGATAAATCGACAGACAGACATTTTCTAAAAATGTGTTTTTCGAACTCAACAAAGTCTAAAACATGGCGATTCGTCAAAATTTTGAGTTCGACGATTACAATACTTTCTCTGCACTTCGAATACGAGCTAGCAATAATAATTAGAGCTATGTCATAGGACTTGTTAAGTGAAATATAATAATAATTTACTTGAATGATTAATATTACGATATATTGTAAATTGGCAATTAATTTTATTTTAGTTTAAAATTATTTTGATCATTTCATGTTAGTGCACATAGGAGTCATAATGTTTTATAGAACCTGTGCTTTTTACAACTCTGTTTATTTGGTAATTAAGTTGATAATAAACTTGCCCTGTTTGCCCTCGTCTCTCCACCCCATAAACCTAGCAGCTTAAGGCAGCTCTCAAATCTGAAATACGTCAGTGCACTCTGCTTGAGCATGAATTAAAATAACGGAGAGGGCACTGCAGCTTATTCCTTTTCAGAAAACATTTTAATATTTAGATCACGTCAGCTTGATAAATACAATTTTCCACACATGCGAAAATCTTTTGGAATCGAAAAATCATCCGTCAGAAGAGTCGACAGGATGACTAATCATGGACATTTGGCGCCTATTGTGGCGATTTTTCTTTCTCTTTTGAGAAGAAATTAATTATTCACATTTAAAACTGTGATATTTTCTTTCCCAGAAGTTTGCTAGTACAAACAGCTATGGAAACACGGAAGTCATCTTTCAAAGAAGATGCTCCTACGTGACTCTTGCTGCACCCCTCTTTCAGACAGATGCAATTACACGCGAAGTGAAACAGTCCCTACATATCACATGATCGAAGGCCATCGAATAGCAAGAGTGATTGTGTCTAGACGGGCGCATTCTAAAAGATAATCAGGGAATAAGGGAAACAATGCGATGTTTAAAGTGAATATAGGGTAAGTGAAGTGAAACAAGTCATAAAAGTGCACGTTTAAAGAATGATGTATCAATTGTTGTGGAATGTTATAAACTGTATGTGAAACAGATAGAATTACAATGTATTGTAAAGGTAGGATCTTCCATATTGCATACATTTGAAATTTTTGGTGTAATGTGATTGCATTTCTGTGAGAATGATGATATATTAAGGTGGAATTGTAATGAGAATTTTAAAACAGAACGTGTGAAATAAAAGCAAGATAATCTTTATAATGTGAAAATTAAAGGATGTGCTTCTGTAAAAAAGCTTAAAGCATAAGTAAATAATTTCTGGAGGGATATTTTTCTTTCTTTGATCAACTATTGATAGAGACGAAATATTCCTTTTGCCTTTATCTCTAAAAGAATGACTACACATTCGTTCATCAATAGCGTAATAATTCTATAAAGGAATTCTAAAAATCCATCATTGTGATGAGATTTTCTTCCTGGAACTATTTTAGGGTTGTTTAGTAACAGTTAATTATATAAGAAAGTAACTTCTTGTGGGATAATTTTCTGTCTATGGCCAATAGTAGATAGAGGCGAAATATTCCTTTTATGTTCCTTCTAATAGAAATGACTACACAATTTTTCATCATTAGTGTAATAACTCTATAAACGAATTCTACAAACCCATCTTTCCGTTCCCAGAATTCCGTTCTAAAAATCATCTAAGAATATTTAGTGACAGATGCCTTTCTTTTGAATCTTTGTTAAGCAATAAGGATGGCACATGATCCGTGCTTTTCAAATTTTCATGCCAACCATCTCATCCAAAAAGTGAAATAAATATTCACTTAGCTGTAACGAATTTTTAGAAAACAGTCTGAAAATTAAGTCGCCATTTTATTTTGAATGTTGAAAGTGGGAGATAGATTTGAAATTATGGCTTTTATAATTTTCCCTGTGCATTATGGATTTTGCTCTTATTAAAAACTCTTGTATTCGACAATTAAATATATAAAAAACCGAAGCTATTATGAAATTTTTTCTTATTTCGTTAGTTTAATTTTAAATGTTTATTTACTTAAATCAAAATATGCCTTGATTATATGCTCATTTTAAAGTACGAGAACTTTTATTAAAGATACTTTAATAGGCTGGTATGGGGAAAGGGATGCTTAAAGATACGTTCACATCTTATTATCTATTTTTAAAAGTAATGTTGTCTTATAATGAAATTATAATATAGTTTAGTATACTGAGGCTCAAAATTCTAAATATGCTTTTAATGGTTCAATTTGGATTCTATTGCAGAATTAAGGTTATTTACCAAAATAATGGATATTACGAAAAAGAAAAGCTAAGAAGCTTTTTCTTGCCAAAATTTAGAATCTGTTCTCTGTTATAAAATAGCTACGGAGAATAAATATTTTTCGTTCATTTCTGTTATTACGCAATGTGAACTAAATCTGATAAATGGTAGCACATAAACTTCTAATTGGGAACAACGCAGCATGATGTGTGAGGCTTTATTCCTTTGTCTTTTCTTCGTCTGAATTAATTATCTTTTGAGCAATGCCTTCGAGTAACGTTTCTTGCTTTATGTAATAAACAGAACGAATGCACGTCTAAAAACATTATCATCTGTAAATTTAAAAAAATTAGTAAAATCAAAGAACTAGTCTTTCAGCTCTAATCATTGGTTAGACTTCGCCAATTTTTGTTTAATATGAAAGCTTATGACGCCTTGATGGATCTTCAAGGATCGCCTGTCTTTTTCCTTTTCTAGAGAAATTTCAAAAACTTTATTTCGTTGAATATTACTTATCGGAAGAAAAAAAATATGACAAACTCATCCAGTCCTACACGTTGTATCAATCTCGAAATTTTTATTTTATGTAATCAAAAGATACCTACTGTTCTCTGAACTCCATTTTCAAGAAGTAAAGCAAATAAAACTTTGATACTGGCTCTAGCCTCAATACATTTACCAATTTTTTTCAATTTCGTCTCTAGCCTCAATAAATATACCAATTTTATTTCAATTTCGCCTCTTTTCGTGTATAGCTAATCTATCAGAACTCTCTAAGTTTATTGTGCAAGTATTTTTCAAAATAGTTGTTTCACTTGACGTAAGCAGATGTGATTAATTAAAGCTGTTTGGCTTGACTAAATTAATATTAACATAGTGGAAGAACAACTAGGGGTGAAAGTAAAACAAACGCTAAAGTATATATTTTGCTTTGGAATTAATACCTAAAAAAAACGCCTTTTTTTGCACAATTTTAACAATTTCAAAAGTATATGAGAGAAAATTCAATGAACCAATAAAATATATTTTATTTTCATTACAATGATAACGGGCCATTGTTACATATTGTATTTAAAATTAATTTTAAAAATTTATTAAAATTAGTGAAAAACTTTACGGAAAAGAAACTAGTATCTCTAAAGAGCTAGTTTTTGAATTTTCAGGAGCACCAAAATAGTGTATGAAATATAATATCTCTAGAGTTATTGAAGAAAGATTTTAAAATTTTTATTAATTTTTGATTAATTAAAATTTTGAGAAATCTTTTATTAGCGAACACCTACTACTAAAAATGTAAATAAATGTCAAATTTGATAGCTCCAAGGCCAAAATTTTTGCTTTTCAGAACCGTACATTCAGCGTGTTACGATTTTTAGATCAAATTTGCAAAAAGCGAGCCAAAGTAAGAGCATGACATTAAATATTAAGATTCTATGTTAGCTTTTTTAAGACGGAATTTTATAAACGTTGTCCATTTAATTCCCTTGGGAATACAGTATTATGATTATATTAGAAATAAGAAAACCTGAGAGAGGTTGATTGAATACATTTTCTCTAAGAACAAAAGAACAGAAATGCAAATCGAGTGCTTCCTTTTCACTCACCATGAAGTGGAAGTGCCTATTACAAAAATGTATGCAATCTTACAAGAGTGTTAAGTATTGGAAAACATCTTTACGACACTCCATTCGAGAAGATATTAAAAGTCATTAAATTAATTCAATTAAATAAGTCTGTTCCAAATGCATCATTTAAAACAGAATGTTTGAGACTTTCTTAAGAAAATGAGTATTTCATTATGTACATTTTATCGACCACACGAGTATTTAAGATACAAACAAACAGGAGAAGCCTCGTTTCGCCCAAAGATATTTCCACGGTAATTTATTTGGGGATTGTCTGCATCTATTGGGTGTTATTAAAAATATTTATGGTATTATTGTTTTGGCAAATTTATGGACTGCTGCTTTGCTTATAAAATGTAATGACTACGTCTGAAGCATCATGAATATGCTGTTTCAGAGTGAATATGATTTTACTCTCATGAATATGATTTTAGTTTCAATGACAGTCAAATTAGTAAGCAATGTCTGAGTCGAAACTCAAATATGTTTATTGTGTCTGCAAAGTTTCTGATATATGGTGATCTTTAGTTTGAAAATTTCAATACATTCTTTTCAGCTAAATCATCTAGCATTTTAAAATCTGAAAAGACCCTTAAAACTGTGCTACATCTTTTCTTTTGATTACAGTATAAATATTTTGTTTTTAGTCTGAGTACATTTTTTAGAATGCACTTTTTATGTTAACAGCATAAATATTTTTTTAAAGATTGGTGACTTCTTTATAAAGACATTTTGAAATATGTGCTTTCAATATGCATATAAATATGTCCTTTTTTCTTTTATTTAATTAGATTCTATGTAAAAACCTACAGTTATTATAAATATCATCTGACAATGTTATTTTTCAATATTTCAAAAAAAAAAAAAAAGATACCCCATATTAAAAAAAAAAAAAGATAACATAAGTTGAGTGGCCAATATCGTTCAAAACCTTGAGAAAAACGCAATTTTGAGATTTGAGTAAACATAATAGTAAATTTATTAACTGAAACACCAGAAAGTTATATAATTTTCAAGATAATTTAACCAAAAAATTTATGAAATAGTTTTTTTATAAACGTATATTTGTATTAGAACAGCTGCAACGAAGAATTAAAAGTAAATGTAGAAATAACGACATAGATAGAAATTATCACTTATAGTAGTTAATATATATTTGAATAATCTTTAGTATCAAATATGGCCTTTTAACATCATATCACGGAGTTCAGTACCTTGGCAGTTATGAGTACCATTGTTGAATTATTACTTTTCAGCGATATGGTATAAGCGAGTATAGAACCTGGGAGCTTGTGGTTCGCAGTCCAGTAACTAAACCAGGATACAAAAGCGTACGCTCGTGTAGCGTAGTTGTTAACTGGATTATATGCTATTTACCACAGTGCATTGTGCCATTTCATTTTGTATACTTCCATATGATTTTCATTTATCACGTGGGAATGTTTTTTTTAATTATTTTATCCTTACTTGTGTGTTATACAACTTTTCTTGCCTTTACTAATTCGGTTTTGTGGTAACTAAGTTTTATTATAATCTTTAAGAAATTTAGAAAAGTCGCCTTAGATTCCCAATTTTAATTTCATTATAGCTAAAGCCATGTTTATGTAATAGTAAATTTTTGCACCGTTTTTTGGATGCCCATTCAACTCTTTCGACAATTTATTATTTTTATTTTTTACGTTTTGAAAAAAATGGAAAAATAGGAAAAAAAAAATGGTAATCAATTTGAGAGTAATCACAAAAATCATGAGCAAACAATCTCTTGCCAGATCCAAAACATGGGATCAATTGCTGAATTCTATTGGTAAAAAGATGCCACTTTATTAGCTTTCTACAAATCTTTCCTCAATGGCTAATTCAAATGTAGAAAAGCTATATCTTATCAACTTAAAAAAAGTGGGGTTTTTTTCCTAATTTTTTAGCTATATCTTAAAAAAGAAAACAAAGACAGCTGAATATAATTCAATGTATTACGTTCTTGGTTAAATTATCTTTAAAATGATTGATAACTTTAAGTTATTCCTGCAAATATTACTGCCAATGATTATAGGTGGGGTTCTAGGAAGCGCCTAGGTTCGACGCCCCTTTATCTGCCGCTCGGCTTGTTAGGTCATTAGTCATTGACAAACCAAATATATTGAGCATAACTTTTAAAATTTAGTGATGACTTCATTTAGTTTATTGAGAATTGAAGCTATTATCTTACAATATAAAAATAAAATTAATAAAAAAAGGATTGGGAATTCGAGAGAGCTATGTTAATCCTATTAATTTTATACGGGATTTGTCCAATTAAATGCTCTGACCATTAGCGAACTAGATTCATACTGACGAGGTGGGTACAGTGTCTTAGGACAGATGCCAGTAAATTATGATATCAATATATCAATTCTTTTGCTTCTGGAGTTTTACATGGGGATTTCTCTTATCGCCTCAATTTGATTACTATCTAATTTTTGATAGTACTTGATTGCTATTTTCGCAAAGAATTCCTCGATCGCTGGAAGCCTAAGGTCTTTAGTAATGCTTTGATTTCTAATGTACCACGGCATGCTCGAAATTTGCCTGACTGATCTATTTTAGAATGTTAAATATTACTACTGTTATGAGCAGTCAAATGTCAAAAATGCACTTTTCCCAAAAGGCATACATAATTGTGGCCAGTACTTTATATATTGTATATCGTTTTAATAACAAATGATATTGTAATAGAAAATGTCAGTTTTGGTGTGTGTAGAAAGGTCAGTTCTGGTAAACATAGGTTACTAGGCTCAGTTATAAATAACGACGTTTTGTCCCACACAAAAGCACGAATTCACAGTAGCAAAACACATTTACAGTATGCTCACAAAAACACCACAAAACGCTCAGTCTCGAAGAAGAAAAACTTCTTTTAACTACGCAAGTCTCTCGATTCGTTCTGCTATTCTGAACTTATTCAATACTGGCCGACTCTTAGCTTTGTCTCTCCAGTTTTTCTAGTTTCTGAGACAGGGTAAAGAAGTTTCTAAAAAAATATAGCAATTTTTCTCCTAATCGATACACATATAAAAATTTAAATGTTTTAGAAGCTTCAGTTTTTGTTTCCAAAGTTGACAATTTGTCGTCAAGCCTAAGAGTAATTTGCCTCACATACAGTATCCCTTAGTGCTATATGTAAAACTATCTTCTTTATAAGGAAACTTACTGCCTTAGAAATATTAAAAATTCCTGACATCTTTACTAATGACTAGTCGCTTCTGTCTATCACCTGGCCGGCTATGAATATTGGTTATATTTAATTTCTGGGAAATTGTTTAGATATATTTTCATGTCCATGATTCCGCCAAGCTGATAGACATTGAAGTTATATTGTTTTAATTGTCTCAAGACAATTGAATTACATAAACCTTTTTAATGGACATTATTCCCATTATATCATAACGCTATTAAAAACGAAATAGTCCGGCTCGTCGATATTCTAAATTTTACGGTATACTGTAATTCCATTTTCTTTAATTTATCTTATAAATTACACAAGTATTACCTTCTTCAGATTCAACAATGGAAGAAAAACATGCGATTGAAAATTTGATAAAATAATGAAAACGTTTTGAATTTTCAATCAACAGTGTTGGAAATTAATCAAAAAATATTTTTTAAAAATTGTCAAAATTCAGGAAATATTTGTACTGCTGTTTAATTGTATCATTAAAAAACAATTTCTTAGATTTTGAAAAATTGGGCATCACTTTTGTGTAATGGTTTTAGAAGATAGTGGAAAATGTTAAAATTTAGCTTACTTTTTAACTAATTAAAATACCATATGTGGTAGTGTATTCCAAATAACATATTATGCGTCAGATTTGATAGCCATAGGTAAATGGTCTGGTCGTAAAAAATTTTACCAATTTTCATCCTGGTGATTCAGCTGGTCGCCATATGTGACTAGTTCTACAATAATTCTAAAAAGTTTGTATCGAAAGAATATGGATGACATATGAAAATCAATACCTAGTATAATCAGAAAAGCCAGAGAAAATTTTTTAACCTCCAATACAAAAACATCGCTACGTAGTAATATTTTAGACTTGATTCATCGATCTTTATTTTATATCTAATTATATAGTAATAATAACGCGTTTCATCTCTATAATAATGTTACTAATATGTGTTTGTAACATTATTAAATGTATTTAATATCGTTGCAACACTTGTGAATATATTATATATAACAACCGAAAGAATAAAAAGTATTGTGTTATAATAAACTTAACATATTAAAAATAAGGAAGAAATTGTTCAAAAATAAAAATGTAAACATTTAAAATCTTATTTTCTGCATTTGAATGGGGCTAAAAATCCTCCCCCTTTTTTTCTTTTTAGTATACTTTGAAGTTATTCAAGAAAAAATATCAAAATTTTAATTGCTTTTTAAAAAATCTAATCAAAATTTTGTCGTATATAATATGCCAGAATACAAACATTATTATGTTAAAAGAAATTCTTGCATCGATTTTATCTTAAAACATTCTCCCTTTTATTACAAAGATGGAATTCAAAATAACTGGTGCAACTAGACAACAGATTCATACTCAAGTATTCAACAAATCACGTAGCATCTCAGAGAGCAACATTTTTCATTCATTGTAGTACTTTGTCTGGGTCCCATCTTAAATATTTTGAAATTTTTGAATCCCCTCCCTCTAACTGCAAAAATATAAGAGACGCCGATCATTATCTTCCAGACTACGCCGAGACAAAATATTTTCGTCTCGGTAACCCAGCAAATGATCATAAAAGTAAGCGGTTTAAAAATTTAATCGCTCATAGAAATGCAATTTTAAAAATGCGGAAAGTTTTTAAAATCATTGATTCTATATGCAACAGACTGCCATAAAGACTGATATATTTCATTTTTATTTATTATTTTGCCTTTTTTCTAAATT
This sequence comes from Argiope bruennichi, assembly GCF_947563725.1. Taxonomy (NCBI): domain Eukaryota; kingdom Metazoa; phylum Arthropoda; class Arachnida; order Araneae; family Araneidae; genus Argiope; species Argiope bruennichi. The sequence goes on along the minus strand of NC_079153.1, from coordinate 52,767,198 downwards.
ATATATATATATATATATATATATATATATATATATATATATATATATATATATATTACGTGTATGCTCTTTTGTGAACTTCTTATCCCTCACTCTTACTGGTTGAGGTTACGACTATCATTTTTTTTTCATTTTTGTCGTATTTTACTCATTTTTTATTTAAAATTCGGCAGCTTTTTAAAAATTTAGGATTTTATATGCAATAGACTATCTCGTAAATAGACACAATTTTTATTTATTATCTTTCATCTTTTTTTCTAATTTCTTTTGCACTTCTTTTCTATTTGACATTTTTTTGTAGGTACTTTTTTTATGAACTTTATCTCTCTCATCCTTATTAAGTGAGGTAAAACTAGTATTTTTTTAAAAATTTTTTTGTTATATTTTGTTTATTTTTTAAAAAAATTATTTATTTACAGAATAATATTTTTTTTATTATTATGAATATTCATGTTTATTTTGTTGTATATTATAGTCTGTGTATTTTTATGTAGGTGGTTTAAGGTCGCATTTTCTACCTCGCTACTGGTTGTCTGCCTCGCAACGCTGAGGCAGATAACAGTATCACTTTTTTTTTACACAGCTGTTAAGGTATTCTGAAGGTAAGGTATTCTCGAAACATACTGGCATGGGGAAAAACAAAAAAAAAACAAAAAAAAAAACAAGCTTTGTCGAAACCATGGCAACGGAGAAGGAGAAAGAGTGAAGAATAGGGAAAACGAGTGTCTTTGAAACGCCTATAGAAATTACACGGACTATAGTCTCGGATCTATTGTATTATCATATATATTATTTATGTTTACAATATTGTATGATGTTACTTAAAATTTTCCGGTGAGTTTACAGTGTCTAATTTAGAAATGGATGATGATGTTGTATTCCAAGAAAAATACGAAGCGCAGGTTCTAAAAACATACACCTGGTGTATACAAAGAACAGTACTTGTAGAAGCTCAACTTGCAACATAAGCAAACAAAACTGTTTAATAATCCTCAGAATGCTGCTACGGAGCTCGCTCGAATCAACAATATTCCAAAGAGAAAATACACTCTTCATATGCCTCAGTTTATATAATCTCCATGACATCTTACGGAATCTTCAGGTGGTTCTTTGGATACCGAATCGCAAAAAGAGCATCAACATAATTCCTGTATCTTCCAAAACGTTTATTTTTATCAAAAAAATTCGTTAAATTCGTTGCCAATTCGGCAAATGATCACAAGTTTGTCGAGGTTCATTAAATAAATAATTAAATTAAATTGCTGTAAATTTCTCTTTTTAATATTGAGACTGATTTTGCGGGAAAACAATATCACAGATTTATAACAATATTATTTGTTTTATGTCATTTGTATTTATTGTTATATACATTCTTTACATTTGTTATTATATTTACATCATTTATCCATACCTTTCAAAAAGTTGGTGCAGGATGCCATTTTAATATTCTTGTGCACATTTTGTTCCTTCCCTCTATCGGGCGAATTATATGGGTTTTAATTTTATTGATTTCCCATTGATGTTGAGAGTAGTATTATTTTTCTTCCCGACGATTAGTATCAAGATATATATTTTTAAGGTATCCGAACACGTTGAAAAGGTCGATTTTTGCTAAAAATGACATTTTAAAAATATTCTTTTATTGGGTATACCAGTCTTTGAGCTATGCAAAACAGGTTTACTTTTGTCTCCCCATTAATTAGAAGTCAAGATATTAATATTTTAGAATGATCTATAAACCTGAAGTGGACATTTAAATAACCGGAAGCACCGACTTAAAGGGCCAAAAACATGTTGAAAATTTGCATACACACAAATCTAGTTTTAAATATAATTTTAGTAAGCTTTTAATGAAGTAATTAAACTAATGCTACTTTTGAAAATTGTATGGCAATGCAGAATTACTGATGTTTTTATTGACAAACTACAAAATTACTACGATATTGCAATTCATAGTAATGTAAACAATTTGCAAGAAATGCAAAGCGCAGTGATTGCGTCATTTTTTCATTTCTGCTCAAATGCAAAATAGCTTATGCATGGTCAGTGCCCAACTTTACCCAACAGCTGGCGCAAATTTCAAAGAGCTGCGTGTAATAAATTAAATTACAGCGACAAGTCAAAGAGATTCCACCAAAATATTTTGAATGTTGTAAAACTAGAATACATGAAACTATGTGATAAAAAACTATTAGAAAAACGTTTGCACGTAAAAACCCAAAAGGCCAATGACAGTTTCAATTGTGTTTGGTACCAAATTTGTACCTAAAGATGTTTTCGTTAGCTCCGAACCCTCAGATTAGGGGCATTTATGTCTGTAATAAATTTTAACGAAAGTTTTATGGAATTACTGAATATCTTTAAGGTTATTGGAGTGTATCCTAGTGTAAATGCAGTTAGAGCATTTGCTGAGCACGACAAAGACAAAATAAATGAATCTAGGCGGCATTCATTGCCAAATGCAAAAATTGCCGGAAAAAAATAAAATGAATAAAAAAGGAAAATTATTAAAAGCTGAGGAGGAAGAAGGTATAACTTATAAATGTGGTGAATTTTAAGTATGTACACACATAATTTATTATTAAAACATGTTACTGTATACTTAAAATGCATTTATCTCAAAATTATACCAAATTTGATATATTTAATTAACTGCGTTTTCGAATTACCGCTTTTACATGTTTCTGAAAGACAGACAGACAATCAACCCGCAGTTGGATTTGGCCCAAAAATTGACAGGTATCTACGTTATAGATATTATATCTGTGTACTGAAATTTCATCTGTCTAGCTCTCTTCGTTTTGTAATTATCGTGTTAGCTTATATTCGAACAACCGGACAGACGGATTTCCTCAGACGGTTTCTGAATATGAAAATTTGGTGTAAAGATGGTATACTAAATTTCACTCATCTGACTCAAAACGTTTTTGAGTTATTTTTGCCACAGGCAGATTTGGATTTTCCAAAGATGTTTTTCGACCTCAGAGTGGATAAATTGTGGAGATCAAAATATCGAGTTTGACGATTACTATATTTTCTCTATAAACTACGTATATGAGGAAGTAAAAAGGCAAAAACTCTTAAAAAGCCAAAACATAAACATTTACTATTGTTGTAATTATTTTAGCCTATAAAGGAAATGAAACAATTTTCAGGGGAACTTGTAAAAATTTGACAGTTGGAACAATTCTACTTTTCTGGAAACATCTTCCATTTTTAAAACATAAAGAAAGAAAACAGGATTTCCAAGAATTTTCGTTATTCCGTTTATTTTTCACGAATAAAAAGCGCAACGCAAGTGGTAAAGGATTTCTGCTCTTTCCCACAGAAATTTTATTTTCTTAGAGGCTATTTTTTCCTCCTCCCATCACTGTTCCTACTCACGTATTTTCCGCCAAGCAGCTAATTTGTTCCTCAGTTTTCGATTTTAGCGAAAATGAGAAGCCTGAAACTTTGTTCAGCATGTAAATTACTTTGGTTTATTTGGAAAGCACGCCTGTAATCTTTTTTATGGGATTTTTTGTTGTTGTTGCGTGAATATTTTGTCCTTGTTTGGAAGAACCATGATTTGAAAATAATTCAATTGAGTAAGCTATCGAAATTTTTGCACTTGTGTTATAAAGTCAACTTTATATCACATAACAAATATTACTTGAAATTTTGTCACGTTTCTATACCACATTGTCATGCCAAGCCTATCTGCTGTTAAATCGAATGTCACCTGCAGAGATCTCCGACATTCTTCGACGACTATATGAATTTTTGAGATTATCTGAAGTATCAATTATTCACATTCGTTTATTTAAATGTCTATTGTATATAAAAAGTTTGCTATCTATATAATCTAAATAAATATAATAAATAGAGTATAAAATCCATTATCTAAATAAATATAATATAAAGATTATAATGCTAAATATAAAGAGTATTAAAATTCAGTTTTATATAGTTCGTTGAAAGCACTGATTGCACAAACTGAACAGATAATGTAATAAAATGAATGTAATAAATTTTTTACAACTAAACATTGTTTTATGCTTTGATTTCCCCTTTTTATTTTTAGAGCACCAAATATGGAGATTAACTAGAATTTGACAAAATGCATTGTTTTTGTCTAACCATCTAAGCTTTTTTCAATAACTTTCAATTATTAAGTTTTGACTTTTATTTATTTTTTCTTACCAAATTCGACAATTGCCCACATGATATAGTAAACTTAATTCTGCTGTTTATAAAATTTTCGGTACCTGTATAAAAATAACCAAATGCACATGCAATTCATATAACTGTTTTGAAACATAAGGGGTTCAGTTCAATTCAATTATATTAACATCCCATTTAAAGTACCACTAGGGGTATTTTGGGACGGTCCTTGTAATTTTGAACAGTGGTCGGATGAACCCCTTATGAAAGAAGAATTGAGAAATTTGAATTCAAAAATCATTTAAATATTTATATTTCAACATTCAGAAATTTTTTCTTTTCTTTCTTCCGCCACAGAATATCCCCGAACTACTTGGAATCTCTAGGATTCCCTGTCGGTTGAAAGGATATATGTGGGAGTATTTATTAAGAAAAAGATTTTTTTTTAGCTTTTACATATACACTACACAGAAAAAGTAACTGTATAGAATATTATAATGATAACACCTGAGCTGGTTGTCTCTGAACTTCCGCACCATACTAACGAGAGAAACAGAAGTGCCATGCGGGTTCTTTAACTTACAAAGTTAGCTTTTAAACGCCCATGATAAATAGTCCCATTGTTCAAAGCGCATGAGAAATTTGAATTCAAAAATCATTTAAATATTTATATTTCAACATTCAGAAATTTTTTCTTTTCTTTCTTCCGCCACAGAATATCCCCGAACTACTTGGAATCTCTAGGATTCCCTGTCGGTTGAAAGGATATATGTGGGAGTATTTATTAAGAAAAAGATTTTTTTTTAGCTTTTACATATACACTACACAGAAAAAGTAACTGTATAGAATATTATAATGATGAAGGAGGTGTTCGGTGGGGAGTATGAGTAGATGAAATCTATTGAAGTTAATATATTCTGGAAAAGAGCTTGGTTGAGAAATGAAACGAAAATTTAGACAGGGCTTGGGTCTGGAGAAATCAATTCCTCGTTCTCTTGTAGGAAAAGCACAAGAGAACGAGGAATTCTAATTTTGACCTTGGACATCTTGTTTCTCATAACGTTTGTCCACCAGATATTTTATAGGTCGTGGGTGGGTTTTTTGAGATGAAAAGATGTGGTGAGAGGACAGCTAGGGGCATAATGAAGGGGCCGCAGCCACATTTACCCGATCCTTTATTATTGAATCGCTTGAAATATGAAGGGCCATGACCAGTTGTAAAGATAATGTCAAGCCTGTTCCAAGATGATGAGTTAAAGGACACTTTGGAGGTGATTTGATAGATGTTTCTGCCAGTTTAGCCATTGTACCATTCTTCTTGCCATCACTGTAGGCTCAATTGATTTAGAATACATTTCAGATAGCTTCTAGGAGTTGGGTATTGAACGGGCGTACCTGTGCAATAATATATTAGAAATACTAAAATCATCGAAAATTCATTATTTGGCAAACAAATAGCAAATGAAAATCAATTTTACATAGCGCCCGTGTGAGATGGCTATGCTCTGTCTAGCGGATCCAGACAAAAAGGCTCTTTTTCGTGATATTTCCCTCGGAGACTCACAAATTTGCTTTATGACATAAGAAAGAAGTTGGGTGCAATCAATATAACATTGCTTAATCAGAAATGAAGTGAGTTAAATAAATAAATATTTTTTGCTTCGATTTATGATAAATATCTGTGATGCAATTAAGAAAAATGAATATTGTTATGGAAATTGTTAGTTAGGAATAAGGTGAAAATTCAATTAGTTTTATAACGAAAAATATGGATTTATTTCACGGCAAACCTGAAGAACAAACAAAAGAATCAAGGCATACACAAATAACATCTGTAGAAATTCACAACACAAGCAGAAAACAGAAGCAGTAGCCCACAGAGGAAATAAATAAGAGACCTCGATCTGCATCAACACTCCAAGAAGAGACTTACACCTCATGCAAAGGCCTCACCTTTTATAATCTCCTAACAGGGTATGAAATTTTCCAGAAGGATCTCAAGATCTCGGTTTCTTATAGGAATATCTCAAAACTCTTCATTTTTCAGAATTTTCATATTTGCCGCCAAATTGGTACCAAGTTCATTCGCCATGGTTGGTATTCGTTGATTTGGCATTCATTCAGTATCTATTAGGAATCTGCGAATCTGTTTCCAGCGATTGCACTTAGGGATTGCAATACCGGGATACCGAATACCGGTATTTTGAGCCATTTGCACAGTTTTGTAATACCGGTATTCACAAGTTTAAATACCGTTTTTTCGATATTTACGAGAAATTTTTTAAATTGTCTCCACTATATGTTCAGGGATCGCCAACATAGCAAAATAGTATACGTTTTTGTTTTTATATCTCCCAGTCTATTATGCCACAATCTATTAATTAGACTGTAAATACAATCAAGAGAAGTGATAAAATACTGTTTGACCACGAATTGTGAAACCTCCACGCTTTTGCGTATGCTTTAAGACGGATTTAATTTGACAAAATAGGGGTGAGAGGAAAGATGAAAGGAGGAGATGTTTACATTTAACAATGAAGACTCGCCGTTTTATGAGACGTAAGCATTACAGATAATTAGTAATACAAAAGGAAAAAGGTACTAATGCACAGTAAAATATTTCAGAGCAATTTTTATTTAATATAAAGGACATAAACATTAAATTATGAAGAATAAATAAAAAATTTCTGTTCTTAAAATTTGGTGATTATTTTTTTACAAAATAATAATGATCTTTTTTATATTAAAATGTTCCTTTTTTATATGTTATTAAATTTTTTCAGGAATATTTTCTTTCCCGTTTTTCTGCTTCCTGGTCACAATATTTAATGATATTATGTAAAATTTTCCTCGTACCATTTCTGAAAGATTTTTTATCACTTTTGGCTACACATATCAATATGAAATTTTGAGTTAAAATGCTGTCAGAAATAACACAGCACTCTAATACACGGAAAAAAATTGAACTAAAAAGTATCTAATGGGGGAAATCCAAGATCAAATGGAATTCAATTAGGAGTAATAGATGTATTATACCATAAAAATAAAGAACAGAAGAATCCAAATACTGCGGATATCAAAAATTCGGATTCCGACTATGAAGAGAGTGAGAGTGATACTGACAATGAAGATAATGACAATGTAATTGTTGAAGAAGATATTACTAATGAGGGCGAAATATTAACCCATCAAGAATTGCTTCCCATAATTTATAAAGTTCGAAAAATTGTTGAGATATTTAAACGCTCCCCTACAAAAAAAGCCATATTACAAAAATATATACTAACTGAAAATAAAACAGAATATATGTTAATATTAGATTCTAAAAAAAGGTGGAACACTTTACTCCTAATGATGGAACGATTTTTGAAACTGAGAAATCCAATCCAAAAAGCAATAATCGGCCTAAACCTGCAAATTAATTTTTCAGATAGTGAATTGGACTTAATATCCAGAACTGTATCAGCTCTACTTTCAATAAACTGGCTGTTGAGGTATTATGTCGGATATATTGTTATTTATTAACAGCTAATGCAACAATAAATTTCATGTTGCAGTCACTGAAAGAACAGCACACATCACTATCTGAAGAATTATATATTACATTGAAAAAGCGCATAGAATAAAGGCATACCGAAATAGAAAAATGTCTTACGGTATTTACATAATTATAATGATTTAAAAAATGAAAATGAAATAGAATAAAAGAGACTAACCAATTCAAATCTGATCAAGTTTATAGTAAATTTTCTTAAAATTTTTTACCCACAAACCTATTTACATTCAGTAGAATTCGGTACAGTTATGGAAGAATATGATGACAATAATGTCGATAGTGAAAAGGAATTGTCTCTTGAACAAAAATTAGAATTAGCGATAAATAAAAAAAATGTCAACAAACCGAAATACAATACAGATATCAGCTATATTCAAAACTATTCGATGAGAAATCGATTTATTTGAAGATGAGTATATTTAGAGGTAAATAGTTGGGAAAAAGTATATCGCGCATTGCTAACAGTACCATCAACTAGCGTAGATGCCGAAAGAGCGTTTTCGACAGATGGTCATTTTTACACAAAATTACGTTCCAGGCAAGTTACGACAGTATAATTGATGCATTATGTTTTTTAAGATCACATTTCAAAGCTTTGTAATAGTGCCACAGAGTGAATAGTGATATGTACGCTTTTTTGTGATTTAAATAAATAAGACGTTCCTTTACTTCTTTGTGATTCTTTATATACTGCTATAATTTATAAGTTACAAATTATTTTTTGTGATATTTACACTCTCTAATAAAACAAAGCAAATAAAACAAAGAAATACCTGTGTTGTCTTTCTTTTTCTTAAATTTCTATTACCGGTATTAAAACCGGTATTAAGATTTAAAAAATACCGAATATCGGTATTGAACTTTCGGTCCGATGTTGCAATCCCTAATTGGACTGTTATTGCAATAAAATAATGTTATAGAATCGCGACAAATAAATAGACAAATGAAACAATGTCAGTTATACTGATCTAGTAGATGCTAGGATATTTCTTTATTGGCAAAAGTATTTGACTTTGGATGTTTGATGAGCATGTGTGGTATCAAAAACTGAACCAGTCGTGATTGCTTTATGTTTGTGAATCGTTTTCGAAAAAAACACAATCAATTTGTCCAGAAATATTCCATGAAGCATTGAGGTGTTCTTTCATAAATTTTCTTGGATTTCATGCCACTCGGGCATATGTGGATTCCAATCGTAAATTTTCAAAATTTGCTATTGGAATCAACTTATGACTAAATGCTTGCGATACCAATATTGAAATAGTAATCAGCAGTGGATTTAGGCAGTGCCCCAGACAGTGGACATTGTCAGGCCACTTTTTTAATAAGAGGATAAATGTAGTTTCCCATTTCCACACATTTTTAACATGATTTATTTTAGTTTAATTGTCTTTTATTCTATGAACGTTGTGAAAATATACTTGTTTGTATCCACCATGATTACAACCTGCCCGGCAACTACGTTTGTACATTATATTATTGAAACAAAAATTCGGCGTTTATAAATGTTTTAATAATTAAGTCAATATAATGAAACATACAGGTATATGATCAATTATTCTTGTTTTAATGTTAAAATTAAAAGAAGTATTTTACCATACACAAAACTTGTAAGTTTTACAAACTTTTTTGTTTGGCAATTAAGAAAGTAATAATTTTTTTAATGAACTACTTGTGTGCCTTTTGGAGTCTAGTGGACCTAGGAAATTGCCTACACTGTCTAGTTGGAAATCCAATACTGAATGGTATGGAGTATTTCTCGAAAGAAAAATTCCTGATTGGTGTGATATCATAAGATATTCAATGAGCTTCAATGTACAGATCCATGGGAAGATCATTTGCATCACTTCTATCGATCTTGCGTAGAGGTGGCAAAGCTAGAGAATTCCATTAGAGCGACAGTTTCTTTGAAGGTACTGGCTAGCTACTGTCTGGAGCGAAGAGTGTTTTATTCATCATGCCTTTGTGAAACAGATATCTAAGAGTCCTGATGTAAATCCCATCGATCGTTTCAGATACAACTTAAATGAGCGTACCAAATCATCTATATTATTTCATAAACTACCTCACTTTTTATGCAGTAGGAACTTATTTCAATCGAAACAATCTTGTATTCATAATATATATCAATATAACACATAATATATGTCTTGTATTGAATAATATATATCAATTTTAATATGATTGTTACAATATGGAATTATGAAGAAATGAAGCGATTAAAAGTTAAAGTTGAATTCCAGGTTAAAAACTGGAAATGTAGCATTGAATCTGGTAAATGTTTTATGAAAATAACCAATGCATGATGTTATTTAGATATTCTTAAAATTTATAAAATTAATTTTATGCGTGTGCGTGCGTGTATCTGAGGTGTTCAGACACATATACTGCAGTTACAGCCATGAAATTTAGCATACAGGTTGTCGTAATGGTAACGATGCATATCGAGGTACGAACATTAAATTTCAATGTCGACATTTTAATTACTGCTTTGTATAATTATGTAATGTTATTTTTATAATAATGTAATGCTTATGTAATGTTATTTTTATAATAATGTAATGCTTATTTTATTATTTGTATAATAATGTAATGTTATTTGTATTATTTAGGTGGTTGTTCATGTATTTGGCGATAGAGCTGTTTTAAATTATTTTAAAAGAAATGAATAAGTCATCGAAGAGAATAAACATTTTGCATTCTAAATAAAATGTTTTGCACAACAATTTAATTATATATTCTGATGCAATTTACAGAATTTTAAAAATTATAAAAAAAGCAAGTTTCCAAAATTATAAAAATTAAATTTAAAATTCTTGCATTCTAATTTTAGATATTTTAAAGCATTTATTATTTTTTATATTTTTAAAGTATTCTAATTTTATTATATTCTTAAAAAAACTTTTAGGCCATTATTCGAACATTTATTTATGATAACTTTTTATTTTGGAATATTTTTCTCACCAATTAACTGTTTTCAAAATAAGTTCATTTCGCTGACAAACGATAAAAAAAAAATTATCCTTAGGAAATTCTATTTTTTCGTCGATTTGGCAAGAAGGCAAATTAGGAAAGCAAGAATAAAAAAAAATGTTTTTAAAGAATTTAAATTTTAATGCCTCTTTTGCAGTAAACTTTTACATTCCATTGTCTCTTTTCATTTCTTTTTAACGATTCTTCATTTTCATTTATTTGCTTCAAGTTTTATTGTTTGTAGTTAACCAGACATTAGGAAGCATGAGTAAGCAAAATCAAACTACCTTATTTATATTTTCTAATATGCTATATTTTCAAAGTTTTATTTTATGCTATAGTGGAATTTATTTCACTGACATTAATCATGTAATGGGCTATACTCTACAGTTTCTGTTAGTAAGTATATTAAACGAAATTTTATGACATATTATTTGGAAAGCTACACAGCTAAATTGTTGCAAAGTATACACCATTTAAGGGAATTATACGTGACTTTGACAATAATATTACAAAATTCGTCAGGTGGATATACAGTAAAAGAAGTTCAATACACTGGGTAATGACAGACGACGCTTTATTCTGCGAAAATTCAGGAAAACACGCTGTGGAAATAAAAATACGTCCAAGAACAGAATTTGTAGACGCTACTAACAAGTTTTCATAGCAAATTGCAACTTGAGCAACAGTACAGCACTATAACATTCTGTGTAAAGCAATTAGAGAATTTGCTCTGAAATCAAAATTCTTGAGAGATAATTTCCACTTCGTATGAGCGTTTCGATTTTCATAATTTTCCTACAGGATATATAACTTTCTAGGAGGTTTCTGTGTAGCTTCTAACAGATATATCGCCATAATTTTTGAGTTTTCCATAACCTTAATTTTTATCACCAAGTTTGTCTTTGGCGACAAATTTATTGACCTGACAACCATTAAGAATATATTTTAACTTTTATTTTCAGTGATGATATTACCATATGAAAGAAAGTAATATTTCAGATTCGTAACACTACCGTTTCATTTTTTATATATCTGCTCTGTATGAAGAAATTTGAGTGCCAATCTATAATCCGAATAGCTTTAACTCGACTTCTCTTATCTATGAGTATATTTTGCGAGCCGCATATTTTAAAAGTTCATTCTAAATGTCAAATAAATTCTAAAAAAAAAAGCATGTTAGTGTTTATCAAATAGTTAATCAGTTTTAAATAGAGAAATTTTCTATTATTTTTTATTGAATGCTTTCTCAATGTTTTTTACATATTGTCTTAATGTTAAAAAAAAACGGTTATATCTAAGTTTATTTAATTTAATATAATTAGTGTTAGTTAGCACTATTTATATTTAATTAATCCGACATGTGTTGAGTTCCAGTGTTTTTCTTACCTTTTTTACAAGTTTTATTTTCAAACTATATAAAAAATAAATTCACTGATCTTGCGGATTAAATGTGAAATATATTGGAGTACATCGTGTCTTTGACACTAAGCAAATGAGAGTAAATGGTCTCTTCTTTCTAAATAGTCTTACACAAAAATAAATTAGTAAATGTTAGTGTCTTCAGGTTTTATTATTTTTGCCATAATATTTAATGAAGGATATTTACAAATTCACAGTTTCTATCCGATACTGATGAAGTTTGTTACAGGTCTCCTTTAAGAAAAGAAGAAAGTCCTTGCTAATTTTTCAAAGTCCGAAAGTTAATAGAAGTATAAATGAATTCAATTTAAAGTAAGCGCTTGACATTTTTCAACTGTATTTTACAAAAATATTATCTCACTAAGATAATTTTTATACTGTCTTAAAAATTCAAAAAGAAATCATCATCTCATGATACTATTTTCAATGTTGAACAATTTTTTCCCTAATTTTAATAACTTTTGTTATATTTCATTTGATACATAATCTTCAACACGCTTATTATTAGTATGACGAAATTCAAATTAATTCATTATTCAGTTAAAAAACTGAATCATGTGCTTTTGCCAATGCTAAAATTGACATAAAATTATTAACAATTCTGAGTGAATTCATTAGATATTAACTCCCAAATAGGATTTTAACTTCCACTTTTATTAAGGAATATATCCCCCCGTGGGGGCACCTCGTAATTGAGGATGAGAAGTTTCAGGCATGGTGGTTGGGTCTCGCCACCCTGGTGGATACACAAAAAGGTAGGGGTCTGACTCCTCTCATCGATGACGGGACGCACTTCCCAAGGGAAGAGTTGTACCGTCGCCGGTAATAGCCCTTAGGACCCAAAAATAGTTTCAGTCAGACTTGCTGTCGCTGCTGGAAGGGCATTCAAGTTTTTCTGTGTGCCTTCGGACGGCTCGGAGTAGCCAGTTTAAAGTTTATTAAGGAATATAAACACTTTTTAATTTGTTGCAAACTGAGTCCATCAAATACAGATATTAGATAATAAGGTAAACTTTTAAATAAATGCATTTCGTATTGATAATTTAACAGTCAGAAATATTCTGAATGAAAAAGTTAGTTGTAAAGGCAGTTAGTAGTGCTTATAATAAAGCATTTGAGGAGGAAATAAATATATTCTGAGTGAACGAGCAGGTTGTTAAAAGATGGTTGGTTTTTATATAAAAATAATATATATTAAGTGTAATAATAGGTATATTTTTGATTTGTTTAAAAATTATTCAAAATTTAATTTCTTGAAAAATTCTTATATTATCATAAGATGATTTAATCAAAACGTTACTTCTTAATTATACAATAACTCGTTTTCTTAACAACACAAACAACCAGCCAGTTTAAATTCTTATTAAATTAATAAGATAAAAAACAGAATTCTCGTCTTAGGAAACAGTTTTATTGAGATGCAACTAGTTTCCTCAGAGTTGAAAGGAATCGATTAAGGCTTTTCACAGAATTCTCGCTTGCCTTCTCACTATGCTCTCGGAATAAAAAATAAAGACAGCCAAGATCCAATACATCTCTTACACCTTCCTTTCTGAAAATCCCTGAGCTCGAGTTTCGCAAACTATTTTTTTCCCTCATGGATTTTTTTTATCTGTCTCTTTATTGAATTTTTTATAATGTTGCTCTTTTTTTTTTTTTTTTTTTTTTTGAGTAACGGGAAATCCGAAAAATGCTACATTCCCATCTCTTTCCGAGAATTTATCTTTAACCGTTTCCGTCAGTTGTGAGATAAGTTTCTTCAAGTTGCACTTAAGAATTCCATTTTTATTAAAGTGAATCATATCTCGTTATAAAGATTGTCATCTTCTTTTCAGTATTGGCGGTCTTAAGATTAAAAGAATGAGTTTAGAGTTAGGCATTTTGTTTTTTAATTGATTTGAATTTGTCAAAGCTACCTAAATGGTTTGAGTAAGCGAATAGGATTAAAGAAAGTGAAAATTATTCTTTTTTTCATATAAATATATAGAAAGAGATTTGTTTTTATTAAGTTAACTATAACGATAAAATAAAATTTTAATAAATAAATGTTTTTTGAAAAATTAATAATAAAATCATATAATTTTTTTTTGTTTAATTGGGAATTGCATTTTTGAAATAGCATAATAAAATCTAATTTTTGAAAAAATTTTTAAATTGGAATAAAATAAAAAAAATGGATTTTTCAATTTTTTAAAATTATTTTTAGATGTATTATGAATTATAAACACGAAAACTACTGAATTTTTTTAAATAAATATAATGGCTTTTTAGAAGCAGAATTATATGTAGTAAATTTTAATGAAATTTGATCAAAACGGTTCTTATTCTACACTCAATTGTAGTACCACAAGTTACAGAGGACAATGATTTATGAAATGACCCACTATCTAAGAAAATCTTCAAGTTTAGTTTAGTTTAGTTACATTAACGTCCCGTTGTAAAACAACACTAGGGTTATTTTGGGACGGACCTCGTAATTTTGAATTGAGGTCAGATGACGAGGACGACACCTGAGCTGGTACTCCCCTCTCCACACCACACCACACCAGCGGGAGGACGTTTGGCATGACGGATTTAACGTGCAACAGACCTCCTTACACGGCGGTTCTTCGGTGGAATCGGGTCTCGAACCTGAAACCCTACGGCTCACAAGCCGAGACCTTACCACCAGGCCATCGCGGCCTAGAAAATCTTCAAATGCAAGTAAATTAGAATGAAAACTATATGTAAATATTCATTTTTTTATTAATTTACCATTGAATTTTGATAAAAACGTCTATACATGAAAAGTGTTTCATCAGTTGCAAACTTTTGTCTCATTTCATTGTCCTTATTATTTCATACCTATATTGTAACTTTCAGACAATTATTTCTATTAAGTTCTGAGTTATCGTGTTAATTGTGAGGAATTTTTAAGAAAAACAAAGTTTTGAGAAAATTGCAGTTAAGGATTTTCTCTAATTGGAAAACATATTTGCTATGATCATAGGAGTTCGCAACTTCTTATTTTATTGGGGGAAAAGTTTTTTTCGTTTAATTTTTACTTTCTGTTCAAAACATCTTTTAGAACTAGCAATTAGCTTATTTTAATTTAATGTCAATCCATTCCTCTACAAATTCGCTACTTTGTAGTGAAGAGAGACTCATGCTGCTGTGCAGATGGAAAATACCAGCTTTTGGGAATCATATTTTATTGAGATTTTTTCCAGATTCCACATTACAAGACACACAAAACATCAAATTACACACACATACTTAACATGGAAATAAAATATCACACAGTTTCAAGTTGGCTGGCGAACTATTGCACAGTAATGATGTCTTACTTACTCACTGAAAGGCAGCATGAGAACTATACAAACACTCAGTCTCAAAGTGCCATCTAGGCGCAGGTGTAGAGAATAAACTCACACACACACACACACACACACACACACACACACACACACACACACACACACACACACACACACACACACACACACACACACACACACACACACACACACACACACCAGTGGTAACAACTTTAAATTGTTTAAAACCTTAAAACAACTTTATAACCTTAATTAAACTAAAGAGGAGGTATAAAGGACCTTAACTTTTTTTATTTTATTTCTGCAAAAAGTTGTTTTGGAATTCCATAATGCTATTAAGATATTCTTTCATGTTTTGTGTTTTACTATATAGACACTTATATAGTAATTGCTGATTGCACAATTTCTTAAAAATAGGCAGTATGGCTATTTTATGTTGTGAGTCTTATCCTTTCATGACGAAAACCTTTGTTTTTTGATACTTGTTTCAACCATCAACATCTTTCGATATTGGAAATGTTACATAGTGAAGAAAATCTACAATAGGACTTTGCATATTTTGTAAGCCGCCTTTCTTGCTACAAATTATAATTTCGAAATAGTTCTGCAATTTATCGATGTGAAGGTAGACCATTTTTTATTTTTCATTCAATCCGTTCATACTTTTTTTTTGGTGTTTGAAGGAGAATTCCAAACCTTTTCTATATATATGCATAATACATTTTAATTTTTTCACTAAATTTATGCCATCAATGCTCTTTTCTAATATTATATGCAAAAACGCAGAAAAATGGCAATTTCGATGTCAATTTCTGTTTCGAAACGTTATTTCTGGTTTGAATTTGCTTCACACAAAGTATATTATAATCATTGTAACTTTTTTCTAATATACTTAGGAAAAAATGGTAAGCAGTTTTAGAAAGAGTAAAGTGCGACCTCATAAAGGCCATTTTTTTTTACCAAAGTGTTCGAAAATAGGTGTTTTCAACATAATCGGATATCTTAAGATACCAAATCGGAGCTTATGGTAACACTTTTATATTTTTATAATCAACTTTTATTCACTTATTTTTTTAAATTATACATTGGTCCGTATAACTACCTTCAGACTTATTTTACATATTGTTATGCGAAATCCAAAATCCGTCCGGTTGGGTTTCGGTTTTAAGAGTAACAAGTTTAAAAACAAATGTTAATCTTTTTTCTACTTGAAAACACGATATACAGGTAATAAAACACAGACATAGAACACAAAAAGCAGCATTTGCAGTAAATAAAACCATACAAGCAGCAAATCGGTGATAAACAAACCATAAGAGCACAAAACGCTAAGAGAGAACTCGCTGGATATCAACAATCCAAAGAGGACTTCGCTTAAATATTCGCTTGAGCTGAACTCAACTGACTACTGATTCTTCTAATCTACACTGCTCTGCTTATATAGATGCAGTAATAGGATATTGAATGTTCTATAACAAATGGCGGAACTCGACATCAAGTGGAGCTATCTCCAAGATTTTCAAATATTTTGGGCCTTTCATTTTTGGCCCCAAGATCGACGATTCAGCACCACATCGCCAAATGATCGCCAAATTTGTCGATGGAGATATGACTCGGCATCCATTGAAGCACTATTAAGATATCAACAAACTATCTTTCTTAACAGAAGACTTACCGTTTAAAGAAGCATTAATACAAATTCGTAACAATATAATTACAAATTATTTTATTGGAACAAATATAGCTATTCTAAAAAGAGTTCTTTTAGGGATTTTCCCGTGCGAGAAATTTATGTTTTTTGTTGCAGAATATTTATGACTGCTATTGAATCAAGATACAAAGTACACATGTTTAAATTGACCCAATAATAAAAAATAGCATCATGATTCACTTTCAGTTAACCTTTCTAGTAGTCTTCATTCACCTACAATTTCGATTTGTTTATATTCACATCTTACTATAAAGAATAAAGAATGTTATTTTAGGATGGATTTCATTGGAGCCTCGGTTAGTGATGAGGATGATGCCTGAATCTGCAGCTCTCTTCAAACTTCTGCGTCATACCAACGAGATGGTATTTGACCCCATTGGATTTATCGTATACTACCATGCCCAGCTACACAATGTTTCTTTAATATAATCGGAGTTCGAATTTTTAGATTACCGCTCCTGAGACTGAAATCTTACCACAAGGTCACCGTGACCTCCGCCAGTTATGAAAATTTTGAGCAATATTAAATTTTTAAAGTTACGAAATATCTAATATTTTAAATTAACAAATAAAGATATATTGGAATGAATGAAGGTAAAGAAACACTTCAATATTAAATCTAAATGAATTTACGATATGAATGAGGCTACCCCAAATGAAAGTGGAACTTTGACTCCAGAGGAACTATTGCAAATGCTAAGATAGACACTTGAAATATGGGTTGTATGACAGATGCGTACAACCATTTCCGTACAGCTCATAAAAAAGCCAATAAATCACGCGTAGCTCTTTGAAAAAAGGGGGTAGGGAGTAATTAGTCTAGGTTTGCTAAAACATATGTTATCTGTTGGCAAGAGTATTTGGCGAGAAAATGTATTGGTATTTTAACTAAATTTTGATGCTTAAACACAGGGAAAAAACTTTTGTCTCTATGTGTATATGCTGGCTCTGTACACATCTTGCCGTCTGCCTATCAAATTAGGCAAATATATATTTTGGAGGGTAGGAAAGGGATTTTTTGAATTTTTAATTAGAATTTTAATTTATCAAAAAATAAGAGAATTATTTGATAACTTTCTAAAAATTTACAGTAAAAAATAGTTTTTACTTCCAAATCAAATCAATTCTCTGCATTATTCATTCAAAATCAAAGTATGCTAAATATAGTTCTCATGAAATGAAAATCAATAAACTTTAAAAAAATCCGAAATAGAAATTCCATTCTAAAAAAAAAAAATACACCTGAATTTAACTATTACCATCACAAACGATTCCTATTGTTTTAAAATAAGCGGATCACTTAAATGTGCATTTCAGCTTATTAATAGCACATAAATCAATAAGAGAATTTAACAGTGATAAATTTACTACTATTTGAAATTAAATCTGTTCAAAGCTTTTGAATTTCTGGAACTCAAATAAATAATTCAAATACACATGAAATAAATAATTTAAGAATAAAAATACATCTTATCTTATATTTAAAAATCTAGTATTCTCTTTTATGTGAAAACTTTATCTTTTCGTACGTAAATATAAACGGAAGATCTTGACTATAAAGCATACATGCTATCTAAGATCTGTATTCTTTTTACAGAATAAAATTAAGCAAAGACTGATAAACCAATAAAATTAATAAATTTTTTAAAAATTTTAAGATAATTTACGTAAGACATAATATTTTTTGTATTAATATTTTTAAATGCACTGAATTGCATATTTTTTTCTTCCAAATATACGTGTGTTAAATTTAGTATCTTTACGTCCAATGGTCGATATTTTAAATAGAATGATAGACGCATATATATACATTCATTTTCATTCTTGGAAGAAAATCTTATTTTGTTAATTAAAACTTTTAGATTAAGGTCTGAATATTCCACACTTTAATTTTTGAATAATTTTAAACGAAAAATTTGGAGATATCTGTGAAATTTAAAATATATGCTTCCGTGTTAAAAGCCAATTCCCCCCCCCCCATCCTTTGTGTGTGTGTGTGCGTATGTTATTAGGTAATTTTTTATTTAAGTTCCTAAAACAGTCCTTATTTTATTTTATGAATTAAAAATAAAACACAGGATATTTTAATGGAACATTACAAATGGAAATGGAATAATAATACGTAAGAAAGCATTTTTCACAATTTTTAAACTTATTCCGCATTTACTATTTATTTGATTTTTATAATATTGCAGTGTATTGAATACTATGATCTAAGAAATCATTTAAATTATTTTTTTGTACATAGTAGCATTAAAGAATTAATGCTCTGTGAAATATTCCTTCAAATCCAATACAAACTCACCAAACTTTTAGCCTATATTTAGAAAAAAAATTATAACTGTTACATAAGTATTATAATGCAGTTTTTTTTTATTTAGTAATATACTAATAGGAAATTATTCATTTTATTTTAATCACAAGATTGCAAATTTCTATAATGGAATACTGAAGATTTAATCAAAGTTTCATGTATTATGAATGAAAGTAAATTACAGAAATAGAAGTGAATGTTCACTTATATAGTTATGAAGAAATAAAACATCTCTTTAAAAACTTCTTTAATGTTACAGCAAGAGTTTCTTCTGCAATGCAGTAAAAGAAGTCTGACTTTATTTTTTTAAATAAAGAAACTAATGTTCTAAATTCATTTGCTCTTAAAATCTTATATGGATCTCGACTGGACTTCTGAAAACTATGGGCTCATTGTGAGATAACCAGACTTTTTCCATAGCAAAATATCTGCAAATTGTGCATTGTTTTCACGAAAAAAATCGCTTAAGAACGTCCGAATCAATGGTAAAATCGAAAGATGCCCTTGAAGCCATTTCTATTAAATATAATTAAATTCCCGAGAGATTTGATTCTACTATACAGGAGCTGTTATATCAACAGTCCAAAAAAATTATTTAAATAATTCTAATCTGGGGGGGGGCAAGATTTTTAAATAGGTAAAGTTGGCAATTGTCAAGGAACCCCTCAGCTCTTGATAATTTTTAATAGTTGTAGAAAGGTAAATAGTTTTATACTTTCATTTAATGACAGTGGGCCGTGCAGTCAAATTTATTCAAGTTATAATCAAAATTAAAAATTAATTTTGAGACTTTACTCTAGTAATATTTCTAATTAACATTTACTCGTTATGCTATTTTATAATTCTAAAAAATTTGAAGCTTTACAGTTTAAAGAAATATATTCCCTCCTTTTGCAATATTGTTTAGAGTGTTATAGAAAGTTTTCTTTTGTTTTCGATATTTTGCTTAAAATTAATTTTACGTCTTGTCAGTGCACTTTTTTTATTTGTACAATACTGAAATGGACTTTTTAGAAAGGGACCTGTGACTTCAGTTTTCAAAATTTACTACTTAAAATTGGTGAATAAAAATTAAATTAAAATCAATAAAAAATTTGGAGGGAAAAGGGGGCCTTGAGATTTGCATTATCTCAGGGTCCCAGGAAGGTTTAAAACGGCCATGAATTCTTTTGAAATTAGAAATAATTACATTGTTTAAAATATGGAAAAAAACGCATAGCTAATAAGTAAACATTTCAATAAAGGGGTAGATGTATATTGTTGAAGAGTATTTTACCAGAACTTCATTCAACACTATTTTTAATGACTTTTTGTACATATAAGAACGATCTTTAATGAAATTAAGGTTTCTGAAGAACATATACTACATATATTAATGTAAAAATCCTTTTTCTTAATTTTGTTTTATATTTAACAGTAGATTTCGATTATAGTTTAATGAATAGTGCAACTAGAAGAAAATTAAATTTGAATTCAGCTAATATTTCCTACAAATTTTCGCAGGTACAAATGATCAGTTAGCAAAATATTAATATACTTCTGATTTAGTAAGCTGCTTATTTTACACACCTTATACTTAAAATATATCATACATAAAGTGCAAAGTCGTATAATGAACAAATAATTTATCTTTATCAGAGTACAGATTTTGGAAAAAAATTTAACAACATTTAAATTAAATCTACGATGATAAACAGAAAAGTTTAAATTTGAATGGCGTTCTACTCTGGAAACTGATTTTTTAAAAACAAATACAAATCCCTCCTTACAAATCCTTCCAATTCCACTAACCTCATTTAATTGTACTTTAAATTTAAGAAATAATTTTTAATTGCCTATATTTAAATAACGAACTTATTGAATTAAATAAACGAATCAAGAAGAAATAAATCAAAAATTAATGAAACGCAAACTCTTTCGTTTAATGCAAAACGTTATATTTATGTAAAGTAATGCATTTATATCTGAAATCTAGAAAAAATGATTATTATTTCGAAGTGGGTACACTATTTATATGAGCAGAAATATCTTTCCCCAATGTTTTTATCTTACATTTTTAAAGATATACATTGAAAAAGCAAGTAGAAATTACTCCTATAGTATTAAAACGCATGAAATTATATTAATGAACGTATCGTTAAGTATTCGAAATTGTGTCAAACATCAGGCTAACTCTCGCCAAATATGATACTTTTAGATAACGTTTAAGATGTTGTAACCTCTTCTAGAACTGAACCTTCTCAGTAACTCAACCGCATTGTAAACGAGACAACTGATTGACAGTTTTATGATTCGTACGCAAATGGTTGTACGCATCTGTCCCACTACCTGAAATATGCACCATAGAATTCCAAATGAATATGACGTGCACATATGATATTTATCATGTAATTATTAATTAGTCTTGTTGAGTAACTAATAAAAGGAACTTAATTCTTTAAACATTTCCTATTTATAAAAAGATTAGTGTTTTTTTTTCTTTCTTAGAACTTTTAGAACTTTAGGAATTGTAATTAGGGAATAAAACCGATGCTTATTCTGAAAGGCAAAATAAAGGTAATTTCACTATGGTTTCGATAAATAAATTAAACATGCATGCATTATTTTATGATGACTTGCACAATTTAAGTACATTTCTGAAGCTGGGATAAAATATTTTCTTACAAACGCGTCCATATGAATATTGAGTTTCTTTTCTACATTTTTCTCTACTAAAATAGCTGCTGAAACAGTAAAATAATAATTTTTTTCGCCTTTGAGGTCGATTCGATTTTATGCATTTATTGCGTTTGTAGTATTTTAGTTTTTTAAAATTTTCAATTTGAAATGATTAAACTGATTTTCTGAGAAAATTAAAAGAGTTGTTCAACATTGAAAGGTTTTATAATAAACACATAGTACATAATAATGGAGTATTTCTTTCCAATCAAGTCCAATCAATTGTCTATAAGTAATTTTGTGTATTATTTTTTTTTATTTTAGGCCATAACTTGTTCACCAAAAATATTGGCTCTTTTGGGTATTAAAATGTCAGCATTGAATGCACTTATCTAACATTTTATCTTAGTATTTCATACGATGATAAAATATAAATTTAATGAAATCAATCTACTATAAATTACTGAGTGTTCAAATTAAAAAGTGGGAAACGAAATAAATAGGAATTAAGAAACCTATTTCGGATTTTATGTCCAAAACAAGAAACTTCTTAATATTAATTTTATCACTGGTAAAGGCAAGCGTTTGAATGGTTTGATGAAACAATTAAATTAGTTTAAATTTCATTATAATAATAAAATTATTGTCACAGATTGTGCATCAAAATTTTGAAAATTATTAAAATTAGCGAAATTGTTGATGTAAATAATATTGATATGATTAAAAAGTAGTTTTTTTTAGATTTAACATTAAGGAAAAGAGATTTTGGTGATACAATATTTTCGGAAGGTATAACTGAAACCTTCCCCCCTTCAAGCCAAGAAAAAAAAAATGCTTAGTTTATAAATAACTTATTCTGATTAACTCTTGGATTTTAAAATGTTTATAAGTACCGTCTCTTGCCTTGAAGCGTAAATGTGCCACATTTCTCCATGATGAAACAGAACTGTATATTTTCGCAAAAGATGTATAAACAAAGGTTTTTCTTTATATTTATAGATAAATGTTGCGGCACATATTATTTTTAAAAAATGAAAAAAAAATTGAATGTAAAGGAGATGAAATTTGTTTTATTTAAAGAAACCATATTGTAACATTCCCCTTTTCCCAGTACTCATAAGACATTTACAACCAGCTGTTTCGTCGCTGTTACTTACTAAACTACTCGAGATATCCAGATGATGTATCTTTTCACCTAGGTGGTCTCGCATCTGTTCATTAACGACTACAGTGAAAGACCACATGCGGAATTCCTCGTCCAGGAGGTATTGATAGTACCATTAAAGAGAAAGGAGTGTCCAAACATCTGGATGCTAGATGTTTCTCATTGTGAAAGAACCTTCCCACGAACCACTGGCGCCGCTGAGAGAGCATATGGCTGAACCACGATTTGCCGAAAGAGAGCTCAAATGACCAATGTAAATTAAGAGGCGGAGATTAAGAGGCCGAAATAAAGTACGGAGATTTTATTTTTTAGGAGAAGAGAAGAAACGAATTGCAGGCAGACTGTTGGACTACGCCCACGAGTTCGGAGTCCGTGAACCAACGGAGTTTCAAGAAACCCTTCGACTTCAACTGTTGTATCTCCTACTACAGGTGTAAATAACTATTTATTTAACCAAGATTAGAATAAGTTGTTCTTTTGTATATATAGGGCTGTAAAATAAAGAATTGTCTGGAAATTCTGCTTCGTTATTCGATCAGTCTAGATCAAGACATTACAATATTGTTTAAATACGTATGTTGAAAATGATTTATTTGATCCTAATTTCTCTCAGTCAATTCTAGAAAAAATATATTTCGGTTTTAAAATATCATATCACGATCAATAGCGGATCTAGAGAAATCTTTGAATCTGCATTAAATCATTCAAAACAAATGATAAAAACAAATCTACAGTTACGCGGGGAGTGGGGAGGGATCCTACCCAGTGAATAGATTACATAAAAAGTAGATGTTCAAGATTACTGATGATCACTGTACCACATAGGAACCTTTATTCAAAATCTCACAAGACGAAATCTACATCATCTTGTTAAATTCCTTTTCGCCGTAAAAAAGACCGATCAGCATAAGAGAGAGAAATATTTTTAAGGAGAAAAGGCCCCCTTTTCTCTAAGGAAGATAGATTTCCACGCATTTTATTTGCTTTTTCGGAATTTAAATGACCTAATTTCGTACATTTGCTTTCCGCTGCCCCTTTCTCTCTTGTAGTGAGTTTCTTAATGTTCCGGGGAAAGAGAGAGAGTGTACGCTCGAGGGGGGGGCGACCAGTAAATTGGGCCACGTGCCAATAAAAAAGAATTTTTCAGCCTCCAGGAAAGGAAGACGACAACCAGGTAATGGCAAAGTAAGGCTCGAAGGCGTATTTAAATATTTGAAGAAAATGATCGAATTTTCGAGCAATTTTAAACAGGATTCGTTGAGTAGTTGTAACGATGGTTTATTATTCGTTCCTGCAAAAAAAAAAATTGAAAAATGTTCAAGTTCCTGCTTTTTAATGGTTTTCGTTTCTAACACAGTTTCTTTTGTTACATTTCTATATTGAATAAAAATATAATGTTAGAAAAACCGTAAAGGTAAGTGGATAAGTACAGAGATTTTTTTAAATGTGTTGTTGTGTTTCCTGTTCTACTTCGCAGTAGAATTCTTTTTGAAAGGACAAACAAAACTGAAAAGTTTTTCAGTCATAAAAAGAATTAATGGAACTAAAAATTTGACCTTGAGATTTTTTTGTTCAATCTGTATTTTTTTAGACCCATAATAAGAAAAAAAAAGTTCAGTCAAAGCGGCTTCACAATTTTTTTTAACAAATTCTCTAATGTTATCTCCATCTTCCTCCTGCATAAAATTATAAACCTTGGGCAATGTCGTGTACGCCACGAATACTCAAAATTATATTTTCATAATCTGCATATGGATATGCATATGTTGCATATCCATATGCGTCATATTAAAGTAGAGAAAAACGGGACTTGGTTATTAACTGTATGTCACTAGCATACAATAATTATGAAGCAGTCTATTAGAGACGGCGGCTGCGGTGGCCTGGTGGTAAGGTCTCGGCTTGGGAGCCGTAGGGTTTCAGGTCGAGACCCGATTCCACCGAAGAACCGTCGTGTAAGGGGGTCTGTTGCACTTTAAATCCGTCATGCCAAACGTCCTCCCGCTGGTGTGGTGTGGTGTGGTGTGGAGAGGGGGGTGCCAGCTCAGGTGTCGTCATCGCCATCTGACTGCGGTTCAAAATTACGAGGTCCGTCCCAAAATAGCCCTAGTGTTGCTTTACAACTGGACTTTAATATAACTAAACTAAACTAAACTATTAGGGGCGAACTTGGACAATTTGTTTTAAGCGAATGATCGCTGATATGTGGGTAATACACATATACTTGGAAACCAAATATGCATTTTGAACGTCTTTCTTCTGATTTATTGAAACCAAAATTCGACGCAGAACTACAACTGTAGTCGTAAGATTACATACCAAATTTCATTTAATTTTGTCATAGCATTTTTGACTTATAGTATTTACATGTATGCTAAGTAAAGACTGACAGATGGTCAAGCCTTTGAGAAATTTCATTCAAAATTTGATAAGGATCTGTATTTTACATACTAAAACTATGAAATCAATTTCGTTTGCTGAAATCATTAGATTTCAGAATTATCATGTTTACATGGATCCAAAATATAAACAGATCGAGCATCAATTCTTTAACATGTTTGATTCATTTTTGATACGGATCTTCATTTTTAGATTCTGAACACGTGTATCAAATTGTAAATATCTATATTTTTACAGTTTGTAATTATTGCGTTCGTTTGTACGGTGAAAGCTTATAAGCCAGTTAGCAGCTACGTTACAAGACCAGTTGCTTTTGTATCGTGGTCATGTTACTGGGCTACGAACCACAAGGTCCCAGGTTCTATCTTCGCTCATCTCAATTCGCCACAGTACTAGGACAATTGGACTGACATACTTCCTCTCATTTGATTTCGTTTAAAATATGATTTAAGTCTATAAAGTTGGAATAAAGACCATGTACCAAATTCCATCCATCTAGCTCAAACTCTTTTTGATCTATTATGTTCACTGACAGATGAACATATATATCTCCCGTTTTTTTGAGTTGGGACGGTCTGAAACTTGAAGATTAATCAAAATTTGGAGTTCGAATTTTTTTTTCTATGGCTACAACGCTTTCTTTTGTACATTTCATACACGAAAAAATAAAAAAACGACAAGATAAAATATTAGTAACACAATGGAAACGATTTGATTTTAACCATGTTTGCTGCACATGAGCATTTTGTGTTTCGTAGTATAGTGAAGAAAATTAATTTTGAATTTTCCCATGCAATTTGTCGGCCAATAAAAACTAAGACGTGACAAAAACAAACAAACAAAGCTACAATTTCAGTAAAATCATACTAAATTTAATTTATTTTAGTCTTCACACTTTTGAGTTATCATTTTTGTATGCATTCTAGAATACAAAGTGATAACTGACAGTCGAATAGGCTTTTAACAGATATGGTTTAAAATTTCATAAGGATTTATACTTTATACTCTAAGATAACTAAAAAGTATACCAAATTTCATTTATCAGAGCCATTGCGTTTTTGAGTTGTCACATTTATATGCTATATTTATATGCATAGATTGGCAGATAGTTCATCTCTTGACATATTTGATTTAAATTTTAATTTAAAAAAATCTACTTTTCAGGTCCTAAATATAAATCGTTATCCATCTAGTTCATTATATTTTGTAATTATAATGTTTGCCTGTTGTCGGAAAGCCTGACAAGGAAACCTTTTGCAAAATTTGAAAGAAATCTATGAATTTTGTGTAAAATACATGTTCCAAATAAAATTCATGTATCTGTAAGTGTTTTTTAAGTTATTGTGCTTACAAACAAACAGACATCATTTCGAACAGGTGCTTTTCGGAATTATGTCTGCTCAACGATGTATGAAACGAATATTCGTCAGAATTTAGAGTTCCAATTTTTTGACGAGTACAATGCTTTATTCTTTGTATACCTTGCGTATGATAAAATAGAATTGGAGCATTTGTTCAGCGAAATTTAAATTACAATTGTGGACAAAATATCTGGCCGTATTCTGTTTAGATAACTCGTGTTCTTTAGCTGAAATTACTTCCTCGATGTTAATGTCTTCATCTGACTCTCCTCAAATGGCGACCCATAAAAATTTTTTTGACTTTTTTTCAGAAACGATTATTTCTGATTACGCCTTTAACTCATCAATTTTATGTCTTTTGACAGCACCAGGGAAGTTTTAGGAAAATTAAAATTCTTTGTCCTAATGCAAGTCTAAAATAACAATCCATAACTTGACAATAATATAAAAACATTGCTTTCTCAGAAAAATCAAATTTTAAATTTTAGAAGACTCCGGAAATTTTAATAACGATTACATTTAAGAAAAAAAAATGTCATTGAAAGCCTTGAACAAAAATTAAATATTGGGAAAGGAAAAAAACCCTATAAAAACTTCAATCTTTCATCATTTTTCGGGGGGGGGGGGGAGGATTTTCTTTCTTGTTAACATGTCGATACTGTTATCGTTTCTTATAATGCAAAAATATGAATATCCATCATTATTTAGCTACTGGGAGCTTTTTCAGGAAATTATTCATCAAAATGTCTAATCTATTATCGACTGCCCTACAAAACCCCATTACTCATGCTTCTTTATTGGGTAAATTGGACATAGATTTATCGATTTTCAGAGTACAATAACCCCTCTTCACCTGCTTAGATAAACAGACGTTTCTATTCTCTGAGGAAATTCTGGTCTCAATATAAAGAAAGGAATTGTAAGCAAAGTGTTCAGGTTGAATAAAATGACAATTTTTTTAAAAACTGTATTTGAGATTGAATATATTTCTATATTTTATTAATTGTTTTTAGTTGAAATATTTTAAAAGAGGAATATTTATGTTAAAATTAATATTATTAAAAGTGATTAATCAATCACATTGGCCTTAATATTATATATATATATATATATATATATACGCGCATGTGTGTGTGTGTGTGTGTGTGAAAATTATTATTACGTCGTAGTAAGCATTTATATTGCACATGACGATGATATAGTGGCAAAAAAAGGAATTTGATTTAATTAACGCAAATTAATAGCAAATGAGTTTTTAAAACAATGTTATTTGCTAATTCTATTCTTAGACACACCATTTGTTGCAATACTAATGAACAGCTTCTGGTTTTTTTACCTTTTTCGAATAACAGAAATTTTTCGTCTCTAAGTTAGCAACCGTTTGAATACTTAAGCGATACATGTGTTAATCTTGCATTGTTTTTTAAAAATAATAATCATGCGTTCAACTATATCAGATGGAAAAAAAAATCTGAAAAAAGACCGAGCGAGTACTTGCCCGTTTGAAAAGAAAAGCTGATCTTGAAGCTCTTACTTCGGCACGTGAAAAATTGAATCAATATTTACATATTGGAAATGCGAGGAAAATATGTTTTCGTAGAGGGGTTTTGAGTTTTCGATCGGAAGTAGGTCGATAGGCAAATGTATGTCATCATCTTGGAAAGATTAAGTTTTCAACTATATTATATACTAGCCGCTTTTGGTGACCAGCCGGTTCGCCAATCTTAATGCACATTAAAATTCTAATAATTAAATACTTTATAGAACTCCCATTTTAATTGCCCATTAAATATTATTAATTAAAATAAATTTAAATCCCATTAAAATATTTTAAAATTTCAAATTTTAATAGTCATATAATTCAATCATAATATTATAAAGGCCTTCAGCCATAACGTAATATGTATCTCTCTAATTTTCTATTATCTTCCGTAGAATTTATGCTTTAAATTAAAGTGGAAATGATTAAGCTGAAATAAATATAATAACATTTTTTTTTTTTTTACTGAAACGAAGCCTTTTTTTTTAAATATGAGTACTGAAAACAGAGTCGCTGAGTATTTAAACCTTATGGGCACTAAAGAAAATTATTCCTGATTTATATAATATCTCAAGAAGTTTTCAACAAAATTTTCTCAGATCCATCATGAACAGATCGATTAATTAACAATGTTTAGTTTTAAAAGCATCAAACACTAAGAAAGTGAACAGAATCGTTTGAAATAGTCTCTCGAAAACATAGTCCGTATCCGTTGTCAACAATCAGAATACAATGCGCATGCGTGAATTTTAAACGCCAATTATGGTACCGCAAATGCGGGAATTTTCTACGCCAGTTGGGGTAACGCTATGCAGATTAGAAATTTCTAATTTCCTTTATTCTGTTTTATTTTAATTCAAAAGTATTTCAGAATGAATCTGAAAGATCGATTCATTAACAATGTTTAACTTCAAATGCATCAAACCTTAAGAAAATAAACAGTATCCTTTGAAATAATCTGCCGAAAATTTCTTAAGCCTATCCTCTTTAGCGTGGGAAAAAAAATTGAAGCCTTACTCATTTGGTGGTGGGGAAATGAAAAGATTTTTTTTTGGTGGGAAAGCATGTGCCAAATTTGGTAACTGTAGGTCGAACGGTCTGGCCTGTAGAGCGCCAACACACACACATACATTGAGCTTTATATAAGTATAGATATACGAGAGAGAGAGAGAGAGAGAACTGACTTTGAAGGATTTGGGAATTTGCACTATTTATACAATTTTGATGCTGTGTGTGTGTGAGAGAGAGAGCGAGATGACTTTGAAGGATTTAGTGCAGAATTTGCACTATTTATACAATTTTGAAATCATGGAGCATGTGTGTTTAAGAAAACGTGTTCACATTGCACGGAAAGTGGAGTTTAGCGATAAATGAATTTGGTCCAAATTTTGATACAAATCTAAGCTGGCATTCTAAAGATCACGTATCAAATTTCATGTATCCAAATCTTTGCATTTTGAATTATTGTGATTCACTGAACGTAATTTCCATATTATTAATAATTATAGTAATATTGCTTTCTAGTGAAGTTATTTCACGATCAATTCACAATAAAAGAAATGCTTTAAAATTTATTATTTAATAAAGCTTTCTATTTAAAAAGAGTTTCGGCTGTATCATTGATTTCGGACAACATTAAAAAGTTACTATTAAAGTCAAATTATAAAAATGACTTCTAAATTGGCGCCAAGCAGACACTTTGGATTGGTGGCAAAAACTCGTCTTCTGGATCCTAGAGTTTCAAGTTCGAAGCCGATTCCACTGAAAATGCGTCGTGTAAGCGGTTCTGGTGCGCGTGTCTGTTCAGGTATTCTCCTCGTCATCTGAACTGAGGTCTTTCCCAAAATAGCCCTTGTGCTGGGACGTTAAAATAATTAAAGTCAAAATCCGCTTCTCATGAACGGAAGGCCATTTGATTCAAAACATCAGATTTTAAGAGCACCAGATAGATCTTTGGAGGAATTGGGTCTCGAACCTAGGATGCTTCTTAGAACATGCTATTAGGCCACCGGCCCTACATAATGCAAGAAAAAAAGCTGCCTAATTTTCTTTACGCTAATGGAAACGTCGTAATTGCTGAAAATCATACCGACTATAACTTTTTGCAAAGCATTACGAAAAGTAATTACGCCCATGTAGAGAGTGGTGATGATAGTGATTAGAAAAAAGAGGTAATTGAAAAAAGCTCTTGAAACAAAACAAAGGAAGCTTCAATACAAAGTTTTGTTACAAATAACATGCAAAAGGATGAAAATTTTTATTATATATATTTTACATTAAAATTTGATAAAAATAGGACTGCAGACTTTTTCAAATTAGATTACATGTTTATGTCACGTTTAATTTTTTTGATTTTTTTTCTCGTTTTTATAATTTAATTACATATTTCTATATTCGACTTTTCTGTACATAAAAGTTCCTTAATAAAATTACAAGATTCCACTAAAGAGAAACTCAATTCTAGTTATATATAAAGAAAATTAAATTAAAAAAAAGTAAAATTAAAGAGTTTTTTTTATTGAAATTAAAAAAAAAAAACTTCTTTGGATGCGATTACTTCAGCCTTTGAAAAATATATTTTTCAATATTGTTCTTTTCTTAACTGGCGAGCCAACACTACTCTTTATGTCACGTAACGTATAAACTGCGAATTTATGTACTTTTACCTTTTTATCACATGACATTGCTTTTAAGTATCCAATGATTGCCACTAGTCCTATAGGATAACTATTGCTATTACTTAAACGAAAGGGCCTAAAGTGATTGAATTATGAGATGTATCGCACATGAATAAATGATTTACTATCAATAAAACTCTTTTATATAACTTGAATTTACTCAGTTTTATAAACTTATATAATAGGTAATAATGATTAAATAAACATTAGATACATAAGTTCTAAGTGTTTAATACAGTTAAACTCATACAAAAAGCTTTCAAAATAGTCTGTCGCTTATTCACTGGAGAATAATTAGAAGTGGAAAAAAAATCTGAATGTGGTCCACGGCCAGACCAAAAGATTGTAAAACAGCTCTTAGGATCTCGATTAAAGCCTTCCTCGATTTAGATTACAAACTGTTCCTTATTCCCAAATCCATCATTAAAGGGATCATTAGTATCGCTCACATTCAAGCTTTAAATAATTCTGATATGTGTCGCTTGAATAGTAAAGGGATCATGACCTAGTTCTGAACAGCGATAAAAGAATTATTTAAAATGGGTGTGTTTTGTTTGAGCTCGCATAGTTATTGGGAATATTAAAAATTCGACTACTTATTTGTACTAAAATTTTCCCATATATATTTATCGGCTATTAAAAATAACCACTTCAACTTTTAGTTATAATCTAAGTATATATATTATAATATCTAAGATAAATTAATTAAAATGTATTTAGATATCAAACATACAATATATGTAATCATGAAATAAACTATTCTTAAAATTATAATTCGCTTATTTTTAGTTCATTTTATTATTTACTTTTATTATCTGAGATAATTTGTGTAATAAACAATCCTACAAAATGAAGTTAATAAAAATCAATGTATATCAAAAATCAATAAGGCAGTATCAAACTATGAAAATTAATTGGTTGCTGGAATCAATCTCAATTTATTAAGACAATTAATTGGTTGCTGGAATCAATCTCAATTTATTAAGACAATTAATTGGTTGCTGGAATCAATCTCAATTTCTTCAGACAATTAATTGGTTGCTGGAGTCAATCTCAATTTATTAAGACAATTAATTGGTTGCTGGAATCAATCTCAATTTACTCAGACAATTAATTGGTTGCTGAAATCAGTCTCAATTAACACAATTAATTGGTTGCTGGAATCAATCTCAATTTACTCAGACAATTAATTGGTTGCTGAAATCAGTCTCAATTAACACAATTAATTGGTTGCTGGAATCAATCTCAATTTACTAATAATTTTAATAGATTAATTTTTAATTTCAAAAGGACACGTTAAAATTCTGGTTTTATGAAAGACTAATTATAACGCTGCTTAATGAGAAGTAATTATTTTTTAATACATGGGTCATCGAAACCGCAGAAGCTTTCTTGAAAGTAAAAATTACGACATTGAAATCTAGCATTTCTAGAAAATTCCATATGGCAATTAGAAATCCTATTTGAAAAAATCAGTATTACTTTACGACATGTTATTAAAAAACAATTTAATTAAGTGAAAAAGGCAAAAATGAAGGTAGAGCAGATTCACACAGTAAACAAGAATTTTCTCATAAAAAAAATGTAAGACAGAAATAAGCTTTGGGTAAAATAAACTTTAAAAACAAACCAAAACGTTAGTTTAGAGAGTTCTTCAACTGACCAGTATTTCAAATTCAGTGACAATTATTTTATTTTATATGACAAATCAAGTGTACATAAATCATGAAAAATTTAGATATAGAAACAGCCATTCTTAAAATGCGAAATTTACATTAAATTTTCCTGATAATAAATAAATGTAAAATTATCCTTAAAAAGGGAGAGGAAAAACTTATTGCTAAAATATAAAAATATCAGATTTCAAAAATATTATTCAAAATATCATATATAGGACCTTTCATAGCTGTCGCGTAAATTCGACCATTCCTCGCTCTCAGACGATTTCAAGTGTCTTTTACAATCCCTGGTTTCTGAAAAATTTGCTCTCAAAAAGCGGTGAAGTCACATCCGGTCATAAAGAAACATTTAAAACTGAGAAAACAGAATTTTAATTATGAAGGAATGAGTTATATTTTCATGTTTTAATTACCTACTATTAAAAGAATAACCTTTTTAATGCGAGTTTTTCTAAAGCTAGGGATTGTAGAATTATGTTTTGTACATTTTTTTTTCTCTGTGACAGACATTGCTGAGCTAGGAATCGATACAGAACGCTGACAAAAAAATGACAATCTATAAAAGGTGAAAGTTTTTGATAAGTACAACTTAATTTCGTTAAAGAAATTGAGATAAATTTCTGAAATCATTCTTTAAGGAAATTTTAAAGAAAAATTATAATTTTTTTAAAATTTTAACTAAAAAAAAAGAAAGAAAATAACAACGAAAGACAGACACATCATAGCATGCTAATACTTTAGACTTGATTCGTCTGCTTTTATTTTATTTTTTAAATTTATTTTTAATTATACATGTATTACATAAACAAAGTCATTTATCTTGTATCAAACGTATCAATCCTGTAATTAAGACAATAGTACTGTTGTAAGAAATGCATGAAAGTATTTTTAAAAATTTATTAAAATTAGAGATAGAAATTGTGCCGAAATGAATTTAGTATCAAAAAATTTTAATTTTTTAATTTAACTGTGGTGCAAAAAGGATTTTTGTATAATAATATGGTCCATAATTATTGAAGAAAAAAATAAAATTTTCGACTGATTTGTAATTAAAAACCTAATTAAAATTTTATGAAATCCTTTTTAGTGACTTCATTCTACTATGCAAGAAATAACTATTTGTGAAATTAAGAATTTCTGGAATTCCCAGAATAAAATAGCAGGAATCGGTGAACAATAGTTACGAAATGCAGATTTTTGGCTTAAATTTATCGTTTTTACTGAATTTAACATGTGCTTTTTGGTGATTTCTTTCGATGATTAACTTCTAGATTACAGAACAAAGAATTCATAAGAAAACCACAGCGAAAGAAAAATAATAACCAATAAAAATTTATATTGAAACAAAAGCATTTGAATACAATATTTATTTTTTGGTAAAAAACTAAGTAGTTTTTGTTTTTCATTAAAAACATAAAAATTTTTTATCATTGCTTTTCATTTTTAATTATAAAGATAATTTTTTAAAAAAATTAATTTATATAGTATAATAAGGTTTGGTAAATAAATTTCTTTTTAAGTACTAAAATAATAAATTAATTTATTTGATATTGTTGAGTGTAATAACTTTTTCGACATAAAAATATTTACTTTTCAATTTTTTAAAATCTTTTTAAACATTTTGTATAAAAAGTTGCTTTAAAAATTATCTTTCTTTTATGCATCGGAGACTTTTGCAATTGGGAACAAATGCTTGTAAAGATGAGCTACTGATTAAACAAAGAGAAAATAAATATGGTGAAGATAATCAAATATTTTTTTCTTGTCATCCAGAATTTTCCTCCTAAGTGATAGTCAAATATTTGTTTTCATTTTTTATAAGGTGAAAAGTTTTTCTCTTCTTTCCTTTTTGTGGTATTCCTTGTGCAGCTTTAAAAAGTAAACACCAGCACGTTTTGTTTTTATATAGTATCAAATAAAATTCCTTAAAATGGGGATTTTAAAAATAAGTATAAGTATTAATTTTAAATTAATCTGTCATATTGTATCTAAATCTGTTCTTTGCCTTGCGTTAAAATATGTGTTCTGCTTTGTGCTTCTTAGCCTTAATTATTTGATTTTAGCTACATTTGAATTGTGGTATTTTTGGTAATAAAATCATTAATTAAGAATAATTATTTTTTACTGTAATGACTATTAAATTATTAAAAGGTGATTTTTATGGAATAAATCTATTTTAAATAATCTGCATACAATGAGGAAGATTTGATATAATATTATTTTGATAATATATCTTTTACATATCTTTGATATAATATTATATATATTGGTATAATATTATATAATCTTAATTTTCCAGGCTATATTTAAATTTTAAAAAAATAAAGAATTTTTTGAGCTAGCATATGAGATTAAAAACTATGACTCTTCCTCTACTAAATCGAGAACAATCTTTTATGCTAAGTGGAATTTATAAATAATAAAAATTAAATTTAAAAAAATGTATTTTCGAAATTTCTGAATTATTGAAAATTACATTTTTTCTAATACATGTATACCTTTCTGTATTCCATATTCTTTTAGGCTTCTTATATTTATTTATCCTTTCATTGTAAAGGGGATGTAATCATTTAAACTGTTTATGACATTCGTGTTGTTGTATAAACAAGCAACACACATTTATTCACATCTGCTTTACCGCAGTTCACAAGCTGGTAAATCTCTCGGACTCTATCTACTACTGATGATTTTATGACACATTAAAAAATGTGAAGTCATCAGATGTCTCAGATTAGTCAAGACAGTTTCTTATCTTGATTATTTCTCTGTTGAAAATATATCTAGAATTTTTCTTGAATTCCAGCAACTGCCCTTGATTGTCCCGAAGTTATAGTAAGTAGTAAATAGCCAATATTAAAAACATAAAGTGGATATAATAGATAGTAATAATTTGATTACTCCATCTCATCCTGAGGCACACGGAAAAAAGTGGATGACCGGACCGATGGGACAGCCAATCTGGCAGGAACTGTGATTAAGTCTTAAGGATTATCACCAGTCATGGAACAACCCTACCCGTAGGAAGAACGTCCCCTCATCGATGGGAAGTAGCCAACCCCCTCCATCTTTTCTGTACCCAACAGGGTGGCGAGAATCAACCACCATACTGGAAAGTTATCATAGGTGGGGTGGATATAATAGATAAATCATATCACCGACTCTCCGACCCGCCCGAAGGCACAAGGATGAAATTATTGAATGACCAGACCGCCGGCAGCAACTCTGGCAAGAACTGTGATTGAGTTTTAAGGGTCATCACCAGTCACGGTACAACACTTCCCTAAGGAAATACGTCCCGTCATCAATGGGAGAAGCCAGACCTCCATCTATTCGTGTACCCTCCAGGGTGCCGAGATCCAACCACCATGCTGGAAGCATATCATCCTCAATTCGAGGTGCCTTCCCTGGGGGTGGATATAATAAATAAGAAAAGTTTGCATTAAATTAATGTAAAATGAAAGTGAATTAATTTTCTCTGCATTTGCTATTTCATATGTGGCATATTAATTGCATAACTCTGCATTTGCTATATTAATTGGCACAATAATATATTTATTAGTAAGTTCTTTCATGTTTTTTAAAAGGGACAAACCGAACTGAAATATTTTTTCAAGCTTTTACCAGATAAAAAGTCCTAATATAACCTATCAGAAGTTCCTGCACCGCATTGCCTGTGACATGATGCATGTTAGAGAAATCAAAACCATAAAAATCTGCGAGAGTTTGCCTGCTCTAGGCGCTGAACCATTTTAAGTATTTAATTTCATATGAAAAATCATTACCTCTAGATGTATCATTAACAGTCATCTGCCCTTGACCTCTCTAAATTTTCCCGAGAAATCGAAAAAAAAAACAAAAAAAAAAAAAAAAAAACGTTACTTTATTTTACAATTTCTGGGTGGAAAAAACATCGGTAGAGTTCCCAAACAGCCATTGCAGTATTGATTTCTAGGTCATTGACTCATGACAATATTCATGTCTCCCAGATAAATCATTAATTTTCTATTATCTTTCTTGTGAGAGATATGTGCTATAACGTATATCTCACCTTTTGCAGAAAGAATTTTTTTTCTTCGTTTCAATATTACGTTACAATTTCTTTACGATTAAACGTGTTCCTTCACACAGATTTTTTTGTATGAGCTAAATTTCGTAGTAGCATTTTAAAGCATTTAAATTCAATATATATTTGAAATTGAACAGAATATTGTCCCAGATTTTTCACCAATCAAAATACATAAACGATTCAAACCTGCGAGCTAATGCTAAACAATGATTAACAAATATGGCAAAATTTTGCTTCTCTTTTTATATAATAAAGCTTCATAATTCTTGGTTTTCTGGGTTCTGATTTTGAAACATATATGAAATCATTCTTATGGGAGAAGTTTTTCCCCCTTCACTAACTGGATCAGCGAAAAGAATTTTTCAATTCATTTTGAAAAAATTAATTAAGAATCAATAAATGGATGTATTTTAATCATTTTTATTTTCAATAATAGAGAAATATTCGAATAATTACCTCAAAAAATTTGAAAAAGAAAACAGATATATAGAATGTCTGATATTAGTTTCAAATTTTCAAATTTCTCTGAAAAAGTGACTAATTTCTGAAAATGTAGTAAATTATGTCAAAATTCTAATATAAATATCTTTAGAAGGCAATTGTTTGCTTTTTTTTGACGAAGGAAAGATTTTCTGCAATTAATAGAAATTAAACTATGAGAAAATGAGAGCAAAAATTTGTTTGAAAATGTGCAAGGCAATATAAAACATAAAATAAAAAAATTCTGTATTAATTTTCTATAATTATCTATAATATAAATTTTCTATATATTAAAATCCGGGTTTCGAGGTGCAATGAGTCATCATTACAGCTATCGAAATGGAAATTTCATGGCACTAGTTGAATAGATTTATCTGGACGTCAACAACATAGAGGCGAACAAATATATGAGCAAATACTTCATTTTACAATTATAGATATTTATGAATAAACCAGAAGAAATAATGGTTAAAATATCGTCAAAATATATTTGAGTTTTATTTTTACGCCATCAGTATTTAAAAAAAATATTAATAACTAACTAATATTAATAGCTAACTAATTTCTTATAGTTTTTTTTTCCGTTTAAAATATCCGTTACACTGATGATCCTGGATTGCGGAAATTGATTCTAAAACATCTTTGGTAAAAGTACAGAAAATTTCATCTTTTTAGCAAATGTGATATTTTGTGAGAATTCCTCAAACTATTCTTTTTTAGTTAGAAAGCTTTATGTCATTGTTTCTAAAATTACATTGTATTTCATTTATGATTTAGCTTAGAATAAAATTTTCTAATTTATTCTGAGCCACATAAATTTCTATTATTTTAGTCGCTCTCACATAATAGATCTCAATACGAATTTGGTGAATCTTCAATTCGAAATCATTGTTCAGAGATCAGAATTACTGTTATGTTACATCAACTTCTAAACACGAATTCTATCGACACTCAAAAAAATACATCTTATAAACAGCTGTAATAATCATTTATTAAAATGTACGTACACGCTAGAAGATTTTTTTTAAAAATTTAACTTTAAAAATCTAGTTTTTTCACAGAAGGTCATTAATATACGTTTAAGCTCATTTTAGTGAGAAAAAAATATATATTACACTAATTATTAATTAATATTGAATGAGCTAATTAGCATATTTTTTGAAACATGATATCTTAAATTCTAATTTGTAAAGACACACAATTCTAGTTAGAAATGATGCCTAATATTAGTCTTCATGTTCTGCCTCAATCAAGTTATAAAAATATATAGTTTTTTTAACAATTTTGCGCCCCCTGATAAAAGCGCTCAGGTACTTGCCCAAACTGACCACCCCCAGTTACGTCTTTGTATTTGTAGTAACTTCTCTTAATGTATAAAAAAAATGAAATTATGGTTGATTACGAAGTCATCGTGGGTTTAATTTTGTGCTAAATATTATTCATTTTATTTTCAGTAAAGGATTGAAGATTTCTGCTATAGTACAAGTTTTTAATTAGCAGTATTTAGATTAATAGATGCATGGGCATAATGTTGCGGTGGAATGCTGTTTACGAAGCCATACTGAATTTCATTTCGTTGTAAATATGGTTCAAAATAGCTTCACTAAAGATTTAAGATATCTGCTATAGTACAAGTTTTAATTAGCAGTATTTAGATTAATAGATGCATGGGCATAATGTTGCGGTGGAATGTTGTTTACGAAGCCATACTGAATTTCATTTCGTTGTAAATATGGTTCAAAATAGCTTCACTAAAGATTTAAGATATCTGCTATAGTACAAGTTTTAATTAGCAGTATTTAGATTAATAGATGCATGGGCATAATGTTGCGGTGGAATGCTGTTTACGAAGCCATACTGAATTTCATTTCGTTGTAAATATGGTTCAAAATAGCTTCACTAAAGATTTAAGATATCTGCTATAGTACAAGTTTTAATTAGCAGTATTTAGATTAATAGATGCATGGGCATAATGTTGCGGTGGAATGTTGTTTACGAAGCCATACTGAATTTCATTTCGTTGTAAATATGGTTCAAAATAGCTTCACTAAAGATTTAAGATATCTGCTATAGTACAAGTTTTAATTAGCAGTATTTAGATTAATAGATGCATGGGCATAATGTTGCGGTGGAATGCTGTTTACGAAGCCATACTGAATTTCATTTCGTTGTAAATATGGTTCAAAATAGCTTCACTAAAGATTTAAGATATCTGCTATAGTACAAGTTTTAATTAGCAGTATTTAGATTAATAGAGGCATGGGCATAATGTTGCGGTGGAATGTTGTTTACGAAGCCATACTGAATTTCATTTCGTTGTAAATATGGTTCAAAATAGCTTCACTAAAGATTTAAGATATCTGCTATAGTACAAGTTTTAATTAGCAGTATTTAGATTAATAGATGCATGGGCATAAAGTTGCGGCGGAATGTTGTTTACGAAGCCATACTGAATTTCATTTCATTGCAAATATGGTTCAAAATAGCTTCACTAAAGATTTATGATCTCTGCTATAGTACACATTTTTAATTAGAAGTATTTAGATTAATAGATACATTGGCACAATGTTGTTGATGGCCATTTTTTTCAAAGCTTAGAAGATCGATGATTTTCTTGTGTTTATTTTCAAGATTGATTACAGATACAAGATAAGAGATACAAGATGGATTTACTACTCTTAGAAATAATCCTGCTTTTTAAAATTACAGTTTACACTGAAGACGTTTATAGAACCGTCGCTCGCATTTCTTGGAATTTTAGAAAGTTTGGCTCAATAGCATCTCAATTGTACCGACAATGATCTGAAAACGGATTGATGATAATGCTTTTAACTATAAAAGCTATTTAGTGAAATTAGTCAGAAAATCGCTATAAGTACCTAGAAAATTTTCTCAAGTGTATTTGGTTTGTATAAATGTCGGCAACATGTCTGCGCGGATATGAGATGGAAGTAAACGCATTCAACGATTTTAAAACTTTAAAGATAACGGTTTTATATGAGAATCGCCGCTTTCTGTTATTAACTTGCTGCATAGGGCAATTAGTGGATTTTTTTTTTTACCGAGAAAATTTTACAAAGAAAATAACGAGAGTCTATAATACAAACTGTGAGAGCTGAAAAGAATAACTTCGGAAAAACCAATCATTAACGAAAGCCGGAAGAAGAAGATTTAAAAGTTTCTATGAGTTCCTTTATTAGATGTAACCTGAGGCATTTGAAGTTTTTTCGAAGAAAAATAAAAGAAGAGCCTTATTTCTAAAAGGAAAAATCTCTACTGAACAAAATAAGTCATCATATTTAAAATTTCTGGACTTAAAATTCAGTACTTATAAGCAGAAATTTAATTATTTTTAAGTTAGTCCAACGAATTACATCTTAAGATAAAATGGAAGGTTTCAGAAGTTATATATTAACAATGAGAGTTAACTTAGCGAAAGAATAATTTTGCCAAAAAGCAGACAAATTAGTAAACTGATTCCAAAAAAATTAATCAAAGCCTCTACAGAGGATGTTTACACATTTTTACAGCGATTTCGGAGCCGTTTAATTAATATTCAAAACGCAAAGACTTTTTTAAATATTTGATTTGATAGCGCTTTTTCTGGACTATAAGTCTGCGTCTTGATTTCTATGATAGAAGGGGTTTTGTGAAATTTCCAGAGGTATTGATTTCCATAAGTTTCAAATGATTTCCAGATTTCCTAAATGATGATGGGTTTATCCTTAGAAATATATCTTTGCAAAAGACCAGCGGCACAATAGTCCTTAAGTGAAATATCCGGCTACTTCTCAGAAATATATTAAAAAGGTATATATATATATATACACACACCTATATTAATCTTCATTTCTTCAAAGAATGCATTAATAGATTTCGAAGTATGACTTGCAGTTTTGTCCTGACGAAGTTTCATCCTTTGACACCTATTGTAATAAATAAATGGATTTTCTTCTGTAAATATTGAACTAAAATTTTCTATTGATAGTATTTGAGTTAATTTTGATCATTTTTTTTATCACTGGCAACCATAAACGCTTCAGTGAAATTTTTTTTCCATTGACAGAGTCAGATTTGCACATTTTTTTTTGTTTCCTTCGTTTTTTTTAATCGTAAAATGACCTATTTTTCAGCAATCATTTAGGTAAACTATGCAACCTCATCAAATGTAATAATACATTAATAATGAAATAATACTTTCCCTTTTATATGCTTTTAAATACTTTTCATACAAGGTTTTACAAACTATTCTGCGTGGAACCAAGTACCTCGGCTCAACGCAAGTTCAAGTATTTTAGTTAGTTCAAGTTTTAAATATAGGTTTATTATTTTATTTATTATTGCTACAGATACATTGAAAAATTGCACAATTGATTTCTGCGACGCGGATTTTCTCTTATTTCACATTAGAAAATATTTGAAATAGTAAGTACCTTTTTCTGGTTATTCGTTTGGAGTCTTCCTTGCATGTGAAAGAAATAACAGCCAGCTTTCCTCTTTTCCAAGAAATAATGATACTTAATTTGCTCTTAAGAATTTCAACACCATGTATTTTACAATATTTTTGAATTATGAAATAGAAATAATTTTCTCTGAAAGGGACAAAATCCACAGCTTTTTCACGTGCAACATTTTGAAAAAAGAATAAATTTTAATGTAGCAAACGATATTCCTCACTTCAAATAATAAACTGTTGCCAGAATTTGTTATTCCAAATCATTTACCGAAATAGTTCTAAAATGCTTAAATATCCTCTGCATAGTATATTAAGTTTAAAAGACCCAGACATTTATTTTATTACAAAAGACTGAAAATAGACAGAACTTGTAGTTCAGTCGAATTATTTAAAAATTATTAAAATGTAAAGAAAAAAATATATAACAACAATTTTGTTGGTTATTTCGTTGAGTTGGCAATTCAAAACAAGTCTGTGAGTTTACACCTTGAAAAGTTATCGGATAAAAGAAGGTGATTAAAATTTGAGCCACTGGTTTTTCATGTTGGATAAAAAGCAATTACATTGAGAGGAAACATTTAAAATAAAAAAAGTGTTGGACTTAATAAGACCTATAAAATGAGCAGTCAAATGATACGATATTAGCAAATACGAAATGATACGAAATTAGCAAACACAAGCAAATAGTAAATCAGTACTTAATAGAAGCAATAGCCAATAGTGCTCGACACACTAGCTTGTATTGCAGTCAACACTTTACTTCTTCATGTGAGCACCTGCGTTTATATAGCCCCCAGATAGGTTATGATGTTACATGGAATTCTTTAGAAGTACTGACAGATCTCGGTTTCAAAAAGAGTTTGGACATAATTCTTGCATTTTTTTTTTCAGAATCCCTTTAGTCACTATATTCATCACTAAGTCACAAAATGGTAACTAATGTCAAGGGACATTAACCTGACATCCATAAGAATATATGTAAATCTCTCTTCTTTATTGTGAAAATAACTATGCAAGGAAACAGTATTACAGATTCGTATTAATAGTTTCTTGAATTCGTAATTGTATAAAAATATTACTTCGTGTTCATAAATGAGAAAAAAAAGGAAGAAAAATTCTAATGATGTTTTTTAGAGCTAATTATTTTATAAGCTACTGTACAAATGATATAGCGCCAGTTTTGCTTGCACAATGGATATATGCACATTTTGCACTCGTGCGCAAAGTTATAATAATGAACCAGAAATCTATCAACATTTGTTGATTCCTTCTTACATAACTGAAACCAAAAATCTTTTTAAATAATGCCCAACAAAAGTGGCTATTAATTGATAGAAAGATAATTTTTGTAACTCAATTGAAGGGAGTAATTAATTTGATGAAAATATTGAGAGGATAACAAGATTTGGTTTTTATTATCTGTGTTTTAAAGACGTAATTACCTTAAACTCCCCTCTTAAAGCTAAAAAAGTTTTCTTTAATATTCGAGCTGCTTCTTTAAAAAATATGTTATTGGATTAAAAACAACACTGGATTGAGATACATCTCTTGACACGATTGTAATTTTGGCACTGCTTTACTTTATCATTTAATTATACAGCAACCATTTTTCTGCAGCTAAATTAAATTATTTGCGTCAGAAAAATAGCATTTTTTCCCCTTTAATTTGCTTATTTTCTGTTTATTTCATTTCTTTACCTGCACATTATATAAGGAGATCGAGCACTTTCACTTACGGTTTTGGAATTTGGTAAACTTTGAAAAGCAAATCGGAGATTTTTGTACTATTACAACTATTACTGTACTATTAGAACTATTACTTTTGTACTATGCTATTACAACTATTACTATTTTGTATTACACATAACTAGCTGTTGTCTTACTACGGATTAAAAGCTCCAACGACCATTTT
This sequence comes from Argiope bruennichi, assembly GCF_947563725.1. NCBI lineage: Eukaryota > Metazoa > Arthropoda > Arachnida > Araneae > Araneidae > Argiope > Argiope bruennichi. The sequence continues at coordinate 52,723,367 of NC_079153.1, read as the reverse complement.
CCCCATGTCTTAGAATTTCACCAAATTTATTTGTTATTTTTGGCAAGAAATAATTCATTTTTCGAACACAGACTTTCATTTTCATAATGTAACAAAATTAGATTTCTTTTCTTAAAAACTCGCATGACAGTAAGATTTTTGAATTAATTTTAAGAAACTTCGAATCTTCCATATACAAAAATAAATCAGTCATAAAGCAGAGTTTTTAAATAAATGTCAAACGATTTTAATATATACTAGGAATTGAGCTACTTGCTCATTCCATTCACTAAACCCCAAAAATCATGTGATCATTCTTTTGGGATTGTTACGTGTTATGGTTAAATGCATTTCTGTTGATAAGAAGACATTATAAATGCATTCATTACTAAAACTGATCAATGAATTAATTTATAAAATAAAATTTTCCGGTAACGAAGAGATACAAATGTAGATGTTGGGAAGCAAAAATATATAATCCTAACATGTTTAAAAATCAAAATTGAATTTATATTATTTTCCCTATTTTGATATGTATTTCATCGAAATTGGAAGACATAATAATAATATTAAATAATTACCGATGACATTAACAATTAATAAAATTAATTCAGCCGTGTCAGTTAACTTTGTTGAATATATCTTACCATTGAAAGAAACCATATTATTTTAAAGTATACTTGAGTAATTATTATGCAGCTTTCTGAGAAGTTAGCTATACTTCAAAAGTGGCGAAGATAAATTGGCGACGACGATTGGTAATGCTTCTCTAGTTCGGAGACTTCGTTTTTCAAATTAAAACACACTCGCTTGTATTTTTTTAATTCTCCTGGATCTTCTTTTGAATGATTCTTCAACACTTTTAATTACTCTAATTTCTCGCTTTCGATTTTTAAGCGATATTGCTGAATTTACACTCTTTTTTTTCCGTATTATCCAACTCGAAAAAGATGAATTTATTTTTAATACATAGGAATAAATAAGCAGTTAAAGTATGTAAATGTTAGGGGAAGACACACACACACACACACACACACACACACACACACACACACACACACACACACACGATAACCTCAACGACGAATTCTCGTTCATTAATGGAATTTCTTTACTTTTTTAAAAAGAAAATTGGATATATAAGGCCGCAAAAAAAAGGAGTGTAAAAACAAGTCAATTTGTTTAATCCTTTTACAAACCGATTTCGATCAAAGTTTGTTCAAAAGTTCTTTTTTTTTTTATCAAACCATCATACCTAATCTGATCATCTTTACGACGGCATATTTTCCAAACTATAAATTTTTTAGATGTCGTTATACAGCCGGAGAATATTATTTTTAAATAATCAGTTCATTACCAGAAACCATATTTGAATGTGAAAAACTTAAATGAAAAATTATAAAAATTGCCCACCAAATCACTCGTTATTTAGTAATTAATTTTCGAAAAATAGAAGTGTTAGAATTTTTTTTTATAACGAACTGAGAATTTGAGCTGTCGTGGTATTCATGGCCTAACTCGAGGTTCACAATTTATTCTATGGGAGGGAGGATAGCACTTTTACTAAAGTATATGCAAGAAAGTTCGGGAGAGACCCTTCCCCCTAATTTGGAAAATATTCACTGATAATAAAATTTATATTTTGAATAAAAAAATTTTAATTTTCAATCATCTTTTCTTAATAAATTTTCCAATATGGAATTTCTTTTAGAGTATTAAATTATTTAATTCTTAAAGGATAAGTTTCCTTAAAAGGATCTGGATAAGGCTACTTTAAAGATAAAGGATAAGGTTTCTAAGGTTCCTTTTGATTAACAGCAAAACTTTTTTTAAATAATACAATATTGGATATAAAAATACTAACGACAGTCATTTTGATTTAAAATATTCATCCTATGACTCCAAGCGTTTTTAAAGCGACTTGTTCTCAACTTTTATCTACTTGACCTTATTTCTTTTTTTTATTGACTTTGTTATTTTTAAATTCTTGACTACATGTTATTTTTAAATATACATATTGTGATATCTATGTGCACTCATGCTTTTGTGTTGTTGTTCTTGTGTGTGTTTTACTTTTTGACCTTTGCTAGTTTGCATTTTTATTTATGAATGGTTTAGAACTTTGTCATCTATTTTTTGCTGTTCATTTTTTTATATGTGCTTTAATTTGCTTTGTTGCTAGCGTTGCATGCGTATTTTTGATTAATGCTCTCATAAAAGGTAGTCAGACTCTGAAGTGTACTTATTTCAAGTAAATAAAAACACTTTAATAAAATTTAAATGTCTTACAATTATGTTTAATCAATGGTTCAAGTTTTCATTTAGAGAAGGACGCTACAAAATTTTTAAAACAAAAATCTGGCCCAAAAATTAATACTATCGGAAATGTTTTTTAAAAGCTTTGATTTAGATTTTCTTTTAATTTCAAAAGTGCATTTTAATGAACTAATAGGAATTGTTGACGGAAAATCTATCAAAAGAATTAATTTTATATTTCAAATAAGTTCTTCATTATCTCGGAGAATTCTAAACCAAAATGCTAGCTGCCTTCTTTTAATTACAATTTTGCTAAGAAAATAATATTCCATCTCTTTTTCCCTCCTCAAACTGGGCACAGGAACAATCAAGAGTGCCGTTGTACCTCCCGTTTGGGGACGCCCCCTAGGAGGATCGATCGGGCCCGGGTGGAGAGACGTGAACGACCCGCCAGAGTCGTCAGTATGTCCCGCGCCCGAATCCAAACACTCTGTGTCCTTGCCCGGAAAAGGTCGAGGTCCTTTCTGCATCCAATACCAGAATCAACTGATCCGGGTTAATGGTCGGATTTCGGAAACTGACTCATCATCAGCTCTTCCGCTCACGAATAACTCGATTTTCATCGATATAAGGAAGATTTGTATCGATTCTAGCTCTCTGATGTTTCACTAGTAATAGGTCCTTTGGTATTGAAGTATTAAAGTAATATAATTTTAAAGAATTGAAGAGAGGATATATATACATATAAATGTATCAATGGAACAGATATTCAGAAATTACAGAACTTTTTTCAGGTTGAAACTAGTTGGCGATATTTTATCAGAAATGACAAATCGATTTTGGCTGAAGTGAATTCCGGTTATTAAAGTCTTGATAGTTTAAAGTCTTCATGGTGAACAGTGGAAATAGTGGTTTATTTTCAGATTCGGTTTTTATTTTTACTTCAACTTTTATTTCGATATCTTCATACAAACATCGCATGGCAAATAATGCATATTTTCATATATAGATATAAGCCAGAAGTATCCAATCTGTTCTTTCTCTCGAATCCTTAATTAATTTCTTTTTTGAATAACCTTTCTGTCTTATCCAACCCCATTCCCCTTCAACCAAAATTTCGCATAAAGAAGTTTTTATTAATAATTAATCGTCTTTGTTGATCAGTTGGTTCGTCGGAATTCATGGTTGCTAAAAATGTCAATTAAATATTTCAAGCTACTTGTTCTTATTACTTTCCCTAGCAAAATAGTTTTAAAGCCTCAAATTTTTATAGACATTTCATTCTTATTGGTTTTCCATGTGCTGTGAGACTTCCTAATTTTTCATTATATCATCAAAAATTTTAATTAAAAATGGAAATGTTTATTTAATATTTCATTAAAAATAGAAGAATAAAAAAATCGAAGCATTCAGCTTTGTGTGTACTACAGAACATGTTTTACATTTTACATAATATCTCAGAGGATTCTTTAACTAAAATTTCTTTAATCCCACAAAATATTCATTGTATTACAATAAGCAGTTTTCGAGCAATGAAAACGATAACGTATTTTTATACATCCAATTATTATTCAAAAGAGCATTGAGCTACACGGATGAAATTTGGTATAAGGTATTTATGCTAAATTTATTGCTTTCAATCAAATTTGAACGAAGTCTTTTAAAACAAAATCTGTCTGTACAGTTTTGAAATATAAACCAATACGACAACTACAAAACAAGAGTCAGATGTGTAAAATTTACTACACATATTTAACATGAAAAGTATAAATGCTATAAAATTTGGATCTAAATACGTCAAAATATTGACCATCTTTTTGTTTGTACTTCATAAGTAGATAAATATTATAATTTAAAAACGCAACGACTTAAATATAAGAAATTAGGTATATAATTTTGTGACTACGATTGTAATTCGGAATAAAATTTAATATTAATTGACAGGAAAAGAGGGCTAAAGTATACATTCGGTTTTCTGACACATTTGTATTAGCCGCATCTCAGCGAGTAATCGTCGTAGATCGCCCTCTCGTAGGAGTTTTCGTAACTATTGTTTGCCAATGCCATACGGTTAATAATATACAAGATAAATTTATAAGAGATTGAACGAGAGATATTTTCCAGCTATCCCCCCCCCCGGCCGATTAAGACAATATTTTTTGGAGATTAAAAAAATACTTAAAATCATCTGTGAAAGAGGATCTCACACTACATCCTTTGCTAATTTGCTTAAATAGAAGCATTTTTGATGAATTAGAGATTCAGATTTGAGATGTCTGTTCTAATATCAGGTCGCTAAAAGGTATATAGTATTATGACGGCATCACTTTTCTTCAATCAAATATGAAGGGTTATCACTTGAAAAATTCATACATGGCAGCTGTACCATGTTCTCAAGTCCAGTCTCTTGTTTTTTGTTTTATCTTCTGAATCCTGATATTCCACTTTCTTATTCAGTACAAAAAAAATTAATTAAATAAGAGTTCATATTAAGCATTAAAAATTATTATTAACTGCTTGTTAACTCATCTGTCTCCTCGAGCTTTTTATTATAATTGAGTTAGTTGCTATTAATAAACTGCAATTAAGAATTATTAACTATTATTTACCGAATTAACACAAATAACAAACAATGTTTAGTATTAATATCTAGAAACGCAGCTCCGATAGACAGCTTTTTTTTTCTTTGTAAAATCATGTTTATTCGGAGAAAATATTTAGATACGAATGGCATACTTATTACACATGAATATTTTCCAATCTTATCTACATGTAAGCTGGTCATTTAAATAAAAACATAAATGCTTTTAGTTTAATTACGGATTCCAACACTACTACTAAGCCCGTAAAGTCACCGGGTTCGTCTGTAGTGGGTGTATGGTGTGAAAACAATCTGAAGGCCTCAGTAGAAAACAACAACGGCGTTTATTTAACGAGACATTAACACAAAGAAGAGAAATATGTACAGCCGAGACGAACACAGAGCAGCACACAACAACAGACAGTAGCCCACAAGTAGTAATCGATCACAGCACACAAAGCGGCCAGACAGAATCCAGCATGAGAGGGGATCCTCGGAGCTTCGCTCTACGGTCTCTCCAAAACGGCTGAAATTCTCCACTGACTCCTCTCTTTAGCTGTATCCAACTGCCGACTCACTACCACACGACACGACGCTGCTTCTACAAAAGACGACAGGATTAGGCACACAGCAGTTCAGCAATCGCTTGAACTCCACACAACTGGACTATTCCGCCGTTGCTTCGTTATCCTCTCGACAACTCGTTTCTTGTCTGCGACTCCGACTACGATTCCTTGCAGCTTGAGACTGCCGGCCTTTTATAGTTCCCTGGAGGCGAGCCGAGAACCTTCTCGGCCAATCAGGTATATCTCAGTTCCTATTGGATGGATCTTTAAAATTATCGAAGTTTCCAGCATTATATATTTCGTCGCCAAAATTGCCAAATTAGTCGCCAAGTTGCTAAATGTTCACCAAGTTTGTCTCCAAGCTCTGGGATTACTGGCTCGGCACTCGAGCAGTATCCAATATAGTTGATTGTAAATCTGTCTTTCCGGAGACAGAACTAACCGTGCTAGAAAGCAACTATACAAGCTTGTAACAATATGATTCGAAACAATTTGTTATGTTACTGTATTTATTTTACAGTTTATCGGTCATCAATTATTTTTTGAACTTGCATTCAGTTTTCCTATCGTGAAATCAGGTCCGATATGGCGCTATATGACATTGTCAAAATGAGAGCAGATAGAAAAAGCGTCAATAGTTAGTTATAAGAATTTTTTTTTGGTGTGTGTTTGTGTGTAATATCTCTTTTTTCAGAAAGGCCACCTATTTAGATAAACTTAAAAAGCAAATATATTAAATATAAATACATAAGTAAAAAATAAAACAAAATGATCGACTCGAAAACCGAGGACTCGCTTCACATGCCTCTTTCATGTTGTTCTGATTGCTATACTTGACTGCCCACACTTCGAAGCGGAAGTTGAATATACTTATTTTAATATTTAGTTATAAAAAATTTGAGTGTGTGTGTAAAATCGTGTTTTTTCAGGAAAGGCGCCTATATAGCTAAACATAAAAAGCAAAACCTTATCTAAATACAAAATTTGATCCAAATCGTTAGAGCCGTTTTCGAGGTACACGAAATAAATTTTTATATATACAAGAATTGCTCATTTAAAATTATAAGATTTACTTGTGCCTTTGTAAATAACATATTTATCTTTAGATTTATTTATTGTTCCATTGAAGTGCAAATGTTTCCTTTTCTTATAATGATTGATTTCTATGATGAATAGTTTTAAAATTTGGTTATTCGTTTTTTTTTCTGGTCAAAATACAGGTAACCGAGATAGCATTTTTAGAAAGAATATTCTGTAGACGAAGAAACTTTCCAGACTTCGTAGAATAAGCAGAAAAGAAGTTGGAACTTTATCTGCAGTTAGTTTAACATAACAGAAAGAATTTCAGCCAGACGCTAGAGACAAAAGACATTATATCAGTCCTGAAAGGTCACTTTGGTTCTAAAAAAAAAAAAATCGCGGCTTGGGATCGAGCAAACAGAGTGAATTTTTTCATATGTTTAGTTTTTCTAACCCTGAGTTAGAATTTTACTTTGTAGATAGCTTAAACAGAGTGAAGATATTGGTTTTGAAAGCAGGAAATGAATACTTTGAAGCTTTCTAGTCAAAAACTTTTTCCCCAAATTTTGATTTTTTTTCCTCTATGCTTCAGTTTCTATAATGCATATCATTCACATGGGACTTTTTTTTTATTCAGTCAAGCGTTGAATTTAAAATGTAACTTTATAAGTTCAGAAAAAAAAAGGGAGCAAGCATGAAAAAACAAAGCCCGTTTCAAACGAAAAAAAAAAAAAATTGGGCATGGGAGGTTTTTCTTGTGTTTTCAAGGATTATTGATGTTTTGACAAATTAACAAGCGAAATAATTATAAAGTGTGTCCCAAAATTAACGCAGGATTTGAATTTGCAACCACTCGTACAGTAAAGTGTTGGCAACCCTATTAAAAAAACCCATTTGACAGCTGATAGTTTAGGGTTAGTAAAAATGGGTCATTATTACACGATAGGACAACGTGTCAATGCAAGATTTAAATTAAGTATAAAGCACATTTTTTTTCTTTAAATTATTATTTTTATTGAATCGTAAAGTACAGAGCATAGGGTTATGTATGGAATAACAAATAGGGCAAGTAGTTTCCACAACTTTGCTGGCACATACACACCCTTTTGTAGAAATTTTTCATGACCACTTTGCATAAATGTGGCTGAATTTCACTGATTCAGCTTTGATTTTCCTCCTTGAATGCATGCGTGCTTCTAGGCTTGTTGGCATAGACCTTTTTCAAATAACCCCATAAAAAGAAATCCAATGTTGATAAATCACACGATCTAGGGGTCCAATTCTCAAATTTTCGAACTTTGGTCACCAGATTTTCATTATTTTTGAAATATTGTTCATCAGTGAGAACACGTTCTATCGTGTAACGCTCCATTTTTACTAACCCTGGACTATAGACTACCAAATGGCTTTTTTTTAATAAGGTTGCAAACACTTTACTGCACGAATGGTGGCAAATTCAAGTCTTGCGTTCATTTTGGGACACACTTTAGAAATTTTCTTCATCACTCTACAGAAGAAAACTAACTTTTATAAATGCAGAATTCGAAGAATTAACTTAAAATACTTTACTTGATTACTTAGAATGAAGTGTAAAAGTCTGAAAAAAGGGACTTTATGCCCAAATAAGAACAATTTTCCAACTAAGAAAGTGCAAAGAAAAAAAAAGAGTGTAGCGTATTAAATAGTTGAAGAGTAAACTTCAATTTTCGAATTATCGAACGTTCCAGGTAGCAGCGTTTTCTACGAATTGTCTCGGCGGTTTGGAGCATTTTCCAGGAAATTCTAACAGATTACTTGGAAGCTGCTCGGAAATGCGCCTCTTACTTAAAAAAAAAAAAGGGGGACTTATTTTATCTCCTCATTTTAAGCTGAAATTAACTTTTAATGTCCTAATTTATATGGCAAATTGAAGTTAAAAATCAATTAAGAAACTCTTTAACTGCAAATTTTTTTTATTTAAAATGGATTTTCTGGAATTATTCTTAGAATGGAGATGCATGATGCGGTTGATTTGACCTAATTCCTAACAAGCAGATGAAGAGAATGCTTAAAGCAGATGAAGAGAATGCTAAATGTGTTTAATAGGAGATAAATACAAGAAAAAGTAAACATTAGTACAAAACGAACTTATAGGATATTGTATTTGGGATTTACATATTTCTAAAAAGCAGTTAAATTTTGGCATCGCAGAATTTATTGTACTATTTCTTTTAAGTTCTGGCATAAAACTTATCAAACTAGTTTTCAGTTATTTCAGTATTAAACTCGATTCTTTTACATATGTATAGTTTTAAAATTGTGTAATTATTCTGATTTCTTTTTCTATTTTCCTTTTCCTTCTTTTTTGTATATGATGTAGAGGGAAAGAAAAATTTATAACCGCCAAAAAATCTAAGCCTAGGTTTTTGATGAAGTTCCACCGTTCAGATCCTTCTGAATCCAAAAAATTTTTAAATTATGCTTGTCTCTCTTTTCACACGGCATATGAAAAACCAAAATGAGCAAGATAAATTTAATGTGCAGTCTTTCGCACTAAAATTGCAGATCTCTATCCAACTTCAAACGGAAATCGTTAAAGGGAAGTTTGCATCGTTCTTTTTCCGTCTGAAAGTATAATACTAAAAAAAACTCAGGAAACTGGTTAAATATCTATTGGTCTATCAACTAGTGTGCATGTTAACATGATAATTTAACAACGCTTTCGGGACTTTCTCACATACGCTCTAATAAAAGTGTTATTCCAGAATATGGTTTCCACAGAATTGGCGTAGATTAGCTACGAAATATTTATCTTTAGCAAGAATTTAGCAATTTTACTAGATCTGTCGTGGCATCCATGGCGAGGTTTTTGGCGATCCATCCCTAGTATGCAGTTAATTGTATCCGAAGATTAAATTTGTGTTTTGGACGCATTTTCTGCAACCGATTGAAACAAAACTTTGGCACAAAACTACACTTATAGTCTCAAAATACCGTACCAAATTTGATATATTTAAGTCATTTCATTTTTGAGTTACTGCGTTTACATACTTGCATAAGTACAGACGGTCAAGAGTATGTTGGATTTGGCTCAAAATTTAATTAGGGGTCTATATTTAGATATTAAATCTGTGTAACGAATTTTATCCGTTATGTTCGTTTTGCAGTTATTGTGTTAACTTATATTCGAACAGTTGTATAGACATATTGAACGAATTTTGCTCAAAATTTGATAAAAACCTACAAATTTGATGTAAAGACCTTTATGCCAAATTTCATCCATCTAGTTCAAAGCACTTTTGAGTTATCTTTGTCACAGACAGACGGACATTTTCCTAAAAATATATTTTTAGATCTCAGAAGTCTAAAACGTGGAGATTCGTCAAAATCTCGAGTTCGAATTCTTGGACGATTACAATACTTCCCCTATACTATGTATACAAGAAAGATACAACAAGCTATGTAGGACCGTATGTGAGTTTGAAACCAAAATTGTACATCGGTATCAAATTTTGATCCCCGTCATTCAAAGGGAAGGTGTAGTCTGTAAACAAAATTTGTGCATTTGTATCAAATTTTGATTCTAGTCACTAAAAGAAAAAACTCGATCTCCTTTATGCTACGAAGCTTAACTCAGGAGCTCAAACAATATACAAAGAATTCCAGGAGTAAGTACTTCTGCTAATTTTCCTATATTATGCATAACTTCATTTTATATGCCTCTATTTTTTTTTTTGAATCCTTGTAAGACTGTTAAATCAATCATATTTAAAAAAATGTTATTGTACAAATGAACAGGTCGTTGAGTAAAAATTGGATCAGAAATGCCAGAAGGGAAACATTTTCAAACTATATATCATTTCAACCGGATGAACTAAAAAAAAAAAAAAAGTGGGTTACGAAATTCATAGCGTGAGCGGAGAGTTCAAGAAAGAACAGATTTTGAGCTCGGAGGAAACGATTACAACTCATTGCCGTTAGCAATCACGGTTAAGCTATTTTGCAATCTCTTTTTTCCCCTTGATTGATGAGTGAAGGTTAAATCGCGTGAGCAATTACGATTTTACTGGGATTTATGCGTCAAATATAAGTTCACGAAGAAAAGGTACATTTTTAAATACCGTTTTGGAGAATTCAGAAGGTCGACTGCTTCCTTTTAAACAATATTTTTGTAATACTAGGTAATTATTTTACGTGATTTTCTGTTTGTTACAGATTCAATTATCTAAAAACTGGCAATACAACCAGTGGGTGAAGTCTCTTCAAAACTTTCTTGCACACTATAATAAAAAGGTTATCCCAGAAAACGTCCTGCATGGCTTTGTCATACAACAGTTATAAAATGTTAACTTTTTGCGTGAATTTAGCATTTTTGCTGAATTTTTCGTGCCATCCTTGGCGATTAATAGTATCTGAAAATCGAATTTGTGTTTCTAATCGTCTTTTTTACCAGTCGACTGGTGGTGGATTGCGATGAGCGAGGATAGAACTTGGGACCTTGTGGTTAGCAGTCCAGTAACATGACCATGATACAAAAGCAATTGCTCGGGTTGAGTAGCTGTTAACTAGATTATAAACTTTCAAAACAGACTAAAGCAAAAATTTAACACAAAACTACGTTTGGTCTTAAACTAAATGTGATATATTTAAATAATTGCGTTTTTGTTTATTATGTGTTTACATGTGTCTGAAAGTGCAGACACATGTAAACCTATATATGCCAAACAAGACATAAGACACCTACATATGCCAACCTGTAGATGTATTTGCCTTAAAATTTGATAGATGTCTATACTATAGATGTTAAATCTGTGAATCAAATTTTATTCATCTTGGTCTCTTCGTTTTGTAATTATCATGTTATTTTATATTCGTGAAGCTGGACGAACAGATTTCTGAACGGATTTGGCACAAAATTTGATAGAAACCTACAAATTTGGTATAAAGATTGTTCGCCGAATTTTATCCGTCTCTTTCAAAGCGTTTTTCAGTTATCTTCGTCACAGACAGACGGATGGATGGACATTTTCCAAAAATGTGTTTTCCGAACTCAGAAAGGTCTAAAACGTGGAGATTCGTTAGAGTCTCGAATGCGATTTTTTTTTGACGATAGCAAAAGATTAGCAATAGATTTTTTTTCTATACTACATATATAAGAAAGGAAAAACAAATTACTACCTCTAAGAAAATGGAAGCTCAATAAAAGAGAAAGTTTCCAATTTTAAACTATTATTAGCCGGAATTTGAGGAAAGAAACCTCGCAACTATCCAGCTTTTCATCCCATATTTACGTGGGTAGGAAATTAATCAATTTTCTCCTGCATTTCCTCTTCTGCTTTCAGTTTGTTTAATGTATTTCTGTTACTTTTATTACAGCTTTTAATTACTTTACAGAATAAAGTAATGTAATATACTTAAAGTATTTTATTACTTTATACTACAGTTTAGCATAGCATAAAAATAAAAATTCATTTCCTATCTTAAAAAAAAAAGGGATCTAGTGTTTACTTAGTATAAAGCCTGCGCCTGTCTTTACTGTAAGAAGTGTTATCAATAAGTATCAAATTGGTACCTTTATCCTCAAGGTTAAAACATGCGAAGTAAAGCGGTAAGATGCATGCAAAATTTATTGTAAAGACTATCAGACGCACGAAAACTTACAAGTCGTTCAGATTTGTCCTCTTTAGATTTTTCAGAGTGAACAAGAAGAACTATGAAGAACAGATTTCTGCATCAGGTATCTGTACTTCAGATACTGGAAAAGGAATATTTCAGTTAATACGGCCAGTTTTCTAGGATCTTTTCCGTTTATTGAAGCCGTTTTAGGAACAAATATAGAGTACAACTAAAATTAGAGTACTATGATCCCCCTCTATCGAGTCGAACAGTGGCATAGTTAACGATTTGGTATATTTCAAAATGTATTAATTTGTGACTATCCATTCCGTATGTTACATTTTTAACTGGATGGTTAATACATCTAATTTACATCGGATTTATATTATTCGTTTGTTTCTAGAACAGTCCGACTAAAGTTTTACCAATCGAAAGAGTCCACTGGGGTGGGGGGAGAGCTCCTCAAAAATGAAGATGATAAACTTCCGATATGGTGGTTGGTTCTCGCCACTCAGGTGGTACAGAAAAGGTAGGGTTGGGCTACCACAAATCGATGATGGTACATACTTCCCGCGGGAAGGGCTGTAACATTGAGGTTGATGTTCCTTGGGATTCTACCACAGCACCAGCTAGTATTGCTATCACGATGGTCCAGTCATTCAGTTTTTTTTTCGAGTGCCTTAGGGCGGGTTGGAGTATTCAATTTGTGATTATCCATCGAAAGACTGAGACATATATCCACATTGTACAAGGAAACGAATTGATGAATTCCCACTATCAAATTCCCTGAATTCGCACTGACATCGAGAATTATTCGGTCCATCTTTTAAAGTTTATATGCCATTTATTTTCATATTACTGGTTCTAAAGGCAATTAAGACAGAAGAAAATGGCGACGGTAAAGTGTTCATTAAAAAATGAAATAGTTCATACGGTCCATAAATACGGGCACTTTACGAACAGAACAAACAGAAACAATGGGAAAGCTTTCATAAGTCCCACAATAAAAAATAACAGTTTAAATTTAAAAAATCAAAACAAAACAAGATAATTCAAAGTAGGTCATTCCAGTTTCTTTTCATCTGCTTTTGATTTCAAATATACTTGCAGCTCTAAAAATATCCACATTTGTAAATTTTAGAAAGAGATTCTGGCACTTAGCAAATATTCTAGTCGTCTCTGAGACATTTTAGTTCCTTTTATGTAAAATCTAGCAAGAAACCACCAAATGGAAGATCAAAGTGATAATGAAAATTTATACGCACTTAATTACTTTTATGAAACATACAAAGTGAAAATATACTCAAAAAATTTGAAAGAGTTTGATGGTTCTTCACATTGCATACCTTCCTAAATCTGAAAAATACATTTTTTGACTATATGAAAAAGATAATTAAAAAAAATGATTTGAATAAACTCCAGACGGATGAAGTTTCGTATATGGTCTTTAGACCAAATTTGTAGATTTCTGTCAAATTTTGAACGAAAAGAAAGATTTCCGGAAGTGATTTTAGAGATGGTCTGCTTATCTAGCACTCCAAGTACAGATAAGCGCAATAACTACAAAATAAAAAGAACTATATAAGTAAAATTTAGTACTCATATTTAGCATCTAACTGTGGGGATCTACGGATTTCGAATCTTAGTGATTATCCATTTGTTATCCAACAGCATTCCAACTAGCTTTTTCATACTCGTACATTGACTGTAACTGTAATATGTATCTGTGCATATATAAAAACCAACACTGGCAAAAACTTCCAGTACCCATTTCCTCATATTGACATAAAATAAAACCCTTTGTTTCATTTTAAAAGTGGTTCATCTTATCCATAATCTCATCCACCCTAGCCCTTTATCAAATTTTGGACAAAACCTGTCAGATTAATCAACTATCGATTCGTACAATCGTACAAGTTGCAAGGGGTTCAATGTTCTTTTCTGCTGTGTTCCTTCGCACGTTGGTATACCGGGAAATGAATTAGCAGACAATCTAGCAAAATCTGCTACCAGTATATTGAAATCTTCTATTCCATTAAAAGATATAAAAAACCACATTAAATCCAGTTTGCATTTAAAATGGCACATCCAGTGGGATCTTACAGAGGCAAATAAACTTAAAACAATAAAACATCTAATCGATTGTTGGCCTTGTTTGCCTAGTAGAAAATTTGATACCATTCTTACCAGATTAAGAATTGGCTACACACGGCTCACACATAAACATTTGCTGTTGGGGGAACCCGCACCCTGATGTACAGTATGTCAATATCCTATGACGGTTCTTCACATTTTAATAGAATGTCCACAATTTAACAATGAACGAATTCGCTGCTTTCACTCTACTCAAATCAAATTAAAATATATTCTTCATAAAGTTCCCCATTCCTACCTTTTTAAAAATGATTGGCATTTACTTTTCGATTTGAGTCTTAAATAACTCTTAGTTTCTGTTTTACCATGCTATTACTTTTTGTAGATTTTACAGGTTGACAAGTTCAGGAAAATGATGCAATTTAGAAAGAAATTTTTAAACTTTTAAAATAGGATTGAATCTTACGTATGTTTGGTGCAGTTTAATCAAAAATGGTTCTTGCGCCAAGAAACTCCATCAACCAACCAACCGTACAATCGTAATCAATTAAACGAGATATCACAAAAATGTAAAGATGAATGAAATTCAGTATTTGATTTTGTTACTACAATTGTAGTTATATGTTAGATTTTGGTTTCAATTAGTTGATCAAATGGCATCCAAAATGCATATTCAGTATTCTTCATTATGATACGAAACAGAATACACCCTTGCGCAAGACTTTAAAAATATAAAATAAAATTATTTATAAAAAAAATTGAGTGCTTATGACGTTCTTGGCCTTGCCTAACGACCATATTTTCAAGCAGCGGGAGGGGGAGGGGAGACTTTTATTAGAGAATATGCGAGAAAGTTTTGGGCCGAGAAGTTATCCTTGTTTCTTGGAATGCATTTTACTTAAAATTACTAACTAGTGAGAGTAGTTTCTCTAAAACTTTAGCGCATACTATAATGAAGGTATTATACCAGATGACTCCTTGCATGGCACTGCCGTAAAACAGTTACGAAATATTAACCTTTGGGGTGAATTAAGCATTTTTACTTAATATATCGTGTCATCCTTGTCGAGTTCTTCGGCGATTATGCCTTGGCAAGTGATTAATAGCATCTGATAAACGAATTTGTTTTATTGTTAGACCAATTTTTTCCATACTGATTGAAACAATTCGATACAGGACTACCATTGCCACAAAATACCATGCCAGATTTGATACATTTAAGTCATTGCATTTTTGAGTTATCGCATTAACATGTTTCTGGAAGAACTGACCGCGAGACAGTCAACCCGTTGTTGGATTTGGCTCAAAATGTAATATCTGCACTAGAAATGTCAAATTTGTGTGCCGAATTTTACACATCTAACTCTCTGCGTTTTATAATTATTGTGTTAACTCGCATTCGAACAGCCGGACAAGCCGTTTTCCTCTGATTCAATTTTGCTCAAAATTTGATAGAAATATGCAAACTTTGTGCGAAAACCTTTTACCAAATTTCTTTTTACTAGCTCAAAGAGTTTTGGAGTTGTCATTGCCACAGACAGATGGACATTCTACAAAAATGTGTTTTTGGAACTCAGGGAGATCTAAAATGTGGAGGTTCATCAAAATCTGAATTTCGAATATTTTGATGACTTTTTGATGATTTTTTGAGACTTTCTCTAGCTTCGTATACGAGACAGTAAAAAAGAAAAACAGGAAATTAATGTAATGCAAATAGTTGTTGGATCAAAACAAGGAATTACAAATATTTACTAAAAGTTTCATTGCAGTGCCATTAAATTCTTTTACAAAAAGATGTTACACTTTTAGGAAAAGTAATCGCTACTTTATGACCTAATTACAGAAACAAAACCTCTTTCACAAGAAACAACTTTTCCCAGAAAAGTCCATACTTTCTCAATTGCACCACGCTTTTCGAACAATCCCACTTTTTTTCTTATTTTTCTTTTCTCTTCTGAAACAATTAACAATCCGGGTAAAATATTCCAACCATCCCTCATTCCGAATCAACTCATTTGTTTCCATACCACTTTGGCGAAAAACAAAAGACTAAAACTCTTTTGCAGACGAAATGCTAGCCAATACCTCTCCTCAGAATCATACCGCGACTGTGGAGCGTCGGAGCATAATAATCCTCATTATTAATGTATCCGAAATTCCTTTGCTCCGACCAATATAAATAAAAAGAGCAAAACAGCGCCATATAAACTGAAAGTGATTTGTAAAAATGGAATTCGGCATGATTCAGCGTTTTCTTTCTCCCCATGGAAGAAGGTTTATTTTGCTGCTGATGGGAAAAAATAAGTGGGTGGGATGGGGTGGACTAAAGATTCCGGGACATCTTCGGAATGCGTGACATTTGAGATTGAACGAACCGATTCATCGGAGGAGGGGGGGGGGGATAACCTTCAACATTCGATCGATTGATAGATCGCTAACACGTCACGATAAAATGTCAGTTGCAGATTTCTGGGACACCCCAGAGTTCTTCAGTCATTCAATGTTTCTTTTCCAACACAGCTAAACCAGTAGAAAAAAAATGCAACAATTGGTATAGTTTTTGGTAAAGTTGTATCTATCTCCTCTTTGGCCAAATAATAAAAAATTCTCTAAATGAATTATTTTTATTGCAATATTAAATTCAATTTTTTTCAGGTGATATAATAAAATAAGCTCTACATACAGCAGCTTTCGATGAGAAATAACAAAATGAATACAAATAAGGAATAGTTTTATTTATTTATATAATGCACCAAAATTTATGGTAACTTGGAGGTAAATAAATAAAATTTTTAATTACTTATAATATTTTTATTTAATAAGCAAATCAATGCGTAAGACAAAATAATAGTTTCTTTATGTGGAAACATTTTTTTATTTTAAACAATAGAAAAAATTAAGTAAACACTTAATAGTCACGAAATGCTTTCTAAAAACCTCCGTATGCTTCATGGTTACTTGTGAACAAAATTTGAAGAAAATCTTGACACTACACTCTTAATTATCCAGCATATATCACATCATATAACTACAGGATAACAGGGGTGTCAAATAAATAAAGGCTTATTTAAACGTATATTAAATAAAAATAAACATTTAAATAGTAAAACCTATTTTCTTGAAAAAATATGTAACCCTATTCTGAATATATAATGAAAATTGAAAATATATATATATGTAATAAATACTGTGTAATAATTAAATGCAGCAAATATTAGAAAATATAATTTGGAAAGTAGCGTCAAGATCACTTGTATCTATATTCAGTTTTTACCTTTAAAGCTCCTTACTTACCCAATTGAAAATGTTCGACTATAAGAGGGACCGGGTAGACAGAGCCGGAGTTTTGACAGTCTACTTTTTTTTTTGGGGGGGGGGGGTTATAACATACACGCTGTTTACGTATTTTGGGATTCCATTTTCCACGTCCATCATTTATGGTCATCAGATTTTTCATACAATTCGCCTATATTGGTATAAATGGAAATATCATTTTCTTCTTTTTGGTGTTTCTATGCCTGATAAGAAAAGAATTATTCCTTTTTTTCTTTCTTTGCTGTAAGAATACAGCTCAATATTCTTGAATAGCCTAATGCACTGATTAGAATAATTTAAGAATTTGTGAAAAACTAAACCAAATATCGCACAGAAATAAAACTAACCTGATTGGAAAGATAATTGTTTACTCTTTAAGATTATATATAACTCATTTTCATGCAATAAATATTTCAGAAGTAATTATATTTTAAAACTGAATAAAAATGGTTGCAAGCTGGTAAAAAGTTTGGCGTAATTTTTGTTATTTAAATAAATATATTAAGAAATAATTAACACTGAATGTTTAAAATAGTATAGTTGGTATAAAAGTGGATTACAGAAAAGGATGTGCATATTATTATTATTTATCATTTCAGACATAGGTATTTTCTGTTTTATATAATATTTTTTTCCTCACAATGTAGAGAAAATAAATTTATTAAAATTGTTTTTTAAAACACATTTTATAGTAAAATTAAAAGTGAAAATTTATTTTTATTATTTTCTTAAATCCTTAATATGTTTCTTAAACTCATCATTATAGTTTTTTTTATAGAATCTTGTAACTATTTTTCAAATTCACTACCAAAGGGTGCCACGTGAACAGAATCAAAATTAAATAAAATTAAACATTACCTATAATTAATTTCTGATAGTATTAAAATGATGTATAGTCACCAGGAACAAGAAACTATGCAGAATTCATGATCTTTATTACATCAGAAAGAGAACTTTAAAAATCGATTAAAATTTATTTTTCTTAACAAACATGAAATAAATCTTGTTAAATAATAATAAAACGTGCTTCCGTTAAATAATATAAAACTTTAAAAAACTTACGTTTTATCCGATTTAATAGGTAATACATGTGAAAAAAATAGCTTTACGAGACCCAATTAGTTCTGCGTTCTTTTTCATTAAATGCGAAATTTCATCATATTTCTAAGCTCAATGTTAAATTGTTGGCCCAGCCCAAAGTAAATTTCACGAGACATGTATTTTGCACTCTTCCAAAGGGAATAATATACAACGATCTCTCCAATAAACCATTTTTTAATATTCGCCTAATACGGAAAATGTCAGCTACTAACAGCTGACAGCATTGAAAGGACGGTAGTTAATTGCTATTCTCAATTTTCATTTGTCGGCAACAGAAATGGTATAATTTGTAATGAGAATAGTAATGTAATTAGTACGTGACTTGAAAGTTGAGATTGTGTTGGGAATTGCGAATGTTAGTGATTACGAAGTCGGTACTTTGCAATCTTATTTTTACTGTAAGAAAGGAATGCATATGAATACTATGGAAGTAATCAGCATTTAATATGTCCATGAAACATTCTTTGAGAGGTAATGATATTTCCATATTTCAGCTGAAATTAAGGGATTATAATATTCTTTGAAGACGAAACATAAGACATCTGTTTTGTATGTATTGTTCATATGATGTGAAAATTTATTTGTTTTCACATTTTTTATTAAAAAAATTGATTTATAATTAACTCATTTGACGATTAGTTATAGTCGGACTTAATAGCTGCTAAAAATTTCAATTAAATATTTTGGTTATATATTATTATTATTTGATTTATTTTAATGACTCCCCTACAACCTATTTTTAAATTTAAAAATAGTTTTTTTTAAAAAAACCTTACACGATTCTGTCCATTAAGTAATGCATTATCCTAATTTGCTGTCTGCATCTTTATACATTCAGTTATATCATTGGAAGTTTGTTTGAAATAAGTGCATCACTTTAAAAACTTTTCACCGATGCTTGATTCTGAAGTTAAATCTTAATTGTAAGTACAACAAAATGTCTAAATTTTATAATAAACATGCATTATGCTGGAGCCAACTCAGTCTAGAAATATTTGCCGAATCTTCATATCTCGATTATCAACCGAATTGAGGGTGATTTGTAACTAAGTATACACTGTCCATGGTGTATTTTCTATGCATCAAAGTCGATTCTTTGACCAAAGTTCTACTTGTCAGTTTGGCACCGAAGAAGGATCTATAAATCACATGATCAAAGCATGTGCAGTATGGCGAGAACACAGACTCAGATGGACAAAAAATTGGACGCCTCTTGATGTCGAAGAAAATAAAATTCCAGGCATTAAATCTCCTATTAGAAAGCTTTTGTGTTTAGATCTCCCCTAATGTAAAAAGTTAAAGCTCATTTGATGTATTTTATGCATTGTTAATGTTTAAAAACTTAATATGCAATACAAAATGTAATGTTTTTTAAAATTCTTTTTCTGTACCAATAT
This sequence comes from Argiope bruennichi, assembly GCF_947563725.1. Lineage (NCBI taxonomy): Eukaryota > Metazoa > Arthropoda > Arachnida > Araneae > Araneidae > Argiope > Argiope bruennichi. The sequence goes on along the minus strand of NC_079153.1, from coordinate 52,703,463 downwards.
GCGTTTTCTCTAGAGGGTTCTTTATTGTTTGCAAGGGTCCAATATCATCAAGAGCAGTTTATTCCTTTGTGCTAGGTGAGGTTGCTCTTTGCCGGCCCCATCAAGTTTCCCGCATGACCTCTGGCTAGGACGGGTATTGCACGGTATCACTTTTTACGTATGCAGTGCACTTTGTGCAATCACGATTATCAACATTGGAGAAAAATACCAGGATGAAATATTAGTAATAACTATGTAAACGATTTGAATTTCACTTCAATAATAAAGTAATCAGTTATTGTAAATTATACTTAAAATATTTTTAAAAAAAATGGATTAAAAATAGAAAATATTATACTGAATAAAAACTAAGATCCCCAAAAGATAATTTTTTGAACTTTAATACGAGGCAAAAATAATTTTTGTGCTGTATTAATGTTGGAAGTATTTGTGGAAGAACTACAAAATTTCACTTAATTTTCAGCAAATCAAATTTAATATCAAAATTTAAAAAAGAAATTGCTCGAGGTATGATACAAAGTAAGTACAAATTTGGGTAGGTTTAAGTCGAATGAACTTATCTTGGAATCAAGAATATCTCCTTTCAAATAAAGGGAGTTTAACAAAGAAATTTTTTCCATTCATTAATAAGAGACTGTCATGCCATCATTTTTATACTAATTACAAAATAACCCAATTTCTAACTGGTCATGGTAACTTTAAAAGTTATTTGTACAAATTTAATTTGTTTCCGTCATCTTCCTGCAATTGTGATATTGGTGGGGAGGAAAATGTTGAACATGTGCTCCTTCTATGTTCCAAGTTTGTCAAAGAAAGACAGATCCTAAGACTGGCTCTCAAGCACATGAATATAAATTGGCCTACAGAGTTTCACCAACTTATTTCCACTAGAAGTGCTTTTGAAAATTTCTGTAAATTTATTGTTGACATCTATAATCCTTCATAACTGTTAAATTTTCTTCTTTTTCTTTTTGTAATGTGTTACATACTTACTTCTGCAAGCCCCGTGTGATACTTTGTGGTCCACGGGAAATTTATAAATGTTCAATAAAAAAAAATGAACTTATCTATAGTGAGGACATGCACACACAAAAATTTTATTATTTTAAAATAGGGAAGAACAGTTTTATTATTAGTAAAGATAGGGAAGAATACAAGCGTTCAGATTTCTACTTTTATATATTATATAATAATATTTATAGACTTGATTCGACTTATAGAGACTATTCTCTCCTACCTCTCGCATACTCATGTTGTTTTTCAAAATCGAGTTAAATGAATATATAATTTGCTATTAATTCAATCATGAGTACAACAGATTCTAAATAGATCCCTCTTATTGTTCGTTATTTTTAGCTGAGTTATGCTGGAAGCATTAAAATTATAACTTGTCTTTGTGATCTTAGAGTGAACTGAATTATTGCCATACAGTTTCATCAAAATAGCCTTTGACCCAAAACTTTTACTAAGTAGTGCAACTTACTTTCTGACTGACCTACGTACAAAAGATTTAACTAGGCCGCTGTGACAAGAATAATATGTGTTTGGACTCAAAAAACTGCGTCATTTATTTATTGTAACAGTTTTTTTTCTCTATTTATAATAAGACGAAGAGTTTCTTGTCCCTAGCTGGCAACGCTATAGTTCCCGATTCACCTCACGTACATAGGAAAAAAAAATCGTTTGGTTGATTCTGTATTATTCTTTAAAAATATTCTCATTTCAGTTACATGTTTTTTCATGCTTTATCTGGAATAAATTGTTATTCTTATTACTTGCATTAAATTAAAAAAAAGTTTTCATGCATCCGGAGAATTTATTTTATGTCCACAGAGAACAAGCGTAAAGACAAACAACTTTTCCGCTTTATATAAATTGAATAAGATCAGCAGACAGATAATCAACAGATATTTTACAATACCTTTCATGGCTTAAAAACTATATAAATTTTTTAATAATTTCAAATGATAGAAAAGCAGTATAACTTAAATATCAGCTTCACAATTAAAAGCAGTGGCATCCTTGAAAGTATTTTCTCAATATTTCGACACTCAAAAGTTTTTCAAAATCGTTACTGTGTTTTATTGATTGAACTTGAAATCGAAATACTCCATAAAACTTTGAGATTCTAACTTCCATCCATAAATCAATCGCAAATGCCAAGGTTCTTCTCATAAAAATGAATTAAATTGAGCCCCAAACTATTTTATCGCACGCAAGAAGAAGAAAATTGATAGAAACTTCTTTGACAAAATTTTTTAATCTTTCAAACACTAAGAAATATCTGCATTGTTAGATACCGCCACAGCTGCATATTTTCGTAACTATCGAAAGTCGAAATAAATACATGGTTTCTTTTCTGTTTCGTGTGATAAATTGAAAAAGAAGGCATCTAATGTTAGGCTAGAGTTCTGAATTTTAAATAATTTATTAATGAAAAATGGGATATGTTATTAAATCTGGATATATAAATATTATTAGTTAATGTATCGAGCATAACTCAAGATGAATCAGCGAGAGTGATCTCTTCTGAACTTTCTCAAAATCTCTAATAAACTTACCATGTCAAAGAACACTTTACATGGCACTGCCATTCAGACTAGACTCTAGTTACGAAATATTTACTACCAGCGTGAATTTAGCATTTTTACTGCATCTGTCATGTCATCCTTGGCGAGTTATTTGGCGATTAATCCCTGGCATGCGTTAACAGTATTCAAAAATCGAATTTGTGTTTTAAACAGTTTCTGAATCGATTGAAACAAAAAATTGCATTTGTAATCACAAAATCCCATACCAAATTTAATATATACGAGTCACTGCATTTTTTAATCAGCGCGTTTACATGTTTCTGAAAGTAAAATCAATAGACAATCCGTTGTTATTTTTTACTCAAAATTTGACATTTGTCTACACTATAGATGTTAAATCTATATACCGAATCTTATCTATTTAGCTCTCTTCGTTTTGTCGTTATCGTATTGATTTATATTCGAACAGCCGGACAGACGGACTTCCTCTGAACAGATTTTTACTTAACATTCGGTAAAAATTTGCAAATTCGGTGTAAAGACCATATACCAAATTAAAATCGTCTAGTTCAGAGCGTCTGTCTTTGTCACAGACAGACATTTCCCAAAATTGTTTTTCTAATTCAGAGAGGTCTAAAAACATGGAGATACATACGTATGCAAAATTTTAATTCATCGGGAAATAGATGAAAAACACATTTTAAAATTACATTATAAAATAAATCAATAAAAGTGCATACAAATTACTGGAGTGAGAAATACAATTTTAAGAAATATTTTTTACTTCCTTTAGGTTTGCTTTTAGAGCTGTTGGGTTTGACAAAAAGTCTAGGGCTTTGTCACATAAGTCTACTTTGGCAAATTTAAAGATGACGTGAATTGAAATTTGCCAAATCTGGCTGTGTTCGTTCGTTCATAACACGTTATTGAAGATATGTCAATTATGAAAAGTAAAGAACAAATGCACCGAGTTCAACAGAGTCTTATTTATTACAACTTATTTATTATTAAGGTATTATTACAACTTCTTTCATCTTCTTCGCTCTTAGCAAATGCACTCATCTACTTAATATTGAAAGATATCAGCCAATTCGTCAAAATCAAGTTATATAAAGTTGATAGATGAATGCAAAGCAAATATTTTAAAGAAATGAATACTTGATAATTTGTACTTAAAGAAAAATATGCGTCTATCTGCATGTATATGTGTATCTATCTATTGGTGCTCTACAGTCACCAATAGATATTTCACCAAATTTGGCATTATTAAAATTTGAAATACACTTCATACCGATTCTTTAAAATTTCAATTAGAATTTTAATTGATTGAAAATCAAGGATGATTTCGGTGTTTTTTCATAATAAATTCCTTAAATATTTTTGTACCATTTTAAAATTTAACAAATTGCTTTTTATGGATACCAGTTCAGCTATCATAATTTTTCTGAATTTTTTGGCAATTTTTGATGAAAATAGCTTTGTGCATGAATTTCAATTATACATTTCATAACTGCAATTAAACTCATTTTTTATTAATTTAATCAAATATTTAACGATGATATTTTTCCATCGTTAAAAGCTAACGAAGAAAGTATCTATTTATTATTTATACGTTTTTAACTTTAAACAGAACAATTCTTTTATGAAATACTGAATTGAAACTTTCAGCTTTAATACTAAAATAAATTTTAAATCAAAACTTTTTTTAATGTAATGTTTTTCATTCGAAATGGATTTAAGGAAGAATCTATTAGAAGCTGCTTTACTAATTGCAAAGTTCTTCATATAACTTTTTGTAAGTACATACGTCATCATAAATACATAATATCCTTTCATTATTTCGAAAACTCAGTCTCCATTTCCCTTAGACGACTCTCTTGAGTAAATACTAATGTCTGCCCGTCTAAGACACGTGGGCACCAAGATGTTTCTAAATGTCTGTCTGCTTCTCAGGATTCATTTTACATCACAAGAGCCTCAACCATTTCGAGAATGTCTGTATGATTCAAATTTCATTGAGCATTCATTAGAAATATGTTCTTACTGAAAGGTTTATATTTTTTTTAGTTTTGAAGATGGGTTTAGATTTAACTTAAGGTTGTGGTTTAATTGTAGAAAAAAAAACTACGAGGAAAAATTTTGATATTTCGTCATTATTTTAATAGTTTTGTTCTTTCAACGTATAATTTGGTGTATAAAAAAGTTATGCTATGTCATTTTGAACTATCTTTCTCCCTCTTGTGCATTTAAAATGTTATTCGATTAGAAAAAAAATCCTCTATCACACTGGTAAAATACAAAGCGCATTCTATATATCCGATTCCAACTGATTCTGCTCACATTTTAAACCTATTTATGAATATGTTTCAATTTACTCAGGGTTATTCTATTCCTCGAATTTCCCCTGTCTTCGCTTTCATGTCAGAATTCGAACTTTAGATGGCATCGACATCCTCAGTGCAGTGATTTCAGTTTCGAACTGGAGTTCGTATATCAGTCGCATCATAATTTAATTTTTGAATCCATTGAATATCTTGCAGGAAAAGAAGAAAATGCTAAGCTTTAGTTTAGTTCAGATAATAGCGTACATTTAGATATCAGGGGCTATTATGTATACACTAAGTAAACATATAGATCCCCTCCCATGAGAAGGATAAATAAGCGGGTTATGGCTTCATCTGGGGGTATAATAATGGCGATGGTGTTGTATTGGTTCCATCTGAAATTGTGGTGGTGGTGGGTTCCTACAGAAGGACTCTGTGCTAGAGCTGGTGATGATCATGCCCATTCTAAATAACCAGCTTTGATAACTATAACTTAGCGTGAGACAACAATATGCTCAGATGACTCATACAATTGCGTATAACTGTCAAGCCCCTTCTGAAGTGGACGTCACGAGAAGGAAAGTAAACGAATTTTAGTTCCTTCTGGATTTTATACTTATAAGGTAGTTTTGTACTGATTTCATTTTCAGAAGCAGGGCTTCTACTGAAGAGGCATGTATTTGTTAGATAACGGGGCACATTAAGTCTATAGCTTAGCTTAAGATGACAACGTACATTTAGATAACAAACTTGGTTATGTGTACTGCGCAATTTCCTCCCCCTTCCTCAGGAAGGAGTACCACAAGAAAGATAAGTAAAAGATTTTTGGCTCTTCCTGCAGTTATAGTAATATGATGGGGTTGTATTGGCTCCGTTTCCAATGGTGGGGTGTATCTACTACCTGAAGGAGTCTGTGCTTATTAGGTAACAGGCTACAGTACATCTATAGCTCAGCTATTACGAACACCTCATCTGTCTCCTCCTGGGTAGGTAGGATTAATAAGTGGTTTCTCGATCCTCTTGGGATTATAATAATATTGATTGTAATGTGTTGCCTCCATAATTGGTGGTGGGGCTTTAACATCCTGCAAAAGAAGTCTTTACTATGCCTGGTTTTGGCATTAAGTAATGTCACAGTTCCTGTATTACTGCTTCGACCGGTGGGAAGGGGGTGATTATATTTTTTATGGCTTCTTCCATGCAAATGTGGTGAAACATGAATAGATTCCCTTAATGAGGAACAAAAAGGCATTATACAAGAAAGAGGAGTAAAGATCTTAAAACATTTCAGACTCACATGTTTTTTCTTTATCTCAATTATGATTTTAATCTGTTACATGCCTGTAATAATATAAAATTTTAAAAATGAAGAAAACAAAACCATTTATTAGAGAGTTTATTAAAATTAAATTCAATCAATACCCTCGGTGAATAAAAAAATTATTAGTTCATTAAAATGTAGAATAATTTTTTAAATCAAAAATTTAGTGGTGAAAGCGGAAAGCCGTAGAAGTGTGAGACGCTGATGTAAATATAGTAAGTAAAAAACATCCCTAATATATTTTGATTTTTAGAGAGCTCTTAAAAACTTGCTTTTTTATATTAATTTAGAGTTCATTCCGCAATTGCTTTCTATTCAGTGTCTTAGATTTTTTCCGATATTTTGCTTTAAATTCTACATTTTTTGATAATTAAGTTCACCATCTTAATTTTAAAATTAAGAAGTTGAACATATAAACGGCTTTTATTATATAATGCTATTTAATAAAAGCCGCAGTAAGTAAGTAAAAACGATTTTTTTAAAGATTTACTTTTAATTTAAATTGTATATGTTATGTTTGTTTATTATGAATATTATCTAATTGTAAAAATTACCTAATCTTATAAATAACTTCCTAAAATTAAGTACGTGATGTCATCTCTAAAATTAAATCAAATATGAAAAAAAAAAATTAAGCAATCAATAGATGATTAAATTATGAAAATGTAGCATTGTTTTCGGAAACACTAACATCACTTTCGGAAATTAGAGATAAAAAAATTGCGGTTTCATATAGAAAAAGTGAAAAATAGCAAAGATTTAGAGTAGAAAGTCTTTCATTTTTCTGAAATGAATACAATTCCTGCATAAATATTTATTCGCTCATCTAAATATATTCATATATATATAATATAATATATAGATTCATATATACATACAAATAAAAAAAAGCATAAAACCAGCGGACTAATAATGGTAAATAAATTAAAAGGTTATAGGAAAACACTTATATTTATTAAAAAAAGGAGAAAAATGAAAAAAAAAAAAAAAAAAAAAAAACACGGAATTTTCCATTTATATTCTTAACAATAGATGATGCTCCTTCCTTCGTTAACATTTAAAAAAAACTGACGTTAAGCCAAGTTTTATATTAAACTAATTTGAGCAATGTAATTAAGTAAATTGTATTAAGAAAATATTCCCCCTGTTTCGCTTCTAAAAAGAAGCATTTTTTAACAATGAATTTCTCATTGTCTTAAAATAATTCAATCACTCACGATTTAAATAATTGTTTTTTTATCAAATCACTCGAAATGATTGTATATTTAAGCTCTTAAATATTAAAAGATTTTTATCCTAGTATAAATTAAATCTTTAACAAATTCTATTAAATATGTTGGATTTTTTTCATTGATAATCATTAAAGAACACACACTTAAGAACACACAATCACTTAAAGCACACAACATATGGGTTTGCAAAGATGAAAAGGCATAAATTAAGATAATACATATTATTATGGTCATTGCAGTCTCAGTAACCCGATCAATTTTATTAAATCGATGCTTTCGAAACCTGTTGAAATACAAGTCATGAACCGTTCAATGGTTCAAGGTAAATTCAAAATAAAAGTAATGAATTGCAAAACATGAAGATTTTCCGCAGATCTTAGTCCAATAAAAATAATAACAGAATTGAAAATAATTCGGCCAAAGCTTCGTACTTCTTTAATACGAATTCATCCTCGATTAAAATATAAAGAGAAAACCACTAAAATTTTATGCAAAATTTATGCAAAAACAATTTTAGTAGCATAAATTATTACGCACTTCTATGATAAAAAAATATTTCGTAACCATATTGTTAATAATCATATGCCAAATACTCGTGGAGCCAATGATGGAGTCAGTGGCGAATTTAAGTATTTTGCGGTTTTATGTAGTGCATATTACGAGACCTTTATTTTGATAAGATGATAAATTTAGTTTTACATTTTAGCACATTTTCAATACATTAATGATAATTTATTTAAGGTTAATATTCATTTTATTAACTATGTGAATAGATATTTTTATTTATCTAAAACTGCCCAGGCAAGAGATTCAAGAAGTTCATCTCCCCGATTCACTTTTAATTGCTATAATTTTTGAAGGAGATTTTTTTTTTACAGATATGAGGAAACCTAAATGATGATATAATCTTGCAATCACACTCAAGGCATCTCGTTTGTTGTAAGATGCTTCTCAGTGATTAGACTTCAAATATGAAAACAACCTCGTACAGACTTCCACGTAATGCCTAATATTCTTATTGCTGTTTCTTTCGATAATAAAAACTAATGTCCTTGATCATTAGATGTATAACTGTTACGTAACTCCTTCGAACTGAAATTCCATTTATTCAGGCATTTTACAAGATTTTAGCATATTGCGCAATTGTAATTGAAAATACTCCGCGTTTTCTAGGTCTCCTGACATTGATACTATAAGAATAATAGCCCCCTCTCGGAAATGAAAGTGAGAAACTTCCGGCGTGGTGGTTGGTTCCTGCCGCCTTGGTGTGGGTACAAAAATGGTGTGTGGTTGATTACCTCCAAGTGATGGTGTGACTTCTACGAGATCACTGCTGGTGAGGAGCATTAAGACTGAATTATAGTTCATACTGTCCCGGAATAAATTACAAAAAAAAATACATGAACGTTCAATTTTGCTAGGTTTTATGTTACTGTTTAGAAAAGATTTTCGTGTGATAATTGTGTTTTTATTAATGTTTTCTAACATTTGAGCTCGCTTTTAAATCATTTAAATTGGGAACTTCATTAGAACTTAGGTTATAAAAAAAACATTGCCGCTGTTATTTTTCTAATTTATTAATAACAATGATTAAAATTAGTGCATCTGAAAGATTATTTCTATCATATTTCAGAACTTTTAACCAACGAATCTTTTCTTTATACTGTCAGCTAAGTTTCTCAAATACTTGGCTGAATAAATGATTAATATTACTGCTTCTAAAATGTCGTTAATTCCACTAATAATTTATTTTCGAATCTTGTAACTATTGCATTGAATAGTGAATCGAGAATATCATCAATTGACTGTAATTCCTTTGCAGAACCAGATAATGAAGAATTTAGATAATGTGATTTTTGTTCTTGCAACATTTGAGTATTCGAAGAGATTAAATTGTTAAACTGCAATTTGAACTCATACTTTCCTCATATTTTTCCGGAAATTTTGAGAGAGGAATTTCTGGTAAATTCGATTGTTAGAATGTTTGAAAACGGAATTGTATTTTGTTTGGAAGCTGTTGTTCCTTCCTCCAACAATTTGATTTGCCTTTAATTTTTACGCAACATTTAACCCTTTGCACTTGGAAAAGTAATTCGATGCATAATTATTCATCTAATACAAAGACTTGATTATTGCTTTTATATAATTGTTTTAAGTTGAATTCTCCTGTTTCATTAATTTGCATCTTCTTACTACTCTGCAAGTATTTTTAACAATCAAAATTATAAATAAAACGTCAAAATGATGCACCGTCTTGAATACTGAGTGAGAGTCACCATTCGCGTGAAAATACTTTTACTTACTTCCTTAGTTTCATTTATTTCCTTATTATACTGATTTGTATCCGATACAGTTGCTTCTATTTTAGTACTCAAAGAATTTAACGAGTTGTCTTTTGAGTTTAATTGTTGCAAAAATTAAGTAAAAGAATCCATTTCCTTCACTTCCGATTCAATGATTTTAATCAAAATCTGAGATTATATTTGTAATGGCATTTCTAATTGAAATGTGCTCTCTATTAAATGTTTTTAATTTTTCTAAATTTGCAAGTAGAGAAGAAAATTAGAAAATTGTCCTACCTTGCTGGTCATCTGAGGAAGATAATCCAAATCCTTTCGTAAGCACTGCTATATTGAAATAAACTGATGTATTTAATCCATTTGTGATCATTAAAATTTATTTTTCTTTTTAAATGCCATCTTCAGTCTCGACGTTGGACAAAATGTTTCTTTTAGGTCGCTGTTCTTGAAATAAACAGAGGGTCGCATAATATATAAAGATTATTGAGTTGTTAAAAATGTGACACATTAAAGTCGTATGGCTTAACACTGCGATGCGAAGAAGTACTTCTACATATGGGAGCAGAGATATAACTGAGTGGAGACCAGAAATTCCAAAATTGCGATTTCGCCGAAAGAAGAGGGTGACCCTATTTAGAAGGGGCGTGAGTTGCTACAGCAATCTTAACATTTTGGCACCAATAAATTTCAAACTGAGTTCAAACATTGAGTGTTACAAAACTTTTGCCGATATTTTTCAAATTATTTAAATAAGAGCTTGGTAAAACAAATGAATCGAAGTAGAGTAAGAACCGACAATGTATCGAGGATGGCGAAATTTCAGGGTGATTATCAAAGCCTCAGAATAAATGAGCAAATTACCATTGTCAACAAAATGCGAAAAATTTCACAGAAAGCTATTGTCGAAGTTTCAAAACTTGTAGCGGTAAACGTCTGTGTGATTACGAGAAACCTAAATCATCCGACCTTTGAAAGGCAAAGGTTTTGAGATATCTAGGCCCTAAATTAAAAAATAGCGAAATGTAAGAGAAAATTCACTTACCTGTCTTTCCAGGAACTTCTAAATCAAAAGAATTGAGGCATTCAAAAATGAATTAGTCCACAAAACATCGAGATCATTAATACGATAACGGTTGAGCATCCTCTATTTTATCATCTTTTTCATTTTCTGGACGAGGACACAGGCACAGATAATTATTTACAAAGAGTATTGACATGTTTCATTTCACGTGCACTCATTCTAATATTCGAGATTTCTTGACATGGAATACAACCCCCTTTCGTTCCGTTCTTACACACACTTCACTAACAAACTTAAACTTACTTTTCTGTGGGATCATGGGTGTTTTTCCTGACGTCATCAAGGCGCGCGTGCGCATAAGAGTTGCATCATATTATGGTTAAGCGAGGAATTCCAACACAAGGCCTGTATCATGACAACGCGTCGGCTTTCAGTTGTTAAATATTTTACCAAAACGTTCCCCCAATTCCCATCCAGCTTATTCTCCCGATCTCGCACTGTGTGATTTTCTTTGATATAAAGTATTTCCATAAGGTCTGACAATTACTGAGTTACTGAGAAATGCAGTGAGTAGCAAATTTCAAGGGGATATAGAAAATATGAAGCTTATAATTTGACTTTATATCATTGTTCGAGAGACGTCAAAAATGCATACTTACACAGGCGGAGGCATTTCTGACTTGGCAGCTGCCTGAGTCCGTTGAATAAAGGGATGATGGCTGATATATCAGTTAAAAATATAATTTGCTTATACTTTTATAAATAAATTTGTAAAAGTTATAAATTTCATGAATTACATTATATTATATTAGATAATTATTAATTCTGTCAAATATAATTGGACCTTCACATAGTTTTTACGGTATTTATAAACATTAAGAGTCAATTGAAATGCAATTATAACACAATTATGAATGTATGCATTCTTGAGTCGTTGTAAATTAATCTATACCTATATCTATACTTATAATAAAGCTCAATGTGTGTGTGTGTGTGTGTGTGTGTGTGTGTGTGTGTGTGTGTTGGCTCTCTACAGGCCAGGTCATTTGGCGTACAGCTACCAAATTTGGTACATGTATACATTAGAGGTCGGGAATATGCACCTGGGGTCCCTTTTTTTGGATTTTTAATTATAACTTTAATTATTAATTAAAAACTAACTTTCCCGCCAAAAAAATCTTCCATTTTCTCCACCGCCAACTTTCCCGCCAAAAAAATCTTTCATTTTTTACCATCGCTAAATGAGTAAGGCTTCAGTTTTTTTCCCCAACAGTAATGAGGCTAGGATTAACATTTTTCGGCCGATTATTTCAAACGATTCTGTTTATTTTCTTAATGTTTTATGCATTTAAAATTAAACATTGTTAATTAATCGATCTTTTAGATTAATTCTGAAGTACTTTTGAATTAAAATAAGACAGAATAAAGGAAATTAAAAATGTCTAATCTGCATAGCGTTACCCCAACTGGCGTAGAAAAATTCACGCATTTGCGTTAACGTAACTGGCGTTGAAAATTCACGCATGCGCATTGTGTTCTGATTTTTGACAATATTATCAACGGATGATTCTTGATTTAAATTATTTTTAGGTTAGTTGCATGCTTTTGTAATTAAATTGTATTTATGTTAGTTATATATTTTTTGTAAATGCTTATAGTTTTAAGTACATCAATTTTTAAGTAGTTTTTTAAAACCTGTTTTCGACCGATTATTTTAAACGATTCATTTTATTTCTTGAGTGTTTGATGCATTTAAAATTAAACATTGTTAATTAATCGATCTGTTCCTGATGCATCTGAGAAAATTTTGTAGACAAATTCTTGAGATATTACATAAATTAAGAAAGATATTCTTTAGTGCCCATAAAGTGTAAACGCTCAGTGACTCTATTTTCGGTAATCATATTATAAAAAAATGCTTTGTTTCTGTAAAAATATATTATTATATTAATTGTAGATTAATTCTTTCCACTTTAATTTAAAGCATAAATTCTACGGGAGCTAACAGAAAATTAGAGAGATACATATTACGTTATGATTGAAGGTCTTTATAATGTTATGAGTGAATTATATGACTATCAAAATTTGAAGTTTTAAAGTATTTTGATGAAGAATCTATTAAAGTAGGAATTGCGTAAAATATTTAATTATTAAAATTTAAATGAACATTAAGATTGGCGAACCAGCTGATCGCCAAAGGCGGCTAGTAAATAAATAAAAACCTTCTACAGATTCACAAAGTTAACCAAAAACTGTAAAATAAATTAGCGTGTTGATTAAATTAAAAAATATGCTAAAATGTGGATTAAATTAAATTAATAGGATTTATTAAATTGATCAACTTATTAAAAAAAGCTACCTCTTAGCCACGGAATTAGCCATGGGAGTTCGGGGTAACATCAAATAAATAGCATCTATGTGTATTCTGGAACTTTTTTTACTTTCCCTTATACGTAGTATGGAGAAAGTATAGTAATCGTCAAAAATTCCGAATTCAAGATTTTGACGAATCTCCATGTTTTAAACCACTCTGAGAAAAATATATTTTTGGGAAATGTCCGTCCGTGTGTTTGTCTGTGACAAAGATAAATCAATATATGTTTGAACGAGACGGTTGAAATGTGGTATACATTTTTTACATCAAATATTCAACCAAATTTTGCGCAAAATCTATTCAGAGAAAGTTTGTCTGTCCGGCTGTTCGATTACAAGTTAACACGATAACTACGAAACGAAGAGAGCTAGATAGATAAGATTTGATGCACAGATTCAACATCTATAATGAGGACACCTGTCAAATTTTGTGCCAAAACCAACAACATATTTATTGTCTGTCGGTCTGTATTTTCAGAAACCTGTAAACACGATCATTCGAAAACGCAGTGACTTAAATATATCAAATTTGGTATCGAAATGTGTGCAAACAAGTCCAGTTTAGAGTCAAATTTTTGTTTCAAACTCTAAAACAGAAATTCGATTTTCGGATACTATTAATCTCTTGCTGGGGATTATTCTCCAAAAAACTTGCCAAGGATGACGTGACAGTGGCGGTAAAAATGCTGAATTCACGCCAAAGGTTAATATTTCGTAGATTCGAAATAAGCCAAAGTGTTTACTGGCATGACAGGTTTATTAGAGAGTATGAGAGAAGATTTTTGGAGACTATTCCAGCTCGTTTATATAAAAGAAATGAAATCGAAATAACTCATATGCTTGATTTTAAACTAGATTATTTAAGCTTTATCATATGACCATAACTATGTTTAGTCATAACTTTTGTTTTATACATATGGATTAGATTATTAACTAATTTATAATCTAAACAAATACTCGACTGATTGCTTGTTTTAATTCAACGCTGTGAAAAACTCTACAGTTTAAAACATTTACAAATGGGAAACAGTAAACTTAATTCAAATTTCCAGAAAAGAAAAGAAAAGACGCGGCTAAATTGATCGCGGCAGGACCTTAGCTGATTTTGGACGACTGCCAGGTCCATTTCTGTGGAGTAAAGAACTATTATTTATAACAATGACAAATGGAAAAATACCATAACATCTAAATGAAATCCTAAACAATTCCCAAATGATGAATGCTTTCCTTTCTACAAATAATGCATGAAAATGAGATGAGCATGCATATTACAAAAATTACCCAAAGAACCACTGAAATTATACCATCATTTCAAATTCATCACAGTTCAATTCCAGTGTTCAATAAGCATTACAAAATTCCATTTGTATTTCGAGGATCTTCTGTACGTTAATGAAGGAATGGATACCACTGTTTATACGAAAGAGCAGAATTATCAATTCATTTCCTAATATCTACATCTTTGTTTGTAGAAATATTACGCAAATATGACGGAAAATTTAATTGTGTGGAAGAATTCTGGACAACGGAAATAATGTCCTGTTTAGAAAATGGTAAATTGCAAAATAGAATAAAATTAAAGCACTAGTCTTGATGTCATGCAATTTTGTTAGCAGAAAATATATCGGTATCCACTCTGATCGTGATCCAACAGCTAGTTTTTAAACTGTTAGACGTATAAATGTGTTCTCTGTTGGAAAAAATGCTCCAAATAAAGCAAAGAGATATATTTTGTGTTGCTTGAATTAAAAAAAAAATGTAATGCTTACAAATTTAAGTTGTTTAATCTTTATAAAGTTCCCTGGCCCTTTCTTTAATCAATACTAAAGGTGAATACGTGTGTATGTGCGCGTGTGTGCCGAATTTCATTTGCCCAATTTATTACTTTGAATTACATGATATGGAAGTATAAATGACAGACATCCCCTGCGCGATCAATGGGAGTAGCCAGGCTCCTACTTTTTCGTGTACCCACAAGTATAGCGGGAACCAACCACCATGCCGAAAGCTTCTCATCCTCAATTACGAGGTCTCCCCCCCCCCCTCCCCGTGGGACAGAAGACAATTAAAAATTTTGACAATTAAAAGATTAAACAATTAAAAATTTTGACAATTAAAAGACAAGACAATTAAAAGACTAAACAATTCAAAATTTTGACAATTAAAAGACAAGACAATTAAAATTTTTGACAATTAAAAGACAAGACAGTTAAAAATTTTGACTGTTTGCCACGCTTTGAAACAGCGGGGAAGTTCTTTCTTCGATTTTTCCACACACTCAAACAACATATACTTTCTTTTCGGTTCAATTATAAGTCTGAATAATACAGGAGTTGAAGTAGGAAGTGAAAACCCTCGACGGTCACGGTAAAGTCTGCAAGGGGGAGTATTTTTCCGTCGATTTCATGTGTAGTGATATAATAATGTGAATTTCGGACGTCTTTCTTTTGACTAATTAGAAACAAATTTTAATTTAAAACTACATTTTGGCTACTCGGCCATCTATGCATCCGAGTTAGACAAGATCCAAATGAGATCGCAATACCCTATTCGTAATTTGATTCATTTAAGCTCTTGCGATTTCTAGTTGTCATGTTCAAATACACGCATATGTACAGAGAGACAAATGGTTATCCCGCAATAGATTTCTACATTTCTGGTGATAAGATTGCGATAAATTTCATCTATACAGCTCTTTGTAATTTTTAACTATCTTCTTCACATGCATGCTAACAAACAGACATTCTTTATACACATTTTATCAAAATTGGATAGAACTCAACAATGTGGTGCAGTCCACAAATTTTATCAACCATCATTCCTCTAGTTCAATGTATTTTTAAAATATCACGTTGACAAATATAATTCTAAAAATGTGTTTTTCAGACTCAGGACATCCAGCACATGGAAATTTATCAAAATTTCGAAGTCCAATCCTTTGATGATTATTATACTTGTTTTCATATAAAAGAATAAAAAGTGAACCGGATAATCGTTATAAGTAAAAGGCTTTTATTAAACTCTAAAATAATTTTATTTAAAGAAAGGTTAATAAATAGTTAATATAATTTAAAATGAAATATAATTTAAACACGCAGTAAATGCTACTTTTAACTTTAAAAATGTATATTGACCTGATATCTTGAAATAGCCAAAACAATTAAATTTTCAAGTGCTATTTCTGTTAATAAAATTGCCCTGAATTGAAAAAGTGCTTCACTTGAATAAAATGTCGTCCCATTTAATATTCGTCACTAAATAACTCATTTAAAAAGGATTATATATAAAACTTTAGATTTAAAATTAAAAAATTGAATTTTCAAAAATTCTATATTAATACATTTACTACATATAAGAAATTTCTTAATATGAACAATGTGAATGAATCAAGATTGCAGAAATTAGTGTGAGTGGTCTCTTTGAAACTTTCTCGCATACTCTCTAATAAACATGTTATTCTCTCTCCTTTCACATAAAGTTGCAAATCTGAGGCAAAGCCGTAAATACTATGAGTGGCCAGATTTTATTTTCACAATCCCGCACATGATGTTGAATTCTTCATATTATAGCAAAGAAAACTGAATGTGTGTTTTGGACATTCATTTCTCGAACAATTGTAACCAAATTTTGACGCAGAACTACAAATATATTCATAAGGTCACTTGCCATCTTTGATTTATTTAAATAATTGTGTTTTTCGATTAATTGGATTTACATGAATGCAGAAGAGCTGATCAATAGACTTTCAACTTTTTGATACAAAGGGGTTCTCGAAACAACACTGTGAATATAAATAAAGATTTTATTCAAAGTATATACCATAAGCACTAAGCCTGTGCACAACGATCCCATTGATTAACGAGCTGAAGGATTCTTTGTTCCCAGAATTCCTGTGGCCATGACGAAACTCAATCCTTCACAGCGTCCTTGAGTTCGCCATCCGAATTGAAGCACTTCCATTTCAAGTGTTTTTTCAGGGGACCAAACACATGAAAATCGCAGGGCAACATGTCCGGGTTGTAGGGCGGATGGTCAAATTGCTCTCACTTGAACTTGTCCAGTTCCACGTGTATGACCCTGGAGACGTGTGGACTCGCGTTCATGGATCAGAGCAAGTCTTTTGTGAGTAGCCCCGGGCTTTTGTTCTTGATGGTCCTGCGTAGTCTTCGGAGTGTCTCACAGTACACATCGGAGTTAATGTTTCTTCTGATTCAGCAAGTAGCGGACCTTGGACGGTGAACTCAAGGACGCTGTGAAGGACTGGATCTCGTCATGGCCACAGTAATTCTGGGAACAAGGAATCCTTCGGTTCGTTAATCAATGGGATCGTTGTGCTCAGGTCTATGGTGTATACTTTGAATAAAGTTTTCATTTATACTCACAGTGTCTTTTTGTTCCTTTTCATTTGAACACCCCATGTACATTTGGTTCAATATTTGATGAGGATCTATATATATGCATAAGGATTTAGATAATCAAACTGTATACCAGATTTCATTTATCTAAATTGTTGCGTTTACATGTATTTTGAAGAATTTGGATTTAAATTTGATATGGATATATATTTTAAGCGTTAAATCTGTGCACCAAATTTTATCTATCTAGTTTTTTACGTTTCATAATTATCATGCTCATAACATGCAGACGGATAGACATAAACTTTCTGGGAAATAAATGATTTAAAATTTGATTGAAATCTGCAAATTTGGTTGAAAACCAGGCACCTGTCTAAAATTTCAAAATTTATTTAATTATTTATCATTTATCTTATTCACAGATGGACGTAATTTCAAAAGATATGATGTCCTTCGGACTCCAGGAGGTCTGAAACGTGAAAATTCATCAGAATCTTTATTTCGAATATTTTAGTACGTCCTGTTTGTGTACTTCATATCCTAGAAAGTAAAATATAATGTTTGCTATTATTTGACTTCTCCGGCATTTTACTCATTTCCCCTAATTAATTACTATATTGATTCTGATAATTTTAATCTAACTTTTGGATTTTTGTATAAGATTCCTTCCTACATGCCCTTTATCAGTGTTCGACTTTGAAGTTTAGAAAAGCTGGTGATTTAATTAAAACTAATTTGGAAAATTAGGTCACAAACACTTTAAAGCTGAGAAGTGCTGATACAAATACTCATTTCAGTGCATATTTTATTCAATTCAGTAATAACAAATGTCCTCTTCAGCAAAGAGATATGTCCTTGATTCCGACAGCAATCATCTGAATCCTTCACGTGCAATCCTTCGACCTACATAAAGAGATCACAAGCCAAACAAAAATATCTTGCTAATTTAAGCCCCTTCTGTTGAGAATGATAAATGAATCTCGGCATTCTACAAACTTGAACGTGTTGAGAATCTCGTTAACTTAAGGTTTAAGGGTGGACACGCCTGGATTTTTCATTTTGACTGGGAGCCAAATGAAAGAGAGCAGTTAAAAGTCGATTAGACTAGTTATTGTTGATTTGAGGGGCATCATTAACTAGGCGTAGTGGGTGGTCGGGTCTATTAAGAATCTAAACACAGCGAGTGGCCGTATTTAACACACATTTAAAATGCTAGAAATCGAAATGAGCTATTTCAGAAATCGATTTAATATGGAAACAGAATAAAAAACAAATAATTTTAGGGTTAGAGTAATAAACTAGCTGAACAAAAGCAGGCCATGATGCAAAGTTGATTTGCCAGGCCTTTAAAGAAATTTCGTGCAAAAAATTAATTTATTGCATTTAGCTATTTATATATATATACATATAATATAAGGAATAAATGAAAACGAATTACTAATAAAATTAAAAATATATAAATAATTAAATTGTCTCTATTCGACGGTTCTTCGGTGGAATCGGGTCTCGAACCCGAAACTCTCCGGTTTCGAAGCCGAGTTTAATTTAGTTTTAGTTTAGGTTTAGTTATATTAACGTCCCGTTGGAAGCAACACTAGGGCTATTTTGGTACGGAACCGCGGTCAGATGACGAGGACGACACCTGAGCTGGCACTCCCCCTTTCCACACCACACCACACCAGAGGGAGGACGTTTGGTCAGGACGGATTTAACGTGCAAGAGACCCCCTTACACGACGGTTCTTCGGTGGAATCGGGTCTCGAACCAGAAACTCTCCAGTTCCGAAGCCGAGACCTTACCACCAAGCCACCGCGTCCCTTTTTATTTTCAGAGTTCCGCACATGAGCAATTTGTATTCCATATTGTAATGGAAAAAATTGAATATGAAATTTGACATCTTCTTTCTGACCAACTGAAATCAAATTTGGCACAGAATTATAATTTTAGTAAAAACATCACGTATAGAAATTTGTTTTTCTAAGTCATTAGGGTTTTGAACTATCAGATGATATAGGCGAATGCGCAGACCAAAACATGGTCGAA
This sequence comes from Argiope bruennichi, assembly GCF_947563725.1. Classification (NCBI taxonomy): domain Eukaryota; kingdom Metazoa; phylum Arthropoda; class Arachnida; order Araneae; family Araneidae; genus Argiope; species Argiope bruennichi. The sequence continues at coordinate 52,683,963 of NC_079153.1, read as the reverse complement.
GCATTGGCGGACTTTGTTTTAAAAAATTTCTTTCGGATCTATATTTTAGGTGCTAAAACTGTTTGCCAAATTTTATCTATCTAACTCTTTACATTTTATAATTATTGTGGTCATTGGGATTTGGATAGACAAGTACACTTACCTGGAATGGATTTTGTTCAAAATTTGATAGATATCTTCAAATCATGTGCTAATGCCACGTAACAAATTTCATATGTACCTAGCTGAAAACATTTTATTGTATTCACAGTCATAATTTCTAAAATGTATTTTTCAAACTCAAAGAGTCTAAAATGTGGAGATCATCCAAATATTGAAATCGGATTTTTTTTTAACAAGTACAATACTTTCTCTTTGTATACTAGGAAATAATAATATCTAATATATAAAAAATAAAGTTATTACAGCATAAACTTATAAAATAAATATAAATTGATTTGCAAATAATACTCTTGTTTCATTACTTCAAAAGTTTTATGGCAAAAATCGATGATAATAACATCATAATTTAATAATATCATCATATTTTTTTTCTATTTCACTCAAATCTGATGAATAACACATCTAAGATTATAAATACTCTTAACCTTTGCTAGATTTAAAGTAATCTTTCTTTATCTTCAATCTTATAGTGAGATTCAAAGTATCCCTCTTTGCTTGTTGGACGAAAAATGGCCAAAATTCACGAGATTTTATTGAAATGTATGCATATTTAGATTAAAACAAAAGAAAAAATAAGTATTTTTCTTTTACAAAAAAAAAAAAATCAGTTAGTAGCTCGTGGTTTTGTTCCGTACCACTGTTCCGCCTTCCCTTCTCGTGCCCGTCATGACAGTGGCAGGCCGTAATGGATGATGGTCGTCCTTGCGACGCCATCTGGAGTTTCAAAAACTTTCACATAAACTACTTTCACATTCTTTAATATTTTTAAATAAAAAATTCAAAAACTTATTTTTGATATCAGCATTTAATTAAAATTCGCTTTCTAACTAGTTTAGGTTAATTTCATTTAACTTTCCATTGTTAAATTATTTTATTATAGCAAGATAAAAAAAATCCGAGAAACCTTTGAAAAATTTCAGATTGTATCTCCCATGCATTGGCGGATTTAAGCATTTTACTACCCTCGATCCATCAACATGTTAATGATTTATTGTAATTTTTTTACTTTAGTAGTTTTGTAAAAAATGTATATGTTTTTATTTACTTTTTAAAATATGTACATTATGGAAAAAAAAAGATAAAAGTAATAAATTCTTGAAAGATAATAATCTTATTCACAAATAAAGACATTTAGTTATTATAATAAAATATAAGTAAATAATGCTTCAAACAAAAATGATATTAAAAAATTATTACTTGACAAGACATGATAAACGAATTATAACATAATTAATTAAATGAATAATTAATGATCCAATATATTATGGATAGTAGTTAATTATATTTATATAATCCTTAATAGCCGAAATATTATTACGAACATGTAATACTGCTTCCCTCCACAGTTAATCTCATAGTAAGGAAGAGATATTTACAGACATTCTCAATGTATATATTCCAAATGAATGTATAGTCAGTGATACGCAGTATTATCGACAAGCTTGTCTCTCTTGTTCTAGAAAATACAAGAATTAGGACGATATCTCTATTAGGAGCAGAGAATTTTTCAAAGTTCGATGGAAAATTCTACACCATATTTGATAAAATATTTAAGTTATTGCATTTATGAGCTGTGTTTTTACACGTTCCTGAAAGTACCCCACAGACAGTCAACCCCTTATTGGATTTGGTTCAAAATTTGATAAGTCTCTACATTATAAATGTCAATTGCGTACACTGAATTTTATCCATTTTGTTGTCTTCGTTTTTTAATTATCATGTTAACTTATATTCCAACAGCCGAAAGGACAGATTTTTTTCTAATGTATTATGCTCAACATTTGATACAAATGTGATGTGAAGGTCGTATACTGAATTTCATCCATCTAGTTCAATACATTTTTTTGATCTTCTTGTTACAGATAAACATTTTCTAGAAAACTTTTGAAAAATCTCAGGGAGGTTTAAAACGTGGAGATTCAAAACCTCGTATTCGAATTTTATGATGATTATATATATTGTTACAAACCTGTAATTTGCTTCTTAGCACGAATAGTGTCATCGTAAGAAAGACCGTTGTACGATCTGTCCTGTGCATACTGAGCGGGTGCCGCGTCAATTAACTCAGAGCTTGGCTACACACTTGGCAATCATTTGGCGGCTTGGCGATGAATTTGGCAATTTTGGCGACAAAAATGGATCATACTGGAAAGTTCAAGAAGTTTCACGATCCATCCAGTAGGAACTTAAATCCACCCAGACACATCCTGATTGGTCTGGAAGATTCTAGCCCCGCCTCCCGGAACTATAAAAGACAGGCACTCTCAAGCTGCAATGGTGTGAGTGAGTAGTCGGAGTCGTCGACAAGTAACAAGTCTTGGAGAGGATAGAGAAGCAATGGCGGATTGCTAGCGTTGTGTGGGGGGAGTACTGAAGTGCTGTGTGCCAAATCCTGTCGTGTTTTTTTTAGAAATATATGTGTAAAGTTTTAGAAATAAGTAAATGCTATAATTCGAAAACACAGTGACTTAAATATATTAAATTTGTAATGAGAATTTGTGACTACAAGTGCAGCTTTTTGTCAAATTTTTGTTTCAATCGGTTGAGAAAAACATGTGTAAAACACAGACTTGATTAACGCATGCTAGGAATTAATCGCCAAAGAACTGGCCAAGTATCACACGATAGATTCAGTACAAATGCTAAATCCCCGCCAAAAGAAAATGTTTTTTAACAATTGAAAGCCGGTGTCCTATAAGACATTTTTTTGACATGACAAATTTAATTAAAGCATGCGAGAAAATTTTAAGGAGACCACTCCGGCTGATTTACATTTGGAATGAACTGAAATGAATAATTGGCAGGAGAAATATTACTAATAAAATAAGTTATTCTAAAATGTTGTAAATGTTCAATCATATATTATATTTACAGGTAGTAAAATTATCACCAATAAAATGAGGTAAAGTGAAGGAGACTCATTAAAAATTTTATGATCGTAGTAAGATTATCAGGAAACTGCCATAAAAGTTCCAAAATATTTTTTAGTTATTGATGATAATTTATGAAACATGATCAAAATTTTTGTGTTTTTTAATGATAGTGCAAAAATGAAATTCAAGGAAAGCACAATGAATGCGCATCAATTCAAGTCATCACTAATGAATATTATTTTGTTGTTGCTTATAGCACTTGCCATGGACAAGCCCGCTGTTACGAAGACAGCGATTTTATGTCGGTGGGGGAGCCTCTCTTGTTTTTTAGTAGCGCCAACTAGGGCCAAGAATACGACTTTGCTGCTCAAACATAACTCATTCGCTTGCACAACCTCTTTTTACAGGAGAGCACATTCTCACAGGTTTAGGTTTAGTTATATTAACGTCCCGTTTGAAGCAACACTAGGGCTATTTTGGGACGGTACTCGTCATTTTGAACCGTGGTCAGATGACGAGGACGACACCTGAGCTGGCACCCCCCTCTCCACACTACACCATTCCAGCGGGAGGACGTTTGGTCAGGGCGGATTTAACGTGCAACAGACCCCCTTACACGACGGTTCTTTTGATGGAATCGGGTCTCGAACCTGAAACCCTCCAATTCCGAAGCCGAGACCTTACCACCAGGCCACCTCGACCTCTCACATCTCACAGATAGAACAGAGGAAGAACAGCCATGCCCAAACCGGGACTCGAACCCAGGACGCCCATATCAAGGGGAAGACTCGTTACCCCTATGCCAGGACGCCGGCTATATATTATTTTAATAATAGCTATCATATTTTATGATATATATTATTTTAATAATACCTATCATATTTTCCGTCAGAATAAATGCTAAATAATGGGAAAATAATAATAATAAAAATATTCATTATATCTCCAACGACTGTTTAATAATCTTAACTTGATACCAAATTGAATATTCAGTAACTATCTTAAAAAAAACAGTTCTCACATTGTCATGTTTTATTCACATTGATGGGCAAAGGAAAAAAAAAAACATGAACAAAGGTAGTAACGATATTCCAACTGATACAAGACTTGCGGAACGCAGACCATCAAACATCCCTGTGAAGCAGATAAAACAAAAGCCGGAACCGCTGCAACAGGAGGGAGAGACTGTTAAAACACTGAAAGACCCCCAAACCATCTGTCACTGAAAACAGAGCCATTACATATTTGGCAAATGTTTGCAGATGATTCGAATAATACGTGAAAAAACTGCCCTCCAATCTGATATCAAATGAAGCTCTATTTGTCCGCCTCGTTTAATGTAGCCGATCAATATCGATTTCGCAAAGCACTTTTCATTTTCCGAGGGGGAGAGTTATTTTTGAAGCCAATCATTACACGTTCCATGTTTGAAATCGACCATTAATCTTCTTTGCGGGTCTGATCGAAACCGCGAGCGACGCCTGAATACGCCACAATTAAGCGGGATGTGTTTTAATCTTCGTGATAAATCTCGATTATCGTATTTTGGAAAAGAAAAAAAAAAGCCTTGGATATTGGTCACACTATTTATATCAAGGCGGTTTTTCTTAACTTGATTATGAGGATTCTGACCATTCAATTATTGTTCCCAGAGCAGATCGTTCCATCAGAAAGATGGGCGAGATGATTTACAGCGGAGCCGCGATGAGTCGGAGCTGAAATGCACCCAAGACGATTTGGATAATACGAAAAAGCGGGGGAAAATTACATTTGGGGTGAATAAATACATATAAAATGTATTACGAAAGAATAATCGAGGAAGATGCAAAACACCCACATTACTTTTTTACTTATACAATAGGATTCGGAATAAATTCGATTGAGTAGCTATCATAGTAAATTCTAGTATTTTTTTTCTAAACAAATGTTTAATATTCTTTTGTTACTATTTAAGGTATCTGTCTGCCTACGGAGACAGAGTTTTGAAAAATCCTCTAATCAGCTATTTCAGTTCATTTTCTGGATCAATGTGATTGCAAATAATGAAAAATAATGATCAGGAAATTTTGTGCCAATTCAGGTTCTGTAAAATGTGTCTTGGGTAAAAAAATATTGAAAATTGCAACAAAAAGCAAAACACTTTATAAATAATTCTGTCGCACATATTCCAATTATTTTTATACACAACATACTTACAGCTATGGTGAAGGGAATGAACAAGAATCTAAGAAATATGTGCATTTTCAAAAACGTTATAGCAAATCGAGTATTTCTGTATACGAAATTTCACAAAATTCGTTGTTAAAAATTATATTAGGCGGCTAGTTCTAAAACAAAAACTACTCAATTCAAAGTTATATCCCTAGTTAATTGCCTTTGGAACACTTAAGGTAACATATGTACAAAATTTCAAGGTAATATATTAATAAGTTTTTAAGATATCATGCTTCATGAATGAATTCTTTTATGAAATCCAAGTTTTTCAAAAATTTCATTGGAAGTTTTCGTTTGTCTTGTACTAAAAATGCTTTGTAAGCACAAACAATGTTCAAAAGCAAATGTAATTGCCAATCTTTTCGGTATAAAAACTATTCAAAACGTATTCTAACACGCGTGGCTTGCTGATAGAAAATATTATAAAATAAATTATAATTCAGAGAGGCGTGTATTTGATAAAAAGTTGAAAAACATCAGCTTCGTTTTCAGCTACAGTGGTTTATAAAAAATCACCTATCTCAGTTTCTATTTATCGTAGAATTAAAACAAACATAGATTTGGAAAACCAAATAAATGGTATTTAAATAAAAATAAATGTGCGAATTTTGACCAGAAACTGCCTTTTACACGTACCTTAGGATGAAAATTATTTAACTAAAATCATATATTATTTATATAAAATCATATAAGATACCCTTGCGTAAATTGACATGTGGTTAAAAAAAAAAAAAGTGGTAAAAAATTTTATAATAAAATCACCGAAGGAAAATATTTCTACCACTTTGGTCTTGTTTCGCGATGTAAACAGAGGTCATTTTATCATCTCTTCTCCTTTGTATAAATTATAATTACTGTGGTGAAATAAATTGAAATTAAAATTCCAAAAGTTTCTGCTTTTCGGCCACGCATCTACAAAATTATGTTTATATATACGTATGTGAGTTACAGTAAATTTATTAAACTGATGATTATGCATAATTATCTCTGATTATTCATAATTATCAATAAGATGATTATACATAATTATTTCTGATTATTCATAATTATCAATAAAATGATTATGCATAATTATCTGACTATTCATAATTTTCAATAAGGTGATTATGCATAATTATCTCTGATTATTTATAATTATCAATAAGATGATTATGTATAATTATCTCTGATTATTCATAATTATCAATAAAGTGATTACGAATTATCACCAGATTAATCACATGTACCTTAACATATATATTTTTCTGGAAGAGGAAGAAATAAAATGTAGAAATTCGTCAAACTTTCTAGGTTAAATTTATTGAGGACTGCAACATTTTGTTTATCCTTTTGTATATTTTACATGCTACAAAATAATATAAAGAGTAGTTCTTAAATTAATTTTGCTCCCTTTGAAAATACGTGCAAGCCATTTTTGTCTTACTTAATCCAGTTCTAGTAATATCACCGAATTAAGCTGATTTCTGCAGCATTCTAGTGCTCCCAAGCGGGTGCAATGAGTTAAAAGACAGCATTGAAACCAAAAATGTTTATTTACTTTCTAATGATCGATTGGGATATTGCATGTTATTATTATTATATTAATAGTAAATTCTAATCATAGAGAAGAATGTGTGTGTGTGTATCTCTTTGTGTGTTTGTTGCTCTAAAAACCAGAACGTTTGATTTATAGCAAATATGGCACATGAATGTCTAAGAAGATGACAATGTGCATCTCGGGGAAAATTTTAATTAGTTAAAAATTAAAATGAGTTTTGCTGTTTTTCCATAATTAAAATATTATCGCACAAAAACAGATTTTATTCCTTTACAAAATTTTAAAAATTGTCATCTTAATTATACCATTTTAATAATCGTACAATTTCCCCCGATTTTTGTTAATTTTTTTAAAAATATTTTTTGGCTTTATTTCCAATAACTAATATTTCCATACATCTATCAACTGTCAAAATTTGTGGTAACTATCGAAAATTCAATCATGATATCTTCATAAGAACCAATATAATTAAGATGTATAAATGGAATTTTTTGCAAATAATTTCCTTAAGAAAATTGCGCAGTGAATTCATTGACTAAAATTTTATTTTTAAATGTTCTTAAACTGCTGCTAATAATAAAGGGAAACGCGAGTGTTGGCGCTTTACAAGCCAAGGTGTTTAGTTAAAAATGATCGAACCTGACACATGCACACTTTGGACAATAAGAATATGAACCTTGAAGTGATTTTTTGTAAAATTAAACGAATTTATTTTAAATGCAATTAAAATAAATTCGCTTGATTCAAAAGTTTAACCGGATATGATTAAGTTTTTAATTACATTCGCTAATTAAATTAAATTTTAATTAAAAGTTAAGCGAAATTTTAAAGTTTTTCAACAATAACTTCCGAAAATATTACAGAACGAAAAAAAAAATTATATCATCATAAAACTTTAAAAAAAATAATCAAAACCAAATATTTTGCCATATAATTATTTTTCAATTTTAAAAAAAATATATTGTAAGCGTATTTTGCAAAGTTTCTTTTATTGAAGTGAAATGCAAATCGTTTTCACTATACCTACTAACATTTCATCCCGATTTTCTTTCCATTGTCGATGATTAAAATATAAAAATTCATTTTATTTTGTCATGTTTATGTTTCAGTATGAAGTATATCTTTAATAAAATTTTTAAATTGAGTGGTACTTAGAACTAAAGTTTAATTTCTGGAGTAAGCAACGATGAATCATGTTTAATGTTAGCACATTTTGAAACGCTTCGATAGTATTGTTCTTTTAACATGATGTTTTGCTTTTTTTTATGTAGCACACTAAATTCTATAAAAAAAATTAAATCAGAGGAATTTTTACTGAATAATCTTCTAATATATTACGTAAATCATGAAATATTTCTGCAAAATATATGAACTTCAGAAATTAATGATTCTTCTTTCTGTTCTTCTATCTTTTAAAAGAACGGCTTCGATTTAGCAAGTAGGTTTTTGAATTCATTGATGTTTGTACTTTAATTTGAAATAAAAAGTGATTAAATTGTAATCTGAGATGACAGAAAATGAAGGAATGTAGAATGAATTTTTAAAATGGTGCTATCAAAATTAGAAGTTTAAAAACAATTTACTGGGGAAGTCATTAATAATAAGTTAAGTTTAAATGAAATTTTACATTAGCAATAATTCTAGCGAATCAGCTGGTCGCCAAAGCTGGCAGTCACTAATAAAGAATTAGTAACACTAAGCTTATAAGAAGAAAAAAAAAAAAAAAAAACACTGAAACCTTTGCAAATGAGTGTTGCCTGATAAATAAATAATGCATATAAAGGGGGGAAAAAAACATGATAAACTTAATTATCATTCAGCACATAAAAAGAATGTCGCTGAATAGAGATGTAACTTCAGCAGCGAAAAAATTAAGTACTATTCATCAAATGAATACAATATATTCTATGCGTGTTATTTTGCATACCAGACACTTTGATGTAATTGATTGAATGGAATAATGTAATTATTAGACATTTTTGCAAAAAAAAAAAAAAAAAAAAAAAAAAAAGGAAAAGAAAAAAAAGATCTGCATAATTGCAACGAATGTCAAAAAACTTTTGTGCTAGAAAAAAAAGAAGAAAAAAAAAAAAAAACTTGTAGCTTTTCTAAAATCTTTTGGAATAAATCTTCATAGAATCCAGTCATTTGATGATCAGCTCTAATGTTTCTTTCTTTTTTTCTTTCAGAGGTTTAATCTATGAGTCGCATGCTCACTATAATTCAGGTAAATGTGAACAATATTGCTTTTTTGATTACAGATATAATTTAAAAAGTTATTGTAGAAAGCTTTTTTTTTTTTTTTTTTTTTTGCATTAAGGTAGCAATAATAATGATTCAAGTGAAAAACGTTGTCATGGCGATATCTACTTTTTAAATAAAGGGCAATGGTTAATAATAAAAATATCACCAAAAGCTACAGATAGGGTTGCTTTGGAAAATTTTAAATGTCACTTCAATGGAGATTTTATGAAACAAACATTACCACTGAGCAGTGAATAACACATTTACGCAAATATTGCTAGCAGGTGAAATTTTACAAAATCACAACCAAAATATTGAGATAACAATGGTATTGCAATATATTCCAGAAACGGTGTCGAAAAATTAGAAAAATTAAAAAAATGACTTCCACTTCGTAAAAAAAGCTATATTGTGAGAGAGGGTTTAGAACAAAATATTATTGCTATAAAAAAATAACTTGCTGATTTCCCAAGAAGCTAAATATATGATGTTCTTAACAATTTGAAAGAAATGCTGTAATCTTTATTTAAGGATCTAATAATAAATCAAGCTCGTGATCATTAGGATTGCAATATATATCTTGACCACCATAAAATACAAATCTTAACTCTGTGAATAAATATATGGGAAATGCTGGAAATGAACATTCTGTTTAAAAGTTTTTGTACTTTGTTTATCCAGTGCTGGTATTTTTTGATCTTAGATGCACTCCAAAACCTTTTAGATTCTATTTGTAATCACTATGCAGTGCAAAGTGGATTAAAGAGATCCTAATCAAATATTGAACTTACGTTTTTACTTCATAGACAAGATCTGTATCTCCTAGTCCAAGGATTTGAGCTTTTAAAATTTTGTACATATAAATAAGAATGAAAATAACATTTATCATCATAAAAACCTTTTTTGATTAAAATCCACAATTGTATCCGAAATTCAACGTTTATGATTAATGAATAAAATATATAACAATTAATTATTCAATAGTCTGAAGTTGCAACGAGTTATATTATTACGAATCTGTAATATTACTTTTCAGCACAGTAAGATTGCTGGTAAGAATGATAATTTAATAGATATATCTAATCTACCCAATGCGAAGTCAATGACCGCCGGTTATGGCAACCATTTGACGACAAAATTGGAAGTTCCCGAAACTACTGGAATTTTGGCAATATATCGATTAGGAGCGAAGATATAGTTTTCTAAACGCATCTTTGCCCTGTCACGAAAACTTTAAAAATTGGTGAGACGGAGTTGAAAGCAGTCAGTAGTGTGTCTGCAATTGATTTCAGCTTAAACAAGTAGTCAGTTTAGAACAGTAGGCGACGATTCGACAGACGTAAGTAAATGAGCGAAGTATCACTCCTGTGTGTTCTCCCAGAGCGATTCGTCTTGTTGCGGTGATTTTTTACCGATTTGCTAGCATGTTAGTCTTTATTACGATTGTTGCTCTTGTGTACACTTCAACTGTGTATTTTGTTTCTTGTGTTTCGTGAAGAACAAAGCATAATTATTTGCCATTGGGCATGCTGTTTTTTTTATCATGCAGCAAACGAACAGATTTTGGAGAGATTTCAATAATAACTTGTATAATATCAATAATTTTTTTTAAAATAAGTGTTAAAAATGGTGCCAATTTACATTCATTAAATCTTTAGTATAAAAATTTTAGTGCTAAAAATAATGGAATGTACTTTTAGTGGTAACTGTTTCATAGTTAAAACACTTGCTTTAAAACAATCTAATCTAGGCAGAAATTCGAATTCTGTGAAAGAATCCACATTTTCGTTCCAAGTTATGTACTTAGTGCAAATTAAATTTAAAAAAAAAAAAATCTTTTTTTTAATCACTTGTCCAGAGGGTAAATCGAGTGAAACGAATGAAAAGAGACATAAACACATTGTTAATGTAAAGACTAGTTAATTCTTTATTTGAAATGTAGCACTTACTGTTGATAACATTAAAATCTATAAATCCATATTACTGTACACTTATCAATAGCACATTCACATAATCCCGTTTAATAATTCTAAACCAATAAAAGAAACATATTTAAAAAAAAAACGACATCAAACTATACAATGAAAAATATATTTGTTCAGATCAAAAGAAGAAAAGAAAATGAGACCAAACACATGATGTTTAACGCTTATGGTTCAGGCCTAAAAAATGATTTTTAAAAAATTAATTTTATGCATGTAAAACACATATACAGTGTTTGCAAATACTCTCTAACATTATTACAAATGTGCAAGGTTGCAATACAAAGGAAAGTCTTGTAATAGTTTGAACTTTCAAAAGGTCCCTCTATGCATTGCAAGTAATTAACATTGGCAGTTTGAGAAATAATTTGAAAACAAAATTTGTTCAGAAATAACTTGAAATAAAAATGGTATACAAAATAAACATTTAATTAAAACACTATAAAAATTGAGAGCAAATAAAAAAAAGTAATCATCCATGTCACTGAATAAAAAAAAAAAAAACACACGATAAAATATCTCATAATTACACATAAATGAGTAATATCTTTATGTTTCTAAGAAATACTTTGTTATATTCACAATGACTGCAGAAGATGAAAATAGATAAATTGGCATAAGGCTAATACATAATCAAAATAAAAAAAAATGCTTTTATATAAAATTAAGATGATGCTTTTTTAAGCTACATTATACCACAGATTATTAGAGGCAGATTTTATGACGAAGAACCCAAACTTGCTTTCTGCAGGTCTTTGATTCTAGAGATTTTAATAAGCAGATTAATTATAATTACATTGAATCATATAAAACATTTGAATGAGGCAGGTACAGAAGAACACAATTTTCATTCATTGATGAAAGATTTTTTAAACTGTTTGTATAGTTTGGAGGATTGCTAAACAAAAATTTGTAATAATAAGAATATTTGTAAATAAATAAATAAAAAAAAAGATAATTGAAAGAAAAAAAATAGCATATTAGGAAGAGGAATTAGGAAATCAGATATTAGCATATTAGGAAATCAGATTACATTATGGTTTGAAAAAAAAAAATATATCCTTTTACAAAATTTAGATAATTCAAATAAAATTCGAAATTAAATCTTGATTTTTACAACTATTTACTAATAGAAGTTTCTGAAATTCTCAACAAAATCACTTTTAAGAATCAAATGATAATAAAGTATGGAATTTCAAAGCCACAGATGTTTACTTCTTATAAAATGGAACAATATATATATAATGCTTTTCTTTCAAATTTAGCAGTTTCTTTTTACAACTCTCAGCAAAAGGGGAGAACAAAGCCCATTCCATAGCCTATGGTGAAAATTTTTTGAACACTAACTCTAACAACTGGCTCTGTTATCCTTTTATTGAAATAAAAATATTGGTATTAACCAGTTGTCATTCATTTTCACACATCAATATTCTCAAAGTTCATTGTAATACATATGTTGCTGTACTTCAACATAGGAAGAATCACAGTGATGGATGATGTGTGATACAAACAATATGATAGCAAAATCAGATTATTTTTTGTAAGGTTAATTAGATTACTTAGCAATAATTAGGACAGGTTTATTTAGTTACAAGAAGAAGAAGAAATAATAATTTTAATAATAAATAAATTAGCAAAAAAAAAAGGGATAGTCTAAATTAATGCATATATATTTAAATAAAAGTGGCAAAATTTATGCAGTGAAACTTGGCTTTTTAAAGCTGTTACGACATGTGACTTTAATAAAAATTTCCTAAAATAATTCAAAAGATTAGCACAGTTGATATTTTTTTTAACTAAAAATAGCAACAACGTTTTGTTTTTAATTTTTAAGAAATAATAAATTTTAAAACAATAAGTAATTTTAACTATTTAATTAATAATTATAATTAAATTTTCAAAAAAAAAATTTAAAAATATATTTTAAGAAACAAATAGTATGCAACTGCTTGAATACAACAATTACACAATAAAAATTTAAAATAAATAAAATTTACATTTAACTTATTCAAAGATTTTTGGTAAATGAGAATTTATTTTTTACTTGTGTTTCTTTTAATTAAATACACTGTAAAAAAGTAAGTTCTTCTGAGCCTTATTAATTAAATTAAAAACAACATCTTTTTTTAACAGGACAGCAAAATCATGGGTACTGTTCGAAACTGGTTTCAGTCAAACTACTTGTATAAACAGATATTCACAGTTTGGTGGGAAAAGTGCTTCTGTAATTTTGATGATTATTATTTTTTAAAAATAACTTATACAATTTCATTCTATGACATCTAATCCTTTTTCATTTGATCCACAATTATAAATTCGAATTATTAATGACATTTTAAAATTATGTTTATAGAAATTCAAGGACTGAAGAAAAAATTCTTATTGTCAATGAATTTGAACTTAAAGAAGTAAATGAAATGAATTTGAATTTAAATTAATACCAAGTCTCACAGCAAAATCAATATGTAAAGTAGAAATTAAACAAATGATTAAATATTTTTCTCTGATAGAACATAAAAAATTAATCCATTTCTAAATTATCAGATTCAAAAAACATAAATGAAAGAAAAATATGGATTTTGCACATCTACTCTGTCAAAATAAAGTTCCCAAAGTTTTTTCAATAGAAATTAAATTTGTCTTTAAACTTTAGGCCGGTAAAAACCTCAATGTGGAACTTAATTTAAAATCCAGTGACAATAACTATAAAAATGGCTTTGAAACAAAACAATCTTATTTTATTTTATTAAATTCATAGTTAAACCGTAATTATTCAATAACAACAAAAATGAATTACGGATTTAAAAATTACTGCCAAAAATGTGAGACTAATAGAAATACTGCAAAATGCAGCAAACTTCCAACAAAATATGAAACCGACTTTGTTTAAAAAGTGGTTTTTCAGGAAAAACTAACATTCTACTTCCTCTATAACTACACTTCCTGTACATGAATGTAACAAACATGTATTCAACTGTAGTTATACAAATTGTGCACTCTGGAAATAGGAATGTAAAAATAGTTAATGTGCTTGGTCAATTGACTACAGTACAGGTTAAGTGCAAACTATAAATAGTGATTTAGAGAGATAAGAGAGAACAAGGAGGGAAAATAGGAACAAAAGCTAACTAACTTAAATTCTTCACCTTATACCATCCAGAAAAAAATAAAAACACATCTTTATATACAATTCATAACATCAACATACATAGTGTAAAGATATAATGCATGGTACTTATTCCATGGAAATACATGCTTCATAAATAAAACTGATGAAAATACAAATGGCAAATAGTTTCGATGCAAAGCACGATAAATTTTGAAAATCATTTGTTTAAAAATATTGACTTTCGATTAAAATGATAGCACCTAATAAAATGTTAAAATCCTATTTTCTATAAAACAGTGCGATGATACAATCTGTAAGAGACAATGCTCTGCTACAAAAGTTGCACATCAGTAACTATGGGACACGTATAAGTTGCTCAATAATGTCTACCATTTGCATGGATGAATGAATTGAACACTTTGATGAAACATCACATCACAATTCTATGTTCATGATATGAGAGAGGACATATAAGCCCACACACAGGTAAATTGAGAGGGGCATTTACAAATATTTACACTACAAGATACTCAAAGAGGGGGTATTCTGGCAAGCGAAAAAAAAAAAAAATTAAAATATAAATATATTTAAATTATGCATCTATTTAAGCATGAAGAATTAATTTTTCTAAAAACCTTTCCTAATAAGTAAAGTTAAAAATAAAAATTAAGGTAATTTGAATTCTAATAAATCATATTAAATAACTCTTTTTAAAATTTATTTTTGATAAAAATATTAACAATATTACTTTAATTAATACAAACAAAAATCAGTTTAAAGTTGTTTCTATTAGTTAATACTAATTTATGGATGAAATACTTTGAATAAATGATTCTCCTCTTACAGAAAATTTTATTTTATATTTTGTAGCTTGTTGGGTTTTTTTTTGTACATTCATGAGCAAATTAAAAATCTGCATTATTTACTAAATTTTAGATTTTTTTTTCTGGATGATCTTCATTTAGTAGTTTGGAAAAAGGATAACCAATCTCACCGATTAACTAAAAAAATTATTTTAATTAAATAATAATCTCATATAAAATGTATAAAAAAAGCAACCCCCCTAAAAAAAACACTTTTAATCAAACAGATAGCAGGATAAAAATTAAAAAAAAAAATGAAGTTGAAAGAATTTTGTTTATGGAGAATGCTATTAAAACATATAGAATTTTAGAATTTTTTTATAATAAAGCTATTAGTAAATTTTGCAGCAGTAGTAAATTACAAAATATTGACCCCAATGATTAAAAAAATTGTAATAGCTAACAACAAAATGTAAGGTTATTAAATTAAAATTAAAAAAAAATATATTACAGTATATTTTTAAAATATTTCTATCATTATTGAAATACATACAGATTTCAAATACAGTTTTAAGAGAACCATTTTGGAGAGTTTAAATATGAAAATTAGAACAATTTTTCATTTCATAATGTTGATTAAATTTTTAAAAAACTTATAAATTTAAAACATAGAAATATACAAAAGCTTATTTCAAAGGATTGATCAGCTCACTTTTTGCAAAAGCATATCAAAATGAGATAGGCAGTTAAAATAAATCATCAAGCTACATAATGATACAAAACAGATATTTAAAATATATTTTTAATATATTACTAAAATATATTAATTATAATTCGTTGTTAATACATACACTTTCAAGATTCACTTTGTCACTATCACAGGGATACATTTTAAACCAATGCTAAAAAAAATCATTTTATTCTATCAAATAATCAATTTTTAAAAACCAGAAACTGAATTAGAACTCTTAAATTAACAAATCATATGTATATATTTAATTGAAGAAGCATTAAATAACAATTTGTTATGTAGTTCAAGGAAGAAAAAACATAAAATAAGACAGAAATTTCAATTGAATGAAAATTTAAAACTTAAAATCATAGATTTGAAATAATTGCAATAATTCATTGCATTAAACTTTTCAAAATTGTCATTCTGTACAAACTTACTAATACAATTATAAAATTTTTCACAAATTAAAAAAAATTACAAGATTACATATTCATAAAAACATTCAAAATAATAATTGGGCAATCAATACAATTTTCACACGCATATATTAATGATTTATAATAAATGAATGAAATAATTTAAAATTAGCCGCATTATCACAATGAAACAGACATTTGCATTGTTATATTTTATTGTTAATAATTCCATTGTTTTGGAATTGTATTTCCTTTTAACATATTCATGTCATAATAAGGCAATCATTCTAAACCCTTGATCCGAGCCATAGAAGGAGGGGGCACCAAAGAATTGAAAGATCTAATTCTATCAAAAGATATACCATGTATATGAGCTAGTTGCACAACAGATTCATATGTATAAATGTACATTAAATCTATTGTTATATATCCTCTTGCTGTTGTGAATCTATGCAGAAGAGAGCAATGTTCAAAGGTCATTCTTGATATTTGAACATTGTTCAAAATTATAAGGCCCATTGCAAAATACGTTCTTATTAATTTGAAGTAAGACTTCATCTGTCGATTCTTACTCAATCCTTTTTAAAATTTTGTGCCTTTACCCAAATTTTCGAATTTTAAAATATTAAGTCAGGCAATAACTTTGGAATTATTTTATAAGTGTATTTTTATGGAGAAATTCTAATTTAACTTTCCTAATTTTTGGTTGAATTCTAAAACATTTTCGCTTTTGATATTGGTTTCTGCATTTATTTCCTTTGTATTCTTTTGATGAATTCTTTGCTCACTTCTGGAAAAAAAGGTACGAGCTCTACTAAGAAATACTGCCAACGAACAAACAATTGTATGTTTTAATACATACAAATTGATAATAAAACCCTTTTTTTTTCTCCTTTTTTTTTTTTGCAACTAAACAAGTGCAATTTACAGGTTATTTTAAAATTAACACAATGACCTTCAGGGGTATTATAAAAAATGGATAGAAATGAGTTTTGTCATTGAATGCATTGCAAGTTAAGCATTATGCACTGGAGTATGGTAAAATGCTTTTTAAATGCACTGAAGTACAAAATAAGTAATGCATACTTCTTTAGCAATTTCTCTTGAATCAGAACATTATTTTAGTGAAGATAAACAAATATTTTGGTAAAATTTTGGAGTTTTCCAGAATAAACAAAAATACTCATGCCTATTATGCAGTGAGTATATCAGATTTATTAGCAGCAATGCTCAGTAGCTTTTATAAGTAAAATTGTCAAGAAATTCTTAATATTCTCCATTGTCTTCGTAAAAAACCCTTGCTTGGAATTTTTATGTAAATTCTGCTTTTATATTGTACAAATTTATGCAAGTTTGAGAAAGAGATGAAAAAAGTTATTAGGTATATTCCACTATGCCTGAAAGATTCCTGCATCAATTATGAAACATCCTGCATAATTTCAAAATCATATTATATTCGAATAAATTATCAATTTATTATGTGGATCACTGGACATCAAACGGCACTTAAAGGATGAAAAAGCTAGCTGCCTCTTCACATATGATATGTGATTTTTAAACAGTGAAAAATTGAAATAATAACAATGTTACATAGGTTAACGATTCACCCAACGTCTCATAGTTTCTTCCCAATCAGTGTTGCAACCATCATCATCATCATCTGTTCGCACATAGCTTTCATCATCAGTTGTCAAGGAAGAATGATGTTGAAAGAGGTCCAGATCCTATAAATGGAATTCAATACTGGACACTTTCTTGTGGACGGTGCTTTATGAGGTGATTAAAGTTTGAGTCTCATTTAGGGTGCAGGAAATGGTGCAGGACAAAAGATAAAAAAAAGAAGGAAAAATAATAAACATAAAGTTTGTTATGTGGGTAAAAATGAAAAAAATAATGAAAAATATCATGCATTTTATAAAATTAAAAAAAATATATATACAGGCAAAAAAATTAAGGAAAAAGGGAACATGCAATAAAAAGAAATATGAAAATAAAAACAAATTAAAAATATTTTTAAGAAATAAAACTAAACAAATTGTCAATGAAGTGCAAAACTCGAATTTCCAGAAAAAGACTAAAGAAGTGCAATATAAAATGATATATGTTAAGCAGATTTCATAGCAGAATAATGTCTTTGAATTCTTACACAAAGGCAATATGGAAAAAAATTACAAACTAAAATTTTCAACCATAAAGGCAATTAATAATTCATAAAATATTTCATATTGCTTTATTATGAAATTATTATTATTATGAACTAATTAAAACTTTTATGGATATAGGAATTTATTAGTGAACTTTAAAGAAAAGACCAAATTCATATACTTATATTTTAAATTAGATCAGTCAGAGACATTGATTTCCATTGGTTTAATATTATTTCTTCTTCATTTTATTATTTTTTAAAAAAAAAAACAACAACATAAAAATCAAAATATGTCTGGAAAAAAAATGAAAATTCAAAAGTCAACATGTTGACATTGGTCTAGCAAAAGAAAAAAATAAAACTAAATGCAAATAAAATTTATTAGAAAATGTTTACTTTTTCACTAAACATTATAGCAGTTAATTTTGAGGAGAAATACAAACAGTTATAAATGCAAATCAATAAGATTTACTACTAATCTTCTTAAGATTCATAAAGGAGAACTATTTAGAAGAAAAGTGATTAAAGATATTTGCAACTTAAATCTTTAAAAGGCCCATCTAGATTATATTCTTCATGTATATAACTCTATTACGCACCTTAGTTTATAATATTTACTTTTTATATATAATATAAATATTAACTTTTTAGCTAAAATGTTAAATATACACTGTAAAGTTTATTTAAAGATGCCAAATATAGTTCTATGTGAAGACTTTAATATACATTAAATGATTCAATAACAAATTATCAAGTTATTGTTTATCCTATACACATCAAGAAATTAAAATCCATAATATCAAAACATTTAATTGATTAATTGATTATTTTAACAAATATATCTTTTGACAAAAATGAAAATCTGTATTAAATGTAAATCTTGAAACATAGTACAGTATTAAAATGTATTTTTTCTAATTTATGAATAGGAAATAAAACATTGATAGTAGAATTGTTAGCTTGTTTGCTGTTTTTTGGCGCAAGAGCCATATGTGGCTATTCTGCACCAAGCAAATACTGATAGTAGAAACTGGCTGTTCCACAAACTAGTTGCTCAAATACAGTTAACCCATAGAAATAACTAATAGACATTAATTTTTTAAATAAGGAATGCTACTTTTTGTCTTATTAGATCAATTGGCTCATTTTCTGTATTTCCTCATTTTCCATGATATTTTTAAAATAATCAGAACCTGATCACATTAGGATTTAATTTATATATTAATCAATGCCTTATAAAAAATCCTCAACTAGAATGGCATTTAAAAAATAGTACTTTTCTGCACAAATATTATTTTTATAATAATTAAAGTGCAACAGCTTGCAGTTTATATCTTTTTGTTCACACAATGTCAATTAAAAAATGGGATCAGAGAACAAATATTTTCATCAAATGATATTTCTTCAAGTGTCAAGCAATTTGTTAATAAGAAAATCAATATTAGATACTTACTCTAGGATCATTATCATACAATTCTTGATTATCTTCATGAATTTTATTTGTATCAAGATGTGAAGAATTATTACGTGCTTGTATTTCTTTCAAAAAATGGTTTTCTTGTGCTCTCTGGCGTTCTTCTCGCCAAAGAGTAACTCCACCTTCTAAACTTTCAACAGCACTTTCTTCTTCAGTTTCAAAATCTATATATTAAAAAAAGCAAGAAAAGTTTTAAAAATGCCATTTAAATGAAAAAATATTAAATATAAAGAAATCAGTTTATGTTTAATGAATAGGTTAAATGTGTCTGCTAAAATATAGATTAAAAATATTAATTATATAGCACATAATGGCAGCTGAATTTTAAAATTACTACTTAAATTATCATCAAATTAGAAAAAAAAATAAAGGTGAAAATAAATGCACTGTAAGGCTCAATAAATACAAAGCAGCATTAGTAAACACAATGGCCTTAATTTTTTTTTAATTTAAAAATATTTAGATATTACTTTGAACAATTAATCCAAAGACTTAAAACATTCAAATCGAATTCTTTTATTCTGCATATGATTATATATAAAAAAAATCAATTCATATTGAAAGGACTCCACGAGGAAAATTTATATATGCAATAAACAAAACAGGTATAAAATTATTATAGCTTTAATATCTATTCTAATTTGATATTCAAAAGTACTTTTTTGAGAAAATTATAGACATTAAATTATTTATAAAGCATTTAATTGAAATTAAATACAACCAATATTTACATTACATAACACATATTGGCAAAAGAATTTTAAAATTTCTACTTAAATCATCATCAAATTAGGAAGCAAATCATCACAAGAATTACTAGTTCAACATTATAACTAATAAAGAGTTATTTTTTGACTATATATAAATAAATATAAAAAGTTTTGAAAATTATTCATACAACTATAATATTAACTTCATTAAAAAACAAATTTAAATCATGAAATGATGTAAAATACGTTTTTTAATATTCTCAATAATATTTTTGGAAGTTATCCTGGAAAAATGCTAAAATTCAGCTTAAATTTTAATTAAAATTTTATAAAAAATTGCTCTGAGGTGCATATTTTCACCCTCTAAAGGTACATATGTCCAAATTTGGTAGCTGTAGATCAAACTATCTGGCCTATAGAGTGCCAATATATATACACTCACACACACACAAGCACACACTTAACTTTATTTTTAGTTGAGATTTACTACCTCTGATGACCAGTTGGCATTACTAGAATTAAAGGTTGCTAAAATTTTGAATAGTATATTTTGTGTTTAGTTACAGCAAAATATTTTTCAAATTTTAATAGAAATTAATTTTTGAATTTTAAATTTGAAACTTTATTAGAGCAAATTTTTATAAATAATCAGTTAAAAACTATGACAGAAATCAGATTATTACCTCGACTACTACTTAATACTTTGCTGTCACAATTTCCATCTTCATCTTCCGAGCCTACAAAATAGAAAAAAAAAAATAAAAGCTGAAATACATATTTTTTCAGATAAATTGAAAATACTCAGTCTGTTAAAAAGTGTAAAATAACATTAATAAGATATGCAATAAAAACTCATAACAAATTAATGCAAAAAGCTACTAAAATTTATCAATATGTATTTATTAATAATTAAACTATATATTTGTTCCTTAAAATAAATAATCCATTAAATGTAGATGATTTTTTTTATGTTCATTTCTTCTTCAAAGAATTTTCTTCATTTCTTATTCTCATTATAAAATAATTTTAGCAATAAGGCCTCCTCAAATTATCTGCTAAACAAAGGCTGAACACATATTTTGTAGCTTAAACAAACATTAAATTAGAAAGAGCTTTATCAAATTCTGGAAATATAAATACACAAGAAAGGTGGAAAAAAGAATACCTGAGTTTAGTTCTCGTACTAAAGAAGACATAGCATTTGTAACAGAATCTGCAGCTACCAGCAGATCATTCCTAAGACTCCTAGTACTTCCTGATTGGTCGTAAGCCATCATGGCATTGTTAGGAACTCCTCCAGAGCTCTCAGAAGTTGGAGGATTAGTATCAGGAGTCGTGGGAGCGCTGCGGGATGAAGACACAGGATAAGGAGTTGATAAAGGTGGAGATTTGGATGTTGCAGAACGAGGAGAACTATTTGGAGTTGATCGAGGAGATGTCTGATGATTCTGAAAATTAAGTTTTGCTATAAATTTGGTAAATCCCATAATACAATACTGAAACAAAATTTATTGAAAAGGACATATATGATATAAATTCCATCCCATCTCAAATATTTATATTTTATTTATATTAAGTGATACTAAAATCATCAATGATAATTAAAAGAGATGCTTTCCATTCTTTGATTCTGTCTTTGGTAACAAGGCAGATGAGTATATAACATTCGAGTTTGCAAACTTTAAACCTTAAAAATTTTGCACTTTGCTGATTTTCTTTTAATCTATTATAAACATAAGAACACAGACATACTTTAATTACTGTAGAAACACTGCTAATGATTAATGGATGGTACTTTCGTATGATTTTAAATTACAATTATTAGTCTGAACTTTTTGAAAATGTGTCTTTTTCCTTATTCATATCATCTAAATCTTCTTTAATTTATCTATGATTCTTACTTAATATTTCATTGAAATTTAATAAACAATTTTTGAAAACAATATTTTAAAAACATATATAAAAAAGTGTTTACAATTTTACTATGAAATTTTGAAATAACATTTTATTGGAAACAATACATTATAACAATTGATTCATTGCTTAGCTTCTTGCTTTCTTCTTTTTCCCTTATTGCCTGAATTACTGAATAACAAAATAATTGCAATAGAAAGTTAAATGCAAAGCATAATTGATAGACATGACAGATTTTAAAAATTAGATTTACACCTACTTTGAGCATTTTCATCAGTGCCTCCAACTGGACCATTAGTTCTCTTCGACTCTCTTGCAAAGTGGATAAATGACTTTCTAATTCTTCTTTTCTTTGCCTAAGAGCTCGTAATTCATTTAATAAGGTAGGATTCTGTTCATTTTGCATCACAGCATCTTCTTGCTCTTGTTGTTTTCTTAACCTCACAATTTCTCTCATAATTTCTCTATTTAGAAAATTAGCAAAGAAAATTATACAAACTATAATTAATAATATATATATGAGAGAGAGAGAGAGAGAGAATAATCAGCACATAATTAGTTCAGCACCCACCTATTTTTTGACTCTAACTGAGCAATCAGATCTCGTTGTCTAGTCGTATCCATATTTAAACTCAAATCAGATGGACTTCTCATCTATGAAGTATTTTACAATCTTATAAAATGGAAAATGAATGTATCTCTCTTATACATGAAAATGGATATAGAATATTAACTCTCTATATGAGTTTTTACAATTAAAATTCATTTAACTTGAAACCAAAAGTGAACTATTTTGGAATCAGACACACAAAGCAAACTACAGAAATCGAAAACAGAAGCTGAATATGAAAAAAAAAAAAAAATCTATATAAAAAATCATTATATAAAAAAATCTTACAAATAAAATTGGAAAAATAACGTCCATTTCAAGGCAATTACATGGAACTTCAAAATTATACGTTTAGAATTTTCAATAATTTATCAATTTAACTGAAAATTATACATTACAAATACAACAAAAACACAAATTTCGTGCCAATAATGTGACTAATTAATATTTATTCATAAAAATGGAAAATACCTTTTTAGGGAAAATAATGGAATAATAAAATAATTCCCATATTAGTTTTTAGAATTTAAACTAGAGATATGTCAATATCAAAACTAATTTTACAACACTTATATGCTGAATAAATGTTTTCAAGTTGAATGATGTTAAATTTAAGCTGAAATTTCAAGCTGCTGACACAATGTCGGAGCAGTTTATATCATATTTATTTTTATTATCATTAAATCTTCTAACATAAGATATTATTAAAAAATAGTTCATCTTTTGAAAATGTTAATATTAATTGTGGAATAGAAAGTCAATACAAAAAGTACAGATATGTTTAAATCTTATTTCATTTATTAGGTAATGTAATTTTCAAATCATGACATCTATTAAGGTTAATACCTATTAAAAAAATTCAACACTTACTGTACTTCTGGTATCTGCTAATCGTGCAGCATATCTAGCGATTAATCTATGTTCATCATCGCCACGATTCGATTCTAAGCTGTGACAACAAAATATTAATAAAAATTGAATTAAATGTAGTTATATAAGAATACACGCAATTTTTTTTTAAAAGAAATTCCTTAACACATCACTAAAATTAATTTCAATGCAAAGATTATGCGATGATTTATTATTAGCCTCATTTCATGAAGTATACTAAGGAAGAAATATGACAAAACTTATGAAATTAACATGTCAAGAGGCACAGCCATCTGATGGTAACAAATTACAAATTAGATTTCACATCCTATCACAATGTTCATTGGTTACTACTATTCATGGCCTAAACAAAGAGATAAACAGATAGGAAGAGAATTCGAGCAATATTATATATACAGTACATTTATTAACTATTTCTTGCATTATAGAACTTACATTTACTTAAAAATATGCGAGTTAAGCACATTAACTGCCTATATACATGAGACAATTCCTTGCTAATTTTTAGAGAATATTCCAGATATGAAAAGACTATGTCATATATTTTTATCATTATTTCAAATGTAGAATTTTTTTAAAAAAATTTTTTCAAAAAATTTGCTTTGATTCATTTTTGATTTTTAAGGTATTAAGACAAAAATAAATGTAATCATATTATTAGCAAAAATAAATTACATACCATTATCCATTTTATAAATTTTTGCAAAACATTGCATAACAAACATAAGATTCAATTTACAGATTTTAATTATTCTCTTTAGCAACTTTTCTTTAATTACACAATAGCTTTAATAAAGTATACACTTTTTTGAGATTCTAATAAAAAATATTTTTATATTATTACTATGTTTAGTATAAAAAAATGTGCATTATGTGATATTATATATTTTTCATTAAAAGTATATGATCTCAGATTAAATATATGAAATAGCACATTTAAAGAATGTTGGATCAAAACTAAATGGATAAAATTTTCATTCCTACCTTCTTGTAGTTGATCTACCATCTAATGAAGACATATCAAAAGAATTATTAGCTACATCATGAAAACCATTGTGACTGGGAATAGGAGAGGGAGGCCTAAAATATGGCAAATAAGTTGTCTTATTCACAAAATATTTAAAATGGTTTGTAAAATATCATAAACAAAACATTTGTGAAAGTATTAAATTATGTAGATAAAACAATTATTCAATATAATATGACTTTTATTTCTGTAGATTAGATGTAATCTGTGTTAAAAAAAATAATGGAAACAGAATGCAATTTATAGATTTCATGCACCTTCTAATTTAAAAAAAGCATGACAAAAATTTATTTGATGATTTAAAAAAAAAAAAAAAAAAAAAAAAAAAAAACGAGCTTGAGTTTTCAGATAATCCAACACTTCTATAGCTTGCATTATCACATATATTTTTTGGAAATCATTGCATATCTAATGTAGTTCTGTAATCGGATATTTAACAAATTGCAATTAGATGAAATGCTACTACAAAATGCAACATCGATTTTATATAATTTTCTAATTTACAATATAAATTTATAGTAATAATTACAATGTATAAAGAAATAACTTATAAAATAGCTTAATACAATTGCATAACAGTATGCTTCTTTCTTATTAAATTGTTAATTGAAATGATATCAATTTACAAATAAACTTTACAATTATAAATAAGAAACTTTTGTATTTGAAATATTCTCTAGAATATGAATATTCGGTGTAATATAATTATTTTAAATACAAAACAAAATGATGTTAGTGAAAAAAGCACTAAAATCAAGAATAAGTGTTAAAAGGACATTGGTAAATAGATTTATTTAAAAGCATATTTAAGTACTCAAGCTTTCTACTTTATGATTTTCAGTAATTCAAATCACAATTAAGAAACTAACTAAATAAAATTTAAAATTTGGAATTGCTTTGTTCCTTTCTTTGTTTTCAATGAGAATGAACTATGATACTGATATCACAACTTTAGAATTACTCAAAACTGATGAATTTATAAAAGGAAAAGTATCTTATGTTAATATAGAATGAGGAAAAAAACATGAAGTTATTTTGCTTCCCTTTAGAGACACAATGGATTTCATCAAAAGATTTCGAAGTTATTTTGATAATCAAAACAGTAATGAATTTTTTTTTTCAAAGAATTGAATTCGAATCATAAAGTTGCATATAATATTCACAGATAATCAACCAACCAGATAATGAAAAGATGAGAAGTTTTTTTTTTTTTTTTTGTTGTTGTTGTTGTTGTTGGAATAGATACCTACTTGAACTTCATATAAAATAATATATTATGCCACAAAGATAAATTTTTTCATTTATATAATGAATTTTTAGTTTTTAAACTTAATTATTCTATTTCAATACTATTAATATACTAATATTTGCTTAAAAACTTTAAAATTATTACTTTAAAAAATTGCATAAACATTTAAAATATTAAATTTGTAATAATATATGTTTTCGATATGTACCTTTATGTCAATCTGTGAAAGATTTATAGAGAGTGCTTTACTTTACCTTCAATAATATTATCATAAAATAATATTCAAAATAAAGATATGATTTCACATACACAATATGTTGTAAATTCAAAGTCTTTTCAGGCTCTTCAGGAAACCTAGGAATTGAGCTGGTCTGTTTTTCTGGTACACATCGGAATGACTTTTTCAGAGAATGACCTAATTGCTTGCTTGGTGATTTCTACAATAAATTCATTTTAAAAGTAATTTATAAAAATTCTCTATATATCAAATGATAGATATATATGAAGGCAACAGAAGATTTTTAATTATGATAGAAACTTGCATAATAAGTGTATTCCTTCATTTCATGCTGACTAGTATGATTCCCAGAAACTCGTCCCCTCCAAAAACAATCTTGGCACAACTGATAATTATAACACTTTTGGCATCTGTATCTGAATCCCAAAAATGCTTCTCGATTGCAGCCATCACATTGTACAGGATGTAGAACTAAATAAGAAAGAAAATATATTTTGAATTCCTCACTTTAATGATATTATAACCTCCATTAAAAAAAAAGGAAAAGAAATTTTCTTGCAGTTTTGAATACCTAAAATTTAAATGTGTCATTTGATATATTAAATGTAAACATGCAATCAGTAAATGAATAAATCTTTTATAAAAAAATAGGAAAGAGCTGATATAAGCAAAACAAAGATTCTAAAGCAGATAAATTTGTTACAAAATTTTGCTTACATAATAAACTCATTTCAATACAAATAAAAGCCATTATGGTATGTTCTACATCCCCGCCTAAACAAATGGGCTGATTTCAACGAAAAATTTGTATACTCATTTTTTGATATAAGAATACTGTTAACCTTTCAAAGAGCAAAAGTTAATTAAATATTCAATTAATTGAAATTTTATCATTTTTTTGCAATAAATTTGAAGAAATTATTTTGCAAGAAATATTTTAATATCATCTTAAAATCAAAATTTTAGACTTATAGTGTTAAGAAATTCATTTCTAATAATTTTTTCTTGAATTTTTATTACTTTCTTTCAAATTTAATGGATCTAATTTTAAATTACAATAATACTAAACAATTCTGTTTTATTTTATCATAATTTTTTTTAAATTACTGTTTTATATCTTTTGGAATTTTTTTTATTGGTTTAAAGTAGTTATTTAACAGTGTCTAAAAGAACTGACAAAAAATTGTTATACATTATATTTTCAAATGATTTCAAGTGATCAAGGCCAAAGGGTAGTCAATCAAATGGTGTGGTATAATAAAGGGATTGTATACACTATATTTATACAGAATTAGCTTTTACATTAAAAATTTGGAGAATTAAAGTATTCTAAGCAACACTTGATATATCAAGTAATTCTTTATAAATTCCAATAAAACTATGCATTTAAAGTAATAATTGATAAATGAGCCATTTTATATTCTCTTATCCTTTAATTATAACAAAAATTTGTACCAAAGGAAAAGACTAATTTATATAGCGCCCAAACATTCACAATACTAATAAGACTACTATATCAAAAATAATATGGATGTGCATTGCTTTAATGCATATATCTTAACATATTCTAACTATTTTGTTCACTACCATTTAAATAATGCTAAATTACAATAATTAAAATGGTTCAAGAATATATAATAATTAATATACAGTAAAATGCATTTTATATATTTTAATAACTTATACTTGTATATTAACAGGTAGCTATCAATATAATTTTCTTAAAATACTTATACAGTATGGCTTCGAAACTATAAAATTGTATATTTTATAAGCTTTTCTTTACATGAATACATTCAATTCACATACATAGCAGATTTTTTTAAAGTGATAAGCTTGATAATGGAGAAACAATAGAAAAGATGAATTGTCTTTGAGAAAATAAGATGCAATAAATCAGCAGTCCTTAACCTATGGGCTAAAGATTGGCAATTTATATTTGTTTTAGGAGCTGCTTTTTTAAAATTGAAGATGAAGGTGATTGGATTAGTAAGATTTACAAAGATTTCAGATTCACTGAACTTTTATATAATCAGATTCTTAAATTGCTTTTTTTAAGAATAATAATCTTAGTTCCATTTTGGATTAATGTTTAACAACAGTTCTACAAATTCTAAATTCGTACTTAGACATTAGAAAGAGTTTTCTACTATTTATTTGTGACAATGCATTTTCTCACTTTTCTTTAAACATAAGTACAGAAACAAACTGAGTAAGTGAGATATTTGAGGTTGAAACTATCTAATCCAGATATTGATTCTCTTGTGTGAACAAACTATGTCAAAAATCCCATCTTTTTCATTGCACTATTATAAATACAGTTAGTGGGACTCTATTTTTTCACAATAGGCAGCCTAAACAATCATAAAGGTTGAGAACTACAGCAACAAGATATTACTGATATAAATACTGATAAAATGGAATAATTCAAGTAAAAATAACACAACAAAAATTACATGGAAAGTTTTAAATAATACAAAAGAATGCCATAAAACTGTTAAATAAAGAGCTGAGTTTATAATAATTTTATAATGTTAAAGAAATCTACCGTTTTCCACACTAGCAAGCCTATGAAGTAATGGTAACCAAACTAGACAAGGAGGAGCAGGATCTGACATGATGATATCCAAAAAGTCATTCACAGTCACTTTGCTTTGCTAAAAACAATAAAAAAGATCATTGGGACAACTAGAATGTTTAATTGTTACTGCCCCCCCTCGTAAAATTAGCCAGGCTGCATTCACATTTTTTTCTTCTTATAATGCATATAAAATAAACTTTGCCAATTTTAAAGTATAAATTATGTGAAAGGGAGATAAATGCTTGTTTCATAGCAGTAAATAAACAGAGTGTGCAATAAAATACAAAGTGATATAATTAATTTTTCATCAAAAGCAAAATGTAATCAAAACAACAAAGATGAAAAATTGCTTAAATTAAATCTTTTTGGCTACATTTTAAATTGCTATAAAAAGAACATGAAGAAAGAATTGAAACTATTATAAAAGCCAATAATTTAGTTTCCATCCTTGAAACTATTTCATATTAAAATTTGAAATTGTGACCTTGCCTATAGACTATAGACTCATATTCAATGGATTTATTTCTTGAAATTTTATGGATGAAATATGTAATATATTAAATTAAAAAATATTCAACTTTTTGCAATATTAAAAAGATAATAAATGCTTTTTAATAGTTATAAGAGGAGGAGGATCCAACAATATGAAATTTTGAGCAGAATATTAGAAAAATTGTTGACTTATAACTAAACAAACATGTATGTCCCCCTTAAAGATTTAGTATTCAAAACATGAATAAGATTCGGCATTAATTCCTGACTGACAACTGAAGCTTCACACTGCATTTTTACTTTTTTTATTTGCTGATATCAATGTTTTTCAATTCAGATCTACCTACAATTATAACTTGCACTATGTTTATTTTTATACACCAACTTGAAGATTTTAATTCATTGCTTCACTATTTTATATAATAAAACAGAGAATAACTAAAATATGAAAAACATAATAACTAAAAATATAAAAATAATGATATTTAAGTAACTGATAGTTCAATCATAAACAAATGCATGGAAATTCTTAAGCATAAAATAGAAACAAATATCTGTAATCTATATTTTGGTATGAAAATAAAATAAGCAGCAAAACATCCAACAAGTATTTCTTCATATTTTAAAGAAATACATGCAAATAATGATATTTTAATTATGACATAAATAAAAAAAAAACACCGTTTCTGATAGAATTGTTGGATTATGAATAACCTGCTTTTAACTTTTTTTTTTAAATATTAAATTTGTTAATACATACTGATAATAATACAATAGCCTTTCTCTTATTTGTTTTTCATGATGTATTTTCATGTTTATGTATATATGTCAGATAGATGTAGAAATAAACAAATTTTGTTTCTGAATCAATGTGCAAATCTTCTTTAAATATGGTATAGTTAAGAATTAAAAATACATCAACTAAAAAGGGAAAACAGAAGTTTTTAAAAATTATGTAGAAATAACCATGCAATTTAGAAGCTGGAATTAGAAGAATATAGAAAGTAATCAAGGCAGTTCGATCATTTACTAACATACTTCAAAATGACTGAAAAAAGTTAAGATACCCCATCAATGATCATAGAAGGAAGATTATCACGATAGCCAAAAGTAGGAGATTCATGAACTGAACACGGAACTTGTAAAATTTCTCTCAGAAAGTCTGCAAATTTACTTTGAACCAAAAGCCCATTACCGTCACAGATAAGAGAAAATATATCTGAAAAGAAACAGAAAATTTAGCTCATTTGAGTTGAATATCTTTAAAAATAAATAAATAAATACAAATGACATAAGAGATATAAAATAAAATAAAATATTCTATTATTACATAAAAAATAACATACATCTAAGTTTGTCCATCAATTTCCCAGAGCACATAGTAGCTAAGGCAATTTTTATAGAAAAGACTCTAACTTTACCAGTTTCTTCCCTGAAAAAAAATATAAGTAATATTACAAAAGCAATGCTAAAAAGGAATTGCAATAATTACGACTTTTTGAAAAGCTGGATTTTGAGCTTAGAATATATACAACAGGAAAAACAAAACATTATCCTAAATAATATCATTTGAAACCATTAAATAAATCAAATGAAATATACAGAATTATAACAAAAGATTTTTTTAAAAAATAATCTGTTTTTGGTGACCATTATATGGAAATTAACATTAATTAAAATAACCAGCAGACACCAAACTGATAAATTATTTTCATTAAGAGATTGAAACACCCTTCTAGTATGTTTTTTTTTATTTGAATTATTAACGACTTTCATTTAAAACAATATTCTCCAATGAAATTACTTTGATTGATGGAATGTTTAGATTTCTTGCACGTATGTTTACCTTAACAAATTCATCACAAATTTGCTTAAAAACTGCTTTTTAAGGCAGTACTTTTCAGTACCAAAATATAATAAAAACTATGCTTACAAAAAATTGGAGTAATTTCTTAAATTGTATATTGTACTCAGAACCATCTTCAGCTTTTTGTCCACAGTTAATTATAATTAGTAATAATTTATTACACAAACGTCTAAATTTTTTTTAATTAGAGTTTTTTTTTTTTTTTTTTTAATTCTCCGCCAGTCCTATAGTTGTTTAAATCAGCAAAAACTTTAATCATTGTTTTTTAAATAGACCTACATTATGTATCAACTACCAGAATCTCAGTTGTTTAGAATTATGGTACTAGCTCATTTGTAGGGCCCTCGAGTTTACTTGGCGATTTTTAGCTTGGACTAAGAACGCCAAGACGATGGGTTTTCTTTTCGATTTTCAGATTGTACCACAATTGCCAAGTTCCATTGCATACAAGATGTCAAGATTTCTCAAGATGGTTGCATTCTCAAAATTAGCGATTTTGAGATTGTGCCAAGATCACCGAAGCCGAATTAGCAATCGACAAATTGGCGACGGCTAGCATTTATTGGTGATTTAAAAAGGGGTCCGTAAAAATAGGAGCATAAATAATAAATATGTTCCTATTATCAGATGTACTCAAATGGCAATAAATAAATATAATCTTTTTGAAAAAAAAAAAAAAAAAAAAAAAAAAACTTCCATTACAGTTATTTATCATAATTTTAGCTAACAAATTAAACATCTAAAACATTGCACTGTAGTTTTGTTATCAACAATAACCAACATTTTATCAACCAATTGTCCTATTCTTTTTTCTTCATAAAAATAATTACAACTATTCTATGAATCATGTTATCAATAAATTGAATAAGAGCTGGTCGTACAAATAAACAAATCTGAAGTTCAATGTCAAACCAGTTTAAGAGCTCATCGTTTTTCCAAATATCGACGCATGTGTAATCTGATAATCTCGTTATTGTTTCAAACCGATGACAAATTAATTAAGACAATTCATAAGAATTCAGAGAATGAATAATTTGGAAATGAATTTGTAACTTTAGTTGGCGATAAATCGCCAAATGTGACAAACTTCTGCATTCTAATAACCCTAAAAGCGAAAAATTGATGCCTCAAAAGCGAGAAATCGAGAATTTGTTATCACATTTCTATCAAATATCACTTTTTATTTCATTTCATACAGTCACGTGTTGAAAATTACATTTTTCTAGATTTAATTTGCAGTAGTAATTAACTTATTTATAAATCAAAGTTTTTGTAAATGTGATGGTAACAAGTTCATAAAAGCCAATTTTTTGCAATGCTCGTGCAGGTTAAATTTTATTTTTATTTTGTGCGAAATTAATTGTTGAAAAATATAATTTAATTATATTTTTAAAAATTCATTAAAAATAAAAATTTAATTTCTAGATCAAAACATTAGTATCATTAAAACGATTATTCTTTGAACTTCAATATGATGTAAAAATCAGTTTTGTACTGTAATATTTTCGCCAATAAATAAATCGCTAATTGTCGATTACGCATTTTGAGGCTTCAATAATTTGTTGCCTACATATTTTGAGGCTTCAAAAATTTCAAGCCAAAACAACATCATGTTGTCACATGATAACTTCCTTACTAATTCAATGATATTTTTAATAGTTCTTATTCAATGAATTCAGCAGTAGGAATTCACTATTCTTGAGAATTCCTTAAATTTAACCGTAATTCATAAAAGATTATTTTAAAAGGTAACGTGATAGGAAATTTTTTTCAAAATCACGATTTAAAGTAGATGACATTCTTATTTTTTCGAATGGTAAACTTCTCCAAATTAGGTTTGCCAACGGGCATTTAAAATGTTTCTCACATATTTGAAGTAAAGGCGTAAAGTGGGTAGAAGATACTCCCACACTATGGTGACTAAACAGTGGAAATGCAATATTTCAGACTGAAATATCTTTGCTGATAAATCTATCTATACTAATAATAAAGATGAATATGTGCGTGTGCGTGCGTGTATGTGTGTTGGTGCTATACAGGCGAGACCGTTTAAATTATAGCTATCGAATTTGGGACTTGTATACACTGGAAATCGGTAATGTGTAAATCATAGCGATTTAAAAAAATATATTATTTAAGTTTAATTAAAATTTGTTTTAATTAAAAATTAAAAATCGTGTTAATTTCTGAAAATAAATCTTTCGCGTTTATTTCCGAAAATATTATTGCACAAAATTAAATTTTACTTTGTTTCAAAATTTAAAAAAAATATATATCTTTTTAATGCTGTAATTTGATAGACGCAATTTTTTGCAGAATTTTGGAAATTAAAAAAAAAAAATTAAGCCCAATTTCCAATAATAGATTACATTACTACCCTGAAGTTAAAATCGCTTCCATTGTTTCATTTCGATCAGATTGAGAGATTTTCCCCCCTCCATTTTTAAAAACTAAAAGAAGATTTCGTTTATATCGTTATACGAATAATAAATTGAAGTGTCTAAAATAAAGCGAAATTTACAGAATAAATGAAACATATTTATGTTTTTAATATCGCTATGTTATAACAATAAGCAGAACTTAAGTAAGGGAGTTAAAATAAGCTGGCATTATTATCAGATAATTTAAACGAATCATACACATTAAGTTATATCTAAACCATTTACCTGGAATCAAATATAACCAATATACCTGGCGAACCTGGTCGTCCTTGGACACTAACCTCTAATAATAATAAAGGTGAATGCATGTGTTGTGTTGGCATTCTATATGCCAGAGTATTTAATATACAGTGATCAAACATTTCACATATATACTTTGGAGATTAAAAATTTGCACTATGAAGAATTTTTTAAAAATTTTAATCAATTAAAAATACTATTTCATGTCTATTTAAACTCTGTTGCTCTTTTCTCTAATTATCCGCCCTATCCGAACTAACTCCGCCCTACTCAAAGGCATTCGTATAAATCCGTATCACCGCAACAGCATTGATGAGAACTATGGTTGAGTTCTAAGGACCATCACTTGCCACGGTACAACCCTTCCAGTTTTAGATACGTATCGTCATTGATGGTGAGTAGCAAATGCCACAAAATTTCTGTAACCACCAGAGTGACAAGAACCAACCACCATCTCGGAAGCTTCGCGCCCTCATTTTTTTTATAATTGTAAATATAAGAATATGGACCGAAAATTAGAAGAATGCATAGTTTATTGTAGAGAATGGCGTAAGGCTTCTAAATCAGTATGTCTATGCTATATATCTGCTACATTTGAAATAAAAATGAATTTTGTTTGAAAATATTAAGATTAAATTACAGAAAAAAAAATTAACTGAAATTTTTAGCAATCATTAATCCTGGCAAACTAACTGGTCGTCAAAGGCGGTTAGAATTAAATATGGTGGTGTATTATGTTTTAATAAAAGAAATTGTACTCACGGATCATAAGCAGACGTCAGCCAGTTGAGCAATAAGGAAGTACATTGGTCTAAATCAATCTGTTGTGTTGATGGAAGGCGCTTATTGAGTTGAAAATAAATGGAGGATACAAGGGTTTCTAAACGAGGAAGATTGATTTCCATTCGAGGTTCTAAGGAATTCAAACCATTCTCTCGGAAAGCTTCGATCACATTCCATATGTCTACTAAATGTACTGAAAGAGCGAAAATGCAAGTTATATTAAAATAACAAACAACAAAGGATTAAATCTACAAGATTATTATTAAAAAATACGAAACAATAAATCACAGTAAAATTTTTCAAAGAATTTTCAATTAATTGAAAGATTAAATGCAAAAAAAAAAAAAAAAAAAAAAAAAACGCGAGGCGGCAGAGAGATTTTGTCAGTGAAGAACAATTTTAATTCAAAGCAGTGGTCGTAATAAGAGACTATTATAATCAGAAACAGGTTTGCAGTGCTTACTTGGTGCGATTCGAATATATATATATTTATAAATAACTGATAAAAAAATTTTGGAATAAAACTGACAAACTCTCAGAGTGGTAACCCTCAGTTTTCACTTATTTAGATCCATGAAGAAGTTCTTCAACAATCAGAATCTAAACTCTGAAGGCGACCTGAAACGGGCTGTGCAATAACGGTTCCACTCGCGTCCATCGTCGTTATACGAAACTTGCATTTTCAAAATGGACTCTCGATAGGACAAACGCCTAAATATGAAAGGCAATAAAGTCGAAAAGCAGTAAATTGGCAATATTTACACGTCCTTTTCATATTGTTATTCATTGTAGTTTTTGTGATCAAAATTATGTATGCTACTTGTTGATACCTCACTGAACATTAAAAATGGTAACTTAGAGCTAGCATTTTTTGTATAAAGAATAAGAAAATTACGGAGAAAAATCACAAAAGTAATAACTTACAGCTAATTCTCTTCTGTATGAACCTGAGTTTGCAAGCTGTACGGTAAGAAGAAAATTTCATAACATCAAAATTTTGAGCCTCTAAAAAAGAAAAAACAATATTAAGAATTTAATACTTTATTGAAAAACTGTTTCAACACTAGATATAATTTCATAACTTACTAAGTTCAGCCATAAGGTGGCAGTAATCTGCACTTGGTCCCTGAGACACAGAGCCGCCATAGCTCATGTTGTCGACGTACTGCGTAGATTCCATATGCAGAGATTCAACTGAAAGATAAAGATTCCATTTCTTAAAAAAACGATATAAATGATGTAACAACGGGGCTGA
The DNA here is from genome assembly GCF_947563725.1 of Argiope bruennichi. Classification (NCBI taxonomy): domain Eukaryota; kingdom Metazoa; phylum Arthropoda; class Arachnida; order Araneae; family Araneidae; genus Argiope; species Argiope bruennichi. The sequence goes on along the minus strand of NC_079153.1, from coordinate 52,647,969 downwards.
TACAATATTTGGCATGGCTAATTTAAAAAAAAGAAAGAAAATCTTAAGAAGATTCGAACTTTTAGTCCAGGGACTGATATATATATTTCCGTTTTAAGAATTATATGTACCAAAATAATAATTTAAGGAGTCAAAAGCCCGTAACTTGAATTATAAAAAAATACCTTAGTAAAAAATTAGTCATAAAATGCCCCTTTATTTCACATTTTTTTGTATAAGAAGTTATACAACGCATAATAATCGTTCAAAAAGTCGACCTTGAAATTTTGATGAATCTCTACGTTTTAGACCCCACTGAATCTTAAAAACCAATTTTTGGAATTATGTCTGTCCGAGGACAAGATCATTCTAAATCACTTTGAGGTAGATGGATGAATTTTGGTAAGTGATTTTTATACCAAACTTGTAAATTTCTCTCAAATTTTGTTAAATGAAATGTGCTATTTTATCTTATAACTAAAATTATAATTATGAGTCAAATTTTGGAGCAAATCATTTTAAAGAATAGATATATTCTATTTTTTTTTCTCTCAATGTAGCACAAAGCACTCATCTGCAGTGCGCTGAACATAAAGATTTAAGTGGCAGTGGCATTTACGGATACATGTGGGTACGTACATTATTTAGTGGATACATGGCATTTACGGCTATGTCCAAGGTACACAATTTTTTTTGTGAAAGAATAGCAACTTTATTAGAAAAGAGAGAAAATTTTGGGAAGATGACCCTTAATTTCTTATTAAACTGCGTTTATTTCTGCTTCACCGAAAGGCACTATATAAATTTCACTACAATTTTATCATGTATTCTCAATGCTATAATATTTCATATTTATAACTATTAAATATAATTAAAAATACACATGTAAGTGATTTTAACAATTTATAAATTATTTAAATTAAGAAATAATAAAAATTACAATGCATCATAAAGTTTTCAAGGTAAAATAATACAAAACTATTTGTTTTTCCCCTTTAATAGCAAATTGAATATATATTGTACAGCGATAGTCTTTGAATATATTATCACAACGTAGTAATAAAAGATGTTCAAATAATAGAAATAATGTAAAAGCAGTCTAATTTCAAATAGTTACCAGTTGGAAATTAAAATCTCAACACTTAGTGTTTAAAAAAAAACGGGGGAATGAGGAGCTATATTAAACATAAACTTAATTCAGATCAGAGCAAATGCTTTTTCTAAATATTACTAATAGTGATTTATTCTTGCATGAAAAATCTAATCACAGTTTAATTTATTTAATAAATTTCAAGACATCTGTTTAAAATCACCAGTCACAACATCCTTCAACTGAATTCAATTTAAAGGCAGCTCAGGGCTGCAATTTTTTAACCAAGATAAAGAATAATATTAATAAAAATTATTTCTAAACCGATATTTTCAAATACAATATGATAATTAATTTATTAAATTGGAATTGGTTAAATTATTATTGTTTTATTTGTTTATTTAATAGGAATTTATTAAATTGGAATTTCCGTTATTTCTTAATCTAATAATAACAAATTACTTCGCGAAATGCATAGATTTATATTTTCTTTTACGTTAAAAATTTCTATGGGAACATGTAAATGACGTTGCATTTTTTTCCCCGTTTTGAAACTTCTATGTATGCCATTAGAAGCATTATGATTTAGGCTTGATTTGCTTATCTGTATTTTTTAAAAATTTACTTTAGTGATTTTATTTTTTTAGTGCGATCAGGTGCACTAAAAAAATGCATTTATTATCATCGCAACGCACATCTATATAAAAGCAGTTACTAAGAAAGAAAGAAAAAAAAGGAAGGAAATGTTGTAGAATATATTCAAAAGTAGTTTTTTTAAAAAATTTATTTATTAAAACTAAAGGAAAAATTATTGAAATTAAACAATATAAGTGGCAAAGTTAATTTTTATCTTTAAAATATTTTTAAAGAAAGAAGTGTTAATTTAAAGTAATCTTTAAAGTGGAAAGTGAAAAAATGTCCTTTTGTGTAATAATATGTTTCGAAGTTTATGAGGAAAACACAAACTTCGATTTATTTTTAATTCGTTTAATTTTGATTAACTTTAATCTAGTTAAAAAATTTTAAAAATATTGTCTCTTTGGGCATTTATTATCTTAACTACGTGCCAAATTCGATAATTCTAGGTTAAACAGTCTGTTTCTATAGAATATTTACTAAATTTTTTAATCATATATATCGTACCAAGTATGGTACAATTTACAAATAGCAAGAAAGCAGTAAATTTAAAAAGAAAACCTTACTATGTTAAAAGAATGATTATATTAAAGACACATTTGACTTCAGTGAGCTAATAAACTATTCTAATTTCTCCCTTATGGTGTCTATAAGTCAGCAAATTCCAATATTTTCAGCAGAATTAGTGATGCATAAAACCAATGGCGAAATAACTAAATTTTACGAATCACTATGGTAAATACCAATCAATAAATAATAGCATAGTAGTCATTAGCAAGAACAATTCAAGTGGAACACAGAAATATTTTCCAGTATACCAGTCAAAAAAATAATTTCGTAGCAGTCATTTGCAACAATTCAAATGGAACACATAACAGGTGCATTTTTCATAGCTTTTAGACTAAAACGTGTTTTGTTTAACCACTTCCTATTCTTCGATCATTTTTCTAAGCAAATACGAGGAAAAAAATTAAAATTGTATGTCTTCTCACTATGTTTTGTAGATCAACAGAAATTCATAAATGTGTTATCTTTTTCATTCTAATATCAATAAACTTTAAACAATACAGCCCAACCCCGTAAAATCAGCGGTAGATTTAGGTATGTTGTTGCTGCTTAAAGCAATGCACATTATGGAGTTCCTCTTTTCATATCTCAAAAAATTAATAAACATGTCAATTATTTATTTTAATTTATGTAAAAAGTAACGAAAATAATAAAGTTCTTGAGAAACTAACTATAATTATAAATTCATAATTTAAGTACAGAAACTAAAAGCCATTAGTTATTACAATGAGATTATACGGAAAGATTATACTTCAACCAAGTATTAAATTGAAAATTATTATTTTGAAGGATCTGTCAAGTAGAGTATAACAGAATTAGTTAGATGAACCATTAATATCCGAACTAATATAAATAAATTTCTCATCTTTAATTATTTACTAATGCTAAGTGTTTTTAGTTTATTTGATAATGATTTTAGTAATAAAAAGTAAACACATTCTACAGTTCTAACATTTTATAACTCACAAAATTTTTGATTTCACATATTTATTCATTTGCAACATATTTAATCAACACGCCAGCGGCCCTTTGCTGCTGTATAATCGGAATCCGCTACTGAGTAAAACCGAAATATTATATTTAACCCTTTAAAGGGCCATTTTTTTAGTCATATTATGTTAAAATATTTTTAGGCTTGAAATTAGAATAAGAAAAGGGATTTATTTAACTTATTAGATAAATTTAATTTGATTAATCAATTAATTTGGTTAATTAATAATTAAGTAACAAATCAAGACACATCATTTTGTGTGAGATAAAGAACTGAAGCATTTAAGTTTCCGTCTTTCTAAAAAAATTTGTCAGAACTTACGCCAACCTACATAATTTCATACAAAGATTGATAAATTTGGTGGGAAGCATACTTCCCACGGCCCTAGAAAGGGTTAAAGACACGAGTTTTAACTGACAAACGAATCTTGCTTAGATACTACCGTTTATACTATGACATTTCTACCTTTTTTTTTTAAAGATGTCGATTTAACAAAAGCTGGCTAAATGATTCAAATGGTTTCAATATTTATATTAATATATTAATTATTACTTTCACTCATAAAAAGATTTGTTCTTCTCAACGATGCCAACGGGCCAGTTTTAAACCCATGACTGAAAACTAAAATCAAGCAAAATAATGGTTACAAAGTTAATAAAAGTTATAGAAATCAAAATACTATTTACAGAAAAAGATAGAAAATCCACTCGATAAACATAAAATTCTTCACACAAAATATAGAATGGCAAGGAGTTTTTTCTTTGTTGGATATCAATATATTTACAAGACTAAACACAAATTGATCATTAAACATTTGGAAACCTCTTCAGTAATGCAGTGAGGGAAATAATACTTAAAAAGGTATCTTTTTTCGCCACGCTCGTAGAAAGACACCAAAATATGACAATTAGACAAATCAACAACATGTCGTGGTTTGTTAGGAATAAGGGCATACAAAAAGATTTGCATGTCGCAACCTTACAAGACTTGTGGCATCAACATGTATTTCCGAATATATATTAAAAAAACTATCAAATATTTCTAACAAAAAATACCACACTTTCTGATAATTTAAACATTGTATATTTAACTAAGCCAACGGAAGATTTTCTTATCAATTTTTCTAATCTTTCTTATCATTTTTTGCCAAAGATTTTGTTATCTATTTCAACAGTATGGGACATTTTGTCTTCAGGCTTTGTCGTTCAGTGAAGGTTATTAACTATTAATTTCAGCAGTAACTCTTTTCTTTTATCGACTAGATCAAAATTTGATACAGACACGTAACACCGCTAAGAGAAAATCCAATTTCTCTTGTTGGTTTTTCAGGTATTGCATTTAATAACGATTGACAATCGAATTAATTATGATGCATTTGGCCTAACATATGAAAAACGTGTTACGTCCAGTGATAAAACTATATGCGAAATTCCACCCAACTAATTCTTTTTGCTTTTGATTTGTCGCAATTTCACGTTCATGAATGATTGATTTTGCCAAGACGGATTTGATTCAAATTCTAGTCAGAATTCTATAATCTTGGTATTAATGCAATACACCAGATTTCATCTATCTACAATGATTAAGAGTTAACCTTTCGATAGATAAACATGAATCTTTTTTTTTTTTTTTCGCCCTGGAATGGAAAAATATCAAAATTGTGGATAATAACAGATTGAGTAGGGCCACAAAATGCCTCAAAGTAAGTTATAAAGTCTATTTTTAAGAATGTTCAATTTCATATTTGAACACATTTTAAACATTTTGATGATCCATGTTTATTATTTTAATAATCTTTTTATTTAATAACGTTGCAAAAATATATATGTTTTAATTATTATAATTTTATTTGTTTATTATTATTATTATTATTATTGCGTGTATATAAGGAAGAAATAACTAAAGCAGCAGAATTCTTTTTAAAAAAAAATTGACAAAATTATTAGTTAAATATTTCTATATACAAATATATTTAATAATTAAAGCTTTATAAAAATAATAAATTTCAAACAAATATAGCATTAACAATAAGTAATTTATAGGACATCAAATGAAATATAATATGCCTAATTAGTGAATAAATAACATTCCAACATATTATAAAGAAGAAATTTCTTATTCTTTAATTAAATATTATTATAATTTAATGCACACACTGTAAGCCTAATTTCTACTACAATAAAGATGAATCTGTGTGTGTGGTTGTTGATGTTCAACAGGTCAGACCATTTGACCTAGAGCTTTTGAACAAGGCACATATATATTTCGGAGGGTGAAAATGTGCACCTTGGTGCCTTTTTTTTTTTTTTTTTTTGTTATTATAATTAATAAAAAAAATCAAGCGAAATTTTACAGCTTTTCTGCCATAATTTCCGAAAACATTATAGCACAAAGATAATTTTTAGGTCATCATAAAATTCAAAAAAATTATCTTTTCAATAATATTAATTTAATGTGCATGCAATTTTTTTTCTGAATTTTGGCAAATTCTTTTTTAAAAATATTTTTTTACCCAATTTCTAACAATAAAATTAACCCTACACTGCATGATTTTTTATTTTTCCTTGAAAAAAATATATATGTAATAGAGTGTAATGATAAAACATGAAAAAATATTTAAAAAAAATTAAGTCTAAATTTTCATTATTTTTTAATTAAATGTTAGTTTGTTGCCAAGTGGCAACATCATGCAGTTAAGCATAAAAAATAAAAAAACAAACTGTGCCAAATGGCTACACCATGCATTCCAGAGAGAAAAATTACTGTAAATGATAGTCTCTAAAACAGTTCTTCTCTTTATAAAAACATAGAGGAATTGAGCATTTCATGCACTGTACTCTTGTAAATCCTTTACAATTCAACATTTTACATCGTTGTTTATTTGTAGAATGCTCTGGCCAGTGATCAATTCTGTCAAATCTAATATCTTTTGGAGGCTCTTTTCGACAAGCTTTTTTTGATTGTTTTCCAACTGTTTCCTCTGCACTTGATGGTCTCCCTCTTTTTAGTGATTTTACTTGTCCATGTAAGCACAAAGTTTCTGCTAACTGCAATCTAAAAGTAACAAGTTTCATAGGCTTTTCACTGTTACGCTTTTGTTTGTGCACTCTCTTATACAGCAACCAAGCATTGATAATCGTCAGGTCTAATAAATGATAAAACAACCGAAAATACCACTTTTTGCTTCGCATTATTATTTTATACCTTCCAATCAAACTGTCAAGTAAGTCCACACCTCCCATGTGCTTGTTGTAAGTTTTTATAACGTAAGGGCAATTTACTTTTACATGACATTTTTGTTTCCTGTCAAAGCGCTGTACTTCACTTACCGGGTTTGTACCAGCAAATGTAGAGAGCATTGTGACAGTTTTATTGTCTTTCCATGATACATTTGACAGTTCACAGCCATCATATTCAGCCACAAATTCAGTGATGGATCCACGAACTTGTAACTTCAGCTCCCTTTCAGTTGGAAGTTTGCAGTCTGGAATTCTATTTCTTCTAATAGTTCCAAGAGATAAAATTCCCTTTTTCTTCAAATATACTTGCAGAGGAATAGAAGTGTAATAATTGTCAAAGTAAAGTTTGTGATTAACATTTTCTTGAACAGGACGAGTTAATCTAATAACTACATTACTACTAGCTCCTAAATCAGGCTCTTGAAGTATATTAGCAACATCAAGTTCTTTGCCACCATAAATCTCGAAATTGTATGCAAATCCGGATACTCCACTCAAAATGAAGAGTTTGTAACCGTATTTATGGGGCTTGTCAGGCATATACTGTTTTAAATGGTGTCTAGCTTTAGTAGCACACATTTGTTCATCGACACATAAACATTCTTCCATAGGAATGGAAAGGAAAGATTTTTGAAGTTCATCAATCAAAGGTCTCAGTTTGAAAAACTTATCCTGGCCTCCTTGCAAATCAGTTGAAAATGCATTATTGTCATTGAAATGAAGATATCTTCTTATTTTTTCAAATTCGTTAACGGGCATAGAATTTTGAATGAGAGATATTCCAACAGCAGGATTCCAGTACAATCTAAAATCTTTAACACTTGATACAGAACTCAATATACAAATTCCCAAATATTTTCTTATATCAGATGATGTTACATTCAGAGGTTTCTCAGGTGTCTGTTGTACACTATATAGAATAGTTTGTTCAGAAATAAAAGTTATGAGATCCGGATGAAAAAAATATGAAAAAAACTCATAAGGTGTTTCCAAATTCAAAATATTTTGAGGTAACTGTGTATCTCCACTGAAAGTTATGATTTCAGGATTTACTTGCAAAGACTTTTTCTTCCATACAAGTTTAATTTTTTCCTTTTTAACTTTCTTACTTTTTTCCTCTAATGTCTTGTTACCTGAAGTCGAACTTTCGTTTTGAATATTCACTTCATTTTCAGATGATTCAGAATCATTGTTATTGTCAGAAATATCTTCTGAATTTCTATTGAAGAGAACATTAGGATTAAATGTAGGATCTTCATCGCTATCATCAAAATCATCATCGCTTCCACTCGAAAGAGCATTCCATATTTCATCTGTCAATAATTTCTTTTTACCATCTGTATCAACAAAGTAAACAGACCTATGCTCTTCCATTATTCTAGCTTATAGAATTTCAAAGAAAAAATAAATTGCTTCTAATTATATCACAAAACTCATAATTAAAACTGCAAAGACAAAAAAGAAAGACAAAATGTAACATAAGTAGTATAAACAAAGCACATGCTTTCTGAACTACAGTGTTGAGTTGAATTGTTCATCGCATCCTTCCTGCATGATGTTGCCAAATGGCTACAGATACATATTGTGGCTTAAATTTTTTTTAAATATTCGCTTTATCATAAAAAGCCTAATAAACGAATTTTAATAGTTCATTTTATGCATATGATTTTTTTAATGGACCTAGGAAAACATTTAATAGTAAATAAAAATTTCAAAATATGGCCATTTATGTGATTGCAAAAGTCTACTGCTATGTCTCCATTTACTGTTATCCACGGACACCTACCGCCATCTATTGAGAATAAATGGTGATAACTGAATCAAAGAAGTCCAAACTTACTTTTAATGCACAGTGTTGCCTCATGGCTACATTTTTCTGGTCATGAAGATGACAAATCGCCAGTGTAGCCAAATGGCAACATGATGCAGTGTAGGGTTAATTGCTGCCCTAAAATTCAAGCAGTTTCTAATGTTACACTAAATATTTTATGGCATGATTTTCTTCTATTATAGCAAGCTAAAGAAGAAGGATTTTATTTAATACTATAATTTACAAGCCGAGTAAAAATAAAATGAAATTACAATACTACGAAAGTTCTAAAATTGATGAATGGGACATTTACATTTTTAAGATCAAATAGCACATCTAAAAATAAATAAAAACATCGATTTTATTTATTTATTTATTTTGTCATTGTTGCACTTTTAATGGCACATACGGTTAGGAAGTTATTAGATTTTATATCTAACTTCCAAATCTATAGATTTCATATCTAATAACCCACCTTTTAGATTTCATATCTAAATAGTTCAAACGAAATTTTATAATTTGTAAAATAGGAAATTATTTCTATTTGTAATTAGTCTCAAATTATTAAAGTTAGTTTCATGTTCATTTCGGAGCATTTTTCGATTCTCAAAATCACTAAACTAAAAATATTTTTGAAAAAATTAATTCCTTAGTTGAAATAATTATTATCTTTAACTAATCATATCGTTTCTACTTATACTCCATGTTCTTTTTGAGTATACCATGACTTATCAAGACTAGGCCTTTTCTAAGATTAATATTACTATTTTAACACAAAGTTATTTTATTTTAATTAGAAGTATCGCACTTTATTGTTTTGTTGTTTTTCAGTAGATGATTGATTCAGTAGATGATTGATTCAGTAGATGATTGATTCAGTAGATGATTGATTCAGTAGATGATTTTGTTGTTTTTCAGTTCATTTTATGATGAAAAGATAATATTGATGAAAGAAATATTCTTAATATTTTGAAGAGATAACAGACTAGTGAAAACAAAAATTCTGAAAATCAACTTTCTGCGGATTCTAATGTGAAACTTCAGGATGCAAGTACAGCTATTGAGGAAAAAATTGAAGATATCCCAATTGCATCAAACCACGTTATTGTGGATATTGAAGATAAAACAATATTGCGAAATTAATGACACGCATATTCCTGTTTTATTAGTACTATGAGGTCATGGGATTGGTCTCCATTAGGAAAGTTCATATACACTATGAACAGAATATATGTAAGACAATTAAAATAACACGACTTTAATGTCTGATAATTTGACAGAATCATGGACATGAAGTTATATCTAAACGATTTAATTGCCATTAATTATAACTATCAATCTTGGCAAACAGCAAATCAACAAAGGCAGCTAGCATTCAATAATTCAAAAGAAAAGCATTTCTAACAAATTTATTTATTCGGCAACTAAGTAAATATTTTTTTAAAAATCTAACTGTCTGCGGCCCCTTTAGGCAGCTGCCTAGTTGAAAATTAAAATTTGTAAGTAGATTTAAGAAAAATATTTTAACGCCAAAACCAAATTTGACAAATAAGTCAATTTTTTTTAATCTGTCTGCGGCCCCTTCCCTTTCAATCTGGCGGATGTAGGCAGCTGCCTAGTTGAAAATCAAAATATAGAAGTAGATTTTTAAAAAAAGATTATTTTTATATTTTGAAAAAGGAAAAAATAAAAATCACAAGGCATTGACACCAAAAACCAAATCCTCCATGAAAATTTCCGCACACATAATCTCAGCTACTCCTTTTTCCGACAAGCCAGAGAAAATGTCCCTGTTTTATATTTACTCCCCAGCGGAAATCTGCTGCCTTTCAACGCAGTAATTCAATTAATTCTCCGATCGCGGGCCAAGGTGAAATTCCACCCAGCTCTATTTTGAGGAAGAGAGAGAACACCCTGAAAACATCGAGAGAGGGCGGGGAATGTTGCAGACGCAGGTTCTCACACTTTGACCCCTAAATTTTTTTTCTTGCTTTATTTATTACTAGCACCAAGCGATGGCATGGAACAGACAAGTATATTTTTACTGGGAGCAGATTTTAGGCGATCTATATATAGGTAATACGCTGCACAAGAATGCTGGTATTGACAATCAATTTCATGGAAACATCACTCTTTGGGAAAAGGCTTCGTTAACGTTCTACACTGCCGACGAAATTTCAAATAGAAAAAATCGTTTTTTCTCCAAAAATGTATAGTGATTAAGAAAATGAATTAAATAAAGATGAAAAAAAAATTCAATTAAAAAAAGAATAATCATTTAGCAGATATCAAGGAAAATTTTAACTCCTTTAAATCATTGTCCGAATGTGTTTAGTGCAATGAATTATAGCATTTTTAAATGTAAAATTAAGTCGTAGATATTTTAAAATAATGATGGTTAATCCATAAATATTTCAAGTGCTCTAAGGTAAGTTAATTGCTTAAATTCGACAACATATTGCCAAAAGAGAAGGCATCAACTAAGAAAGAGGAATATAGATATATATTCCTCTGTTCTATATATATATATATATGTGTGTGTGTGTGTGTGTGTGTGTGTGTGTGTGTGTGTGTGTGTGTGTGTGTGTGTGTGTGTGTGTGTGTGTGTGTGTGTGTGTGTGTGTAATATTTAAAGGGTTAAAAATCCAGGTCGAAGATTCTTAAAACTACAAGTCACAACTTTCATTTGGATTAACAGAATAATAGAAATATATCAGATATCCGAAACCTGACAAATTTAATTTTTAACGATTTAATTTTGTTATTATTGTCACTCTTATTGCAAGTTATGACCTCTTTTCTCTAGCATGAAAAGCAATAAATTTGAACAATAAAATGAGTCCTCAATATGTGATGCATATCACGTGACCATGAAATAACTCTATTTTACAAACAGCAGTGATGATTAACATGCTAAATAAAACCTCGGGGCAATCACAATATTTGAGAACAATCTAAAGGCTGAATAAATAACAGCGGCATTAAAAAGGACTATAAAATTTCGGCTTCTTTAATCTGATTTGGAACGAGTTCATCCCACGGCTAATTATACAGCGAAGGGTGGCTCAATTAATAAGGGGAAGAGAAGAATTTTATGGGCCATAAAGACTAATTGGTAAAAGGAAATTAAGGAGATGCCACGTAAAAAATCACGCCCGAGACGCTTTTTACAGTTAGAGTGTAAAGTTACCAAGTGAAAAGTATGTATAAAAAATTTTGTACATTGAAAGAAGTTTCAGCAATTTTTTTACTCTATAAAGTTTATAAAGTAGTCTACTGAAACTATAGCATTTTTTATTTGATTTATCTGTGAATATTCGTTCCAATTTACGATTAGTCAAAACCCACTGAATTCATCTGTCAAATCACATACTCCGATTCGACAGTACATTCGATAAGAATAAAGAGGCTAGCAACAAATACGGCGTAAATAATCTAACTCAAACTTTCGTAAATTTTATTCGTAATTTCTGACTTTTGGATATGAATACGCAAGGATATAAAGAAGTAATTAAAAGGGAGAGCACAATAAAGATATTATCTTGCTAATAATACCTCCAGTATGATAATCACAGATTAATTAACGCAATTTGAAGTGGAAAATTTCAGATAGATTAGCAGAATCTTAAAGAAATAAATAAAAAATTCTGTTCTCTTACAGTAGGATCTTCTGAATCCATTACATTCACGAGTTCATTATTCATTATCACTCAATTTTTTATGTTCAATCCATTATGTTCAAATAAAAGAAAAATAATAATCACTAAATTCGGTTTGAACTAAAAAGTGATCCTTTAAATGAAAAAAATTAGACAGAAACACAGGCTTGGAACAAACAAACAAAAAAAAAAAAAAACCAGTTAAATATCATAAAATAATGAAAAAAGGCCAAAAAGTAATTTAAGTATGATTAAATCTTACAACTTTAAACGTGCAATTCTTGTAAATATATAAATTTATTTTGTACATCTATGAAGCGGCTCTAACAATTTGGATCAAATTTTATATTTAAATAGGGTTTTGGTTCTTAAATTTATCTATACAGACATCTTTTCCGAAAAAAAAAAAAGTGATTCTAAATCCCCCTCTTTACCCATTTTTTTGTAAATAATTTTTAACCTTTTTCTATCAGCTTTCATGTTGGCAATGTCATATAGCGCCATCTAGTCAATTTTTATGGTACTTGTATTGTTGCCAGAGGATGATAACTTACTAGTACCTCAAAATTTTGTGAGATGGCGCTATATGACATTATCCAAATATGAATACGTTTGGCTCACAACCAATAGTAACAATGCAATTGTTTTAACCAATTCGAATAACACGTTAATCTAAGTGCATTCATGATTTTTTTTATTTTTTTTTTATTTTTTTTTATTTAAATGACCAGTTCATATGTAGGCAAGATTGAAAATTTTTTATATTCAAGCTGCATATGATTCGTATCAAAATATTTTCACCGAAAAAATACGATTTTACAACAACAACAAAAAAAAAATGCCAAGCGAATTTCGGTCTCCCTGGTACTGAACAATAAAATGAATAAACTTATAAAAAAGAAAATTAATCGAGCTCGAATGAAAAAATTCGATTCCAAAAATGCAGAATTCCGCGTTTCTGCGAAAATGCAACGCCATATACAAAACCAGCAGAAGTGGTCTTCCAGAAATTTTCTCGCATACTCTCCCCCTCCGTAAGCATAAAAATTGTGGACTTTGGTAATTTCGCGAATTCATTTCATGACATTGCAGAATGATAATAAAGAAACAGATTAGATCTTTGGTGTGAACCTAGCATTTTTATTCTATCTATCATGAGAATATGTATTTTTGACGCCTTTTTTGCAAACAGATTGACAGCAAAATAGCCACAAGACAATTTACCAAATTTCAAGGATTTAAATATCATTGTGTTTACATATATATGAAAATACAAAATTGTTTAGTATCTATATTTTAGTTCTTATATATTTGTTAAAATTTTTATCTCACTAGCTTTTTTCGTTTTGTAGTTGTCGAGTTCACTTGTACACCAGATAGACTTCCTGTGAATGAATTTCGTTCAAAACTTGATAGAAATCTACAAATTCGGTTATAATGTCATATACCGAATTTCAGCCGTTTAGTTCAAAGCGTTTTTGAGTTATCGTGTTCACAGACAGACAGACATAATGACAAAAATGCGTTTTACAGACTCGGAGAAATCTGAAACATGGAGATTTCATGAAAATCTCAAATTAGAATTTTTCGGTGATTACAATAATTTCTCTATATTTCGTAATATAGTAATAAAAGCAATGTTATAAGAAAATATTAGGAAACCTCAACTCAATAACTTTCCCGCATTTAAAAAAAATGCAAATAAAATGTGATTAAAAAAATGAAAATAAAATGTTCCATTATTATGTAACATTCAGGAATAATCAAATTACAACTAGTTATTAAAATCGGATAGAAACTAACAGTGATGTTGCATCAGAAAAAAAACGTATTGCCAAAAAAAAAAAAACTTTTTAACGGAAGAAAAGAAAGGGCTAAGTGCGTATTCATAACTTCCGGGTTTACTCAGGTTTATTAATCTAAAACATCAAAAATGATTAATAAATAAAATTAAATTAAAAACTCAGACATTAAAACAGAAATTAGCTAGACGCCAAAAGAGTGCATTGGACATTTGTAGACAATTTTTACAAAAAGCAACAATTCTTTTCATCACATTCTCAATTAAATCATAATCATCGTGATAAAGTACTTGGTTTATCTAATGAAAAGAATGTCAAGATTCGGTATAAGTTATTTTCCGCTTTTCTGCATGTCATATATTTAAGAAGAAACTCTATACCTTTTGGTATCTATATTATGACTTTGGAATTATCCACAATGGATGAAGCAACAAAAGACAAATTCTCTGATGGTGAAGGAAAATATGTAGAAGTTATTTTCCTTGCCTTTCAAGGAGGCCGCAGTGGTCTGGTGGTCAGGTCTCTGACCACGGTTCAAAATTACGAGGTTCGTTCGAAAATAGTCTTAATGTTGCTTTAAACATTAATATAATTAAACTAAACTAAACCCCGCTTTTTTAAATGCAACAGAATTCTATTTATGCTTTGATTACATTTTATTTATCAAAATCTTCCAAGAAAAAACATCCATTCGTCTCATAATGTTGTACTAAATACTTACTTACAATCAATATGTTAGACAAAAAATAAATATTTTTTTATGCACATAAATCGTATAAAATAAATGCATAATTAGTATTCAAGATATGCGATTTAAGTATAACTTTTCTCATTTTTTTTCTTGTATACGTAATACAAAAAAAGTAGAGTAATCGGCAAAAAATTCGAACTCGAGATTTTGACGAATCTTCACGATTTTTTAGCACGAGAAACTCATTTTTGGAAAATATTCGTCTGTCTTTCTGTGACAGATAACTTAAAACCCTTTGAGCTAGACGGTTGAAATTTGGTAAACGACTTTTACACCAAATTTGTAGATTTCTAATAAACTTTCAGTAAATTCTGACCAGAGGAAGTTCGTCTGTCTGTCTGATAGAATATAAGTTAACAGGATAACAACAAAACGAATAAAGCTAGATTCAGTACATAGATTTAACACCTATAGTGTAGATACCCGTCAAATTTTCATCCACAACTATCAAAGGTTTGACTGTTGACTAAGGTCGGTCTGTACTTTCTGAAACATGCAAACGTGACAATTTAATAACGCAATGACTAAAATATATCAAATTTAATATGGAATTTTGTGACTATAAGTGTAGTTTTGTGTCAAATTTTCGTTTCAATCGGTTGTTAAAAACATGTCTAAAACACAAATTCGATTTTTGAATATTCTTGAAGCATATCAAGGATTAATCGCCAAATAACTCGCCAAGGATGACATGATAGGTCGGTAAAATTAAATCGGTAAAATTACTAAATTCACATCAAGGATGAATATTTCTTAACTATTGTATGCCAATGCTATGCAAGCTTTCTCTGTAGATAATACTGTTACAAGCCTGTATAGTTGCTTCCCCGCACGGTTAGTTCTATCACCGGAAAGACCGATTTACAATCATCTGTATTGGACGCTGCTCGGGTGCGGTGCCAGTAATGCCAGAAGCTTAGCGTCAAACTTGGAGATTATTGGGCGATAATATAAATAATGCTGGAAACTTCGAGAATTTTAACGACCCATCCAATAGGAACTGAGATACGCCTGATTAACCCAGAAGGTTCTCGGCCCGCCTCCCGAGAACTATAAAAGACCGGCAATCTCAAGCTGCAAGGAATTGGAGTTAGAGTCGTCGAGAGGATAACGAAGCGACGGCGGAATAGTCCAGCGTTGTGTGGAGCTCAAGCGATTGCAGAACTGAGCTGAATGCAGAGTCCTGGCGTTTATTGCGGAAGCAGCATCGAGTCTTGTGAGGAGCAGCCAGTCCTGTAGTAGTGTTTCGGCAGTTGGATACAGCTAAAGAGAGGAGATAGTGGAGAAATTCAGCCATTTAGAGAGACCGTAGAGCGAAGCTCCGAAGATTCCCTCTCCTGCTGAATTCTATCTGACCGTTTTGTGTGCTGTGGTCGTTATTACTACCGAGTAACTACATGTGGGCAATTGTCTGTTGTAGTGTGCTGCTGTGTGTACATCTCGGCTGTATATACTTGTCGTCTGTGTATTCGTCGTCTTTGTGTTAGTGTCCTCGTGTTCAGTAAACGTCGTCGTTGTTTTCTACTGAGGCCTGCTGATTGTTTTCACACCATACACCCACTACAAACGAACCCAGTGGGATCCGTAACAATACTTTTTTTAGAGAGTATGCTAGAAAGTTTTGAGGAGACTACTCGCACTGGTTTCATTTCATTTTCATTTTACATTAGTCCGTTGAAAGATACATACATGTTTCTTTACTGTAAGATTTTAATTCAACGCTGAGAGAACGTGCATGATATAAAAATAACTATAAATATAGCTCCCAAGCGTGAAGATGTGTTGCGTAAATTCTCTCCTAGATGGCACATTTAATCTAAATTTGACACCTATTTACAACTTAGAAGTAATAATCAAAGCCTGAATTTTATCCAACCAGCTTATTAGGCTTTTAAATAACCATTTTATAAAGAAACCCGAATATTTCATCTTCCAGACAATGAAAAAATTTAAAATACTAATTAAAATCAGGTTGTCATATTTTTTGACGCCACATTACTTAAAATTGAGCCACTGCAGCATTATTACAAAACGAAATTACTAAACAGACTTTTTGTTCGTTTTATAATCTAATACAAGTTATATACAGTGAATTTATAAATAAAAATCCACTCTCGTTTAAACACTTTTCTTAGGACAGGTATTTGCTTCAGTGTAGTTAAGTGAATTATGATTTGAACTCAAATTTAAATAGAGAATGAACAAAAACATACATATACCTAGCAAAATTTGGCAACGAAAATTAAAAACAATGACTGAAGGAACTAAAACCTACAAAATATTTAAAGAGTCAAAGTATAGAATTTTTAGAACTGAATGCAGATGTCTTGCTTGCAACTTACCGGAGTTCTTCAAAGGTTAAAAGAAAATTCAGGGAAACACCCTAGTCAATAATACTGACTCAATCTAAATCAAATGTTCGCTTTTATGCACGTGCGCTATGACTATTAAAGTTTGCAAACAGGATATGTTCAAGTCAGATATTTGTTCGTTTTAAAACGGGTTTTAGAATAAAATACTCAGAATGAAAACAAGATATAGAATAGCAAAGAAAAAACATACGCTGACATCGTTACATGATTTAGAATATCATTTTATTAATATGCTAATAATTAGAAGAAAAAAAAAACCTCTTTACTTTCTCGCATAATAAAGTATAGAGAAAGTATTTAAGTCGTCAATAAATTCGAACCGGAGATTTTTAACAAATTTCCACGTTTTAGACCACTATAAGTTCGAAAATCACATTTTTGGCATTATTTCTGACTGTCAACAATATAATTCAAAAACACTTTGAGTTAGTAGGGTGAAATTTAGTATAAGGTCTTTACACCAAATTTGCAGATTTCTATTAAATTTTGAGCCAGATAAATTCAGAGGAAATCTGTCCGTCCAGATGTAAGTTAAGACGGCAATTACAAAACGAAATGTGCTAGATGAATAAAATTTGGCACAGAAATTTAATTAGGATGTAGATAATATCAAATTTGGAACGAAATTCATTCAAAAGGTTGAAATTTTATCGGTCCGTATTATCACAAACATATAAAAGCGAAACTCGAAACACAATAACTTTAGTCACTATCCTGGTTCATTCCTTAATCTTAACGATCCTGGTTCATTCCTTAATCTTAACGATCCTGTTTCATTCCTTAATTCTTAATCTTAAAGACCCGAAGAGTTTATATAATGAATTGCAATCTGCAAAAAAAAAAAAAAAAAAAAGTGTGGAAACTTGGAAACTAATTTGAAAAGAAAACGAAAGCCGTCAAAGTGAGAGAGAGATGCAATAAAAATAAGGAATGCTTCATTGCTCGTTAAGAAATATGAATATTATTAATATTTGTAGTCATTTCGGACGAGAAAAAACGTTAAATGAAAAGTTTCTGTGTATGTTAATTTGGAGTCTAACCCAAAGTTGTAATAAGAATACGTTTTGCTAGAAAGAATTATGAACTCAAACTGATTAATAATTTTATACTATCCGGGATTAATCGCGTAAAAACTCACCAATCATGACACGATAGACAAAAATGCTATATTCAAGCCAAAGGATAATATTTCGTAACTACTGTACGCCAATGCCACGCAAGGCGTTCTCTGGGAGTTATTTATTAGAGAGTATGCGAAAAAGTTTAGGAAGACTACTCCTGCTGGTTACAATATTTTGATGATATTTATTTTAATATAGGTATGTAAAATTTATCATTTTTTTTCTTTATCTGTTGCGGATTTGGGAACAAAAGAAAAATATCTGATTAAATTTCATAAACGTAGAACAGTTTCTGATTTAAGCAGCTCAGTTCCTGAATGGACTGCTATCGTAATATTTAATTTCAGTTTTTCTAAATAAGTGCATTCAAAATTATTAGTTTTCCCAAATTCCAGGAAGTAAAAAAAGATTTATGCATTTAACGAACTGAAGACAAATTTAATTATTTTATCAATAAAATTAAGAGCATAAAAATGCCTATTAAAGACTTAATTTTCTTTAAAATGATGTCCTCATATTCTCGCAAATACCAAATTCAGCAAATGTCTATTTTTTCACCCTTGAAAGATATTTGTAAGTAAACACATTATAAATAGGTATAAAAAATTAAATAATTCAAAATAAGCATTTATACTTAATTTATATTCATTATAATTATTCCACAAAGTTTCACGTGGATTCTGAAATATTTGAAGGAAAAAAACATGCAAGCGGATTCATGCTTTTAATATTAACAAATATTATAAATATAAACACTGAACATTACAAAAACTTTTGATTCAACTGCGAATTTTTTGAACTGCAAATTTGAATAGCCCAAATTCATATTTGCAACTCGCATGTTAAACAAGTTATTGAAGTCATGCACGGAAAGAAAAGCCCATAGGCAAGCCTATAAGTCGCCTATTTGTTCGGCCGCCTTCATGCATGCATATTTTGAACGATCAACTGAACCGAGCCTGTATTTACACACAAGGTAGCTTCTAAGTATAATCGATAACAAAATTCCATTTCTACAAACAAAAAGCAAATTAGACATGCATAATAATAATAAACCACGATTCTTCCGTTTCAATGAACGTAAACACGTAACACAACACCTTGTTTAGGCACAAGAATTCAAGCAAGCAAGGTTAATTGAAAATCAAATGAAGCAACTGAATCAGGAACAAATAGACGGACCCATCACAAGGCAGATGTGATTTCATCAGATGGCGAACAAACTGAATCAAGTTGCAATAAAAACCATTAACAGATGTCGCGAGATATCTATCCTTGGTTAAGGAAGTTAATGTGATATTTTGTCATGAAGAAAGGAAGCATAAATGTTTATGAAGGGAAGCGAAGTAAAAACTAATCAAATCTGGGAAGAAGAAAAAAAAAAAAAGGGCCACTCGAATGTTGATGTAATGAATCTCCTTTTGATCGTTTGAGAGAGCGAACTGATATAACAATCTTTCGCCCACATTTTACTTTTTTTTTTTTTTTTTTTGCATTCTTAAATAGTTAGGATGTTTTAAAATAACCATCATCCTGACATCATCTCGATCTCAAGGATTAAGTTACAAAAAAATTAACATATCTCAATCAAAACAGCTGACGACCAGTTTACTTCCAAAATAAATATCTCGATTAACAATATAAATGAATATGTTTGGTATTAACGCTTTTCAGTTCAGGCTATTGATATCAATTTCTTTCCGCACACCATACTTCAATTTAATTTTTTTAAAGTATATTTTACAGCTCTATCTTTCATTGTTTCAATAACTACTTTTATACACACGTGCATTGCAACATCTTATATTTCTACTTAGAATAAAGATAAACATGTGTGTGTTATTGGCGCAATACAAACTAAACTGTATGACAAAATAATAAACTTAGCATATACATATTTTGGCGGGCAAAAACGAGCATCTCGGAGCGAATTTTAAAAAATGTTAATCAATTTTAATTAATTAAAAATTACACGAAACTTAGGTGTTTAATCGCGATCATTTCTGAAACCAAAACAACATAAAAAAAGAATTCTACAACATCTTAAAACTCAAAAAATTATGTTTTCAACTATATAATTGTTCTTCGGCGGAATTATTATTTTATTTTATAATTGATTTTCAAAATATGTTTTAAGCATATTTTCAAACAATGTATTTCGTCTCTACTAGTACTAACGGTGAATATGCAGGTGTTTGTACTGGCATTTACAAGCCAGATCATATGATCTAGAGCTACTAAACTTGGCACATCGAAAGGATTTTGCAATTTTTTTTAAATATTTATTAAAAATTATTTTAAATTTTGAAAATATAAAGTAATTTTTTATATATATATTTTAAAACTCAAGAGAATTATCCCCTCAATGATGCCATTTTTTTAAAGTATAATTTTTTCTATTTTTCATCTTTTTTTTTTTTATTTATTTATGTATATTCTACAATAAATTTCATAGTTGACGTGGAATTTGGAATGCTTTCTTTCATTGTTAATATTAATACTTGACTTTTTTTTTTCAATCTTTCAATACTATTGCTCTGTCCTGCGACATTGTTTGATATATAAAAATACAGATAAAAAAATTAAGGATACAGCACAGGTAAGACCTGTATAATAGTATGATTAATATGTCTATCACAGTTTGAAGATAAAAAAATAATACTATTTTGCAGATGAAACCATTAAAACCAAATTATACAACATATTAAATAGAAATCTTTAGCGAAAACGTTAATTTCGACGAACCTTGATCTCCAATGGCGGCTAGTTTAGAAATAATATTTAAATAGCATTTTTTATTAATGTATGAAAAATGTAAAAAACTTTTATTTCAACGAAATCGTCAAAAAAATAATTATAAATAAAAGCAAAATTTGTAAAATAAGAGATGCTAAGTGAAATATTCTGAGAAAATGGAATTTTAATATATTTTAATTTTTAATAAAGATTTAAGTTTTTTTTATATATATTGCGGCTTTTTTATGCAGTATTGTTTCCCATGTCTCACGCCTTCTGTTCTGATACCCAGATTTTGAATTTAACATATGTTCATTCTAATGCCCAGATAATTCATAATTATAAATAAAATAGAATTATATAAAAAAATTTTCTCAATTTCATTTCAGATGGTGCCTCTAGCACTGAATTAAAGCTAAATTTAATTAAGACATCTGAAAAACAAATTTTAAAAACGTCACTTGCTATCTGAGAAAACAACGGCACAAAATTTCAGAACTTGGAAGTGAGAGAAAAATCGGTTACAAAATTCCATCTTTATAAACAAGAAACAAATCGAGTCAAGTTAAACCCTGTAAAGACATTATGTAAATCAGCTCGAAACACTTCACAAATAATAGTAACGAAATAGAATTCGAGTGGGTATATATTGGAGTTTAAAAAGGATTTATCCCTCACTGCCTAATCACAATAAGTTACAATGATCAGATTTCCTGGATTTCAAGTAGGGCATTCTAAATATCAAGAAGGGGGATATGTTCATCCCATAAATCAGAATATCTTATCGTCTGGCAAGTAATGTTCTGGATAATTTTATCAGAAGCAAGATATTTAATAAATAGGTATTATGAAATGAAACTGGGATAATTTGAAGAAATAAAATAATTCTACTCCAAACAGTATAAAAAAATGTAAAGGAGAATTCTGAAGGAAAAATATTTTAAAATCAAATCCAATTATCCTTCAAAAATGTTTAATGTTCATTACTTAATTTTTAATTTAAAAAAATAACAATCCAGGTCACTTCAGCTTATTCACGGCGGAGAATAATTTTAGAACATTTTTTGGGGATCGTTATGAATTGTTAACAATCTTATCATTGGGACAGCAGAAATGGCTAGATTCGGAAGGAAATAAACATAAGTAATAATAATAATGAATATGAGGATTTGGGGCTGCTTATATTCGTCATAGTAGAGCGTCCTCACAATGGTATGGTGCGGAAGTATTAAGAAAGGGTGTGGGTTTAGGCTCTTTCCATCATCTGAATAGGGTTCCAAACCACATGACATGCTCCAAAATAGCCTTTATGTAGCTTCAAGTAAATTGAACCGGGACTATTTAGTAATCCAAAACAAACTAACTTTTCGTTATATGAAATGATGATCTGAAATTTCAATTTCGAGGTATTAGTTTGATTGATAATCAAAACAGGACTTCCAATTTATGAAGTGTTGATTTTTTAGTTAAGTTTAGTTATATTAACGTCCGTTTTAAAGCAACACTAAGGTTATTTTGGGACAGACCTCGTAATTTTGAATCGCGGTCAGATGACGAGGACGACACTTGAGCTGGCATCTTCCTCTCCACGCCACACCCTACCAGCAAGAGGTCGTTTGGCCCTCACGGATTTAATGTGCAACAGACCCCTTTACACGACGGTTCTTTGGTGGAATCGGGTCTCGAACATGAAACCCTATGATTCAAAAGCCGAGACTTTACCACCAAGTCACCGCGGCCCTTTTGATTTTTGAGACAAGATTTAGAAAGTTATATAAAATTTAACTTCAACGGTACAATGGTATAAATTAAATCAATAAAAATGTTTGTATTAGCGTACATAGTAATTTAAAACAAATAACACATATGACAAAAAAATAGTGGCACTGTTATAAAAAATTTGTAATAATTTTTCCAAAAGAAATATCCTTTAGATGAATCTGTATATCATGTTACAATACAACTAACAATATAAGAAACGGGAAACTGAAATTGCTATAACATATAAGACTGTTTTCAGATTGAAATCTTCAAAAGATAATCTATATAAAAGTGAAAATTCAGATAAATTAATTTTCTATAGAAATTCAAACTACAGCAACGAATTTCTTCAAATTTTGCGCATAAATATTATGAAGCATAACAAAGATTTTAGTGAAATTTCTGTAAAATTTAATTAAATAAGTTTTTTTATTAATTAAAAATAAATTTTTTTCCAAAAATTGAATTCTTATTGAATGAAAATATTGAAGACATTTTAAGCTATTCTTATCTATTTGGCTCCGTTAACGTTTATTAAAATTTCACACCATCCTTAAAAAATTAGGAGGAAAACTAAGCATTCGGCCATTTAAAAAATGGTTTGGTGCAGCCTGTAATTTTTCAATTAACAGTGAGATTTAAAAACCTTTTGGTGCAACTCATATTTGCTTTTTAATTAAAAATAAAGATACAGATAATAAGAAAATTTTGAGTTATTAGATAGTTCGAAATTTTATTCGATAATTATGCAGGTTTGCTTTAATGTACTCCATAATGAAGAAACAAAACCTAACTTTTAAGTGGTAAATAAAAAATACATTATTTTTAATGTTAACCCAGCAAAAAATAAGATATGAAAATATTTTCATTCCAAGCAACACCAAGAATATAAAATATTAAAAAAAATATTTAAAATAAGTACAAATATTACCCAGAAGATTGAATTTATTTTAAAGAAATATAACATTTATTTAAGTAATGCATTTATTATCGGAAGTATATCTGAAAGCCCTATTCAGCTGTTCTTGTTTAAATCCCTCTAACGGGCCTCAGACATCAAGGACCTGAGTCAGCGGACAAGATTGTAAGGATATTGAGCAGCATAGCATTGAAAAGGCTTCCATAGATCATATAACACGTGCAAGCACTTTGGATTGTGACAGAATTTGTACTGAACTAAAATCTGCCCTCGGTTCTAGAATTTGCACTCAAATAATCCAGCCTATACTAAAATAAAGATGTAAGGGCACGGTTTCCAAAACGTTCTCAATCGCGATCCCATATTGATGGTAAAACATTTTTGAGATCACAAATTTTAAACTAGAATTATTTATTTACTTGCGAGAAAACCAATATACATTTCGGATGCTTTTTTTGTTGATTTTATAATAGCCGCTTTCGGCGATCAGCTGATTAACAAGGAATACTGGTTGTATTAATTCTCTTATGATGCTTAGGATTTCTTTAAAAAAGTATTTTTAAGCATCGTATTGCGATACATATTTAAGCCGTGCTATTAATAATAGTTCGACACTTGTTCTGTCAATTATGTAATGAGAAAATTCCTTACAGAGTAGAATTTACTAATATCATCATGTTATTAAAAAAACATAATTATCCAGGTAATCCATTTTTAATTACACGTTATCTTTAGCAGAGCTTCCGAGTTAAGTTTCACTTTATGATTTTACATGTAAACTGCGCGAATAAGTATCTTACTTATTCAGTTTTCATTGATGGAAGGAAGTCGCACAATTAAATATTAAATGAAATAAGAAAAAAAAGACTTAAATTTTATGCAAAAAAAAAAAAAAAATGCACTGCTAATTTTTTTTTTTTTTTTTTTTTGAAAAATCATTAACATTAAAAGGAAAAATTTGTAAGATTTATACCAGTAAAAATTTATTATAATCAGTAAGATTTATGCCATTAGATTTATACCATTTCTTTCTAATTTTAAAATGGCGTCAAATTTATTATATTATTATATTTAGCGGTCATCACAGAAAAAGGCAAAATTTTGCTTAAATTTTAATTAACAAAAATTTTAAAAAAACATCTTTTCACTCTCCAAAGTTCATATATGCCATATTTGGTAACTCTAAGTCAAACATCCAAGCCTATCACACATATTCTATTTCCTTATCAGTAGAGATAGAAATGATCTATACCAAAAAAATTATGAAAAAAATATCATTGTATGGATATACACAAAGAATTCTTGTAATAAAGCTGTTTAACTATCCATATGAGTTCATTCATTCAAATAAATCAGAAATTTATTAAAATAATTTAAATTTTATTAATATTGCCTGAAATTACAAATTTAATAATATAATAAATGATCATGAATTCTTATTCAAAAATATAATTACAACTTTATACTAGGCGTATAAAGCATATATATGACATTTCGATAGAACGTATTCGTCGTGATGGTGTAATTCATTTAACGACGTACTATCAAGATTTTATCGTAAAAGCCGCACAAATAATGAAATTATTCATAACCCAAAGAGAGGAAAAAAAATCCGTTTAAAATAAAAGTGCAGACGACGAATTAACTGCCTGTCGTCAGAGGCGAGACATGCGTTAAACGAGGCATTTCACGAAAGTCGGAATAATATGGCAATTTAGACGCGAGCACAAATATGAATGAAGAGCATCAGAAGAAACTGCAGCCTTAAAATCGCAGATTCAGATCTCGGTTCGTAGAAAAGGAACAAAGTGGTAGCTTTTAAAAAACAATGGGACTTGATCTGGAGCCAGCAGAGGTTGTTCAGCCAGAGTAAACACACTTAACATTATGCGGCACACTGAATAAAGGTATTATTTGCTGCCATTGACAGTCACGGCATAAATATTGTAAAAAAAAAGGAGGAAAAAAAAAAAAAAAATCTTCGTGAGCGCAAAGAGAATTTGTTGACTTGAAAAGACTAAGAAATTGGAACATGAAGTAAATTTCAGTCTAGAATGGGCAATTTAATCTGCTTCGTGAATAATAATTTCCTTTTCTAAAACCAGCGGGAGTGTCTGGACGAAAGTTTCTTGCGTACGCTGCAATTAAAGTCTTATCATCCCTTTCACCCACATAAAATTATGGACCTTGGGTAAAATCGTGAATATCTTGCATGGTATTAGCGAACCATAGTAACAAAATATAGATCTTTGTAATGAATCTAAATTTTTTACTGAATCTATCTTGCGAATATTATTTCCAATGCCTTCTTTTCTGCCGAATGAGAACACAATTTGTCAAGGGAATACAATTGTACTCACAAAATA
This sequence comes from Argiope bruennichi, assembly GCF_947563725.1. Lineage (NCBI taxonomy): Eukaryota > Metazoa > Arthropoda > Arachnida > Araneae > Araneidae > Argiope > Argiope bruennichi. The sequence continues at coordinate 52,622,170 of NC_079153.1, read as the reverse complement.
AAATATCGAATTTCATCGATTTAAATAATTTCTTTTACGGATTATTGTGTTTAAATGCCCGCGAAAGTACAGCCCGACAGACGGTCAACCCTTAGATTTGATTGAAAATTTGATACAATCAATACTTTCTGCGAAGAAACTGCACACATTATTTTATTTTCCCAGCTCTTTGCGGTTTGGAGCTACCAAATTCACTTATAATTGAACATTCTATTGAAAGTGAGATTTCCCATGAATTGATTTCGTTCAAAACTTGACAGACATCTACAATTTTGATCTTGTGTCCGTATACCAAATTTCATCCGTCTGGCTCAAAATGTTTTGGATTTATTGTGTTCAAAGACAAACATAATGCTAAAATTGCATTTTTCGAACTCAGAGAAGTCTAAAATGAGAAAATTCGTCAAAACTTCGAGTTCGAATTTTTTTGATGATTAAAATACAGGGTGTTTATTTAGTCCCGGACCCATTTTGATGCTTAATAACTCATAAAATAATAAAGATAGATTAAAATTAATAACATAAATGGTTAAATAGACTCAAAAAGTTTCATGACCCTTGTCAATGAACTTTCACGTGTGCCCCCTTCGTCGCACGGAGAATATCAAGTCGATAGTCAATTTCACGCCAGGTAGCGGCAAGTATGTCCGCATCCACAGAGCCTATTGCGGTTGTAATTCTGGCTTTTAGGTCATCAATGTTCGACACTCTCCTCCCGAAAACGTTGGAGGATCTTTTTGGTAAATTCTGAAATTTCTCTGTGCTTGCACTATCGATTTCGTTTCTATGAACCACCATAAAATCTGTGCTTTCTCTTGTGGTGTATGCATTCTCATTAATATCCGCTCGAATAAAACATCACATACAAAAGTACTACATAGAACAAACACATCAAAAGTAAACATAACATAGCAATAGTTGCCAAAAACAAAAGAGAAAAAATGCAATTAATAAGCAGACGATATTTAGAAAAGTACAGATATTTAGACTGGAAAATGAAATTATCTGAAATTAACCACACGCGCAGACGATATTTACAAAAGTAAAAATATTCAAACCTGAAAAGGAAAATATATGAGTTATTCCATCGATAAATGCCATAAGTTTGTTTATATCTTCATTATTTTATGAGTTATTAAACATCAAAATGGGTCCAAGACTTTATAAACACCCTGTATTTCCTCTACATTTCATATACGAGAAATTAAAAAGGTAGTAATAGCTAAGAATGAACGATTACAATCACGATAATCTTAATACATCAACTGCGTTATTAAAAGTAAGATTCCGAGACATTAGGATCAGAGCATTTATATAGGGGAAATATTTTCATGAATTATAGTTAACGTGCGGCTAATTTTATTCGAAGTCGCATGTTTTACACTGTTTGAATAACAAGTTTGAGTTCTTTTAATTAGATAGTATATGGTATAATTCCATAAGAAATCAGTTTTTAATACAGTTAATATTCATGAAACCCTCTTCGGAGTAATTCACTCTAAGCGAAGCCGTAAGGCTGTAGTGGTCTGGTTTTAAGATCTGTTTCAAGGTCACAAGGGCCTAATACAGAGAATATTCGCAGTGTATGCGAATTTGGTTCATGCATATTAAATTTTCCGTGCAAAAATATTCACGCCTAGAAGGGATTGTCGGTATCTGCAAACCAAAGGTTTCTCTAAAACCCAATTGAGGATCATACATTAGAACTGCAGCACCCCTAAAATTATTTTAAAAACTTATTTTCGGCTTTGCCGAAAAAGTTATTAAGAGACTTAGATACATAAATATTTAATTGAAAATTTCAGAGAATACTAATCATGGGAACCAGTTGGTCGCCTGAGGCGGCTAGTATAACAATATGATGCTTTGTGTGTGTGTGTGTGTGTGTTTTGCATAATAAAGAAAAACGAGAACGCACATTGCGTCTCTTTCCAATGACCGACTGAGTTCAAAATTTGATACAAACCTCTTATTCTTTGAGATATAACTAACGAATTTCGTTCACCTAGTTAATAGCGATTTGATTTATTATGTTCATATGTATAATCTCCTGAAGGATTTGGTCCAAAATTTCACACACGTTTTTGATTTTGGTAATAAAGACATATACTAAATTTAATCGATCTAGCTTTTTACAGTTATCGCATTTGCATACTACAGCATAGGGTCCCGGCATAGGGGTAGTGCGTCTTCCCCGTGACCTGGGCGTCCTGGGTTCGAGTCCCGGTTCGGGCATGGTTCTTCTTCATCTGTTCTATCTGTGAGATGTGTGAATGTGCCCCCCTGTAAAAGGGGGTTGGCGCTACTAAAAAAAGAGACGCTTCCTTGGCTTAAAATCGCTGACGAAGTCATGTTTTGTCCATGGCAAGTGACATTAGAAACAACAACATACTACAGAAAAACAGACAAACAAACTTCTTTTACATTAGACAGAAATCTACGATTTTGAGATCAAGACCATATCATATTTCGTTCGTTTAGCTACTTGTTGTGTTGAATTATTATATCTACAAACAGATAGAATGACATAAAGAAATAATTCCAAAAAAGATTCTTTGACCTCGAGGAGGTTTAAAATGTGGAACTCATATAAAATTTTCTAGGTAAATTTTTTGAATAGTTTCTCTTTGTAAACCATAAAATAAACAGATAGAGAGAAACAAGTGAGATTACATAACAGAACATCAATAAGAAAAACACTAAAAAAGAAACATAAACGCAGCGATGTTCATATCTTAGCGCTGCGTTTAGAGAAACCACAGACGACCTTGAAACAAATTAATTTATTAATAAATTGAGGTTGATAAAGTAAAATTCTGATGACACGATAAATATTCAGCGCACCAGTCTGTACTAAAAATCTTGAATTTAAAGATCAAAGAACGATAACACATAACCTAATTTATTATCAAAATCAAACTCCAGTTAGAACGTTACAACGACGAAAGAAAAAAAAATATATGTTCATTCAATAAAAATTTTAAATCATCTTTTGGCACCTCTAAAACACTTTCAGCCTCAGTTCGCCTAAGGCGACAACTGATGAGCTCAAACAAGCCCAATGCATCAAAATAAGAAAATCGAACTTTAATCTTCTAGAGTAAATGCTTTTAAAGTGCATTTCAGAGAACTCATCGATCTGCGGGCTTTTAATACAAAAGGAATTTGAAATGTGTACATTTCAAAATCGTTTGCAAACAAAGGATTACGATCGAAAAATAATTTTACTTGAAATGGTTTCCGTTTTTTTTTTTCCCTTATTTTTGTCTAAGGAATTTGAATACGGACAAAGAATAAAATGAAGTGTTTAAAATGAAAAATGCCAATTCTATTTAAATAGGTATGGCGATTGAAATAATCAGTTCAATAAATAAAAATAAACAGATATAAGAAAATAATAAGGGATGTCAGTTGCCTACAAGTATCGGAAACATATTCAAAAGCGGATTTCCAACCAATGGTTGCCAGGGGTCGCTAGATTGAGATGAACCCAGAAATAAACAGATTTAAAAACTTTATTTTCCTATTTATCAAATGAATAAGACTGTAAAAATACAAATTCTATGAATAATAAAATATGAGGATTATATTAAAATCAATTTTCAAAACAAATATAATTGATCGGGCTTCTGTCTGTTTCATTACGTTCTCTTAGTTACTGAAATATTTATTAACGCAAATAATAATAATAATAAATTTTTACAAAGTTAATAATTTAAAAATGATTAATCTAAAATAAATAATTAACACGCTAAAAATGTAAGACTAAACTGATCAGTTTATGAAGAGAGAGGTCTTATAATGTGCAATGCCCAGGACCGCAAAATATCAAAATCCGTAATCGAGTGCGTTAGAATTAAGATATTTTTGTCAGCAAACTGCTCCTTTTTTTTTAACGCTTACTTCTATTTTTAGCAAATCCTTTCCAATGAGATAGCTTATCTCTAAATACCATTCGCTTTTACTACAAACACGGAATATCTCTTAAAGTTTCTGAAGGAAGAAATTAAAGCATATCCATTTTTCACAGAAGTTGTTAAACAAATAAAGGTAATAATGCTTATAAGCAGATAAGCAAAACAGAATTGCGTCATGCAACATGGATGATGACAAATTTAAACAAAATGCTCTATAGAGCAGACCATTGAATTTACTACTACCAAATTCAGCAGGTAGTTAATTTTTGATTTAGTAAGTGCTGACTAAGAAACTTTTCTCAAAAGCTGAGAAGCTAACAGTTTTCAAAACTTTAATTATTTTTTAGTTAGAAATTGATGAAAAATTTTAATATTTTTCCTTATGTTAAAATATTTTTAGGCTTGAAATTAGAATAAGAAAAGGGATTTATTTAACTTATTAGATAAATTTAATTTGATTAATCAATTAATTTGGTTAATTAATAATTAAGTAACAAATCAAGACACATCATTTTGTGTGAGATAAAGAACTGAAGCATTTAAGCTTCTGTCTTTCTAAAAAAAATTGTCAGAACTGATGCCAAACTACATAATTTCATACAAAGATTGATAAATTTGGTGGGAAGCATACTTCCCACGGTCCTAGAAAGGGTTAAACAGCTCTGTTCCTTAATTTTATTTAGCTATTAGCTGCCTCAAGCGACCAAATAGTTCGCCGGGAATATTGGTTAAATTTAATTTCTATTAAACTGTTGGGATATAACTCCATATCTATGATTCTGCCAAATTGTCTGACATTACAGCCAAATTATTTTAAAAGAATAACAAACATTTTTTATAGCCATGTTATTTTAAAAGAACAACATATTTTTTTTATTGTACACACGAATCTTTCTAATTTATACTAGTCTTAGGACATCATAGTGTTATTACGCAGTATCCGGTTCATGTATCATCTAAATACCAGAAAATTGTAGCTTCACTCCTTTCATTATTCTTTCGAATACAAAGTATAGAGAAAATACAATAATAATAAAATCGAACAAGAGGTTTTAACGAATCTGTAAGTTTTAGATTTCCCAGAGATCGAAAAACCCATTTTCAGTATTTCGTCTTATCGTCAGTTTGTGACAAAGGTAATTCAAAAACGCTTTGAGCTAGATAGATGAAATTTTTATAAGGTCTTTACACCAAATTTTCATCAAATTTTGAGAAGAAGTCTGCCAATCCGCCTGTGCGAAAATAAGTTAATATTATAACAAAAACGAAGAGAGTTAGATAGATAAAATTCCGTACACATATTTAATATCTATATTACAAACGCCAATCAAATTTTGACGCAAATCCAACAAACGATTATCGGTCTATACTTTCAGAAGCAACTAAAACAACAACGTTAATGAAAATAACTCAAAAATGCAATGACAAAAATATCAAATTTGATATGTGATTATTTTTTAATACACCTGTAGTTCTGTTTCAAAATTTGGGGAAAGGGCTTCTACAAAACACAAATTCGATTTTCGGGTACTATTGTAGCGAATTGTTATGAGCGAAGATAGAACCTAGGACCTTGTGGTTCGCAGCCGAGTAACAAGACAAAAGTAATTGCTCGTGTTTCGTAGCTGTTATCTGGCTTATAAGCTTTTCAACACACTATTAATCGCAAGCTAGGAATTAAATGCCAAAGAACTCGCCAAGAATCACACAATAGATTTAGTAAAAATACTAAATTCATGACAAAAAATGAAAACTTCGTAACTATTGTACAACAATGTTACGCAAGGCGTTTTCTGCGTTCCTTACCCAAATAATTTTTGCGAGGGGTTGGAGAATAATACCTTTATCAGAGAATGCGAGAAATTTTTAAGGAGACCACTCCGTTTGTTTGTCTTTTACACAGATAATTAACAAAATCTTTCTTCCATGGCTTTCAACAATGGAAGAAAATCACACCATTCAATATTTGATGAAGCGATGAAAATTTTTCAATTGCTGAGCAACAATGTATTATATTAATTTAGAAATTAGGCTTTGTTGACTTTTTTAGAAAATATTTTTAAAAATCATCAAAATTCAGGAAAAATTTGCATGATTATTAAATTGTTATCATTAAAAAGGCGTTTTTTTTTTTTTTTTTTTTTTTTTTAGGATTGAAGCGACGTAAAATTAATTTTTCAACAGCAATATTTCCGGAAATTATAGCGGAAAAATACCAGAACTCAACTTAATTTGTAATTAAATAAAATTCTAATAATTTATTTTCAATATATCTAAGAGGCACACTCCCACTTTCCAAGGTAATATTTGCTGAATTTGGTACTGTATGTCAAATTGTTTGGCCTTTAGAGCATCAACACATACACACGCATCCATCCTTATTGACAGTAGAGATGTTTTTGTATGGGTACACGTAAATGGGGAATGTTCTCTTTAACGAAAATAAATAAAGAACATCGTTATAAGTTTTTATTTCCATTGCAGCAAGTTTACACGTGGTGAGTCATACTCCATAAAAAAAAAAAAAAAAAAAAAAAAACCACAGGGGGAAAAAAAAAAAAAAAAAACTTAAGTGAACAAAGTAACGCTACTGAGGCTGAACAGAGGAATAATAAATCTTTGGAATTCTATTAACAAGAATAAATAGTTTTTACAACCAAAACAATAGGAAAGTTGAAGTTTTCATCTTTATCGCTGTATTGCGCAAGCTCCTCTACACGTGGTTGACTTCTGAAGTTCGTAACTTCACAAAACCTTTTTCCACTTCACAGTTGGAAGAAAAAAAAAAAAAAAACTGTTTATATCAAAATCATTTTAAAAACCTGGTCTTAATTTTTTTTTTTTTTTTTTCATTTGCCACTCATCCACTCCCCTTTCGACATCACACCATATTTATAAATGAAAAAATATTTCGAGTAGCCCATCCAGTTAAAAATTTAAATAAATAAATAAATAATGGAGCATTAATAAATGCCAGACACAAGAAAATTCGTTATACGTATTTCCTCCTAAATTTCATTAAAATGCTCTAAACAGATACAAGAAAATTGCTAACATACATTTATTTCTGAAGGTTCATAAAAATATTTCAAATTGAAATAGCTTTCAGAATTATTTATGACTGGTTGGGTACCCCTGGTGACCAAATTACATGCAAATACATTTATAAATATACAAGAAAACAACGAGGAATCATTTAGCATCGTGCTATATGTGTGTCAGAACGTATTTCATAATAATATTTCAGTCATTTTGTTTACTAATCAATTAAAATTCAAAGCATCACAGAATTATCATGGTTCATATTTAACAGCAGTCCTTATTATTCAGTTCGCATTCGATAAAATAAATTAAATTACAAAAACATTAATTTGGTCGTTTAGTCTATGTTTCCAATGAAATGAGTAACGTCAAAAGTCTACTTCAATCTTATTTCCATAACGGATTTTCGACTAAGCAGTTACCTGGGGCCCCAAGACAAATCATTAACCCTTTCGCATAGAATGACGTGTCTGACACGCGTATCGAATCATGGATTTTTTAATTTTAAGTCTGTAATCAAGCGAAAGTATTAAGTATTTAAAAAGACAGAAATCATTTTGAAACTCTTCAATATCTCAAATGCACCTTATATTATTATAAGGATTAAAATTATAATAAATGCTCAAAATAGAATGTGCTATCAGATTAGAAAGTTAAATAAATTTGTAAGTCAAGGGGTTGTAGCGGATTGTTATGAGCGAGGTTAGAACCTGGAACCTTGTGGTTCTCAGCCGAGTAACAAGACCACAAGACAAAAGCAATACCCGTGTTTCGTAGCCGTTAGCTGCCTTATAAACTTTTCACCACAGGGTTAAAAATGTATTTGCCGCAGTTGCAACATAAGCAAACTTGTAAAATAATACGAATTCTATGAATTATAAAATATTAAGATTTATATGTGTATTTATATTAATATCATTAAATTATTTTTAAATAAATCAAATAATTTTTAAAAAATATGTTGAATAGTAATTATTCATCATCTAATTATGTTGAATTTCACTTGATAAATACTGTAAAATAATAATTTTTAATGTTGTAAACTTATTATATCTCTATAACTTTTCATAATAATTAAATGCTTATTTTATAAGAGAGGAAATCATAATTAATAATTAAGGTTAATTTTTCAAAAATTTTATTATTTTATTTTTAAATAATAAAAACACATTTTTAAAAAATTTCTAAAATAAAAATATCGACTAAAATAAATTATTAACATGTTGTTTAAGTTTAAAATGCGATAAAGTTTGGAATTAAATTGACCACTTTTTAAAAGAGGAAGTGAAATCCTAAGTCAACAATATGCTTAAATAGCCCACTGATTTTAACACCTTCTATAAATCTCTAACAGATAGGTAACCATTCAGATTCTGTAATAATAAAACGATGCAGAATTCCTTGAAACCTGAAATTCCACCCATATTTCAACAACAACACCTTAAAATCAACAAATGACACCTGAATGTGACAATGAAATCCCAATCATTTGGGCAATAGTGCGCATCAAGAAATCGTCAAGTGATCGGATTTCCAACTCCAGTGAAAATAAATAAACAAAACTATCCTGTTACTGAAGTGGCGAAGAGCATCTTATAAGACAGTAGTGATAAAATTGGCGCCAAGCAAGTAACCAGATCTATGCAAGTCGGCGCACTAAGCACTTATTAAAATGCAACTTCACGTTCGAGCAAAACAGCATGCGGAAAGTGAGATGTGGTAAGCGAGGATAACACTTCTTTATCAATCTGTCACACGTGGGCGGAATGATGAGAGTGTGGCCATCGTAGATAAAATAACTCCTTTTGGATGTCTGTGATGGGATTCATCCGAGAAACATACCTGACTGTAAGAAATGATCTTTCGCCAAAAAAAAGAGCGGCCGACGAAAGACGATTTTAAGAGCAACTGGTTGTCACAGTTAATAGTGACTAACATTTTTTTTTTTTAATCTTAAGATAAAACGTTTTGAATTTAAAATTTATAGAGGTTGCAAAAGTTGAGACGCAGAACAAAATATGGTATGCTGCACAATATGTCTGGAAAAGATAAAACTGATTACAATTTTGCACAGTGTATGATGCATATAATTTATAATATGAATAACAGATGCTGCATGGGGTAAATTATATTAGCTTTAAAACAGCAAACAATTTTAAAACTTGAATTATGTGGAGTAGATTAATTAAAAAGGGTTCGACCTCGCATGCTTATCTCAACAATTTCCTGATCTCCAACTACTGAGGGAGATGAAGCAAATTTACATTTTATTTCTTCTTACAAAGAGAAAGAACGGTGATTATCAAAAAATAATGAGATCTAGAATCCGATGAAATGATTTCCTTATCAAAATTGCATTTCTTTCGTTTTTAAATAAAATGAAAGGCTACATTTAAATTTTTCTATTTCTGATAGATGCAACAAGGTTCTCGTTGAATCAGTTTTATACTGTAACCTTAACAATGTCACCTAATTGAAAAAAAAAAAAAAAAATTATGCGAGTTTGATTAATCTCCACGTTTAAGGTGACACACAGGTCGAAAAGAAAATCAGCGGGAATTGTCTGCCCAAAACTTCTTCGCATACTCTCCTATACATCTATCACGCAAGAGAACGCCTTACATGACACTGGCGCACAACAGTTACGAAATATTAACTTTTGGCTTGAATTTAGCATTTTTACCAAATCTATCATTTTATCCTTGGCGAATAATTTGGCGAGTAATTCCTGAGATGCGTTAACAGTATTCAAAAATCGAATTTGTGTTTTAGACATGTTTCTCAAAACCAATTCAAACAAAAATTTAACATAAAACTGCACTTGTAGTCACAAAATTCCGTGCCAAATTTGATACATTTAAGTCAATGCATTTTTAAATTATCGCATTTACACATTTCTGAAAGTACGGACCGACAGACAGCTAACCTGTCATTGGATTTGGCTCAAACTTTGATAAGTGTCTACAATGTAGATGTTAAATCTGTGTACCGAAATTGATTTATCTACCTCACTACGTTTTGTAATTATCATGTTAACTCATATTGGAACAACCGGACAGACAGATATAACTCTGAACAGAGTTACTCAGAATTCTTCGTTAATTCTTAACGATTTATTAAAAAAATCTTCGAATTTGGTGTAAAACCGTATATTGAATTTTAACTACCTAACTGAAAGTTAGTTTTCTGTGTTATCTTTGTCACAAATAGACAGACTGATGGACATTTTCCAAAAATGTGTTTTTCGAACTCGGGGAGATCTAAAACGTGCATATTCGTCAAAATCTCGAATTCGAATTTTTTTGATGATTACTATATTTCCTCTATACTACAAATAAAAGAAATTTTTAAAAAATCCAGAAGTCCCGTTTATAAATAAAATTATTTAAAAATGAGTTACCCCAATTTGGTTAAATTGTGTTAACATGAATACTCTGTTGACAGCAGAAGCCAGTCTCAATTTTCGCATCACGTTTCAGAAAAAATGTCTAATAAGAATATTTAATATAAGAATTGTTATTGGTATTCATAATTCTTTTATTGTAAAGCATCTATATGCGTACATATTTTTATGCGCAAGCACTGTGACAATTATTTTAATGTTCAATGTGCACACACAATGTTATTGCAGATCAATGACGGATTTCGGTATTTTGCAGCCACTGACAGAGCACACTACGAGGCCCTTCTATTAATGAAATAGTCAATTTAGTTTCACATTTCAGCACTTTTTTAGAGCATTAATCAGTTATTTTAGGCTAATGTCTTTTTTATCCTATTAATTTTGTGAATATCTATTTGATTTTATTTATCTATTCTGATTCCAGACTGTCCGGCACTTGTATTTATATACAATAATACTGAATCAGAGTGTCGATTTTATTAATTCTCAAAACTATAGCTACTAAGTAACGAATACATAGAAATCTGACTATTTATACATGATAAAGCATTAATATTAATATTATCCTTATATTTGACAACAAATAAAATTTGTTGTTTAATTGGCAACGAGAAAAAATAAAATTTTCTTATCAACCTGCTTGCGGTCTTCTCTTAACCTGGCGGTCCTAGACAGCTGCATAGTTTGAAATTCGATTGTTAACATATCCCATCGTGTTGATCTCCGAAAGAATTATAAAGAATGTTCACTCGTACATCGTAAGAGGAAAACGGTAGACTTTAGATCAATATCAACAAAAAGGTTAAAAAATGAATTAGAAGACGATTCAAAAAGATCAAAAATGGTTTGAAAGTTAGTACACATTTGCCAGCTACTGATTTATATTTCAAGAAGTTATAAAATAAGAAGTCTGGGTCTCATTCCTTTTTATATGTTACTATAAAAATATTACGCATAAGAGGAAAAATATGTTTGGAATGTTCTGATACTAAAGGAAATTGTTCGAGTATAAAAGGTGACTACACTAATCTTGGCCTAATAGCTTCTTTCTAAATTCTTAGATATAAGCATATAATTTTTAGTCTGGAAAATGCTCTAAATGATGTAAAGAATTATATTTAATGATGTTTGAGTCAATAAAAACACTCCGCAAAAAATTACGAAATTTAATTTTTACGTAACCTTTCGGTCTTATTAGGCACAACAAAATATTCTTGGCACATTAATATATTAAACAAAAAATAAAAGTACCACTCTTTTATGGCTAAAATTGGTCGAGTTGTAAACCTTCGAATTAAATTATTTACGGTTAGTCAACTGCCAACCATGGAACGTACTATACGTTGATCAGCGGATTTTACTCGAGACAGCCTTAGAAATCATCTAAAATCATCTTAAAATGGAAATATTTAAAGCTTCATAATTGATCGGTTTTAATCACAGAAGTGAGGAAGTTTTTAAAAAAAAACTTTGCAAACTTTAATAAAGTGTCAAGCATATATTATTAAATAATACTAATAGGATTGGAAGAATATATACAAATGTAGATAGTAATTCTTTCAACAATCTATTTATAGACTCATACAACGTGTTATAAATCTTAATATCATTTAAAGTATTTCTGCAATTAAGAAGTGCATGCCTATCTCTAATAGTTAAGATAGTAATTAGTAGGCCACCGTTTATACAGCACCCAATCTAAAACCCTCATTAAAACTTCAATAATTTGAGCGATTCAAAATTTGACGTTTCAAATTGCAAAACTACTGTTAATAATTGCTGTAAGACTGAATCAATAACGTAGAAAGATGAACAAACGACAAATTGAACTCAAGAGAAAATTAAAAACAAAAGATTATGCATTGTCGTAATTGTTTTCCGCAAGATTCTAAGAAAGTCTTAGGTTTTCTAGAAACAAGAAGAATCATCGGATAGGCATAGATGACTCACAGTATTTAGAGTCACCATTTCCAAGACATAAAATCTTAACAATGTATTTTGCCCCCCCCCCCTCCCTTTACTTTCTGTCCTCGTTTTAATCGTCTTGCTACTTAGTTCTAACGGGATTGGAGAAAGATTCAACAAATCAGTCGATTAACTTCGTTATTTTTCTAATAACTGAAAGTGTAACAGAATTTAACAATGAGTGGGAGCAGTAAAGTATTTCTCTTTTCGATAACAAGCAATCTGGTTTTCGGTGATAAATAGTCTTTTTAGTTTTGAAAAAGAAGTTGAAGTAAATATTTTTTTTAAATTAAATATTTATATTTTCCACTGCCATTCAATGGGAATAATTTAGTACTTACCATATTTTTGTACTTATATAAAATTCAATTTATTGTGGCCAGATGATTGATTTTGGGATAGAGTAACAAGTTGGAAAACTCAGTTGTACCAGAAGTATCCCAAGCACACGGGGCCATTATAAGCTCATGGTTCCTATCCATATAATCGGAATCAAATATGATCTCAATGATGTGGCATATATGATGGGTTCAGATATTTTGCAATCTTACAAAGACTATCGAAAAATAGCCCTAGCGTACCTTCAAAATGGGATGTCGATTCACCAAACATTAAATCGTTAATTTAGAAACTAATAAAAAAAATTAAGATATTTTTTTACAAGAAAATAAATTGTTCTGCAATTATGTTTGCAATTCCTTCATACGCTTTGGAAAAATTCATTAACTATTATGGTCAAAATTATAAATGAGAGAAAAAAATATATTTACAAGTAGTGATTAACTTCATAAACCCTTCCTAGGGCCATCGGAAGTATGCTTCCCACCAAATTCATAATCTTTGTGTGAAATTATGCAAGTTGGCATAAGTTCCGATAAATTATTCAACAACATAGATGCTTTAATTCCTTATCTTACACAAAATGGCGTGTTTTGATTTATTACTTAATTAACACAATTAGTTAATTAATCAAATTAAATTTACCTAAAAAGCTAAATGCATCACTTTTCTTAAGCCAAACTCAATCCTATAAATATTTTAACATATCATGACTAGAAAAATATTGTTTTTTAAAAAGTAAAATATGTAAGAAATTGTACATCTTTTATGTTATACAATATTCTAAATGAGTTAAACTGTTAAACTTTTTAAAACTACATCACAATATTCTTCAAATTTCCATACTACTAAAATGAGGGGACCAAAATTCATTATGCAATTTTAAATTATACCGAAATTAATAAATATTAAAGTACTTTTTTTTTTTTTTTTTTTTTTGCAAATATCGATTTTTAAAAAAAAGATTCGATTACCAATAGCTAATATAATTCTTCAGAGAACCTCGGGTTTCTCAATCTCCCCTTTACTCTGCGGCATCATTTTTCAATCCATATAAAGAGGATTTAGAATAAATTACGAGAAGAAGTAAGACATCCGAGATATGTTTTAAGTCAGAATACAATTTCCAAAGAAAATTATTCAGGGAAAAACATGACTCTTAGACTAAAAAGGATTGTTTTTCAAAAATGATCGACATGCTCTAGTTACATTCTGTAAGCAAAAGAAAGACCGTAAGATGATTATCATTACATAAATAGTATAACAAAGAGGTAAAAATAGGTCAAATGTAATTTGAGAATTCCATGAAAAATGTACCGTCAAATTTTGATGTTAATCTGCTGTTTCATAGAATATGTTACGAAATTTTACACAAAATTCTTAATAGGAGGTTTTTTTTCCATGGGCGATTTTACCATTTGGATCTTTAGGCAATCGACAGGATACCACCATAATCATGCGGCGCTTGTGCATTGAACAATTGTGTCATTTGTTTGTCGGAATTACATTTCACCTAAAATCTTGAATCCCAATAACTGCTTACTATAAATGTATTATCAAGTATATCAGTGAATTATTAATGCTTAAAATACAAATTAATCAGTTTTGTTGAAAACTATCTTTTTAGTACAACTTAATTTTTTATTTACTGACGGTACTTTAAAGTACCGTTTAAATCCGGCTGATATCTTCATAATATAGTTATTTTTTTTCTAACAGTATTTAAAGAAACATGAAGAGAGTATTTCCAATGGAAAGCAGTAGATATCAACTAAAAACAACATTAAAAATATTTAACTATTTATTAAATTATGTCAATTAATTAAAAAAGCTTTTTCTTCTTCCTTGGGTTTATTCTGTACCAAAGCTTAACATATGATTCAAAAATTGATGGTAATATAATTTGGTAAATAAAGGGTTAAATATCAACTTAAATAAAATAAAAAAAATGAAAAAATAACGATTACCTATTAGGACTGCAGTATCATCTTATCCACTGTAATTATTTTAAAGACTTCGAACTAAGATCCTCCCCCCCCTCCCTCCATTTTCTATGCTATTTGGTTTTATTTTTCAAAATTAAAAAATGATCAATAACGGATATGGAAATTATAATAACAAAATAAATAAATAATAAAAAAATAAATGATGAATAAATAAGTAAAAGATATACTTGTTGCAGTTGCTCACTGATGAGCTCTCGAAAGCATTAAAATGCGTTCACTGTGAAAAAGCAACACATCGGAAGCCACCTCCTATTGAGTTTGACGGCTCTCGACTGCTCGGGCCAAAGTACGAGTTTCAAGCGCGACAAACTGTTATGTTACTCTTTATTATTATTTTCCTCCATTTTATACTACATTCACCTTCGCTCTCTCGATTTGTTTTTATACGTGTATTCCCGTTTGCTATTATTAAATCTTCATAGGGCTAATCTCATATTTCTAAATACGAGGATATCAATCCCGAAGTACCCAGAGATCTTTTCTCTTCTTTGGTCAATGATTGGGTAAGAATACCCACGCAGTTGAAATCAAACCGAAACTAGTTAGGGAGATATATTTATTGTTCCACAAGCGTGCAAAATACATTTTAGCGTTGGTAATCTGTTGTAATCATGTTTCACAGTTTGGAAAAAATTGGATTAACATGACCTGCTTTGTCAGTGCTGGTTATAAGAAGGAAAGGAGCATCTTTATCAAGGATTATCTCTGAAGACAATTGGTATGGAAAGAAGTAGTCGCTAGATTAATAGAACACATGAAACTTAGTAATTTGAAAAGTTAGGTTAGTTTAGTTTATTTTAGTTATATTAACGTCCCGTTTTAAAGCAACATTATGGCTAATTTGGGACGGACTTCGTAATTTTGAAAAACCATCAGATAGCGAAAACGGCACCTAAGCTGGTACTCGTCTTTCCAAATTTCCACACCACACTAACGGGAGAAATTTGGTCCTAATGGATTTAACTTGAACCAGATTTGCTTACACGGCAGTTCTTCATTGGAATCGGGTCTCAACTTTCGAACCTTCTGGTTCTGAAGTCGATACCTTACCACCAGGTCAGAGCGGCTTTTAGTAAAATTAAGAATGGTTGTCCTAGTGAAGTAGCACTTCAAAGAATGAGAGGTACTGTTAGTAATTGGTCAAACTACTAGGGAACAGGGTCACCTGTTGATCGGATTGAAAGCTTGGATCTAATATTTTAATCTGCAAAGCAAAACAGACAAAGTGACAATCAATGTACAATGATTTTTGATGCCGTTCAGTAATGTCTGCACACGATTAAGGTAATTTGAGTTTTCTGGCTGAAGATAATGATGTTGGGACGGAATAAAGAACGAACTTCTAATCTGACAGGGCGCAGGACGCTTAGTAGGACTGTAAAATTATGAATGACTGCCCTAAAGAAGCAGGATAACAAAGGGCGTAGAAGTACTGCTAGCAATCAGTTTGATGGTTGAAACAGAATGTCGCCACTCCATTTGCTGAAATAAATGTAACATTCTGATTTGAAGAGATTTTAAATTACGGGAAGGGAGTAATTGGAGTTTTGGAAACATTTAGTTCGGCGGAAATCATGAATCATAGAACGGTAAAAAATTGAGGAAGCACCTAGTTTGGTGGGTGTAATAAGTCGTAAAGCAATAGCTGTCAGAAAGTTAAAGCTCACTGCTTTGGAGAAAATTCAAATTGAGGGATAGTCATTAGATGAAGTAGGAAAGACGCTGAAATTCCGTTTTCCTGGACGCCAAGTGTCATGGTGATGTGAGGATGTTACATTACCACCAACATGATACTTTGTGGCGGTGGAGGGTGGAGCCGCTGTGAGCAAGATAAGAGCAAGCCAGGAATCACGAAGACGGACACGGGATTGTTCTCAATATATTGTGTACCTGATGGAGAAGATGGAGTTTGATCTCTCCAAAGCGACTAACTTGGATTATCCAAGTCTGAGGAGTTGTCAATGGTGTAACTGAGTGGTGGTATATACAATGGTCGACCACATATCTCCTATCGATACTGCCAGTTCAATGGTGACAGAGTGGTCGGTCGCATTTAATGCTGTTACAAAATTTTGATTTCAGTTTCACGTTTTTCCGATATAAAACGTTTAATCACGTATAACTACCTTTTTTTTTCACATAGAAATCTATTTTACTTTATCGTATACGAATTATACAAAGGGAATGCATTGTAATTGTCAAAAAAATATTAACCCGAGATGTTAAAGAATATCCACATTTTAGAGCTCCCCGCATCTAAAAGACACATTTTTGTAATTTATGTGTGTATGCGTGACTAATCGATTATAAGTTAACACAACAGAGAGATGTAGATAAAATGCGGCACACAGATTTAACATTAGAATTGTAGACATGCACCAAATTTGAAACAATATCCGCTAAAAAATTGACTGTTTATCAATCTGTACTTTAAAGAGTATGTAAGCATAATAACTCAAAAATGAAAATATATGAAATGTGATATGTCATTTTGTGATTACAATTGTATTACTGTGCAAATTTTGGTTTCAGTCGATTTGAAAAAAAAAAATTACACTATCATCATGATCATTAAAAATTTTACTTTTTCAATTATTCTAATTTCATTTTTGTGCTTTTTTGTTAATTCTTTAGAAACTTTAATCCAGATCATTTTCAAATATTACTTGTTTATACTCCTTTGCCCGACAACGAAAAGACTTTATGTTAATTCATTTTTATAAAAAGAGTTTCTGCATTAAAAGCATTTTACTGGAAAAGATTTTAATCCAGAAACAAGTCTAGTATATCAGCTATTTTATAGTAAAATCCAAAAAGAAGATCAAGCAAACAAACAAAAAATGAAATCTACGATCGCAAATTTCAAGTTATCATGTGAGAACATTATTATTTTTATGTCATTATTTATCTTAGTTAATTTAAATAATTAATCAGTTTAAACCGGTTTACGAAAGCTCATCAGCAATAACACATGTAATGTCCATATAATGTTGAATGCTAAAGCATTCTAAAAGTGAAAACCAAAATTTAGGAACTCTGAAAATCTTTTAATTAGCACCTTCTGCTGAACATAATATTATTTTCTAATTTATTTTTATTATTTTATCTTTTTACTTGTATATAAATTTGATGTTATAATAGGTAATTCAAAATTAAATCTTGTTTTAAGTATTTTTTAGGAATTACATAAGGAACCGATAACAAGAGGTAAATAATTTTTTTTAATAAATAGATTATTTATTAAAATAATCATGTTCTAATGATAAATACAAGATATGTAATAATGCATAAGATCATACATAATAATGTATAAGTCATTCAATTTTGAAATTCCATTATGTGTCTTCCATAAGAAAAACAGGTATCATCATACATAATAATGCATTTTTAAATGACATAAGAAATATTTCTCATGTGATTTTAACTTAAGTGAATTGATTCCAATGCATCTAACAATAAATTCTATAATATATCCTTCATAAAATACAATTATAATTCTTTTTTTTTTCCTGTTCTATTTAATAATACTAAGTTAGAGGAATACTAATGCTGTACAATAAATTATTGCACCATGGACATAAGTTTGAGTATTCAAATTAAAGAGCAAAATCCAGCAAATACTGATTACATGAAAATGTAGTTTATGGCTATTAAAAAAAAGCAAATTCAAAACAGAGTAACAGCAATCATCTTATTTTCTGAATATAAAATTCAT
This sequence comes from Argiope bruennichi, assembly GCF_947563725.1. NCBI lineage: Eukaryota > Metazoa > Arthropoda > Arachnida > Araneae > Araneidae > Argiope > Argiope bruennichi. The sequence goes on along the minus strand of NC_079153.1, from coordinate 52,603,783 downwards.
ATCCATTGAAATTATTATGTTAAATACATATTATAATTAATAACACATGTTTATTAACCACATGCCAGCAATTAATTCCCTTCCTGCCAAAAATTCCCAAGATTAAAAAGCTTTATTATTATTTCAATGACATGCAGTTAATGCACCAGTTGCATTTACTATAGTTATATTAACTTCTATCTATAAATTTTTTCTATGAATAATAATTCAATTCTGATTTTACACCAAATACCCACATAAGATTTAAAAAAAAAAAACTAAAGCAGATCTATATATCTAATTGAAATTTGTAAAAACAAGAAAATGTGATAAACAGTCACTAAAGTAGATTAGTATATTTATTCAAATGATTATTAATGGGGCAGGTTGAAATATAATGCTTCCAGAAGATCAGCTAAACTAATGAATGGGAAATAGCAATTAAAAAAAATAGAATAAAACATTGGTATGCTTCGGAATGTTTTTTATTCCATCAGCTGGAATTCATAGGATAGAAATGGTTTGATAGCTGACAGTATGTATATTATATTTTACAATTAAAAAGTAGCAAAATTTCTGCAAAGGTTAGTCATTTTTTTATAGCAAATACAACAAAACATTAAAAATTTAATCATATATATAAAATTTGATAAATTTTAAAAAACTAATTTTATTTTTGAATAATTATTTTTACATTTTTTATTTAAATAATAGCATATGCTGTAATAATTAAAACTTTTAAACTCGAATATACCTTACTTCAAGGAGTTTTACAAAATAAATTTTCATGTAGTTTGTACTTTTTAGAATAATGAAGCATTTTAGTTTAAAATACTTTAAATAAATTAATTCTGTAAGTATAATATATGATACAAATGCCACTTTGATTCATATTTCACAAAACATGTATTACTGAAAACAAATTACAGTGAGATCTTATAACATCTTTTATAAAATATGAAATAGTTAAAGGCAGTAATATTTGAAGCTTTAAATTAATTATCACAGCAATGTCAAATATGAAAATAATTATATTTTTTATATGATATTGATTCGAGAATATATTTTTTGCTACTATTTTACAAATCGGATATTTAGATAGTCCAGGTAAAATTAAATCATAATGAATTAAAATATAAACAATTCAGAGAAATGGTTTGTGTTCCACAATTTACTATATTCATTTTAAAACGGAAACCATAGTAAATGGTAATCCAAAAGATTGTACATGCAACTTCTGGAATATTCATTTCATATTAATAGCACGTGAAGTTTTTAAGAAAACTAAGTACTTACATTTCTAAAATAAATTCATATTAATTAAGTTACACTGCATTGATGGACATTTAAGAAATGTTTAATCCGCGATATTTTCCGTTAAGAACATATACATACCTCATAACACAAGAAATGCTTTTAAAAATGTCTGCTAATTGAAACCGAAATTAATTCCTCAACCTCACGAAGCATCACAACAAGCTGTTTTACTTTCAAATACCAGTGCTTACGACTGACACTTCTGCAATCCGGACTTATAAACAAAACAAAAACAAAAATATAATTGTTGCCACCCGAATTTCTCGTAAAACTGTATGTTTCTCCGAAATATGATTATCAATCAAATATGTTAGAAAAAAATAACATTTTCACCGGTAAAATAATGAAAATACCATTCATTCCTTTCAATATGCTTGAATTGTTTAAATTTGTCGGCTTTTAAAAAATTTAATTTGTCTACTTTCTTCCGATAGTCAAATCCTTATCTGTAACTGAACAGAAACAAAACAAAAATAGTCTGCTTACCTTTTTTTCGGGGTGGTATGTCAATTCAAATGCTAATTTTATCGATTAAATTGATTTTTCAATTTAATTGCAATTAAGAAAAAATATTGTAAGATTTTCTTAAGTATATATGATTACATTTTTTGTGTAATTTAATTTGTTTAAGAGTTAATGCTCTTTTAAAGTACTGGTTTGCTTTTCGTCTGTTAGCATAAAAATCAGAAAGAAAGCTTCTATGAGTTTTCCAGCTATAATATTTAAAGAAAAAATATCAATTACATTAAAAATTAGAGAATGAAATAAGAAATTTATTTTTGAAAATGTTTTTCTATTCCTTTAAATATACCTTCTAGTTCATAATAAGAATTTCATTATAAAACTGACTGACGTTTTATGTATTAATTTTTCTTTAGTCAGTTCATTTGTTTTAATTTAAAATAACTTTAAAAGCTTTGTCAGTTATTTGAAGACTTTCCAGTATTATAGCTTCATTTTATACTGGTGAAAGTTTAATCGTTTCTAGATAATAACTTTGTAGGGTTTTGTGAGTATGCTTACAACAGTAAGATTTCCCTTAAAACAGACACAATTAATTCTATTAAACTTTACTATCTATTGAGTATTCATTCAAATTTAATTTTACATGATACATCCACATTATTCTGCTTTCTTTAAGTGTTGTTAATAAAAATTTGTGCTGTTCCGAGTTTTTTAGGATACTGATATAGAAATGAAAGATTATATCAATTTCATTTATTGCTAATCATGTGTGTTTGATTATTAATAATTACTTTTATCTTTTCTATTCACATTAACTGCTTTTCTTCCTTTAATTCTGAGCAAGGAATCATAAATTATATTGACAAAATTAAAGAATATGGTTCTAATCACTAAGCTTTAATTTTTATAGCCTATAAATTTTCATATATAGTAACCAAATTGCATATTTTATTGTTTGATACAATTTGGCAGAGATTAGCATAAAATCTGTATAGTTCTTCAGTATAATCTAAATCTTAAGCTGAAAAATTATATTATAATGATCATTTCCATGCATTTGTTTTTTCTATTGACTTCTAGTCTTCTAAATATTATGTTTTTAAATATGTTCTATATAAAAGAATCAATCCTCAATAAATTTGGAAAATAAATGAAATACAAATTTGCTTATGTTTATTGCTAGTTTTTACGTTGAAAGTTTTAAATTGTTGCATTATTTTATTGAGTTTCTAATTTATAGCTTTCTCTGAACAGTTAATTCCAAATCTGTAATATATAAATTTACATCTTAGTATTAATTTATATTGCTATAGGTTAATGAATGTTTTAGAAATAATATAGGCAAATTGTGGCAATTCACTTTGTTTCTGAAGAAAAATATATTATTTACTAATATATATTATTTTGAGAAAAGAGAAAAAAATTATTCCCTAATGTGTAATAAAATTAAAACAAAATGTAATTGTCTTTTAGTTTTGTGGGAAAAAATGAATTTGTTTTACTCTATTAAAAAGTTTAATTTGTTTCTGTAATAAATTATTGTCATTGGCTGATTTATTTGTGTAATTAACCCTCTCACTGCATATCCTGTGATTTCCAATGGCAACGTAGAAGTAGCAAAATGTGCACAACCTCCAATTTTCATGGGGATGTATTTTTCTGCCCATTTAGCTATGCAACCCACTTTTTTCTGGTTCATGGTGTCATTTTGACTCTTCTGGTTTCACTCAGATCTTGGTTAACAGATAGCTTTAGTTGCCTAAGGTTCTGCAAATTATCAAGCATTTTTGGAACATTTTGCACCATCTTTGCAAAGCTCAGAAAACGTTTCGCAATTTTTGAACTTTTATTGATAAAAGAATTTCACAGCAAGAAGGTTAAGATGCTTAGATTTTGGATGCTACATTCATAAACTGTTATGCAAATCTTTTTAATGAATGTAATTAAGAACTACCATTTTATTTATTTATCTAAACAATCAAGGTAATTACAAAAAAAAATTCTTAAACTTTTCAAACATATTTAGTAGAGTCTATTTGAATTAGCTGTATTAAACTTGTAAAGAGATGAGTGTTAAGAAATTATTAAAATATTTAGTAGATCTTGTTGAAACACACACGCATATGTATATATATAATATTCTTTTTATCTGAATAAATAATATTTAAAATTTGTTTTTATTGTTTTTATTTTGTTTAATAAAATGCCTTTTTTAAATAATATGCCTTGATGAATCTAGGCATATTATTTAAAAGTTGTGTGAAGCTATTTTTAATTAAACCAGTCTGTAATGAAATACTCGAATAATCTATATAAGTTTAGACTGCATTAATGTTCAAAAAAAAAAAAAAGTCTACAAATATTTCCAGATAATAAGGCCATATAAATTTTAAATAAAGTTTTGGTATTAAATGAAATGGAGAAAATATATAAGTTGAATAAAATAAATAAAGTATAAAGGATTAGATGTCTCTTATAGACTTTCTAAGAGCAATATAAAACTTATCAAGACTTGGAAAAACAGTGATTACATTTCTAAAATGTGTTAATTTATTCTGTTTATTACTAGCTAATGCTAATGAATTGGAAATTATCTGTATAACATAAAAACCACAAAAGAGAGGAATTTTGTTACTATTGCGGCATATATAAATTTTTTAAAAAATTTTAATTTCCTTTTATCAATAGCCAAATACAAAAGTCATACTTTGTGCATTTCTCAAAGTCTTATGAATGTGTATTTGTGCTTATCTGATTATTCTGGTGACTGCATTTATAGAGAAGTACTATTTAACACTAAAATGTGAGTTGTGCCCGTACTTTTCACTCAGTTAATTGAAAAGTGGCCACGTAACTTTCTAAAAGATGTTAGAAGCTGTATTAATCAAAAATTTGCTGTTTACTACTTGAACTTCAAATTCATATTTGTATTAGTATTTAAAATATTTCATTTCAGTTTATTTAGTTTTGTTCTCTCCTTCCTTCTTCTAATGAGTGAATAAGATTGTTATAAAATAAAAGTTTAAAGTAGTAAGGATAATTTTTTAATATGTATTATCTGTTTTTTACTTTTTTAGATTAAAATGGAAGATGAAAATACTGCTCCTGAGTTAGCTGTTGAAACGGAAAATGTTCGTAGAAGTTCTTCAATTATTGATACTCAAATGATGCAGATACCACATGAAACATCTGCTGAAAATAATTCTTCTAAAAGTTCTGTGAAACCTACTGCTGAAGTACTTGCAAATTTAAAAGATGAATCAACTATTAAGCGAGTTGATTCTGACTCGAAATTCGGATTTATGGAAACTGTTCCTCTAGAACTTTCAATGCAAGAATCAGTACCTAATAGCCCTGTTCCAAATTTGATTGTTGAGAGTTCAGAAACAGTATCTGTACAAATGAGATCACTAAGTCTAACTGAAAAAAGGTCAGCTGATATTACACAAGTCACCTTTAATGCTAGACCCCTTGTAAGTTCAATTTTCTGAAACATTGTTTTAATTTATCTTGTAGTGAAATTACTTTATTATCAAATAATGTACTCTTTATTTTAAACTTTCTTTTTAACTTATGAATGATTACATTGTTTAAAAAAAATCTGTTACCTTATTTAAAAAATTTTGGCTATAGTAAAATGTATGAGAAAAATATTTTATATATATATTTAAAACGGCTAAAGAATTTTCAGATTTCATATAATAACTTATTTTTACATAGGAGTTATAGTATGTATCTAAACTTAAGAATAAAAAATCTGATTTTGAATTTAACACATTTAATATGTATAAAATATGTAAATATCCAAATAATTTATCATCCTCAATTTTAGATATCTTTGATATCTCATTTTGATCATCTTTAAATATTTAATTACAATATAAAGAATAGAACAAAGGACAGGGGCCAACTGATTCAATTACTGGAAGAATTACTATTTAGGAACTATTATCATTAACTGTAAATGTAAACTAATGTTTACAGTTTCTAATTTTAATAAAAGTTAGCTTTTAATTCAGATTTGCTAATTTGTTTAGTGCCTGACTTTGATTGAAAATTTTTTTTTGCGAATTCATTGGTTTATAGCTTATCTGATTTATATTGAAACCAGAAAATGCTAGAAAACAAGCCATTCAAAATTCATCAAAGCAACTATGTATCCATTGTTTACTTTGTTATGCATCAACATTGTCATATATAATACAAAAAAAATGTATACTTAATGCTAATATAATTAGCTAATTTTAATTCAAATTCAATTTATTTCCAGTCTGCAGATTGTGATACAAATACTCTAAGCAAGTATTTCGGTACTGAAACTACCAAGTTACAAAAAATAGATTCAGATGGACTGAATTTCTTCAATGCTTTAGCTGAAAATGCTGCTGGAAATGTTAAAAATGATTCTTCATCTTCATTGCTAGAACAAAAAGTACAAGGGAATCCAGTAGATAAAAAAGCAGAACTTGCTCAAGAAGTTTGTGAAGATTCTTCTGCTAGTAAATATTTTTAATTGCATCATAATCTGCTATCGCGTTTTAGATTAATAATTCATAATTTTTGATTCCTTAGTACATTTATGTTAGTTCATTGAAATTATTCTTTTTTCTCAAAATATTTAGGCACTGAAACTAATAACCCTCCTCCAATCCTTCTTAAATTTTTTTCTGAAGACAAGAGTGGAAATGACAGAGATGGTAAAGCTTTCTTTGATAAGATTGCAGAAGAGAAACCAACAGGACACCCTTTGGTACTAGAAATTAAAGAACCAATCATAAATGCCCCCGTTGAGGAGCCATTTTTAAATTCTCCTATAATAAATAGTGAAATTGAAGAGGCTTGGATTCCATCAGAAAAAACACGACAAATATTAGTATCTGTTATTACTTCAAACTCCCCTGTTACTCTGGATAAAAGTCAGCTCACCTCACCATGTGTTGTTCTTGAAGAAGATTTGGTATGTTCATAGTTTGGTTATAAATCCATTTAGATAGCTATTTATTTTAATGTTATTATATTAAACCACCAGTTTTTGTTATATATAAAAATGGTTTTTTTATTTGAATTTTATAAAATACCAGATTATACTGGAGGAAAGTAACCTTAGAACTTAAAGAATACTAATGTTGTAATAATTTATATGGCTGATAAAAAGAATTGCTTGAAAAATTTGATTTAAAAAGATCGTCTAATTACATGGAGTATATTATTAACAATTTTAGCTTTTTTTTTCTGATAATTTTTTCAAATTTACATTAGACTAATAAAATATTATTTATATTAGAAAGTTTTAATTGTATATTATTTTAAGCAGAAAATTATATATTTTAATCCAGCCTATATTGTATTATCATAAACATTTTTTTTTTCTTTTCACATTTTAAATAAGAGCAGAACATTTATCTTTAAAAATAGAAAAATAAGAAAAGCCAAACATTTTATTGAGCATGCTATTTTCTTATAGGATGATCCTGTGAAGCAACTTTTAATTCAATGCAATTCAATTCATGCTCAACATAGAAAAACTTTAAGTGATAAAGATGTAAGTGAAGATGAACCTGGATTACAAAAACTAATGGTATATTAAAAATTCATTTTTAGTTATAAAGTTCAGATATTTTTTAAATACTTGAGATTATTAGAAAATTTTAGATACTTAATTAATCTGTGTTTAATACATTAAATATGAAATCAATCCCTGATGAGCATTTAGATGTGGATTACTTCCTTCCAAATATTCATACCAAACTGGTGTGAAATTTTAATGTGATTTCAATATATTGCAGTTTCTGCCTAACTAATGTTTCATTTTGGTTTATGATAATCTAGTCTTTAATGATTACCAATGCCATATATTTTTGATAAATTTTGACATAAATTACTTTTATAAAATAAGTAAATCTATAATTTTGTTTTTAAAATTGCTTTAATAATAATATTGATAACAGTTTTTATGGATAATATTGATACATATAGCTGTTTTACAAAAACCTTATATGTTAATTGCATTACTTTGTATATATTTTTATTTCCTATTATAGAGTGGCTTACTAAGTATAATACTGTATTTATTGAATAATATGTGTTTGTGTTAGGCATAATGAGCTCTTATATCCATTAGACTAAATTCTCATAGTAAATAAAATAAAAATGTCCTTTTTTTTTTCGATTCTTCCATACCATATTTAAATTGTATATGCCTTATTGATATTGAGTAATGACTTTCATTTCACTTTAAATAATTTCAATATTTCTGAATTGTGTGTTATTCTGCTTTTAAATTTTTCGAGGAATCAAAGAAAAAGTGTTGCAAATCAGAGGAAATTAAATTGCATTGATTACCATTTATATTTAATCTGATGGGACTAATTACAATAGTTGCAAATAACAGAAAATGTAAAATTTGAATAATACTATGTATAATAATAGCCATCATAAAATAGAATTATTGAAGAAAACAATTGTTTTAATGGATGATACATTTGTGGTGTTCATTCTTATTTTTATTTCAAAACCTGTTATAAAGCATATGGTAAAACCATTAACCAGTATTTGACTTGTAATACCAAATGTATGTGTTTTTTTAATTCGTTTAGTAAAATTGAAAACCATTGGTCAACCAGGTGAAGAAAAATGTTAGAAAAAGATTAATAAAAATTACTTTTTATTAATCTTTTACTAATATTTTTTTATTAACCTTTTTGATCAGTAGGTTTTTATCTTCAAGATAAAGATGGTAATGAATTCCATTTATTGTGTTTAATGTAATTTTTTTAAATTATATAAAGTCTTTTGCATTTATTGTATCATTATTATATAAAAAATTAATTCAAAGCAATAAATGTTATAATCCCTTTCTATAATAATTTTTATAAATGAAAATTACTTTTTTACTCTCTAAACTTTTTATTTAAAAAAAAATCTATGTTAAAATTTGATTTAATTTTTTTTTTTTTTTTTTTTTTGTTAACCCATATTAAAATATCTGTAAATTGAGATGGGATACTTTATCAATTATAAAAAACGATAACTTGATATGTGATAATTCATTGATAACTCTACTAGGGAAGGTTACTCAGTAAGTTATTCGAATTCTCACGCTGATCACTAAATAGTATCCAGTGCAATTAAAATTGATTGATATTGATTGAATTGATTTTTTTCCCTCATAATTGGTATTCTATATAATGAGAGTATATTTAAAATGAGAATTAATTTTAAAGCTTTTGTCTATAGCCCAATGCAGCTTAAGAACATGTATAGCATTCACTTTAATACAATTTCCCATGTTGTGAATTTGAATTGTCACTAATATACATATGAAAATCTTATTTTTATTTATTTTCTGTATTAATATTTTTAGTATAATCTTATAAATTGACAATTTTTAATATTTCTTGAAAAGTATGTCAGAATGGTTATCTACTAGCATATTTAATGAAATTAATTATAATGAATGAAAAATGTTCCAATAGTTTTAAATTTATTCAATTTCTTTATTTACAGGAAGCTGGTTGTTATAATGCTGCTATTAATCTGACCAAAAAATTATTAAAAGCATGTGGTCAGGGTCTTGGAGATGAGGGCAAACCTTGTAAACACACTCCTTTATCTTTAAGGGTAAGTAAAATAGGATCTGGACAATATGCTTTAATGTTCTGTTTTAAAAGGACAAAAATTCAAATAATTGATTTTTATCTTGGATATATTTTAAGAATGATACTGAATTCTTTGATGTAGTAGAAAACAGCTACAACTTAAAAAGATATAAGTGATGAGCCTCAAACTCAGGTGATGTTAACTTTGATTTAAGCATTCAAAGCAGCATTGAATTTTAAAATGCCAGTATCTCTTAATTAGAGTGTAGTATCTCCATTAAGACTGTTTTTAAAAGAAAAAAAAAAAAATTTTTTTGAGCTATTACTTTTATGATCTTAATCCAAACATGTAATTAAAAAAAAGAATACAAAATAATAGAATCACCTTTTAATAACTTAAAAGATTGAAAATGAGAGTATAAAATAGAAATGCAGTAATTTTTTTTTATAAATTTATATTTCTGGGCAATTTTACATTTATTTAAAATTTTATTACAGATTGATGAATTTGTAAAGTTTCCAATAATTTTGCAATACCCTAAGTTTATTCCACATTGAATATTGCATTTTACAACATTTTTTTTTAATAAGAAATGGATGAATGGAATTTTTTAAATAAACTGAATGTGAACTGTGATTAATGAAAAAAATTTAAAAAATAGTACTATTTTGCGAGTTTTTCTTATTTAAAGTTGTAATACAAAATTATTATTTATTCTTAAGAACCATGTACATTAAGTCATATATACTGACTCTCTGCCCCACCCAAGGCACGCGGATAATAAATACTGAATGACCGAACGACCACAACAGTAACACTGACAGGAAGTGTGGTTGAATCCTAAGGGCCATTACTGGCCATGGTAACAACCTTTCCCTAAGGAAGTACATTCTGTCATTGATGGGAGGAGCCAGACCCCCACCTTTTTCTGCAACCTCCAGGGTGGTGAAATCCAACCATCCTGCTGGAAGCATGTCATCCTCATTTCGAGATGCTTCCCGGGCAGTCATGTACATTAAATTTGTATTGCATAGTTTGTGTATTGGCAAATACTAGTCCCTGAGGAACAACTACATATACTTATTCCTAAATGCATTACTTGTTTCAATGCACAACTGCATGAATTGTTCTTCCTTTTTCTCTTTCTGCATAGATTAAAATTTGCCAGTGCGAGAATTCCTATTTACTACTAATGCCTTTTTAAATTTGTTACTGACAAACTTAAACAAATGTAATTTTCTTTGAATATTGCATATAAATATGGGCTCTCATACTTGTATATCCTATTCTAATGTCATATCAAATTATTTATATATTTTTTATTATATTTATTTTATGAATATATTTAAAAAGAGATAATATGTTCAATTTACTTTATAATACAGGGTGTTTATAAAGTCCCGGACCCATTTTGATGTTTAATAACTCATAAAATAATAAAGATATAAACACACTTATGACATTTATTGATGGAATAACTCATATATTTTCCTTTTCAGGTTTGAATATTTTTACTTTTGTAAATATCGTCTGCGCGTGTGGTTAATTTCAGATAATTTTATTTTCCAGTCTAAATATCTGTACTTTTCTAAATATTGTCTGCTTATTAATTGCATTTTTCTCTCTTTTGTTTTTGTCAACTATTGCAATGTTATGTTTACTTTTGATGTGTTTGTTCTATGTAGTACTTTTGTATGTGATGTTTTATTCGAGCGGATATTAAGGAGAATGCATACACCACAAGAGAAAGCACAGATTTTATGGTGGTTCATAGAAATGAAATCGATAGTGCAAGCACAGAGAAATTTCAGAAGAATTTACCAAAAAGATCCTCCATCCAAAAACAGCACCTTGCGGTGGAAAAAGAATTTTATAGAAATTGGAAGTATCGAAGATAAGAAACGTTCCAGACGTCCTTGCACAAGTGATTTTGATGTTGAGCGTGTCAGAGAGACATTTTTACTCAATCCTAGAATATCTGTGAGATCAGCGGCAACAGAATTGGATATGCCAATTTCGACGGTGTACAAGGTTATTAAGAAAAAATTAAGACTGCATGCATACAAAGTTCAAATTGTTCAAGTTTTGGAACCGAACGATAGACCTAGGAGGATGGCCTTTGCAACAGATATGCTAAGGAGGATAGAAGATGCTGCTGATTTTCTGAAGAGCATAATGTTCTCCGATGAAGCATCCTTTCATGTTTCTGGAATTGTTAATCGCCATAATGTGCGCAAATGGCTCTGTGGATGCCGACATGCTTGTCGCTACCTGGCGTGAAATTGACTATCGACTTGATATTCTCCGTGCGACGAAGGGGGCACACGTGGAAGTTCATTGACAAGGGTCATGAAACTTTTTGAGTCTATTTAACCATTTATGTTATTAATTTAAATCTATCTTTATTATTTTATGAGTTATTAAACATCAAAATGGGTCCGGGACTTTATAAACACCCTGTATATCATTGTTTATATTGCCATTAATGGTTTTTTAATCTGTTGTATTTATAAACATTCTTACACAAATGTGAAGTTTTATATTGGTTATTTTTTTAATGCAGCTCTGGTATGTCCGCCTTGCTTTATTAGTAAAATTGCAACATTACTCATATGCAGAAATAGAAGGAGCTGCCTTTGGTGACTTAGATAAACCTGATTTGTATTATGAGTTTTATCCTGATGTTTATAAAGGCAAAAGAGGTAAAATTTTCAACATAAATTTAACTTTATTTTAATGAAATGTCGGTGCTGTAGGATATTAATTTATTTTAGTATTACAGAAAAATTGAATTTAAAGATAATAATTTCTAAATTTTGAACTATTAACAAAGAATAATTCATTATATGATTGCAAAATATTATAAAAAGTAGCTTGTTTTAACCTATCTGTTACATAAAAGAAATTATGAATCAAGCTGCTTTCTCCCAGAAAGGAATATTGCAATTTGTATTTTCGTTTTTCAGTAAATTTTTTAGTGAAAACATGTAAATTTTAATTTTTAAATTTCACAAGATTTAACAAACAGATTAAAGCATAGTAACTAATTTTTTAACAGAAACATGAATTTATTTATTTTATCATTTTAAAAGTCTATAAATATTGTTTTGTAAATTAATTTATGTTAAACAAAATGCTTTCATTGACTTTCTATTCACCAATTTTATTAATAGTATTAATTTGGTCATGTTAACCACCATTGATGAACAGCATATACTCAATACAAAAGAAAGTATTATTATTTTTTTAATTGAATTATAAACATAGAGCCCTCTGATTAATTGGTTTGCAATATCTAGAATTCGGTGAAATTAAGTTGTTAAGGCAGGTGGTTCTGTAAAATTTTTATTTGTGATGTTTCTCAGGTTCTGTAAAATTTTTATTTGTGATGTTTCTCAAAATTTTGAAATGAGAAGGGACAGATGATCATTATTGGCACATCTAGTGGTCAAAACATTTTATATGAAATAAAAAAAATTTGAAATTGTGATTGGGAAGCTAATTTTGCTGTATCATGCTTATTCATTTCCTAATTATTTCAACTGTCCAGAGTAAAAATTATGAAATGAATGATAAAATAGACTAAATTATGAAATGTAAAACAAAATTTCACATTCTGTTGGCAAAACATTTCCTAATTTAATTAATGTCTAAATTTTATTCTAAAGAGGCCTAATAGATTTCTTTACAAATGAAGTTTTAATTAATGACAGTTGCCTTCTGGCATATCAAAATCTTTTGTTAGAGGGTATTCAGATTGTGACTGTGAAACAAAATGAAACTTCATAATATAAATGGATACCTTTAGAAAAAACTAATATAGAAAAACTACTTTCTTGTCAGTTATAAGAATAGAGGAATTTCTTAGTTTGCATCGCATAAAATTAAAAAAAATAAGAAACAGGAATATTGTTCAAAATTTGTGGACTGCTGTATATTAGCACTTTATTGTATATTCATTTAATAACTTGAGCATTGCTAAGCATATAACTTATTAGAAATGCTACTTAACATTAATTATTTTGTATTCATTTTATTAACTTCTATCATATTATCTGTTTTATACTTATATTTGTATTGTTTATGTGTGTATTATAATATTAGAATTATTCATATTTCTTATTCCATTATTATTTCTATCTTATGCTTAATATCTTACTATCATTATTATACATTTGATAAATTTTATATTCTTTAACTTGTTATATTTTTAAAATTCTTGTTATAGTCTTAGATTTCCTATTTACTGATTTCTCCTTTATTGTATTGAAATTCAATTATATATTTTCTTAATGCTCTTGCAAGTTGTAAGAATTGAAAAGTCTAAAAGCCTCGCCTATCTTTCTCAATTGTCTTGTCTATGCAATTATTTACAAATTACTTGCTTATATGTTGCATATTGGTCAGGTTTCTTTATCATAGATACTTAATTAAACATACATTTCATTTGGAACCACCAGGGATTCTGTTGTAATTGAATGGTTTAGGATTTTATTTTTGTGGGGTGTGAAAATAAGGTAAGTTTGCTAGCTCAGATGTCATCTTTGTAATTTCAAGTTTGGTTCCCCCGGCTCAAATTGTGTTCAAAACAGCCCTTCTATTGCATCAAGGAGCATTAACATTTCTAAACTTAACTAAACTACTTCTTCTACTACTTCAAAACTAAACTACTTCAAACTACTTTTTGTTTCTTTTTTGCACTAAGAGATAACTTTATGAAATGCATTTTCATAAATGTTTAGTATATATTCTTTTTGAAATAGGTACTATGGTTCCATTTCCTCTACGTCTGCTGTTAGCTGAATTACCTCAGTATCAAGGTAATTATCAAATTGCTCTGGACAATCTGTATCAAATTCTACAAGTCATTCAAAAAGTAAGTTATGTTAACCAAAAGAAAATGTTTCTATATTCTGAAATAATTTTTGCAATATTTTAATTTTAGAAAGCAAACAAATATATTATGAAACTTAAAAAGAATCATTATTAAATACTATTAAAAATATTTAATTTTTATTAATGGAAATGTTGTATTAAATTAAGAACTATGTTCTTACTATTACTAAAAGGAAGACTAAAGAAGAATCTCCTGAAAATACAATTCATTAATATATATATATAATGATATATCTTAATCTAATTTAAATCCTAATTAATTTCCTAAAGTTAGCCTGTATTAACATTCTACCTTTTTTATTTAATTCTTACTGTATAAGCTCTGTAAAACTACTTTAATCAGCAAGTTTTCATGCTCCGAGTGAAGGGATAAAAATACTCAATGTTTACTACATTCTTTTAAAGATACCTAAATTCCCTTAAGTTGACATGTGGCAAAGAAATCCTTGTAAAAATCTCACAGCAATATGTTCAAAGGAAAAAATTTCTAACTCTTCCCAGCCACAAATCTGATAAATTTTTTTGTTTACATATCTATATAATATTTAGATTAATCATAAAAAGATTTTTCAACCACAGATTTAAAAATAAAATATAATCCATTTTAAATATTAAGTGATTATTATTGTAATTGAGAAGCAACTGACATTAACTATTGGATTATATGACTAATACATATATTAGATTTATTTTGTAAACTTTCTTAACATTGTTTTGAACGAGTTACCATATATTTTGAAAAGAAGCAGTATAACCTAGTAGATGGAATATATATTTTCAAAATCAATGACTTTTATGAATAAAAATTATAGAGCGTTTTCAGTGAAATATTTTAAAGTGCCATTCCTCAAATTAATATATTTTATACAAATAAAATGTCTTTTTACTTCTTAAAATTAACAAATAAACTTGAATAATTAACATTTGTGTATAAATAGTTAATATAATTTTTAAGATTTTTCTGATATGATTGGGGTAAAATGTGCATTATAGAGAAATGTGATAAAAAACAATTATGATTGATTTGAGTTATATTTTAATTCTTTTAGTAGATCATAAAATATAAGTATTTTAATAACAGTAAATTTCTTTGGTATATATGCAATACTAATAAATTTTACTTAAGTAAAATTTATTATTGATACTAGTATGAAATTTAACAATCTCTTTTTAAAAGCATTTTGCTATGATTTTATTTTTGTATAAAGTATATAATAACTTAAATATATTCAAATAGATATTGCAAAATGTACAAAATGGATGTGCCGAAGATGGTACTATGATCAAGTTATCAGATTCTAGACGAACAGGTATTAATGTTGTGCTTTTATTGTAATAATCTTTTAATAAAATTCGAACTTAATGGAATAAGATATTTTTGACTATTGCAATAAATGATTGTGGATTCTTGTATTAAAAATCCTTACTTAATATATAATAGTTTAATATTTTTATTTACAGCTTCTCTTGAAATATGGGGCCTAAGAGAAAAAAGAATTCTATATTCAATTTTGAATTGCATCCTTTCGCAAAAAGTGAGAAGTGCAGTTTCAATATACATTAAGATTAATTAATGATTCTAAATATTTTTTCTAATTTAAAAGTGTATTTTTTTATTTTAATAAAATTTTCTTAACAAAAGTAAATTAAAAGAATTATTTCAAAAATGGAAAAAATATTTATCTTCAATGATATAAACATAAATGTATGCATAAAATGTATTAAAAAATTGGTATGCATTACTTCACTATATAATGTTGCATAATTTTTTTAATGAATATTTGTATTTTGTGGAACTGTATGCATCTATTAAAATCCAACTCAAAACAGTTAATTCATGTAATTGAATTTTGAGAAATGCATAAATTATGGGTGGTAAAACTTAAGATAAGGAAACAATTGAAATTGTTATTTTCTAAATAGTCTTGAAAAAGACATTAAGAATAATTAAGTTTATGATTTGGCAATTCAGAAGAGTTTCAAGCACTAAATTTTGTGCATATATCTTCAAAATTAATCTTAAATTTGTATCTAGAATTAATTTAACTAATATCATTTATGACTATTGATTCATGTTCTTCATTTAATTTTTCTTTCGAATCCTGTTCATATTATAGATTTTAAATATTAGAAAAATCGATTCAACTTTAAATCGAGCTGTAGAAAGCAGGGGTTTTCATTTTTCTTAGGGTAAGAAAATAAAAGAAAATTTTGTTATTTCTTTTCTATTTTGTCTTTTTACAATGGGAAACAAATTTTGGAAATTAAAAAGTTACACGTAATTTTTTCAGTATTTTAGTTTAAAGTTGTTAAACTCATCTGAAGTAACAAATTAGTTTATGATCCTACAATCATGATTATAACAAAACGTTTCATAAATATATAGCTAATTTTTTAAAATTCCTAATTACATAGTTATTAATAATGAACTATAACATTCCTTAATGATTAATCAATAAGCATATTATATCAGCACACCATTTCTTGAATATTTTAGGAATCAATAATAAAATTCCTACTATATGATTAATATTCTATTGCTATTGCAGAATAAACTTTAGAAAAATAAATAAAAAGTCTGTACTTAACCATAAACAAGATTTGAAGACACAATTTCTTAAGTTGTGAACTCTGAATTTTATAAATATTTACCAAGCAGGTTTGAAAGCATTAAAAAATTGGTAAATGGAATTATTTATATATATATTTAGAAACATTTATTTGTGCAAGCAATTATTTTCACTTATGAAAGAACCAGATATCTTATTCAGAATTACAGATATTCACCTAGAATCAGTTTTGTAATTCATCTCTAAGGTCATAGGAAAGGAGAATTCTATCAGAAAAAAGCATTACTTTAGTGTTTTTTGTTTTTTTTATGAAAAAAAAAATCTTTTTCCCAACCCACTTAAGGCTTACTATTATTTATTTGGTCATGTAATCATTTAAGTTTGATACCTTTATTTCTAGCTGTTAAAAGGGAGGAAAAAAGTACTGTCTGTCCACGACAAGAACACTGCTAGACAATCGTCTATGTTTACGGCGGGCGTTATAGAAACAGGTTACTGTAGGAAGAGTTCATTTCGCAGAGGTAGAAATAAATTCAAGTTTCTTACCTTGGCACGTTTAGCGCCAAATTGGCGATATTTGGTATTTTTACATTTAATTCTTGAATATAAGTTTAAAAAATAATTCACTAAGCTAAAAATCATTTGCATACTCGGAATATTGAAAATATCTGATATTCCTGTTATATGTATGCAAAGAACAAAACAAATCAAATAGAAAAAATGAATAATTATTTGTATGTCTAACGATTGCACAAGAAGAAAAAAAATAATTAAGAAGTGAAATCATGCATGATAAATCATTAATCGTCTTCATTTTATTTGTTTTAAATTTATATAAGGTATTGATATCAAATTCTCCGCAACAAACGCGAGGTAATCTGTGTAATTTAAGATAAAAACTATAACATAATTAATCGTAATTATTTCATAATTTGTAAAGAAGGTTGCTTTTATTCTGTTATAAGGTAAAATGTTCATTGTTAAATAGGCTTAAAACCTTTCCAAATTTATATTTATTTATTCTTCTGATGTATATACTATTTCCAGAAACACAAAATTAACGATTGCCATACTATCAATTTTCAGATTTTTAAAAATCAAACTTTGATTTGTAACTTATTTTCAATATGCACAAGCTTTTTACAGCATAATTAATTTCGCAAAGTTTACATGTAAAAGTATTCTGAATTTGAAGATAATTCAAGTGTTCATTCATGCACGTACCAGATGTCCCGGACTTAAAGGAACCCAACTAAATAAGCCCAACATCGCTTTACATTATTCTATGAAAAACGCGGTAAAAGTTTGTTATTGTATTCCAGATTACCATTTATTTATTTCCCCCGGCTTGAAAAAGAAATACAATTATTTCAAAGAAAATTTTTTCTCACAAACTGTCAATTCAAATAATAGAGTGATAAATGAGCTTTTCCTTTCAGTGTATATCGGTAGTCATGAGCTCGAGCAATAAAGGATCGATCCAAATTCCTGTATGCATTTTATCACTTAGGGATTGAAAATTCTTCACTCCCAATGTTCTTCACATTTCTATTCAAAGCCCTCAAGTATTCTCAACGCCGTTTGAGAATACTTATCTGCTACCGTTTTACTATCACAATCAGTGCTCCTGAGTAGAAAGGAATCACGTTCAATATTTTAATCCTTCTAACTCACATTAACGTGCATAAATTTTTATTCTTGGAATTATAGTTAAGAAGGAAAGCTATTAAAACAACAGGGAGGAGAGAAAACAAGCCTGAATAAATAACTAGTTTTCTTTATTTTATAGAAAAAAAAGTAATGCGCTACCTATAATATAATATTTTTTCATACCATTATATAGTTGAATAATATTTAGCGATAAAAATTTAATAGAATTACTTCTTAATAATTGCATATACTCATTCAATTCCAGAAAAGAAATTGAATCGTTTTAATCTCTAAATATTTTCATATAGCATAATAGAATCACTATTTTGAATTTCAAAGTAATTCTTTTTTTTTTTTAAACTATAAATACAATTTCTCATAATTATTATTTAACACTAAGAGCAAAAGGTTAAAACAACGGGTTTTTTTTCCCCTCCTCATTTTTTTTATCTTGACAATGATTGTGATAGTAGATAACTAAATTAATTATACCTGTAGATTTAAGGAAATTACTCAATAATTTCGATGAAAATAAAATACTGAATTGTAAAATATACTTCTTTAAAAAATAATTAAATTCAAAGTTCCCTGCAAGAACTTATTTTCAAATAAAAAATTCAAAATCAATAATCAATTAATTTTACTTATACAAACAGCTGAGTATAATTTGCTTTAAAAGTTTCAACTGTTCA
Source organism: Argiope bruennichi (assembly GCF_947563725.1). Classification (NCBI taxonomy): domain Eukaryota; kingdom Metazoa; phylum Arthropoda; class Arachnida; order Araneae; family Araneidae; genus Argiope; species Argiope bruennichi. Next base: position 52,584,615 of record NC_079153.1, on the reverse strand, counting down.
TTTTTTTATAAATATAATCTTAAATGGATTTCTATATTTTCCAGTTCCATATATTGATCAATTCAAAAGGTGATCTTATTTATGTTAAAAAGTTTAATTCTAATTTACGACAATTATTTTATTAAATTTCAGTTTATAACATTAAATAAAAGTTTTTGATCCAGATAAAGCTATAAAAGTGTGTGTGTGTGTGTGTGTAATGATATTTTAAACTCTAATTTCAATTTAATTCATTTCCAAGGTTTTATCTTAATTTAGCCCATAGTAACGTGCTTGTGATTTTAAAGTCTCTCCTTTCTTAAATCGAAAAGGTATTTTAAAGAATGTCAAAATTTAAGAGAAAAAATATTAAATAATGAAATGCAATTAATATTAACCATTGAAAAGATTAATAAAATATAAAAGAAGTAAGCTAAACGAATATAAAGATACGTGCAACTACGATTAAAGCGAGAAGACAAATGAGCAACAGGTTTTCTTTTATCGCTTCACATTGACGCCAAGAAAAAGAATACCCCCCAGACTTCTATCCGATTCCACCCATTCAAAATGGATAGTCCCTACAGGAACCCGTTTCTATAACGCCCGCCATAAACATAGACGATTGTCTAGCAGTGTTCTTGTCGTGGACAGACAGTACAGAAGTATTACATAAAATAAAATTTCATGATTTCATCACATGTTTTATTTAATTGTTTTATGTTATAGGATTATGTATTAGCTGTTTCAATTGTTCATACCTTAATGGAGAGGAGTAAAGAAGAAATTCCTCAATTGTATTCAGCTTTAGGAAGGATATATCTTCAGGTATTTAACTTCAAGACATAGCAGTTTAATTGTTAAATTATAATATATTTTTATATTGAAATGTACATAAGAAATTTATAACTACTGTTTATATGCAACTAATTATCCTTATGCAAGATAATTGATCAGTATACACTCCAGAATATTAATATTAGTTATATCAGTAGCTTTTGGAGCACGATTGGTTTGCCAAAGATATGATTATATTTAATTTTTGTTAAATTGTTTATATATAACTTCATTTTCTTAATTCTGTCAGACGTATGTTTTATTCAAAGTGTACGTAGATCTTTTTAATGAAGACCAGTTTCATGACAACCTAGTACTTTTAGAAACATAAATGTCTTGTTTCTCTACTCTTAACTTTTGCAGTATTGTAATTTCATTTTCTTTTACCGTCTTATAAACAATACATATATTAAACAAAATCCTTCTCCTTTAGCTTTCATCTTTGAGGGAAAAATTGAGTGATTAAATATTTGGTGACACAATAAAATCGGATTGAATCTCAGAGTAACAATGTAATCGATTGTTGAAATTTTATTTAAAATTATAATTTTTAGCTGGTATAAAAATTACTTTGTGTTGTAAAATTTTTGGAAGTTATTGCAAAAAAAAAAAAAAAAAAACCTCTTAAAATTTTATTAAAATTTTTATGAATTAAAATATTAAACGAAAATTGCTCTAAGATACACATTCCCACTCTTCAAAGTTTATATGTGCCAAGTTTGATAACTACATCAAATTGTCTGACCTGTAAAGCTTGATTACACACATAAAGATGCACACCTTCATCTTTATTATTAGTAGAGATAATTTTGGTTATAAGTTCGTATAAATAAGAAATAATTTATTTTATTGAAAAAAAATAAACAGTTATAATTTATTTTTTTTTAATCATTGCAACAAGCTTACCCATGCTGAGTCATATTGCACAATAAAACTAAAAGACAAACTAACTCTAAACAAATAAAATAATGCTACTAAAGTTGAACAGAAGAATAATAAAGCCTTGGAGTTCTAGTAACAAAACTAAATCATTTTTATAACTAACACCCAGGCATATTTATCTTTACTATAACTAGGGAGAACTAAATTATCATAGTTTTTAATAACTACATACACCATTTCTGGATTTTATAAACCAAGTTAAATCAATTTTTTTATGATTATTTATTTAGTAGTACTCAATAGGAATTAGAGGCATAAGTTGGTAGTAAAAATTGGATATTTTGGTAACTTCTCGAATGATTTTTTAAAAAAAATACTAAATTATTCTCAATGTATAGTATACCTAAAAATTTAATCTTTTTTAGTCTTAAATTATGCAAGAAGTTCTTTTTAGTTTTAATTTATGCAAATAATAAACAAAACTTTACCATATTTAAAACATTCTTTTGAAATTTTGTTTATTTAAAGCAAATAAACTTTTTTTTTTGTTTACTTAAAATATTTCTTTCCTATAAAATAATTTCATTTATAGTATTTGTGTACTAAAAAATAATTAAATTGTAAAAACAATGTAACCTCCTGGTACTACTTATTGATATAACATGACTTTTTTATATTTTCTAGCTCGGTGATGTTAAATATGCTCATGATTGTTTTAACAAGGCTGTAACAGTTGCCAAAAGCTATTCACAAAATTTTCAAGTTGAAGAAAATATAAACAAGTAAGTTTGAGAGAATTCTCTCAAAATTTATTTCAATTAAATTTTAATATGCCTTCCACTTATTTAAGTAGTACAGACAAATCAAATGTTTAGCATTTTACCACATAGTTATATGAATTAAATGGGGGGAGGGGGGATAAATTATTTGCTTAGGTGATTTAAAATTCTAACAACTTTTCACTCTTTTCAATATAGTGCAAATGCACTTTGACTTATTATTCAGATCTGCAATTTAAATTTATATTTTTCAAATGAATTTTCATATATATATGTTATAAAAATTGTACATGAAATACAAAAACTCAATCTAGTACATAATAGGAAAATACATTACGCATATACAGGAAAAGTGAAATTATGTAATAGTTGAAACTAACAAAAAGTACTTAAATCACAGTCATATACATTGGGGGCTAATTTTACAGATAAATAAATGCAAGTGAATTTTAATTAATTGTAGGCAAAGACTAGGAAAATAATTCTCTAGAAGAAAATCTGTGATATAGAATGCTGTTTTCAAGTATACAAAGTATTGCACAACAAAATGAAAGCATTACATCTAACAGAATAATTTTGTTATTATCGTCTTTAAAAAATTATATTAGATTCTTTATCACATTTTTAATCAATCATTTTCAGATTACAGTGGAAAATAAAAGACCTAAGAGTCTAAGTGCTTCTAAAGATTCATTACCAACTTTTTAAAATCTAATGAACTTGCCTGACTCCCCTCCGCCATATAAAATTTCTCACAACAAATTATTATAATATATATTCCAAACATTTTAATCCTTTCTCAACCGAACCAAGATTTGTGAAGTTTATAGTTGTCAGTTCTTTTTCTTCTAGATCTGGCTGTTCAATGTCAGCCTTCTAAGGAGTTAATTGCTTGCACATCTGTATTAGCTCACTGACTGTCAGTTTTTTTGCCATGACAATACATCACTACAATCAACTTAATGAAATTGCTTGGCAAAATCAATAACTTTGTTTATAAGATAGAAAAAATCTTGAAAAAGATAAAGTTGTTTAAGTCATCTTTAAAAAAAAAAAAAACTTCGAACCTAATCCACGATTTATTTTTAATATTATAAATGATTTTTTTTGTTTGCAATATTTCAAGACTTCTCTATTTAATTTTCAATAAATTTAACTAGCAACTGCCATAAAAAATGGTAATTCTTTACTCGTCAAGGTAAGCATTATGAATGCTGTATATTCTGTGGATCATGAGATATTGCAAAGGCATATGAAAAATATCTTAGATGATATTGTGACTGATGAATGTAATAATAAAGTAATTATTAAAAAATTTTCAAAAGAAATGCTAATTTGTAAAGAATTATGGCTTTTACGAATGTTACAAACCTGTACAAAGGAGGATTTCAGAGCTTTTATAATTGGGATATATGTTTAAGTCAATAAAATGGATAGGTAAGGAAGAAAAATAATCTGAATTATTTTTAAGCTTAATTTACAAATTTCTGTTTATAATAAAGTTTTCAAGTGAATTGTAAATTAATGTCCCTTAAAAAGTCAAGCTTTTCTCTATAAATTATATGAAAGTTAAAAGAACATGATTACTTTACACTTCTGTTAATTTTGTATTTTATTGTATACATAACAGTAAATTTATATTTCAACAAATACTTTTTTTACTAAAACTTCCACAACTTTATTATAATATTTTTTTTATAGAGCATTGATGGCAATTGCTAATAATAACAATGAAGAAGCATATAAATATTATGAAAAAGCTTTTTCAATCTGCCCAAATAATGCCATGGTAAGTTCAAACTTAAATATATAGATTTTGCTGTAATTCTTTTAGTAACATATTTTTGAAGTTTAGGCTGAAGAGCTTATTAAATAAATTTTACTTTTAGATTTCATGTACTATTACCCGAGTTGTGACAAACATAAAATCCTCAATTGTATTTTATATAAATATATTCTTTAAATACTTTTTTTATCCTGCTTCATAGTTTCTTTTATTTGCAAAAAATAACACCAAACCACCAATTCAACTCTTTCTTTCAAGTACTCAACATTTTCTACTATACTAAAGTAACAATATCTTAGAACAAAATAAAATCATCCACTGTGAGGATTTCTCACTTCTACAAATTACCTGTAGTCTATTCAAATTCCAGCATTAAATTAGAACTCCTTAAATTTTTAGACGAAATTATTTAATGAAGATTTGGAGTATTTATTAAAATGAAATTTAGCTATAAATAGGTATCTGTCAAGATGTCTTTGTTAACACTAGTAATTTTCTGCATAACTTGACTTATTGTAGTTCACATTTTAAGAAACCCTGCATTAAATTATGAATTTAAAAGTATTGAAATAAAATTTTGTTCAAGACTACAATTCAGAAAACAAAATATTTAAGTATAGATATATATATTTAAGCTTCCCATATCCTTAACTTATAATCACCTTCTGTATAAAGATTTCTATAGATTACAGATGAACTTTACTCTGAAGCTGTGTGTATGTGCAAGTTAAAAATATTTTCATATTCTCTCGTACTAACATACTCTCATTTTCTTTTCAGTTGGCAAATAATTTAGCCGTGTGTTTGTTATATATGGGAAAACTGAAAGAATCTCTACATTTGCTTGAGAAAACCATACATAATAATCCTTCATCTTGTTTGCATGATGGTTTACTATTCAACATTTGCACTTTGTATGAACTGGAGTCATCTCGATGTGTGCAGAAAAAACTTGCAATGTTAGAACTAGTATCAAAACATGTTGGAGATTCTTTCAACATCACTTGTGTAAAAATTCCAATAATACCAAAGCAGTAGATAAATATGTTATTGAGAACTGAAGTTTTGTAAAAATTTTGTTATAAAATAAATATTTATTATACATGTAAAATCTATACAAATAAATATTGTTCAAGAAACATAAAAATCTTTCCTGCATGATGGACACAACTTGATACCAGTACGTTTCATGCAGTAATTATGCAATTTTATATCACAGTTTTGACATACTGGTCCCTATAAAAATAGTTATTATAATTATATAAAACATAGTTATGTGTTTATAATATTAAAATAGTTGTTGGCATAAAAAAATCAACTAACCTGAAATACAATGTTTTTGCATTGATAACATATAGAGATATTATCCATATAATTTTCTCTGAAAAAATGCTGCAGCTCAGCTATAGCTCTAGTACTGAAAAAGTAGTATCCGTCTTTCTAAAAAACATTTTGAAAATTCATTATTATATTGAATTTACAGCAATAAGAATTAAACCATGAAATAAATAATGGTAAACATAATCTTTCCTACCCTATAGTCTGTGTATTTTCTGTAGGCGGTTCAAGGTCACATTTTCTACCGTGTTACTGGCACCAGACAACCAATAACGAGGGAGATAATGTAACCTTGAACTGCCTACAGAAAATACACAGACTATAGTATAAGTAATACCTTTGCAAAAAAAAAAAAAAAAACATTAGTATGTATAGAATCAAGATAAATTAGTGTGAATAGGAAAAGTTAATTTCAAAATAGATAATGATTTTTACTAATACTCGTATATTTATTTCTATTATGTAATGTCATCACATACATCTGTTACATTATTTAGAGAAATTATTTATTAAAATTATTTTCAAAAGAATAACAGTGATTTCCATTTGTCATTTCAAAAATACAGCATAACAATTTCATTATTTTTATAGTTGATTCATATCAAAAGTTTTGTTAACAAAATAATATTGGCAATGATAGTGATTTATGTCATATAAATTTTAAAAAATGAATAAACAGTAATTTTTTTTAATGTAAAACATTAATTAAGATGTTATTTTAATTTAATAACATGTATCAAACTTAATATAAATGAATATTAATTTCTTACTTCACATAACCAGCCATCTACTACAAACATTTGTAGCATATCATTGACTTCTCTCTTTGAAATTTTAATATCAATTTCTAAATTTAGAGCATCTGTAGAGGAAATTTTCCCGTCTTCCGATTTGACAATAGAAATCGCCTGGAAAAAAAATAAAATGGAAAACTACCAAAGGTAAAAGTCTGAAATAATTTGGGATATAAATGTGATATGCATACACATCCTTATATTTTGAAATAATTCATTAATGAAGCAAAAAGTAATTTTATTACAATTTTTAAATATTAATTTAAATTTCACTGCATAATTATCTTGCGTTTTTGGTTTCACAATATATATAAATTTAGGAAAAAAAAAAAAAAAAATTTAAAGTTCAATATAATTAGCTACACAAATTGATGTATATACTGGGTAAATTCATTTTATAAATAATAGAAATAATATATTTTTCAGTGCTATCAATTATTCAACAATACTTCTGCTTTCAAAAGATATTTTTCTGGCTGTTCATGCTACTAAGCTCAAGATATATGCTAACATGCTTACTTTCACACCAAACAAACCATTAAAAATATTTACCAACAATGAACAATTACTGCTTACTTATACATTTATAAGCATGCAAGAACACTGACAATACAAATGGCTTTAAAAAAAAAACTATTTTCAAACATTTCTCTATTAATAATAAAAATGAATGTACATGTATGTGTAGGTTTTAGCACTCTTTAAAACAGATTGATACACATAGAACTACCAAATGTGACTAAGATATATTTTAGAAAGTGGTAATGAGCATCTTTCAGTTTTCACTCTTAATGAAGAAAACAATTCAAGGACTTTCAAGAACTTTTTTTGAAAATTCAAGGACTGTAAAATAAGATAATTTAGATATATAAATGAAAAAATTAAATTTAAATAAAATATTTTCACTATTAATTTTCAAATACTTCTCTGTTTACTATTATTACTTCTTTTCTAAATATTTAAGAAAAATACTAAGGTGATTTGTTATATTCATTGTTACAGGGTTGCTATTGAAAAATTGGAGAAAAAAATTCCCTGTGTTTCTTTCTCTATGTGTATGCAATTTATGAAATGCGCAAACAGCATTTATATGCTAGTTATATTTTTTAAAAAAATACACTTAATTTATTAGTGAAAAAACTAAACAAGAATTGAACATTATCTGAAATAATAGTATATAAAATGAATATTTATATTTATATATAGACAAAAATAATTTCTTTTTATTATTACCTAGAATTTACCCAGACAAATTCATATGTTAAGGGGGAAAAAACATATTGATTACTTCCTCATGTTCAATTCAAAGTTAACAGAATTAAGGATTCATTTGAATAAAACGCAAAATTCATGCTATTATAAAAAAAAGCATTTAATGATTTTTTTTTTTTTTTTTTTTTTTTTGCTTGTTCATATATTTGAGCATTAATTTCTGCAGACTTTTCAATGATTTGTTTTATTTTGGGAAGTTGCTTTGTATTTATGGGATTATCTTTGTTCCCATCAGAACTTTTTTTCTTCTTTATAGCATCATAATTCTTTACATAGACTGATTTTGCATACTGTTGCAAATATCTAGAAGCCAGAACATTTAAGAACCTCCATGACAGTTTATGGCATCATATATAGACCAATTCAAGAATCTTTTTTCAGAATTTCAACATGCATATACTAATTGATATTTTGGAAGATTTATTTTTAAAACTTTTCAAAATCTGAAAATCTTTTTCGACCTCAAAACATTAGAATAGAAATAAAGCAAACTAATTTTTTATTAAAATAATGAAATTGTGACATATCTATCAAAGACATGCTATTTTAATAGCCTTATACCTGTTATGTTCTTTGTATATATCAATTATCTTAATATGTCAAATAATTTCATCATATTATAAAGTTAGTAAATTATTATTACAAATGTAACTGTCGGATAACTTTTTTTCTACCATTCGTTGTACTGTAATTTCACTTTTGTTCTTCATGTAAAACTACAGAGATATTAAACAAATTTCTACTTTTCTATCTTTCAAACAAAAATCACATTATTAAACATTTGATAGAAAGCAAAATTCTTTGAATTTTAGTTTAACAATAAAATCTATTGCTCAAAGTTATATTTTAAAAATATTTCCAAAATTCAGGAAAGACTTTCATGCCATTTAAATTGATGTCACTAAAAATGCAATTTATTTAATTTTAAATTGGTGTAAACATCAGTTTTTGAAATAATATTTTCAAGGATTATTATAAAAAAAACACAAAAATTTCATTTAATTTTTGATTTTAATAAATTTAACAAAGACAGAGTTTTTATGAACACCCCTTGAATTTTACTTTATTATACTTTTAGCTCTTGAAAAGTTCTTAATTTTTTCATTAGGTCCTTGAAAAATAAGCAAAATTTGCAATTTTTTGATTTACAGATTGGAGGGAAAAAATCCTATCCTCGAAATATTGCTGTATGATTTTAGATGGCATTATAATAGTCAATTTTCAGAAAAAAAGAAAAAGTGAGTACTTTTCCGTTAGTCGAGTGCAAGTGAAAAATTGCCCCCAAATTTCTTACGCCAAATTTGCGTTTGGTTCACAATTGGCAACATTTGCGCCCGGCAAACGGAAAAATACCAAAAAGAGGGAAATAAAATATTAAATCAACGTTTTGTTGTAGTTATTACATTTGAACACATTTTGCAATGATCATTATGCTCTAGAATAATATTATTTAATGCATTTGTTAAACACGACTCAATTAAGGTTTTTTAAATTGATTTTCACCACTTTTTTTTATACCATCTGAAATTACCAAACATTTTTTGGAGGGAGGAGGGGGGGGGGGTCAGTGAATTCTGACAGAAAGAAAAGTACTTACGATAATATTTAAAATAAGAAGAACCTTTTTTCTACCAGAAATAAATTTCTTTACCAATTTCCCCCCCCCCTGTTAAGTATAATCTATCTTAACAAATAACATACTGTTATTTTAATGGCTTCTGGAAAATGCCTGATTTAAGTTAGGTCTGATAATTAAATCATTAAATAGTTTGTATTTTATTAAGAAATAAATAAACATTTTACAAAATAACACTATTGCGGTTTAAGTACAAATTGGGAAGATCCAAATTTTAAAGAAAACTATTAAAAAAAGCAAATTTTATAAATGTTATTAAAAATAATATATAAATGGAAAAACTAATTAGCTTACAAGGCCTTTAAATACTTCCAGCTCTTGCATCTTGTAATCTGATGCTAACCGAGATATATTGTTATTATTTTCATTAATGAGAATGTAGAACATTTCTGTACTTAATTCATCTCTCATAGATTTGATTGCGATATTTAGAGGTTTCAATGCTAGATTAATCTCCTTGATGAATTGTACTAAATCTTCAGGTTCAGGTGTTTCTGGTCTACTGGAATCATCTGAAAAGAAAAAGTTTTAGAAACTAAGAAAACAAGTTTATTATTTAGTTTTATGATGCAAATAATATTTTGATTTTCGTAATGGCATTTTTAAGAAATGTTATAACAGTTGAGAAACAAATTATCTTGAAGACATAGGAAAGCCATTCTAAAAATTTATATTTTAAAGTATTTGATGTGCTTAAGATTTCATATAAAATAGCAATATTAATTTGACAAAAAATCCTGAGTTCTGGTTAACATTTATATATAAATGTTAAGACATTGAAGTCAGTATTAAGTCCAAAGTTATTTTTTTTCTTTAAAATTAAAATGTATCTATGTACATTTATGTTATTATTAAATGCATATTTATTAAATGTAAATTTATCAATGTATTAAATATATATTTATTCAGTGCACATTCATTAAATGTATGTAAAAAGTCTTCCTATATAATTCATAATCTGATGTTTTAAATAGAAAAAGAAATTTACTAGTCATAATAAAAAAAAAAAAATTATATTTCCTACCAAGTATATATGATAATAAATAGTATATACATTCTATGATGCTTGTAAAATACATAATTTAACTCTTTAATTGTTTGTTTTTCTCCATTATCTAATTACATAATAATGAGAAATATGTTGTCACATTGATTCCACTATTCACTCAATGAACAGCTTCAATTTCAAGAGTACATTCAACTCGGGCGTTTATGAATTCATATCAGCTTATGCTCAAAAATATGATAATTCTTTGAACATATCATTTACAAGTGTGATAGAAGAGTTAACATGGTTTGAAACTACTGTTGATCAGTAATATTACATATAAATTTCTATGAAAAGAATCAATTACTTATAATAAGGGGATAGCTAAAATTTTCAATAAAAAAGGATAAGATGATAAAATGTAAATGATTAATGTAATGATAAATGTCATTTTATCATCTTTAAGCATGAATATGGCAAATTTATCTAATCATCAACTACTAAACCATTTCAGATTCCTGACATTTAAACATAAGAAGACAATGATTTAGATGTTTAAAAAGTTCTAAATATTTATTTACAAAATCAAATTATAGAGCATGGTACTTGTCAGTTTTAACAGTGACCAAAAAGCATAAAGAAATTTTTTTGCCAAATTATAAAAATATACTCATGTGCATAAATATATATGTAATAAATATGTGCATTCAAATTGCATATGAATCACGTGCTCTATAATTTGACAGATGAAATTGCCAATTTGGAGGATATTTTTCTTTATGCTTTCAAGTTGCCATTACAACCAACAAGTACCTGGAACACTATTATTACATGTTAATTTTTGTAGTTTGCAAACTTTAAAATGTAAATTGCAAATTTACATATTACTACCAATATATTCTATATGATTAGCAGAAAAGCATTTTAAATTTTATTAGCCTGACAGCATATTGAAAATTTATTTATTTAAAGATCATTAGATGTACTGGTCATTCAGGACATTTAGCCCTCCAAACAAGCGAGGAAAAGATGAAAGAATGCAAAGATTAATAGAAAATAGGAGAAAGGTCGTTAGCTTAGAAAACATGACATTTTGCTGCATCTATATATATATATTTGAAAGCCTCAATTCAAAAAAAAAAAATGTCAAACACTGCTTTTATTAGATCAAGTGAAGAAAATAATAGTAGATATAATTAAACTGGCAAGGAAATGATTTTACATCTGAACATATGCCTTTTTACAAAAATGAACAGAAAACAGCAAATTACATGAAATATGTTTTACATTTACATTTTGTCCGTCATAATTCAAAATTTAGAATTATTCTATGCCTTATTTACTACAAAACTCAATAATGAGAGTTATTACTAAAATATGAACAGTTATCATTATATTTTTTCACAGATCCTGTAATACTTATTAATTCCCAAATGATAAAATTTTCTTTCCCAAAGATTTAAAAATTAAGTTTAATGAAAAACATTCACATGTCCTTCTGAATGATAGTTTTAAATCCTGAGATAAAAAATACTCTTTAAAGATGTAATTCAACAGTAGTAATAACAAATTAGATATAACTGATGATATAATATAAATTTTTATAAATATCAAATTTATCAGATGGTTGAAAGATTTATTTCAAATTTCATATGTATTTAAGTAATATAATTTTTCATGATGTCTACAATTCATCTAACAATACTGTGTTTCCAATGAATAACAGATAGTAATTTGACAAAAAATAAGGCATGATTAATTGCTTGATTAAATATTTTGAAATTTTGGTCAAATAATAAAGATAGCCTTTGAGTCACTGTCCTGCTATTTAAATATATGACACACAATAAATATAATGAGTACATAGCAAATCTTTAATAAAAGAAAATCTCAAAACAGTCCTTTTTTTTTTTTAAGTAAAAAATGCAGAAAATGGTCTTGGACCACTTACATACATGGAAAGTGTTGGAAGATACATGTTGGAAGGTATATGTTATAAGAAGCCCTCTTATCTTCTGACTTCTTGTTTTATTAGAGCATTACCATGTATTGAAAGAAACTGAAGTTTCCCTTACAATTTCAGAGCATCAACAAAAAACAACTTGCATCTGCAAATATTATGAGACATAGCATTTTCTATTAGTATTAATCATTTTTTATCCATATTTGGCTGAAATACGATGTACTGAATAAATTCAGAGTGGGAAATCCATGCAGGGTGGATATTGGTATGCAGTATTATTCAGTGCAAAAAAAAAAAAAAAATGCTTTACCTAATAAGCATTTTGTAAATCTTATTGATGCCTAGAAATCATATGAACACATTTGAAAGGGCTTTTAAATAAGGGGTACATATCATTAAAATAAGCCCAAACCGACGATCATAAACCTTGTTGCTGGTTTAAAGAAGGAAGTAAAAAAAAAATAACTTCAAAAATGTAAGAGTAATTTTTGAAAAGTAAAAATCAATCAAATAAAAAAACAAACTCGCAATTTAGAAGAATAACCGAATAACAATGATGCAAAAGCAGGGGTTTCGATGGCATTTTCTATGCAATAATGTCAGCGTCTCTGAAATAATAATAGTCCATCTGTTTACTTTATATATACATATAATATTACTACTATGGTTATAATTCAACATTAAAATGAATTTTAATGTATCTGATGGAGCCACTTTTTTAAAAAAATGCTACTTTTTAAATTTATACTACTATTACTTTTAAACATTGTAATATAATTAAAGCTATGGTAACTAGATCCAACTAGATACTTCAATCTAATTTTTCAATAAGATAAATTGGAAGTTTTTGCGTTCTACTAGAAGAGAAGCTATCAAATTTATAAAAAGATAACGGAATTACCATTGCTTATTCTTTGACATTTCCGAATTAAATTCCAAACTTCATCATTACCACATATCTTCTTCCACATGAAAACCTGTAGAAAATATTTATATTTATCCTCTAGGTTCTTCATTCTTGTTATTTCAAAGGAATGTCAAATGCCTAATTGCAAAACGAAAGCAAATGTTCAAAATAAATAAAGAATATTTGGATTTTGTTGATTATTGCAATTCTGTTGTATTGATTGATTGAAATCGGGCGCGAAATTTGCTATTCATGCAAGGATTTTTCACAGTTCATGTGTATAGATTATTTATTTATTTTTCATATCTTAAATTCCATAACATATATTCAAAGGAAACTGGAATAAATTTATCTCTTAAATTTTTGAAGTGCCCGAACTATAAAACTAATGAATTAATTCACTCAACTTCGTGTCAATGTTCATGAAATAATTTAGATTGTTTTCAAAATATCATTAATAGTATCTGAAGAATTAAAATAAACATATTTTTATAAATATTCATATGATAAGAACAAAATGTTATTTATTTAACTATGGTCCAAAAACTGAATGACTTGTGTTTTTTTCAATAACCAGCCTGAAATACAGCAAGTTCTTTTTGGCAACAACCATTAAGTATTTTATTTTTCATTTTCCTTCCATTCTACCATTGTCATCATGGCGTTAGAAACTGTTTCGATGATACCTGCACCAGGATTTAAGTTTGACAACTGTTTAAGGTAATTCAACCATTTTGCTAAAAGATAATACTAAATATTCGTTCTAATTAGTAATTTTTTAAAAAACTATTATACTTTTATGACAATCGAATAACTATTTTATCTTGTTTTCGTATTTGTTTGTGAACTACCGGTACAATATTTTTTCTTTTAAAGAAGCTCTTCAAATTTTATTTGTAAATATTACTGCTATAAGCACTGAAAAAGAGTAATCCGTTATTAGTTGTTTATTTAAACTTTTGAGTTTTTGCTGCTCTTCGGCTTAAAAGTATGACATCATCTTAGATTATCGCATATTCTGGTTTCTTTTTTCTCTCCCTTAATTTAAAACACGTCGATGTAGTAGTGTCTATAAGCTAGTTAATAAAAATTATTAACCTAGCGGAAAGAAATTTAAGATTCATAATAAGAATATTAGCTGTTCTACAATTTGCTGAAATTGGTTAGAAACAGTTGAATTAGTTGTCCTAGAGATGACTTAATTTTTAAAACATTTCTGTTATTGAAAAATAGATCCTATGTTAAACCTTCTAAGCAAATATTATAAATTTTGAATGGAAAAAGTCGCCTGAAAATGAAATTTTCTGTCATTTAATCATACTCATTAAACACAGAAACTAATTAATTTTCTTCATATTGTGTTTTATTATTACTCATAAATCGTATGACTAATCATGTGTTAAAATTGTAAACTATATACTCCATTATAAATAATTTTTCACAAAAATGAAGAACCTAATACACTATAGGTATATTTTAAAGTCGGTTATGATTATTTAGCTCCATTTATGACCATTTTAAAGTACCAGTTAAGTCAGGAAACACAATCAGTGACTGCATAAAAACTTTGCATGTGGATGTGATTTTCCACGTTTTTGAATGTTCAGGAAGCAAATCCTGTTTTTTCATGGTTGTCAAGTTGATAATATGTGAATAACTATTATAATAATTATTTGTTTCTGCCATTCAAATGAGATTATAGTCTCTTGCCTGCAATTTTTTAAAATATCAGATCAAAATAAAAGATATAGCATTCTACACTTTCATTGAAATATAATTTGTACAGTCTATTAACAGAGGTGAGAAATATCCATGATCAGATTGTGATAAATATATTAAAAATTGCATATATAATAACATGAACGTTTCATATTTTGTCTGATATATTATACAAGTCAACAACAAATTTACAATACTACGTTTTTGTTCCAGGAATAATCCAACCATTACAAAAGGTTTTCTGCAATTTGATTTTTATTTTAAAAAAAACTATTGGGATAAATAAGCGCGAATGTAACACACATGTATATGTACTTATAAATTATTCTACATGAATGATCACAAAATAAACATATATATTATATATATATATAGTATAATTAACAGTAGGTGATGGCATTCTTTTGGTGATAGAGCTAGGTAGATCATTATTTTAAACATTTTTTTATTATTATTATTTTTAGCGACATTTGATGCAAAAAAGCATTGCGTTGCTATTTAATTATTCACATGTGAATTTATTGATTGATTGATTATTGTTTATTTATAATAAATGATAAACTGAACTATTTTGAATAGATAAGAGAATTTTGTTTAAACAATGAGCTGTTCAAAATCTGTATTTAATATAGATTGAATGGATAGAAATATGAATGCTTACTTTGCTGAGTGAGTTAGAGAAATTTCACAAAATCAATTTGCTCCACTGCTCACTTTGTTAGAAAATAATAAGCTTAAGTAATATGGAAAAACAAGCGTTTATCAATCATACACAAGAGAAAAACATGGCCAGTTAAAGTCATAATTGATTTTAGACTTTTTTCTTAAAAGGAATATGAAAGATGATATGCCAAGATTGAAAACATTAATTTTGATGACTGAAAATAATCTGATTTTGAACTTTCTAGTTTAAAGCTGAACTTTTATGGGCATAAAATTTGTTACTTCACATTCGTCCTTTAATGCTTTCAATGATATGTCAGAACATATGTTCACTGTTGGTGAAATAACCAAAAGATGTTCTTTGGCCCGTACATTATTTGTCACTGAATTAGCTCTGTTTTTTCAACTATCTCTTAAAAAAATCTTAAAACAATTTTTAAAATATGTAATATGTTTTCACAAATCTTTGACCGCATTTCAAAGAAATACCAAATGGATCTTACTGTCGGATTACAAATTAATCAATAGAATCTCCACAAGATATTGGAATTCAATATTTTTAAAGCATACAACTGCTCCTGAATTGTTGAGAATTTTAAAGAAGTGGGACTGTTACTTTTATTGATTAGTGTAGATGGACCAATTGCAAATTTAAAATTTTTAAGATGTTGTCAAAAAAGAACTTCTATGCAAAAATTAATATGAAATTTTAGATCTAAATGCTTGTTGACTACACATAATCCATTGAGTGTTCTGGTATTAACATGAATGTACTGAATGGAAAGTAGATGCTACTCTAAGAGTAATTTATCGAATATTTAAAGATAATCTAGCTAAACACGTCAATTCCATGGTCTTCTGAATTTTTATTGAAATTTTGTTCTATCTGCTGAGTAGAAAATATCAGTACTTTCAAAAGTATACTAAAAGTGTTTGGTAACGTAAAGAAATACATAGATTTCAATTTTTTAAAAACTTTTCCTGGATCAGCCACAAGTGATAATATTATAAATGCTTTTCGGTATAAATTGGTCATGACAAAAATTGATTTCTCTTTATTAATTTTTTCAGCCATTTCTTTAAAATAATCAAATAATGATACTTTATATAAAAAAATTTTCCTTTTTTGTTAAACAGTTAATGAAAAACATTGTCAAAAGAACCGTAATTGAAGAAGCAAAAATATTAGACACTTATTTTTGATACAGCTTGGTGATCCTAAAAATCTGGGGCTCAGAAAAAATACGGATATTGGAATAATGACTGCAAGTTGATTGCAAGTGAAGCTACTGAAACTAAAAAAGAAAGAGGAGAGGCTTTTTAGCAGAGTGTTTCATATTTGTGAAGAGTACTATAAAATATATATATATTTGAAAGCTTATGCAAAAATTGTTATAATTTGAAAACTGCATTTTGTTTAAATCCATATTTATTGAAGAACCTTGTTTTTTTTCTACTCATTAAAACTATGGAATATTGTTATTCCATTATAACTAGCACATGAGTTCTGTTTCCCATTTCCTCTTATATTGTATAAACATACAAAGAAAACACAGAGAATTTTTTCCCCAGATTTTGGTGGCAACCCTGAATACATAAGATGGAAATACAAATCTTAAAATATAGCCTTTCTCCTTTTTTCAGCCTTTTTTTTTTTTTTTTTTTTTTTTTTTCCCCTCTCAAATTTTAAACAAAGCATATTTCTCAAATTCTAAACAAATCGTATGAATAAAAGTACAAAACTGCATCATTTTTTTACTAATAATTGCTTACAAAATTAAATGAAACATAAAATATTACACATTCTTTTGTGACTTTATGCTAAAAATCAGCTAATAGAAAGACAATATGCCTATTAAATGCATTATAAATTTAAAGTTGCTAAATTATGCAATAAAATTTAAAGTGAAAGAAACCAAAAATTTTAAAAAGTGGTGTTTTAAAATAAATTATTGAACATTTGTATAAAAAGTACACATTCTGTGTAACAAAAGTAAAAATAAAAATTTCAGAAGGCAGTAACACAACGTTGACATTGATGAAAATGTGTAAATCATAGATGAAATTAAACAATAAATTGGCTTAATATTTAAGCTACAAAAAAAAATTATAAAAAATCAACTTTGAAAAATTTATCAAAATCTAAATTATTTTATAAAATAGAGAAATTGCCGATTTCTCCTTAAGCATATTTTTTGGAGGGGGATTCTAAAATGGCATATAAAAATCATTCTGTAGTGATATGTTCTAAAATTATGGGGGGAAAAAACATTTTATCCTCTTTTAGAAGAGCATAGAAATTTTTTAATAGCATAGTTAAACCTTTTAATTGTTAAGAAACCTGTTATGTTTGTGGATGTCAGTGATTGTGGACTTGTTTATTGTTTAAACAAATAGATATTCAATACTCTTTGTATATATGAGTATTTCTTAACAAAACGTGCTCCTAATCATTAACACATATTTGTAATAAAAAGTGAGTAAAGTTATAGGTAATATGAGGTATGTGTGTATTTTTTCAAAGAAAATAAAGAACAGCTTCCTGTAGAGTGACATTTTTTTCTATCACAGTTCTTTAAATTTTTAAATTCATTAATCAAACACAGTTTATTATCCTTTCCAGTTCAGCCTTGTTTTGAACTTGAAACATGCTCTAAAGATCTTTACTGGATCTTTTATTATTTCCCATTTATATGTTAAGGCATCAAATTGATTTTTGGGCTTCAACTGCTGACTGTTTTTAAGAATATCTATGCTTTCCAGCATCTTTTACATTTTGTAGATATTTGAGCATAGTATGTATTTTCATTATGGTATTTATTATGTATTTTCTAATATAGATTGTGAATCATCTTAATTCTGTGTTTAAATAAGTTGCATCTTAGATGTTATTATGAGTTCTTAAATTCATTAGTGGAATAATATTTTGTTGAAATTTGATTTATGTCATTACAGCTATATCCAAAATCAATTTGAAGTAATTCATTATATACTTCTTATCTGCAAATAGTTTTTGTATTAAACTTAAATTACATAACTGCCTGCAGATAACTTATCATATCTCCATGTTTTACTTTTAGCTCCTATCTTATAGTTATTATAATTTATTCTTGTATCAAATAATAAAATATATTTTTAAAAATGTGATTCTAACTAAGCTTATCTTTTTAATAGAAATGCATATTTGGCATCTAAAGGATTCCCTGTTCCAAAAGCTAAAAAGACTGGAACTACAATTGTAGGACTTGTGTATGAAGTAAGTTAATTTTTCAAACTCTTATGCAGTTTTATTGATAAATTAACACTTCTTTTTACTTTATGGAAGAAAACTAGTTTTCTCATATTACCACTGAAATTATAAATTTTGTTATGGCATCTTAAAAAGTTAACTATAGAAATTATTTCTAATTTATATATGTTTTGAGGGAATTAAAGCCTGGAACAAATATGATACATAAAGGATAACCTGCTAATATGCTGCTTAATTAAAATTCATCCAATTTGTAAATAATTTAAATAATGATTCAAAATATATAACTTCTTTCATATCATGGTTTTATGATATATGTAATTTCACACATAAATAAAATTGCTTACATATAACATGTATTATCTACATGACATTTTTTATTGCACTAATTAGTAGATTACCTGATATCTTTGGAAATGTTTTGAAGGGAGATAATTAATTCCTGACATGCAATTAATACGCATGTATCTATAACATACATACTTTTATAAAATCTTGAGTATTATGGATATACTTTTGGAGTTGCTGAATTTATTCATTGAAAATGAACTATCTTGATATTTTCACCATTTTGTATCAAGTAAGCAGTATAAATGCATGTAAAAAGTACAATATTTTTAGAGAAAAATTGAATTTATTTGATTAAATTATTAAATAACATTGAAGTTGTGTACTAATAAAACTTTTAATTTGTTGATAAAACTAACATAAAAGAAATTTCTAAATAGCTTAGAAGTTAGGATGCTTTATGCCAGCATTTCATTATTCATTGAAAATCAGTGTTGAAAGGTAGAAAATTATATATATAAAACACTTAACTTATGTGGCAGAGAAATTGCTTATTGTCGAATGACAACTGTCAGATTTAAACAAACCATTGTATGAATTTCAGACTGCTTCAATGTTAAAGTATTAGAAATTTCCTGGGGTGGTTTGCCATGTCACCAAAAAGTACATTCAGTCAAAGGAAAGGAAAGATAAAAGAAATCAAGAAATAGACTTTAAACATAAAATTTGAGTGCAAAAGTAGACTGAAACATCTCTAGGTGGTTAGCCTATGGAAACTGATACTCAGACAAATAAGACATAAATTTTCTTCTTTTTTTAATAATATCAATTTTTTTTCCATAGAAATATTCCCTTTATTTTAATATTTTAAATGAAGTTTGATAAACTATATATAAGAATATTTTTCAGTGTTGTGATGGAAATCAAACTCATATATGAAAACAGTCACAGTTGCCAATATTCACTTCATAGTAAAATTTTTACTCCATTTTTATTTCCTTTTTTTAATTTACAGCAAGCTGATTTAATTGAATTCATGTTTTTCTGCCATGTTAAATAACAATTTGATATGCTTTTTTTATTAAAAAATACTTTTCATAAATCTTACTATTGCATAGAAAAAATTAGTCATCAAAAACAGATATTAATTTTTAAATAAACTGTGAAAGTTCATGAAATGGTATTTCAAATTGAGATCTTTTAAGACTCAATTTGAATCAACTTTAAAAGTCTCTTAAAGTCATGTGTGTCTGTAAATGGATTTAACAAACTCTACATTATTAATACTATCACTATACTATTTTGATGTTTTTATCGATTATAATTAAAAGAAGTACTTCAATACTATAACAATTATATTCTTTATTAGGATGGTGTTGTCCTGGGTGCTGACACCAGAGCTACTGTGGGATCAATTGTTGCCGACAAGAACTGTTCAAAAATCCATTATCTAGCCCCAAATATGTAGTAAGTAATTAAAAATATTAAACCAAATAAAATAACAAACTTTAAAAATATTGTCAAGAAATCAGCTATTCATTGGGGATAAAAAATTTTACTTAATATTAAATATTTATATATCATATGTATAATTTCTCCATTGTCCTGTTTGACTACAATGGTCCTTCTTCCATCTAAGAAGCTGTTAAACTGAAAAAGATAAATAAATAACTTTGATGCTTCTGTTTTATTTATTTTTATTTATATATTTTAAAAGGCAAAATTATTAATCTTTTTGTCTCTTTTTTTTTTTTTTTTTTTTTTGCAGTAATTTTAGAACTTTTTTGGATGTTGGGTTATTTTCATTCATATCCACAATCATGTGTTCACAAATATGTTAAATAAATTCTAAAAAAGAGTGATAAGTTTTTATGTAAAAGTTTTAAAATATGCCTGTTATAAAGTATTCAATAAAAAGTTAATAGATTTTGACATACTTTTTTTTAATAGGAAGAATAATGTTTGCTTTCAATGCAACAATCTTTTATTTTTGTTATATTTTTACTTAATGTCTGACATTTTCAACCATTTTCATTGGGAGATAAGTTATCAGAAGTGGAATTAGTATCCCTTATACCACAATCAATATATATAAAACCAAATGTTCTTTCCAAGACCTTCATACTTTTAACGCTAGTTATTATTTTACAGTGGAATAATTTATTTGCTTATAAATTAACTCATATTTTCCTACACTTCTTGATTTTAGAATAAGAATTCTAATATTTTTCCTATTTTAAAATAAAATTTTCTGCCAACAAGATCTTTGTTATATGTTTAAAAAATCTCTCAGCATTAAAGTTGAATATTGTATTGCAGATGAAGATTTATAATATTTAACTTGCATTTTACACTTAATGCTCTATTAGTTTTTCAAATGAAAATATTGTTAAGTAAATACTGATTAACTACTCATTGAATCTTGATTCAAATTTTACTTTTGTGTCATATATCTTTGCAAATGATTAATTATTAGAAAATGCTTTAAAATGTATCATATTTTAAAATATAAGCTAAATTTATCTCTGTTTTTAAAGTTGTTGTGGGGCTGGTACTGCTGCTGACACTGAGCAAGTGTGTCGCATGATTGCTTCACAATTAGAACTGCATAGATTAGCAACTGACAGAGTTGTGCCAGTGGCTGTTGCTGAAAACTTAATCACTCAACATCTATTTAGGTGGGTTTAATTTTTGATGGAGTAAGTAAATACTGAAATTGGATATTTATTTATAAAAAAAGTAATAATGTATGTCTCTGTTAAACCATGCCTTTCTTATCCTCACTTATCTTAAAATTTTATGTGAATTTTTAAATAAAAGGCAGATATTTGGTTCTGAATCTTCGTCTTATTTTAATGAAGTGCAATAAATTTTTGAATCATTACGTTAGCATGAACTTTATGGCATTTTTGATTAAACTGCAATATTTGGTTTTAGAGTTACAGTTTTGAAATTGGAAAATCATGATCTGATTATTGATTTCCTTTCAAAATCTACTGACAAAGCTGAATGCTTAATGAATCTGCAATCGAGATTCAGTAAATTGTGTGTGTTGATATGATGTGATAATGAGAAAAGTGCAGCACCAACTCTAGTGTTGTCTTTGTCTTCTTTTGATTTATTAATCAAAAAAAATTTAAGGTTGCTCATAAATTATATAACTTGTTAGCCTCATGTTGTATTAAAATATGATACTAAAATGATTATATATTTTTGGTTAATGCTGAAATTATCTCTTCATTTATGAAATAATACGATTGTAAGAGTTCATTTATTAATTATTTTTTTTTAATTACTGAACATGAAATTTGCTGAAAATTTATAATTTTGAGGAAATGATGAATGTGCATAGTTGGTTTTATTTTAACTTCCAAAGTATAGCAAGTTTTCCAAAAGCAAGCAAGTATATGTCATAAATGTTATTTACAAGATTTTAAGTGTAGAGTTTTCATATATAGTGTTGATATATTCTTGGAAATAATATTTGGTGTATTACAGAATTGTTTAAGCAGCAATATATTGAAATATAACACACTTTTATGTAAGAATTTTTTTGTTATTGTGATGTAATAAATTGTATAGAATTCATAATTATTATAAAATAATTTTTAAATCGATGGCACACTTTATTTAAAAGTTTTTGCTAAATATAATGCATATGTCTAATAGTTTGCATTTTGTAAAATAAAATTGTTTAGTCCTCAACCATATTGTTTATGCTGCCTTTCTTACATTTTTTGCATTCTAATACATACACAAAGTATAGTAGAACATAATTTTGTAATATAAATTAAAATTTTATTTATGAGAAATATAGAATATCTGCCACTTAGAAAATGTCTACATTGAAAGGAATGTTAGTTGTTAATGTTTTTTTTTTATTATTATTATTTGTTTTTTTACTATTGATTTACAAATTTATTTTCAATGTTCCTTGAATTGCAGCTTTTTATACATTTCCAATGCATGTATTTTATCTCTTTTAAATGTTAGAAGCATCTTTTCTTTTTTGTGGTTTGTTTTTACTTTTTTTATATATATTACTGTGGGAATAATATATATATATATATATATATATATATATATATATATATATATATATATATATATATATATATATATATATATATATATATAATTTTAAAATGGTTTTTACAATATATGATTTGAAATCTTTTTTTAATTATTTTGCTATTGCCTAATTGAAATGAATAAAAATAAGCACTTTTTTCCTATATAAACCAAATTTATGAAACTAATTCTTAAGTAATGCTTTCTTTTCTTTTAAGTAAAAAATTTATTTGCACTATTATTATGCGATTATCTATTAAATATTAATTTTTTTATGTTGAAATGCTCTCTCCTGCAGTATTATTTGAAACAAATTTTAATGTAGACAAATGTAAATCATTAAGTTTATCTTCTCTTTATGTGCTTTGAATTTTAAAAAAGAATGCATGGAAAAAATTGCATTTTCAAAGAAATTCATTTTTGAATTCCATACAATTAATGATTTTTTTAAATTAAAAAATTATTCAAGTTATGAGCTTTGTAATATTTATAATACTAATTGAAATATTTTCTATTTATTGAAAATGCCATTAATCTAAACTTTAATAAACTTAATACTCTAATTTCTATTATTGTGATACTTGTAATATTGCTACATCTTTATGTAAAACTTTATAACTTGTTTAGGTATCAAGGATATGTTAGTGCTGCCTTGATTGTTGGAGGAGTGGACTTAAGTGGTCCCAGTATACATATTATTTCACCATATGGCTCATCAGAGAAGCTACCATTTGGTACAATGGGCTCTGGTTCTTTAGCAGCAATGTCTGTTTTTGAAAAGGGTTGGAAACCTGACATGAAGGTAAATGAATGCTTATACTCCTATTGAAATTTTTCCATAAGGTGATTTATTCAACATGAACTTGTGTGTTTCAATGAAATAAACAAAAAATTATATTGGTCTTTCATTAATCAGTGTTAAATAAATTTTTAATTTGAGTTTTTAGTTATTTAAACTCATAGTTATCATTTTTAGTAACAGCTTTTCTGCCTTCAAATTGTTTATATCGTTTTTATTAGTTTAAAGAATAGCTTCTAAATTGTTAAAATTTAACATGTTGTTTTAAAATGATAATATATTTATTTTCTTTTTTAGTATAATTATTTAATTGATTTCTGGGTTGCAGTGTAGTTTTGTTTATTATTTGCTGAATTGTTTAAATAAGGAAGTTGTATACATTTGTAGTTTTAGAAGTAATTATTGGCTTGTATACTTCTAACAAGATAATATTTAGTCTAAATTATCTCAAAAGTACAGCTCTCTGCAACAATTCTTCTATCAAAAAATATAATGAAGTTCCTCAATGCTGTGAACAGTTTGCTTTGTTTATTCAGCTCAACATGGACATTCTTAGGAAACTGATGAAACTTTTATCCTGTCTCTTTTCATTTTGAAATATATTTGAATGTTCATTGTTTAGTATCCCCTTATCAGTTTGGCTCTTTGGTTAAAATTCAGTTTTACTAAATCTTCTGATTTCAATCTTATTAATAACCTACTAAAAATACATCAATATTAAAAATACATCATAAATAGGAATGCATTTCATTTGTTCTTCAATTGTAGAAAAAAAAAAAATGCTTTTACATTTTACTAAGTTATGTTCAAATCAGAGCTCAAGTTTCAGATGCATTGCATTGCAGAAAAATCACTTAAACCTTGTTTCGGAAAAGTGTTTTGATATTCATTAACAGGTTTTTTAAAAAAAATTTCTTCATCTTTTATTAGTATTTTATTGCTGTCTTTCTCTCATAATATCTATTTAATTTATCATTGACTTTTTAATAATTTGCTATTTTTTGTGAGATTTTGTATAATTATGTAAATAATAGTTTTTTTACAAAAAATTTTGCTAAGTCAATAACTTTAATTCACTTTATCATTCAAGATAAAATTTTTTCCCCACCTTTCAGTTGGATGAAGCTAAGCAGCTTGTACGTGATGCTATTGCTGCTGGTATTTTCAATGATTTGGGTTCAGGTAGCAATGTGGATTTGTGTGTTATCACAAGAGCAGGAGCTGAAATGATCAGACCATTTGAAGTTGCTAATGTGAAGGGACAAATGTAAGTATATTCATGTCATCATTAGAATTCTTATATAGACTTTCCTTTGGAAGTTAATCGGTCTGACTACTTACAATATCATATTTTGTTGCATTTTTAATTAATTGTAAAAAAAATTGTGTGTATTTAATCATTTATTTTATTTAGATGAACTGTGGTTCTAATCTAATTGTTAAAGGGAGGGATGGGGTGGGGGATTCTGAATTTACAACTAAATATAGTATAATCTGCTTTGTTTAACTAAATTTCACATTGACAGCAAAGGAATTTGGAGAGTTGATTACTTTGTTAAGAAAGCCATTAAAAAGAAATTAGTTTTATTATAAGACAAAACTACAGAAAAAAATTAAAATGGGGAAATCCATATATTATTAGCAAATATTATGGAATTATTCAGATAAAAATACAAGATTAAAAAAATTTGTTTGCAGAAGTTGATAAAAAAAGAATTTTATGTCACTTTTATTTAAAGTTGATAAAAAAAGAATTTTATGTCACTTTTATTTAAAGTTGTTAAACTAATTTATTAGTATCTTCATTGCTGCTGTGCTGTAATTCAAATTGCACTAAATGTGCTACTAAATGTGAAAACAGCAAAACACCAGAGAGATGTTTATTTTAAAATAAATCAGAATTCCAGAAATGAAATTGTTTGTCAAAAAAAGTATGCAATTTTTTAAAAAAAAGTTATAGTTCTGCAGCACAAAACTTTGCAATTGAAAAAAAAATCCATTTATATTTAACATATTAATGAATTTGTTCCAAGTTTTTAATATTTATTTTAACAACACTTATCTAAAGGTTACTACAGATCAGTAAAGCAAAAAAAAAAAAAAAAAAAATATTATTGCTTTCTTATTGGAATGATATGATGAATTAGCATATAGTGTTAATTCAGTGTTGTGCACTGATTACTTAAAAAAAAAAAAAAAAAAAAATTATAGGCTGATTTGTGAAAATATTAAAACTTATATTTCTAAAGTTGTAATCGGATTTTGTTTCAATGATAACATTTATTTAAATTAATTTTTAAATCCTAATAAATTTTATTCATTAAATTGTGAAAGTAATTGCATCTAAATATTATTCTTTCTCCAACAGACAAGGAACCTATCGCTATGCTCCTGGAACAACTGCTGTCTTGTCTTCAAAAACTGTTCCCTTGGAAATTGTTGAAACTGTGACTCGTCCAACTAGAGATGCTGCTGAGGAAGCAATGGATACTGCTTAATTTTACTTTATATTAATGAAACTGTTGTCTGTAAACTTTGCTTAATGATGAAAATTTTTCAATAAAAAAAGATATTAAAAAGAAATGAATCAGAATTAGTTTTATTATGAATACCTTGTGCAGGTAACATTTGATCAAGTTGAAGATATTAATATCCTTAATTTGTTTATTGTATTATTTACTTCACAAAAAGATTTTTGGCATATTTTTCTATTAGCAATTGATTTTCATACCAATACCATACCTATTTGTTTATTGGAGATAGTCTGCTAATTGGGTTTCTTGATGCTGTGTTGTCATTTATTTGTAACATTTATGACTGATTGAAAAAGTCATAATTTGTCACTAAAATAGTTAATTTTCAATATACAGGGGTGTTTGTGCTCCGGGGAAACCCCGGAATTCCGGGGATTTTGAACTTCGATACCCGGAAATTCCGGGGATCGTCGTTCAAAAGGAAGTAGGAATAATAATGAATTATTTATTTTGATCTGGGCGATTTTGTTTGCTTTGAAAGCAGAAAACGCAAGGTCAGCGTGTGTGGTGAAAACTTTTCCTTTCTTTCTCCAAAGGCAGTGATAATGCGTGAAAAGGGGGAAAAAACTTCTTTTTTGTTCTTTCCTTATTGCGAGTTATGACTCTTTCCCCCGTTTCTCGGACATTCTCTTCTGGATTCTTTTCGGCAAGTAGGCGCGGCAGAAAAAAAAGGGAGAGACTTCGCGACCAGATGTGCGATCACGTGACTCTGGGTTCAAATGTCTTATCTCTCCTGGCGTGGCGCCAATAAGTAGAGAAGGGGGATTTTTCGCCGTATTAGCTATTTGTCATTGATCGCTTCGCAACTTTTTTTTCTCCGCTGTGTAAAATTTTCGTTTCATTTATTGATGCACGTGTAAATTTTTCGTTTCGCTTATTGAAATATTTTTTTATTTATGTACGCAAGAGAATTTCATTTAGAAATTTCAGCATATGAAACAGAAATTACCCCTTAAAAATTCATATCTAATTAGTTTTACAGCATTAGATCCAGAGCTAAGAGGTAAAACCAGTACAATATTAGCTTTTGAAAAATTATCATCTTTTATGTCCCATATTTTTAGTGATAATGAAAAGTCAAAAGTAGAAGCTGAAATAAGGTTATACCAGAGTGATATTGATATCACCAAAGAAATGTTCTACACATCTGATGAAAGTGGAAATCAAGTCAAGTGTACAATTGATAAATATTGGTCTAAAGTTTTTAATTTAAAAGATGATTTCACAAATGATTATAAGTATCCTACATTGGCTAAATTGGTCAACATGGCCCATTAGTGGAAAGTGCATTCAACTTAATGGATACACTTGTCACTGACTATAGAACCTCTCTTAAGATTGATTCCCTAGATGCAGTGCAGACTATTAAATATGATTTAATGGCTTCTAAAGAAACCTCATGTGAAAAATATGGCTCCAAAAATCCAATGACTGATCCAATTCACAAAGATCTCTTACTGAATATGAACAGAAGTTGGAAAACATATCAAGAGGACTTAAAAACATGTATTTCAGATGAGTCACCTATAAAAGTCTCTGAAAAACCTTCTACATTAGCAGAAAAGCAAACTGCTTCTACCTCTGCATGTGCAGTTCTCGAGGAAATTTCTTCGACTGTAAATGAGGAAAATAAAAGTCAACCTTCTTGCAATTATGAAGTTCACCACAAAAGAAAGACAAGCCCACAAACATCAAAAAATAAAAAAAAAGCAGCAGAAATTAGATAATTTTTTTTAAAGAATTAATTCAGGTAATTTAAAATATTTGCATAAAATGTAGTAGTTTATATGTTTAAAAATTTATGGTTATTAATTTTGCAAAAAAAGTAATTCATTGAACTTTTATAATTAGGTCATTCAATACTTCATAATTGTAATTTTTCATTTCTCTCCCCCCCCCTTCTCGAAACTCCAAAATGCCGGTAGTAAGTCCGTAAAAGTTTCAGGGGATTTTTTGGGGTCCCACAAACACCCCTGAATATAATTTGTTTTCATCACCTCCCATTTATGCTCAATTTTTTTAAAATTGGAAATTCAAAATCAGAGGCATGCATTTTAGATTTACTTGGTATCAGGTCATTTTTTAAATTTAAAGCTTTTCTTCCAAATTTGGTAAATATTATAAACTTTTTTTTTTTTTTTCTACATCATAACCTGTGATGACAGCCATTTAATTCAGAAATGTTAAAAATTTCTCAGGATCTATATAGTAGTTAAAATGTATCGTTTCAGGGATAATATAAAATTCCTTCTTTTTTTTTTTTTTTTTTTTGCCTTGTTTTCTATACTTTTTGCTTTTAATATATTTCACAGAATTTAATATGAAGTAAGATAAATTTATGCAATAATAAACCATCCAAAATATTTTGGAATGTAATTATTTCTACAAAATATTATAAAAATTCTATTGATACATTTTTCTAAAATTAGGTATCATATAATAGATAGTTTCTTGTGCCCTGGCATTATGCATTATTTAAGATAAATTTCAATTTTAAATCCAAAATGTATTGTGATGGTTAGTTATTGGTATATTTGCATCTAATTATAATTTAGGCTGGAATTTGTTTTGATAGTTAAAATGGTATTACTGAAAAGAAGAATATTTTTTTTATAATGGTCTTTCATGGCATTTATTTTTGCATATAACACTTAATCTAATCTCTATAGTCTAGATAAATTGTCTTAAAACATAGCAAAATATGAAAAAAAAAATGCCTAATTGCAATTTTGTTGTTGAGCTCGCTGTCCAAAACAGGCCTAGGTTTGCACCCCAATATGTTACTGGGTAAAGACATGAAGGGAGTGGATATTTCAACACCCATTTTTCACGTTAAAATATAAAGTTTTTAATCTGTGATGGAAACTTTAAATTAAAAAGTATAGGTATTAAAAGGACCTATAGAATGAGACAATACAGTAACTTAATTTAAACAGGTGTAAGTTTTCAAAAATTGCCAATTTAGATTTTTTTTTTTTTTTAATTTGAGCGAAATTTTGAAATTCTACTTAGAAGTGCATCATATTGAAAGAAGTGACTGGTAGCTCACTTCAGTATGTTTTTTTTTAAATGCAAACAAAGCTGTCGAAAAGTCTATAACCACTGCTCTATCAGTCAGAATTCACGAACATTGAAAAAATTTTCAACTCTAAAAATGTTTCTCTAACTTTCAAATTGTGTCATATTAATCAATTTTAACAACAATGATAATCATTAATTTTAAACTTAACATTTTGTGTCAATTATTAAGCTGAGTTCATTTTCCGATGACTGTCACGGGCGCAAACGCTGCTTCATGATACTTTTCGAGAATCAGTTGCCTTCTGAAATTTAACTTTCATCATCCCCGTGAATTCTGACTGATCGAAAACTACTTGTAACCATTTTTAGACGATCCCTTTTAGCAAAATCAATAAATAATTCAATATTGTCCTGAAAATTTCAAAATTATTCCTTTCTATATAACATATATCAAAAAAGAATTTCCCTCGGTTTTCTTTAGAAAAATGGAAAATATATTTCCAACTTTTTAAAAGTTACTCCTAATCTGATTAAGTTATCATTACTTTCTATAGATTGTTTTTTTAATACCCCCAATTTTTTAAACGTCTTCCTCTCCGGTTTTATTGAAATGCGAAACAAACGATGTTAAAACCTCCAATTACTTATCCATTTACATATTCGAGTGTAAAGTTAAAGGCCATTTTTGTATAGCCAACTCAGCAACTTGAGACAATAAAATTGCTGTTATGTACATTTTCCAAGGAAAAGTAATGGTCCAATTCAATTATTAATAGTTATGTTATGAACGTCATCACATTTATGATAAATTTCATTAAATGTTAAGATTGAAATATATTTTATTTTCATTTAATTACTTTAACATTCCTTTGGATGGAGCTTAACATCTTAGCTTCGAATTGTGGTCCAATGGCGTGGTTGGTACCAAGACTGTATCCCTTGTCCAAACTTTCCTACAATAACAGTAAAAGGAATACTTGTCTTTCGATGTCGAATTAAGCGTGCAGCAAACTCACATACTCGGCGAATATTTAGTGGAATCGAACTTGAAATTCTTTAATCCTTATACTGAGATCTTGTCACTAGATGGTCCTCATCTCATTCTGAAGATGTGGAATGAAACGAAGTACTCTGCGGGCCTCTTGGAAATTTGATGATTTAAAAAGCATTTTTTTAGCGAAAAATTCATCAGATTGTTTTTAAAATAATTTTAAAACAGAAAACTTTTGTAACAAGGGGACCGAATCACTTTGAATTGCTAATTTAATCCATTCTTTCTGCCTCCTTAACGTTCTAAATATTATATATATATATATATATATATATATATATATATATATATATATATATATATATATATATATATATATATATATATATATATATATATATATATATATATATATATATATATATATATATATATAATATTATTTTTGCACACACACATGGACGATGATCACACATATATAAGGTAACATATAATACTATATACATTTAAAATAGGAAATGCCGCAAACAAAGAGAGAACGAATACTTCTTTTTGCCGCTAACAAAACAGCGAGCGATGCCTCTTGCACCAGTTTCACACCAACTCTCGGGAAGAAGTGTTTACAAAAAAAAACTTAAGTGCACTTTCCCCACATTTTAAACATACATATGGTTTAGCGCATACTGCGCCATCTATGCTCAGTATTAATTTTTACTGCATGAATAAATATACAAAGAATAAAAAATACAAATAAAATAATTAAATAAAAACAAAATATTATAATTAATAAAATAACATAAACATTCTGTGTCCTAAGACTGGAACACCAAAGGTGCGAGTGAATATACTCAAAATCATAAAACGCCTTTCCTTTTCATCAGATCCACCTGCAATGGATACCCTCTCATGTTGGCATCGAAGGTAATAAGATTGCGGAATCCTGGCTAAAGCGGGAGCTAGTGATACCTCTATGCCTACTGAAACTCTTACCTACTAAGAAATTCACCAGAAAGCTGAAAGGCAAAATTTAATCACTAGTCTTGTCCCACCAGTACATCATTAGTATAAGAATAGTCGCCCAGGGTGCCCTTTGACTCTATTGTAGCAGGTAGAATCAGATTATTTTTACTGGCTTTCTCAGTGGGCACCTTAGAACAATGAAATATTCTGAAGGTTCTAAGCGCTTGGAAGACTGCCCCAAGTGTTTTACAGAAGAGGCTTCACCTGATCACATTCTTATTTGTCTGGGTCTCTCCAGACAGGATCTTATTGATCTATTGTTAGTAATGGACTTCTTCAGAGTGCACAATTTCATAGACTTGATATAGCTCCGCTGTTCTTGGGGATGCGCAACAGTATTTCAAGAATTGTAGATCTATGTTAAATGTTGGATTAAATCCATCAAGTAATTGATTGTCTTTTAATCTATCTATTTGTGTGTATGGGAACTTATCAACTCAAAAATGCTATATGTTGTATAGGTGAATCCAATTTTGGGATATTATTTTTATACTGAAATCGTAGATCTAAATCGAAATTTGAATTTATTTCGTCAAAGAATAGACCATCTATTTGTTTGTCAATACATTTTTATGAAAACTCAATGATTCAAAAATTACAACAAGCAAAATAAATGGAATTTAGTAGACGATTTTGCTATCAAAATTGCAGATTAATATTTAGTTTTGGATTTAACGGTCAACGTAAAAAATGTAATGAAAATAAATTATCTTCAGTATACTGCTAAGATAAACACAAAACGCGCCATATTGTGTAGGGATATCAGAAAGTGGAGAGAAGAACTCATTTACTGCTTTATATGAATCCGTAATGTAAAACGTATTAAATTTATTTTATTTGGCACATTTAAATTACTGTAGAATTGTAACATTATTTTCTGATTTATAGTTTTTCATGGGAAATCTTAAATCGAAAGTCCGTTTTGAGATCATTTTCCTGAATTTTAATGTATTTATTCACGCTTCAAGAATATAACCATTAGTTTGTTTTCTTTGAATTTAAGATGAGTTCGCTACAATGTTGCAACCTCATTATCTGGTGTGAAACAATGCTGAGAAAAAAAAGAAGTAACCGAAAAAAGGAAATTTCATTAGTAAGTTTGAATGTTGCTAGAAAATCTGTCAGTATTAGTTTCTATGAATATTCATTCTAAATATATATATATATATATATATATATATATATATATATATATATATATATATATATATATATATATATATATATATATATATATATATATATATATATATATATATATATATATATTTCAGATAGAATCATGGTACATGATTCAAAAGAAGTTAATTTTAGTCATGGCAGACTATTTAGCAGTATCGATTATTTATTACAGCCGCGGATGCAGACATTTTTGCGGGCTTAGGGAGAGGAGCACATTAAAATGTCCATCATTTAAAAAACTAGTCAGCTTACTTCAATCAACATGATTTGTTTGATTTATTTTTTATTTTATTAACTTCGTTAAAAGGCATATTTTATTAATTATAACTCGTGATCTGTATTGGCCCACAATATTGAAGCATACAATTGGCATTTAGTATAAAACTGCAATAAGAAAATGAATGTAATAAATCAAAATATAACACAGTTCTCTGATTAATTAAATACTATTATGTATCATTTCTTGAATAGCATGTAATTGAAAGGTTACTCATAGTAAATTAAACTCTTTTTTTGCTACCGTATTATTTTTCTACCGTTTAATACAAATTTCTTTCCTGATAACTTTGAGTATCCCTCTAGAACCATATGGAGTTTTTGCAGCATTCTATCCTAATTTTCTGAGAACGGTTAAAATATATCTCATAACATGCATGAATTGTCCAGTATTTTCTTTGAAGTTTCTGTTGATACCATGAGAGTCGAGCCTCTTAGGGTTTTTTTTTAATTTTTTTTTTTAATGAGGAAAAAAAAATGTTCCTTTTTGCCTCCAGAACTTTTTGCCTTATTGCTTTAAATGTCTTTATTGTACCTTATGTCTTTCCTTTTGAACTAATATATTTCCCAAAAGTGAGATAGCTAAAATATTATCTGTACGTCCATGTGTCTTACAGTATGGTATGAAACTGTGGATAATGTTGATCAAGAAAATCACACGAAATAAGTAAAATAATAATAATAATATAAAGACCAAATCGGGAACAGTAAAAGGCATTCGGGATAAAATAAGTCGTTCATTTTTTTTTTGGTCCTTCTATCTTTACTATTTTGTTGAAACAAATGGAGCATAAATTCATATTAAAGAATGAGCCAAGATTTTCCAAAACTTTATATAATGCAAATTAGGGATTGATTTTTATTTTCTGCCCATTGTTCCATGGTCAGATGTGAAAAAGCGTTATGAAAAATGGGAATTATTTATATTTGTATTATAGTTTTCATTCACATTTAAATATTACTTGATTTCATTTTGTGTCTTCTGTAGCTCGATAATCGCACCTTTAAATCGCACCTCTTTTGAAAAAAAAAAAGAAAAAAAAAAGATGCTTAGAGTTGTTTCAAGAACATTAACACCGATTAAAACTTTCATACGGTTTATTTTACTTTTCTCTTTTTATATTTGTATTTCACTTTTATAAACGATGCATTCATTAACTTTATAACAATTGTATCAAAAGTGAAAAAGTTAACTAAAACTTAAGAAGAATGTCATTAATTTTTTTCCCATGTAATCACAACACACACCCAAAAAAAATCATTCTTGTTTAATTAAAGTTTAATTGTTTTCCGACTGAATTATCAGGGATGCCAATGAAATTTTTTTCAGTGACTATATATAATGAAGCATCGGGTATCAAACCAAAATAATGAACAAGTATATTTTTTAAGCTAATAGTTGATTGTAGTCTCTATTCTACTTTCCTTTATTCACTTTTTTTAATCAACATACAATTCTCACCAACATATGCAACATATGCTTTAATTGTTAGTAAAAGCATATGCTAATAAGCATATGCTTTTACTAACAATTTAAAAAAAAATTACTATTTTACTGGATTTACAATATTTTATATGAAATTTGCCGCCAATATTTCTATAATTTTAATATTCTGAAATCTGTAGCTAAAAAATAGCCTCAATTTCCATCATAGTTATTTCACATGTCAAATATATTCATTTTTCGGAACTTGATTTATATTTCAGAATAATTTTATTAAGATGAAGCAATTCACATTAACGAGTAGATTTCAACTCTGTATTTGGAATAAAAATCAAAACTGTTGAGAGGTTCAATTAATGCTATAATTTTATTTAAGGAAATACTTTAATTGCTATTTTTTACATATATTATGAAAACATATTTTCATAGATATACAATAAGTTTGAAACATAAATGTAAACAGTGTGGGATATAGAGACAAAGGCTGTTTATTCCCCTGGATGCAGAGAGGTTATAGTTTGGTTATCAAAATATTTGAGAACTTGAATAAAGATGCTTAAATGATACTTGTTTAAAAGAGCTTGAGACAAAAGAAAGGCGAATGAGATATTCGGTTCTTCAATTTTAAGTTTTTTTCCCCCAAGTGCAATACTGAGAAGACATTATGATAAATCTAAGCCGAATTAATCCAAGTTGAGTTGAGTTGCAACTAGTATGATGCATATATGACCTCCCATTTTGCAATTCTATGGATTAGTGACAATTCTATTTGGAACTACTTTGACTACAGAATCATCATCTACACTGGAAACTTGATTTGAAATAATTAATAGGAGTTGCAGGAAACCAAGTTTTTACACTTTCATCTTTTTTTATGAGAAGTGAATGGCAACTTTCAGAACTATTACTTTCGAAGGAATAAAATCTCTGGAATGGCCTCAATTTCTCTCTGTTAACTGTGCGTACTTTAGAGACTCCTAAATGTCCATCTGCTCAAAAAAGGGCTTTATGATTCCTAATGATCAGTGAAGGTGTTTTTCATCCATTTTAAGGAGAAATATATCTCCAACATTCAAAGATTGTTTTTAATTGTGACCTTTATGAACCAGCACTGTTAAATATTCTCCGCAAAATCTCGTCTTTAAATTATACCACAGTTTTCGTACAAAACGAAATCTTCTGTTTTTGCTTTTACTATCGATTTTATTTGAATTAATTACATTACATGGAAATATTTGTACGAAACACGCAGGCTTTAGTGGTTTTAGGCCTTCTGAATTATCTTAAATATATGCAAATGACCTGGAATTTATAGTGGTTTCACAGTCTAAGATAAAAATTCTCAACTCTTTATAGTCAACACTTTTTCCGCCCAAATTTCTCTATAATCAGTAATTAGCCTCCTCAATCATCCCACAATTCGGCAATAGGAAGGTTAAAATTCCAATTTATTTAACAAAAAAAAAATTATTTCATTTTATTAGGCATGATTTTCTTGCAATATAACTAAGCATTGCGAAACATATTTCGGTTTTGTTCTCTTTCCTCTCTTTATTTGCTAGAGAATAGCAATAGATTTATAATCCATTCCCTCCAATAGGCCCAGTTTTTTCCCTCTTCAGAATGTTGAGTGAAAGGCATTAAAAGAGAAAACCAGTGGGAGTGGTTGCAATGTCAAATAATGCCTTGCATGGCATTGGCGTACAATAATTACGAAATATTAACTTTTTGCTTGAATTTACCATTCTTACTGAATCTACCGTGTGACCTTTTGGCGAATTATTTGGCGATTAATCCTTGACATACCATTAATAGTATCCAAAAATCGAATTTGTGTTTTAGACACTTTTTTCTCAACCGCAGTTGTAGTCACAAAATCCCATACCACATTTGGTATATTTAAATCATTATACTTTTGAAATATTATGTTAACATGTTCGAAATGAAAGTACAGATCGACATACAATCAAACCATTGTTGGATTTAACTCAAAATTTGCAAGTGTCTACAGAATAGACATTAAATCTGTGTACAAAATATTATCTGTCTAGCTCTCTTCGTTTTATAGCTATCATATTTGGTTTGTTTTAGTTATATTAACGTCCCGTTGTAAAGCAACATTAGGGCTATTTTGGGACGGACCTCGTAATTTGAACCGCGGTGAGATGACGAGGTCGACACCTGAGCTGGCACCCCCCTCTCCACACTACTCCACACCAGCGGGAGGACGTTTGGCATGACGGATTTAATGTGCAACATACCCCCTTACACGACGGTTCTTCGGTGGAATCGGGTCTTGAACCTGAAACCCTACTGCTCACAAGCCAAGGCCTTACAACCAGGCCACCGCGGCCATAGTTATCGTGTTAATTTATCTTCGAACAGCCCAAAAGAGATCTTCTGAACGGATTTTACTCAAAATTTGATAGAAATATGGAAAGTTGATGTAAAGATCATATACCAAATTAAAACTGTCTAGTTCAAAACGTTTTTGAGTTAGCTTTGTCACGGACAGACAGACGGACATTTTCCCAAAAATGTGTTTTTCGAACTCAGGGAGATCTTAAACGAAGAGATTCGTTAAAATTTCAAGTTCAAATTTTTTGACGACTACTGTACTCTCTTTATACTACGAGACAAAGGAGAAATACGAGACAATACGAGAAAGTAAAAAGTCGTAAAAAATAATATTTATTCTTTAAGAGGAGAGCTTTAGAATAATTTTGACATTGGAAACACCTGCAGCTAAAAATTAGAGGAATAAAATCAAATTTCAAGTACATATTGTGGAAAGCACAAAAAGATGAATACGTAAAAAAAAAAAAAAAAAAAAAAAAAAAAAATAGGAACAAAATTCATGGATCAGGAAGATAGTGATGCTATCGGAACCGGAAATGGTCAATAAGTCGGAAAATGGATTATAAAAAATTTCATTAATGCCCCGATGATAAAAATTACGTATTTAAAGATGACTTACAGAAAATAATATTTTGATTATCAACTTGGAATTCCCTAGCCTGTTATGTATCGTTTCTTGTGTAAGTAGGCGATTTTTGTCTTTTTTTTTTCTTCTTTGATGTTGATTAAAGGTTAAGCACTTAATAAAAACTTAGGAAAATGTAAACAAAAGTTCTTCTTTTGAACATAATAGCAATTCTTTATTTGAATCCGGCATATTTCCATTTTTAAATCAAAATATGTGTATAATAATATGCAACTTCAATTCAAATATACTGAATGTACCATTCTATTCCTTTTTTTTAAAGAATTTGTTTAATAGCAAAACAATTCAAAACTAATTAAATCATATTTGCTTTATTTAACTGTAAAAGTTCGAAACAATCGAACATTACAATGATAGTAAAAGGAATGTTAAATTGACCATAAAAGCAGATTTTCGTTCGTTGTTCAGTCAGCGTATTCCAACGTTTAGTAAAAAGCTTCAATATGTGACGTCATTTTAACGAATCTGTGTCAGTATGAGAATGTACAACGAAATTCATGAGACCATATTGTCTTTAGGCAACATAATTTTAAAGTCATCTTAACCGTAACCGTAAGCAATAGATTAAATAAGTTCTATTATTTAATGTAACAATTCTATTCCACTGTTGGGAGAACATGTATGTTGACAACAGTAACAACATCTTCGACTTCTTCAATTGTCTTTCAAAAGATTTGTTTTGTCATTTGACTTTAAAGCATAACAATACTTTTAATTGTATCAATGGATTATTAAATGTAATTGGTTTCATTTAACGCTTTTAACAAATCTTTTGTCTCTTGTTCCTCTAATTCGTAATTAAAAGCGTTTTCGGTTCGTCCATCGGATGTAGACTGACATATTTTAATCCTCCCTGTCTTTCATGAACGTCTCTAGTGTTTTGTTACGACTTAGGATCCTTGACGGATTAGGATTTGTGTTAGGATCATCCACGCTTGATTTGCTTCTCAAAAACAAAACAATGGCTTTGGGTCGAAATAAAATAATATAATTTTTTAGAGTTGTTAATCAACGGTAAATAAAAGGGAAGAATTGAGCATCTCTTGGCAAGGTGATGGATTGCATTTGGCTACACAATTGCAACTTCTTAATTAAGAATTATTTTTTGAAGTATCATAGAAATTATTTCGACTCAGGCTCCCGAGTTTTGAGCATTTGAAGTTCTTCAGATTCAATGCCCGATTTCCTCTAATATCCTCAATGTGCTCTTTTGTGCTGTATACATTCCTTAGGAATGAAAGCTCTATGGCTATTATAGTACAGAAATTTGGATATGGAAAAGCTGTGGAGTAGCCCTTGTTACTGACATTTGCTTAAAATCACAAATTTCTTCCCAAAATAGTCCTAGTGTGATTTTAAAACAGAACAAGTCATTAATCTTATTTATCAGTACAAACCTATTCAGATATTAGTTATTCTCAGTGTAATACTTTCTACTTAGTTAAACGGCATATCGAGTTCTGAATTCTTTTTTTTTAATTCGGATTATTATTTATATTACTCTAAAATCAATTTTTTTTCACTAATATAACACACAGGAGCATTAAAGTCGTATTAAAAATTGACAAAAGTCATGGAAACAATTACTAAAAAGTCTCCTGAAACATATTTATTTAAAAATCATAGCAGCTAAACCAAATCTACAAAATCTACCAAATTTGATGAAATGTTGTAGAGATAATGTAGCAATTCATTGAAAAGTTCTCATTAGTTACCTTCCTATAAACCTTCATCTATCTTCATTGCCCTAACTTTCAGGAAGTTAAAAAAAAAAGGAAATGACAGATGAAGAATTTTCGTTTTCTTTCAACTCTTTACACAAGGAGACTACCTTCACCTCCTGGCTTACAGACAGGAATACTTCTTCTTTTTATTATTTTGATGGGCTTATTTGCATCATCACTCCAATGATTTATGATGGGAAAATGAGTTTCATGGTATGTTTCCTCAATGTTCATCGATCGCATGATATCTAGCATGTACGGAAGTATACGAAAAATTGAAAAATGTGCTAGTTGCATTATATGATAAACGAGTCTGTGCAATCATGCAGCAACGATATGCCAAGAAGACTCAAGGCTGTAATTGTGGGAAAAGAAGGCTAGACTAAATCATAAGAAATTCAATAAAACAAATGCTTTATTTAACCAGAGGGAGTGATCTTGAAATTGATTTACAATAGTTATGAAATACTAACCTTTGGCGTGAATTTAACATTTTTACTGAATATATCGTGTCGTCCTAGGCAAGTTTTTGCGATTAATATCTAAGATGAGGTTAAAAGTATCCGAAAATAGAATTTCGGCTTAAACCCGTCCTCCCCAATTGACTGAAACAAAAATTTGACACTACAATTTTAATCAGAAAATCCTATACCAAATTTTATATATTTAAGTCATTGTATTTTTGAGTAATCACATTTACATGTTTCTGAAAGTACAATCAGACAGATCGTCAACCCATTGTTCAGATTTGACTCAACATCTAATAGGTATCTATGATATTGATGCTAAATTTATACACTGAATTTTATTTATTTGGTTCTCTTCGTTTTGTAGTTATCGTGTTAAATATACGGAAAACCGGACAGACAGATTTATTTTGAACAGAATTTGCTCAAAATTTGACAGAAATTTATAAATTTGATGTAAAGACCATAACCAAATCGAATCTGTCTAGCTTTTAGTTTTTCAGTTATCTTTGTCACAAGGAGACAGACAGATATTTTTCAAAAATGTGTTTTTCGAATCCAGGAAGGTCTAAAAAGTGGAAATTAGTCCAAATCTCGAATACAATATTTTGACGATTACTATACTTTCTTGTACTACGTATACGAGAAAGTAAAAAAAATGTACTAAATGTGTAGTGCTCTAAACTTCTGGCAAGAACTTTAGTGTAAAGAAACAGATAACCTCCTTTATTTTTTATTCCCTGCGTATTCTTTACAGAATGTTAATTATCATTAAAATTTTTATTACAGAATGTATTAGATATTAGTAGCTATTTGCGATTGTACTTGATGTGCACTTCTATCAAATAACCGTACTTCCGCAGGGATATATGGGGACTCCTCAATGCAGGATATTATGGGATAGAATCTTTCTGATATCAAAAAAATTGCCGTTATATTTGTGCCTATTTAACTATTTCTTCATGGATCATGAATTCGCCTTTTTTTTCTTCATCTTAAATTATTTTGTTTATGAACTGCAATAAACCTCACAAATCTGTACAATGCACCATGATAACATCTAACATTATTTTAAAGAAAATTCTGTCTCTTGAAAAAAAGTTCTGGTCAGATGAACTCACCATTCAAAGCTTTGCATACTAATTTACATCATTTCAGATCCTCAAATTTTATCAATAGAAAAAAAAAACATACAAAGCAGAAGCACCAAATTTTGCAGTTTGTCGAAAAACGCAAGCTATGGGTCATCGAGGCAATCCGCATCTCTGGAAACCCACACTCTTGTGCTCGGCTAACCTTATTTTTCAACAACAAACTACTCAGTTCCTGTTTTCGGGCATTTCCAGAAGCACTTATTCCGCTTATCAATCTGACAAATTGATATACGCAAGAAATTCACCAAAAAAAAAAAAGTAGAAAGAAAGAAAGAGAAGAAATATTTGCTCTTGTGACTGACTTTCCTCATATCTTCGGGCGATGCAGACAGGGAGCAGCTGAAGACGAGGTGACATCTTCGCCGGAGAATATTCCGGATAACCGACTTCCGAGTAACGGTTCGTGCATACAAAGAGATGAACTTTCTACGCGTTCCTTTATTTCCGAATGCGATTATGGAAGCATGAAGAGAGAGGAAATGATTTCACGGTTCATTTCGAGGTTGCCTGCGTGCGTTGATTGATTTTACCATATACCTCGGCAAATATGGCATATCCCTCTTTTTTCTGAAATTATAGGATATCCCTTCGGTAAACACCGAGTGTGTCGTGTTTACTCCTATTAAGAAGATGCTTGAGCTGGATAATAAATGCTTGGACAGGTTTCAAGATGCCGTTTGAAGTAAACTGCGAATCTTTATTCTAGTGTTTAATTTTGCGCTACGTTTGCTAAATGAAGAAATAAT
This sequence comes from Argiope bruennichi, assembly GCF_947563725.1. NCBI lineage: Eukaryota > Metazoa > Arthropoda > Arachnida > Araneae > Araneidae > Argiope > Argiope bruennichi. The sequence goes on along the minus strand of NC_079153.1, from coordinate 52,543,101 downwards.
CGTTATTTACTAGGAGGACATCGAGTCAATTCGATGCCATCGGCATACAGGCACTCTAGTCACATTTCAAACTAGAAGTTAAACAGCATATCGCAAATTACAGTGTTTATTTAATGCTTTTAAAGTGAAGTTGTTAAAGTGGGAATTCTTGTTTTCGCGTTACCATTTACATTTGGTATACTACTGGTATAGGGGAGTTTCATGAGAATGCATATATGAAGTCACTGCAATTCTGATATGTACATAAAACGGCAATCTGGAGGAGTCCGGATTTTAATTAGTAATTGTCGGTAGAGGGTTAATGCTGTCGAAGAATTCATTTTCATTCCAGATGATTTTCCTCTAAGAACCGATTCTTTTATTTAAATAGAAAGAAAAACTAGCTAATTTTTTGACTACCATCGATAAAAATGAATTTAGAGTTCGAGATTTACAATTTTTGCAAAATACTGTTTTAAGTAAAGCATTGATAACATTTAATTTAAAATAAGATAGGTAGCCATCTTTCCCTAGTAGCACACAAATACTCTACAATATTGTATGACATTGATCAATATTCGCAATATAGTATAATATTTTGGAATATTGATTAATATCATATAATATCGCACAATATTGTACAACAGGCTGCGCTACGAGGATTTACATGGCAAGAAACAAATTTGATATAAGATTCCAGTTAAAGAACAACGGCATGCGCTATAAAAATGCATTCACGAAATTATAAAACACAATCTGAATTTTTTATAATGAGAGTACTGAAAGAGAAATATAAAATTTTTTAACCTTTAGGTATACTTTATTTCTCAGGATTTCGAATCAAATTATGAAAGAGGTGAGTTTTATTTTATCTCTTTCATAATTTGAAAGAGATAAAATTATGAAACTTTTTTTTTAATCTCTTTTGAACTATTTGATATTCCTAGCTAATTGATCATCTAAAGAGAAATTGTATATATATAATGATATTTTAGTATCTAATTTAATCCAAATTAATTTTCTAAATTTTTTTCCTAATTCGGCCCATGTCGGGGTCATTCTAAAGTTTTCTCTTGTTTCCTGATATAATTCCACGTATGAAGCTGTATAAAAATTACTGCGCAATCACTTTTACGTATCAAGTGAAAATGATCCCTCCGTTGTCCTTGTCAAAGGTCAACACGTATATTCAATCGCCACGTGGCCGGAAATCCCAAGTTATATAAGACTAGTGATCATTTGTTTTGTTCCTTTTCTTACTTCTACTTTTGTTTCGCGCTGTTGTGGACGTGCCTTGTCCGAGCCTGCTTGTAAATAAATTGCTTTCCCGGAATGAATATTAAAGAGAATTAAAAAATCCAAAGCGTCTTCTATGTCTTCAAACCTGCATTCTACTTCAAACAAAATAAGTTTATATATATATATATATATATATATATATATATATATATATATATATATATATATATATATATATATATATATATATATATATATATATATATATATATATATATATATATATATATATATATATATGGTTTTGCTTTTAAATTTATTTATTTCCTAAAAAATCGCGATTTGACACATACAAAAAAACATTTTGTTCTTATAACTAACCATTAGAGCTTTTTACCATCTGCTGTCATATAGTGTCATCTAGTAAATTTGTGTGGTATTTGCATTGTTGTCATAGGATGATAACCTACTAGTATCTCAAAATTTTATGACATGGCTCTGATGGATGTGATTTAAAAAAAGTATTCATATGTAATCAGTATGTGATTCATATCTAAATATTTCTCCAAAAACCCAAATTTTACAAACAAACAAAGAAAAACCCTACCGAGTAAAGCTTTATTTCCCAAGTATTCAATAGTAATAAAGGATTATTATATTCTTAACGTATAAATCAAATAAAATATTAAATTCTTTTTGTGTGTGTGTGTGTAAAACCGAAGCATTTAAGAGCCTTAAAAATTTGCATATGAAAATATGCAGATGTTAAATTAAAATGACTGAATTTTATTTAGAATCTCCTTTGCGTCTCTATTTTAAATCTGGATAATCAACCGTGATTTGGATGGTTATGAAATATCTATGTGAACTATGTGTGAAAGTTGAGGGATATTCTCCCATAACAATAAAACCTCTTTTCTTAGAGCTGATTGGACAACAATCATCTTGGCTAATCGAAAGTTTAGCCAATTTACATCAAATCGTGACTTCTTTTCTTTGGGAAAGATTTTCCATAACTGTTTATTTGAAATGAAAAAATAAGTCCGTAATAAATTATTCAAACTAATAAGTATAACATATTAAAACTTCAACAAATAGTTTTATTTATTAGGAAATTTCTTACATGCACTTTTAAAATATGAATAAACTTTTCAAATAATATTACTTTTTCAATTACTTTTCAGACCTTAAATCGATCAGCCACTGCATGATCACGTAGCTGTTTAAAGACACACACACACGAAAAAAAAACAACTAGAAGTAGGATTAGAATGTTGATCTGAATATTTTGGAGCTTTACTCGAACTTCAGCGCCTGCAGCATGACTGATTTTCGCATTTTTATCTATTTCATCAATATTCCTATCATTGGAACCGTATTTTTTCATGCGATTTACTCATCTTACTATTAAAATGCTTAAGAATGAAGATTATGTATGTTTTCTTTTTATTTTCTTGTATGTGAAATACAGAAAAAGTATTGAAACTAAAAAAAAAAAAAAGAAAAAAAGAAAAATCGAACTTAAGATTTTAGCGCAGTTTTACGTTTCAAACTTCCCTGCCTGTCTGTTGTCCATTATGTCTGTCTGTCTGTGAACATAATGAACTAGACGGTTAAATTTGATACATGGAATTACCTCAAAATTTATAGATTTCTGTAAAATTTTAAACGAAATCCATTCTCAGGAAGTTTGTCTGTCTAGTTGTTCGAGTACGAATGAACTTGATTATTACAAAATGTAAACGGCTAAATATATAAAATTTGAAAAGAAAAAGCATCTGAAATATAGATATTTATTAAATTTCGAATCAAATCTGTCTAGAGGTTAACCATCTATCTGTCTGTATTTTAGCATGTATGTTAATGCATTAATTTATAAACATAATGAAACCCGCAATGAACCAATGAAATTCCGCAAGTTATCTTCTGACTACAAATAAAGTTTTGTTTCAAATTTTGATGTCAATCAGCTGGTAAAGAAAAGCGTCCAAAATTCATATTTTGGCTACAGATATAGTAAAAATGCTGGATTCACGCCAAAGATCTATATATCGTAACTATCGTTCAACAATGCTGTGAAAGGTATTCGCAGCCTTACACAAGGTCCTCAATTTTATGGAGAAGAAGGGGCATAAGACCATTATTGGAAAGAAAGTTTCGTCGAAACATCTCTCCCCCCCCCCCGGTTTCTTTCTAAATAAATTTTTTAATTATCATAGATTATTTCCTGATAAAAATATTTTACAAGCTTCCGAATCATGAAATTTGGCTTGAATATCAACTATGGCATTTTTTCTGAAAAATGCGCTGATTTTATTTTTTAAAAATAGTAAATGCAATTAAATTTTTTGGTATTAAATAATCAAGATTCAACTGAACTAAGTGATTGTGAATATAGAAAGCATCCTCACATACATACACACTCACACACTTGCCCTACCTTGACATCTGGGGTGACTGAAAACGAGTCGGTCAAGTCGCAGTAGTCCCCCACCATTCCTTCCTATTAAGAGTGGCGTGCGCGTCGATCCTTCAAACAGAGACGACATGTCATCGATGATAAGCCCAAAAAACAACATCACCTTTTCTATACTCACAAGGGAAGCGACAATCCGCTCAGTTACACAGTAACTTCCCGTGCACATATATGAGGTGAACCCTCTCAATGAGATATATATCATACATAATCTTGTTAAGTTTTCCTCATGCTTAGATTGAGGCAAGTTCTTATTGTCGTTTAAATTCTATGCAGTTTGGCATTTGTTTGAATAAGGGATTGGACTTGTTAACGCACTTAGGAGGAACACAATAGAATGAAAATTTTAATTCAATTTATTCGTGAACGGGCAGCATTCTTAAATGTTATAAATCAGAAACTTCATGTTCAGTTTCAAAAGTGCGAGTTGAAGATTAATCTTGTAGATAATCTAGTCTCATCCCAAATGCTTTGTTGGTTTTTCGCTCTTAACCTAAAATTTTAAAAAAATATTTAAAAAAAAACCTTTTTTTTTTTTTTTATTCGCTTAGTTGGTCTGGCATGCAATTGGGCTAAAAAGCACTTTTAAACTGATGTTTGCTTTTATTAGAGTTTAAAAAGATTTCTACACTAGAGTTAAATATTATGAGCTTCAATTTTTCTTTAAATTCATTTTAGAGTATTTGTGCATAGGTTTCTATAAATCGATATGCATTTTGTAATTGTTACCATATACTTGGCACTGCATAGATAACTTTGGTCCATGGCCTGGTAAATCGTACAAACCAATGTAACCACGGCAACCACATACCGTCTAGCAATCAAGCATGTCCTCTGGGTGGTATCGATGGCAAAGGATCCGTTAACAATTCGAAAAAGACACTATGAAATGAGAATTCCAATATTTCTCCATATTCAATTCACATATCAGGGAGTGACCTCAGAACGCTACTTCGCCGGTCGAAAGTGGGTGTAATTGAATCATTTCGCTTCATTTCACTGTCTTGAGTGTGTCGTCTGCTTTTTCCATTGTCCGATCCACTAGACAGGAAGAAGAAAAAGAAGTAAACAACAGTTTCTTCGCTTCGGACGACACCGAAGCCACAGTCTTGGTGGTCAGTCTGGCGTGACTGAAACACGCGCTTCTTCTTCAGTTCGATGAACCCTGTCAGGTGGTCCAAACGATAATCATAGCACCCTTTCCCTCACCTCGACCTACAATCCTCGCGGGATGCGTTTTGTAGGTTGACCAGTCTATATCCAACACGTGTGCCCGTCATCTTTAAGCCCTAAATTGTGGTTAAGACCCTGAGCGGCCTTGTCGGCTTTAAAGCAGACCTTCGGTTGAACCAATAATCTAGTGGGATTAAAAGAAGGCCTTTACACGCAGGTGGTGTTTTGATCAATATTGTTGGCCACGCTAACGGAAAAACGGTTTTGAACACAGTAAGCTTCTTCACAATCGGTTTAAAAGTCCAGTGTGATTTTTATCACTTTTACAGACCTAAGCTTTGCCATAAAATAGTTCTCTTCCGTTAATTTGTCTGTTTGCCCATTGGACCAAGAATGCTTTTGTTTGAGTTTCTAGTAAGCAGGAAGCGTAGCCTTGTTGTGAAAATCTTACATAAATACGATTCAACGTTTTTTTTTTTTTTTTCTTCCCAAATGGAATGTTAATTTCAGATTATCTGGGAAGCTTGTAATGTGTATTTCTTTTTTTGACCATCTGGAAACCAGAAACTAGCTGATTTATAGTAACGTTGTATATCAACAAAGCCGGAAAAGACATACTTCGTCAAGAAAGTTGAGTTTAGAGGAAGTAGATGTAAATAAACAATACTTATGTTTGATTCGAAGCTGAGATCACCGTCTGCTTTGAGAAATCCCACATATACTTTAACTGTACAATAATTGTAATGATTATGAGACCAAGAGTATATTGTGTCTGCCTTGACGGATCGATGTCGATGCTCTGAGACTTTAAATAGTATATGATGTGGGAAGAATTGATGTTGGAACGCACAGTTATATGATTTATCTTTCGTATAAAAAGAAAGAGAAGAAAACGATTGGAACAAATAAAGAATGTATTTTCCCTCTTCTAATGGAAAGATGGAAGCCTGAGTCTCTTATACTATCCATGAAGTTACTGTTCTTTTTGTTTTAATTCGATTTACTTCCATAGAAATGAAATATTTCTTTGAACATAGATTTTGCTATTAAATATTATTTACAAGATAATTAATTATAAATGCCAGTTATAAAATAAAACAATGGCAAAGAAAAAAAAAGCATTCGAAACCTTAAAGTCATAATCATTTGGAATAGCCCACTTGCAAATAATGTTAAGTTCATGCATTTTTAACTTTCAATAAGAGTGTTTATTGACTTTAAATAAGTTTATTATACAATTATCTCAAACTGAAAGGGGGCTTCATGCATTGATATTTTGTTTTGTTTTTTTCTTCGTCGGGAAATTATATTCAGAAAACCCTTAAAAATTCTTTTCATTCCTATTTGTATCCAAAATTTCAAAATGCAAAGGGTATCAGTAACATAATTAACAAGTTATTACTGAGTTCAGAAATGAAGCAGAAATGAGCACAAAGGGAAAATGCCGGGCAAAAAAAAAAAAAAAAATGAACACACCTGAAAAGTTTTCAATAGCTGAGTATTTTCTTAAAGATTTCTTAACTTTTGTTCACTTTTTGTTTTCTTGCTATTTATTAGTTGATGAAAAAAGTTATTCCAGTTTTGGAACTTAGATATATTACTTAATCAAAAGTTAATAAATAAAGTTTATATCATTTTAGACTTAAATAATCTTAGTTATAACATATCGCAATTTTCACTGTTTATTTCAACATATTGCATATCGGAATAAATACTTCAAATCATTGCAATTCCTTTTCTACATGAAGCAAATGGTGAGAAATTTTAAAATTCTAACAGTCAATGAAAAACAAGGGATTTTTGCCTCTTTTTATGACCTTTAAGCCCATGCGGGAGTGGAAGATAAACAATTCTACTCTTCTTCTCCTTTTCATTACGATTCATTTTTACATATATTTCTGTGGTACAACGACATTTCTGCCCACTTTCATGTACACCAACCTGAGAATTACAGATTTGATGCTTTAAAACACTAATGAAAAATAGAATCAAAATGCGTTAAAATAATCAGGATTATTTTTAAACTGTTTCTATTTTCATCTCATAGTGAAATTTTTTAATGATACATAAATTCTTCAAAGTTAAGCTTTTCTTTCGATGTCCTAAAGTCTGTGACACAAATATTTTACCTTTTTTCTCTAAATATTTTTTTTAATTTTCTTCTGTATGACGTAAATATAAAATTCCATTATCTTTATAAAGATTTATATGAAGCTTTTGACAAGTCTTAGCGATTTATATCACATAAAAAACAATTATATGGACTGGTTATTATAAGGTATGTAAACATGAAGATTCAAACCCCTACAATACAGATCTTTGCCTTTTTTTATTATAAGAAATTTAAATCTATTAAATTTATGTCTAAATTCCACCTCAGGTTGACTATATTTTGGTGCCCTTCTTCGTTCTATGTAAACACTATAACTGAAAACTATACCAAATCAGATACATGAATTCTATTATGTGCTCTGTATATCTAAATTGCAGATAGGTCTTATGTTTTGGATTAATCTGGTCAACGGAAAGCGGTAATACTTTAAATTACATCCTAGATTCTCTACAATGTGCAGCAAACTGAATACAAAATACATTATGCTTTAAAACAACTACCTTAGACAACAAACATCTTAATATTAGTTGATTAATAATATATTATTGTATAATTAGTATTAATAATATAATTATTAGTTGGCATTAATTCAAATTAAACATCTTTTGCATAAACTGTTGTTTATCATTTCCTAAACAAAATATTTTTAGTATTCAAAGTAATAATCAATTGTGATAGACATTGATTGTTATCACAATTGATTGTTATTTAACAACTTTAGATCTGTTCTGTTTAATCTGCATGCATGATCATTAAAAAGGCAGCACCTCAGGATATTACGGTACATACTAGGGCATCATAGTAGCATTAAAATTTAACACTCTGAGTGATCCATGTCCTAATTGCAGGTTGCATTTCACTGATTTGAAATTTTACTTTCTGATTCCGCATGTAAATAATGTCTTTGTGTATACGCTCTAGTTTATGATAAATATAATCTTTCTTCCTTCAATTTTCAATAATAAAGAAATCGGCTATCAAATATTTGATGAAAGAATAGGAATGGTTCTGATTTCGTTCTAACAAAAAAAAATGAAAATTATACGAAAAAAATGATTAAAAATTCCTAAACATCCAAGAAGAAAATGTATAACTAAATTGATATCTTTAAAATAATTTTTTAAACCTGATAATTTTGCAAAAATTATTTTTGGGCAATAATATTTTCAAAATTACTATGAGAAAAAGCCAAAATGAAGCTTAACGTTTAATTGGTTAAAATTTTTAAAAAAAATTGCTCTAAAATTGCCAAATTTCGCTGTTTAAGTTAAACGGTCTCACTTGTTGAGCGCCAACTGCACACATGAATAATTTATGCATTCAACAGGGAAGCAATTTTAATAGCTAATATTAAGAATTTGTAAGTTTTCAAAATAAACTGAATAGCATTCAAGATGAAGATAGGAGATGTTTACATTTAATAATAAAGTAAACTCAGATTATTCGCAGATTAAAATAAAATAGTTAGGTCAGAAAAGGCACGATACTCGCATAGATATGAGGAAAAAAAATGAACGAAAAAGTATCTAATACGGTAGAGGGTCAAAGTATGAGGAAGAATTCCGGAAATGCACTCATCCCTTCATGTCTCACCCCTTAATGAAATAGAATCGTCGAAAAGTGTTCGTCTCAGAATACTGAAACGAACAGTAGTATTACAAGAGCGGCTGCAATGGGGAGATGCTTTGATTCCTTACAGCATTGCGTGGTATGTATCAGTCTGATACTTTTTATCAGGTACAAAAAACTGATACACACTAAGAGATCAGATACTCGGTATCAGTTTTGGACTCAATCTCATTCGGGTTACACTATATCAATCTGATTCAAAGTATTAAGTCGTACTAGTCTCGCCTTTCAATTTCGACAACGCTAAAAATACAAATGATGTTTCTATTTTTAACCATTTATATGCTTCTTCCTCAACCAGCACTGCCTTTTACTCCAAGTAACGGTAAGCATGAAACAGCAGATTCTAAGCTTTCTTACGTGCTAACTATATCAGTAAAACCTCTCCTTTCTTCTCACCAAACTTTACATAACTGCCAAAACCAATATCCGAGCATCGTCGTCAATACTTCTTCCGAAGAAGTTAAATCTGATTTGGAATCTTATTCGTATCTGCATCAACTACTAGTCTTGGCCTCGAGAGCCGATAAACACCAAATATCCTTATTTCATGCCGTCGGGGAAAAAATCGGCTACCAGTTTTCTCAGATACTGAAGTATCAAATGCAATTGAATATGAGTATCAATTTTCAGCAAAAACCGATATCAACCCGACCCTAATTTCTTATTACAACGCGTAACTCCAAAATTAAAATTTCATTGCCATTAATAACCCAAAGTACATTGGGAGATTGGGAGTATGTTGTTGTGTAACGATCTTAAAATTGAAATTCTTTAGAATATATATATATATATATATATATATATATATATATATATATATATATATATATATATATATATATAAATCGACCAAATTTTTCCATCTACAAAAACAAAACAATTTACGTTATGTACGACATCTTCATGATCCCGCTGCTTCTGATTCTGCTATCTCAAGATTCCAAAAAAAGATTTCGTGATATTTTAGAACATTCAGTTGATCATTTTCTATTAATTAAAAGGAGACGTGCTGCTTCTTAACTGGATTGCAAATCTGAATACCTTTGTAGAAAAATTTCTAAACTATTTCCGAATAATGCAAAATACGTTTTGTTGCGCTCATCATAACGATAAATTGTATGAATTCCTCATTTTTTTCAATTGTTCATCAGCCATTTCTTCAAATAAAAAAGCGTTTTCTTCTTGTAATCCTTGCGGAGATCTTTTTTTTTATACCCAATATTTTAAAATCTTTTCTTTTATATACAAAAATCAAATTTCTTTCGTTCTTTTCTAAACGAAAAGCCTTTTTTTAAATAAATCCAATTCTGATGTGATGGTACAAAGTTCTTATTGAATCAGCGGTGCACCTAAATTTGATTCTGCCGCTTCATTGCCATTTATGCATATTTCAATATTACTTTAATTATAACCGTTCTGTATATCATGTGTGCAATTATTAGATAAGAATAGGAAATGAAAGTTCGATTGAACTTTCGAATCTTCGATTGAGTTTCAATTAACAGACATTCCATTAATGCTTTTTCGAATACCCATTTCCCGCTTTACTGTTTTTGCTCCAGCTCTTGCGTGAAATACGGCATTCTTCTATCTTAATGAGGTTACAGTTTGCTTGTTTCAAGAATTATGTGAGACGAAAAAAATCCGACCTAAAAGGTTGCAAATTAAAGATACCCATGAACTTTCCCATCAATCTTTCGACATTTTTATTTATTTATTTTTCTCATTCACTTGGATGAGTTTTTGAGCTTCGGGTGAATTGATGCACGGATCAAAATAATTACTTTGACAAAGAAATTCTTCTCACGCAAAATGTGGAGGTTAAAACGGAAATCAAAATAATATGGACTCGCTCAATCAGTTTCAGACGATTTTCGAAAAATGATTACTGTTGTTTAATCCTGTTACAAACATCTGTTTTCACTGTAACTGTTTCGCTAGCTAAATTCTAAACAAATTGCTATTTTACTTTCCCTAAATTTGTTCTTTATCGATGTTTGTAATTAATGATGATGTTTATTATTTGCTGTTCAGTGAGTTGATGTATTCATTCAATGCTACGGAAGAAATCAACACAGAATCTTGCAACACATTAACTTAAACTTTTTATGGTTTAGAATTTCGCATTGCATAATAGAAATGTAGATACTTCTTTATCTGTTAAGAATTAAGGTTTCATCAGTTAGTAATTATATTGGAAACTAGTAGAGAATGTGCATAAGTAAAATAAAATTTTGAAAACGAAATAAAAAAAATGCAAGACTGAAATTGCACATTTATTTTCTTATCGACAATGATATCATGCTCAAACAAAAATCGAATCAAATAACTGAAAAAAAGGATATGCTAAAAAAAGATAATAAAATTAAAAAGATGTTATTATAAACGTCATTAAAATGGAAATTGCACCAAACTCTGATTCAGTTGTTTCTGAAATATTACTTCATCATAGTGTACTTTTCATGATTGAATAATGATTCAGTTTAAGTTGATGAACAAAATCTTCGCACTCTGTATAAAATTGCTGATTTTATAGATAATATTAATTTTTTATAACTGAAGAAAGGATATATTTAAAAAGACAATAAAATTAGAAAAGCATTATTAAAAACATTATTAAAATTAAAATTGCACGCAACTCTGATTCAGTTGTTTCTGAAATATTACTTCATCATGAAAAGTGTAATTTTCATGATTGAATAATGATTCAGTTTAAGTTGATGATGAAAAATTTTCACATGTCCTTTAAAACTGTTGATTTTACATGTGATATTAATAATTTTGAACTAAAACCATTCATCAATATAATTTCAAATTAAACTTGCGAAAAATCCTTATTTTTGAAAAAAAAATGTCTTCTTTAAACCAAAAAATATATCAAAGAAAAAAAAAGCCAAACTGAAATTTCAAATTATTTCAAAGGAATCTATATATTTAAAAAAATAAATTCAAGCATAATTCCTATGCTATTCATATATATCTTAAGTCATTATGAAGAAGAAGAAAAGTGATGAAATTTTCAGGTTGATCAGTTTAAATTTTAAAATCAAATTATGTAAATAGGCACGGAAAAATAGCATTTCCCAAATTGTAGCTGGTTATATTCTTACACTTTTAACTTATTATGAGAGATTGTTTACTGTTTTCCTGCGTATATACACACACACACGCACACGTGTTCGATAATTTAAAGGTATCAGTACTTTATGCCATCTTCCCAGATAGATAACATTTCTTGCATTTTTCTCTGAAATGAAATCCACTGCTGAATCCATATACAAAGTCTTTTATAATAATGTACTTATTCTCATTGCACTTACTTTCTGGCTCCACATTTGCTTTATTCGATTGGTGCTCAAATTTTTTTGTAATTATAATCATTAAAAACGGTATAATCAACAATCAGCCTTACAAAACTTCAATTTTGTACGGCTTAGAATTCATTTAAGTGTTTTAAAAGAGAATAATATAATTTTTTCTAATAGCAGAATTTTATTTTCGAAGAATAAATTTAATGATTTTTGTTGATGACTTAATTTGACAAAAAAGTGTAACTATAGTTGAAGGTTGAAGCAAAAATATAATTTTGGGATAGACTTTTTGTAAATTCTCTTGAGTTCTAAAACTGCAAATAACTGTAATTGTAGGTATGCATATGTTCTTCTGTTACTACTCTAAAGGGATCTTTTTGGATTTATCTAGAATTTATTATATTTTTTTCTATGCTTGCTGAATTTTTGTTTATGAGCCCATGCTGGATAAATAAGTTATGTGCATATAACCCCCCCCTTTTTTTTTACTAAATTGGGAGTTAGCAAATAATCTTACATTTCATAAATCCCACGCAGATATTCTAAACTTCTGTTTTATAAATATTATTCTAATCATTCACCGAGGCCCAATATAATCAAACGAATACAACATTAAAATGCGTAATAAAGGTACACAAGAATTCTTGAACATATTGCAAAATCATGCAAAAGAATAATTAGGAATTATGGTATTTCTTCGATGATAAATATTTTTAACATGAATCATATAGCTTTATCTCACTTTATCATTTCCTTTTCTCAAAATTCGATAGTTGGCGCTATATATGATCGAATAATGATTTTACAGCAAAATTAGTAGTGACAGTATGTGATTTTTAAAATTAAGTTCCTTAGATTTTTTTTTTTTTTTGTGTGTGTGTGTAGGGTTTGGAAAAATTGTGTGTATTAGATGTCTGCTGGGTTAAAAGCAACATATCATAGCTGATATTTAATCTGTAACTCATCAAATGCTTGAAAAATGCATGGCATTAAATTGAGTATCATTAGCATATACAATGCATAATCAAAGGATCTCTCATTGTAATTTATTAGCCTTTGCAATTCTGGTGAAAGGATTTAAAGACATTTTGTAACTATATTCTTGGGGCAATTTGACCCTGGATGGTTCTTGCGCCATAAAATCCTACAACTTATTTACTTTAAGACATTTTGTGTTTATATCATATAATATGTATTTTACATGATTTTTCTATATGTCCATGAAATTTTGGACTACCGGTATATTTGTAGCCTAAATTTGCATTTGGGGAATTTTCCTTATTTCTGTTTATGAAGGGAAAAATATTCACTGTTTATCAATTCAGTGAAAAACAATAACTTGAACATTTCAAATACTCACAAATGCGTGATGCCGTAGCATGAATGTTTACAGAATATGTATGTATCTCAAGGGGAAAAAAAACAGGCTCTTAAAATATCTATTTCTAGTGACCGTATCTCCACTGCTCTGTGATTATTCAGTCATAAATAAATATATACTTTCACGAAAACAATGGAATGATAAGTGACCGCACAAACTGGTTACTTCTGTGAGGTCAAATGAAACGATAGTTGGTTGTTTTCAATTTTAAATTCAGCGGCAACGGTAATAAATAAAATTTTTGAATATCAGAAAAAGTGCAATAAATCTTGAGTTTAACAAATGGCTATAATATAAGAGTCATAGTTACTTAAAAGCAATATGAAAATTAATGTACCTGTGTTACGGTAGATTTCAATATCTTTTTACAATTGGATTTCCAAATTGCATCTAAAGTTTAGTGTGTCTATGAGACACAAAACGGATGAAGCAAAACATGAAGAAATTTTTGGGTGACCGGGAGGAAAGACAAACTTTAATTAGCTATGTTTTCGAATAATCGTTTGGAAAACAGATCTATCTGAGTGTGATTAATAATTAATCTTACTTTACTCCAATATTTAGAGATTGTTAATAAATCTCAAATACTTATGGTCTAGTCAAATCGTACTTTGGTTTGGAAAAAATGTATAATTACAATTTTAATTTCTTAGGTTTAGTTTAGATATATTGACGTCCCGTTTGATGCAACACTAGGGCTATTTTGGGACGGACCTCGTAATTTTGAACCGCGGTCAGATGACGAGGACGACATCTGAGCTGGCACCCCCCTCTCCACACCACACCAGCGGGAGGACGTTTGGTCAGGACGGATTTAACGTGCAGCAGACACCCTTACACGACGGTTTTTCGGTGGAATCGGGTCTCGAACCTGAAACTCACCGGTTCCGAAGTCGAGACCTTACCACCAGGCCACCGCGGCCTTTAATTTCTTAGGTTATTGAGTTGGCTATCTCAGATAGGTTTCTAAATTTTTGCTTTAATATGTTTCAGGATAAAGAAGAGGAAATGGCAGCCGAAACACCGGTTTTTTATGCTGAAATAAAAAGCAATTAATCTAAGAAGAAATGATTAAACTAAAAAATTTTAAGGTTGTAATAAAAAGACCTACAGAATAAGATGTCGAATGTTAAGATAACTTAAACAAATCAGGAGTAAAATTTTAAAAGTACAAATTTGGAAATATATTTACAGGATGATTGGTAAATTCCTTTTAAATTCTCTTCGATAATGAAACAATGATTAACCTTTTAAATTCTTCAACCATGAAAAACTAAACTTGAATTTAATTTTTTTACCTTGAAGATTTCAATATGGGCCCAATTAGGGACCAACCAAAAATTGATGAAGAAGAAAAGGAGTTTGATTCCTCAATTTCGCAGAAAGCAGATAATGATTTGAAACTTTCAACAATGGTTTTATTTTTTGTGAGTTATAATTACGGAATTAAAACACTCGCAGAATTAAAATATTTTAGAAGAATTACATTAAAATATAAAATGAATTTTATAGAACTTGAGTGTGTTTAGTAAACAAATTTTAACTTCAAATGTACAACTTATAGAGTATAGATATTCATAATTTTAAAATTAGATATATAGGAAAACTTATAAAAAAATTCACGTTAAATATTTTTTGGTGCCAGAAAGATATTGGCATTGCAATGAGCTTAATTTCAGTCACTCTCTAAGTAAAGCTAAATGGGCGATTTTAAGCAAATTAATATTTTTTACCCTTCGAAATATTCAATAATAATATCGACTTTTATACATAGAAATCAATTAAATGCCATATCATATTTATGAATTAAATTATATAAATTGCAAATAGATGTAAATAACAATTTTTACCATGTCATTTTTATTATTATTTGTACCAACATTAGACTTTTAAAATTATATTTAAAAAAAAGAAAGAATTAAAAGCATCCGGGCACCTTCGCTTCGTTTATCCTGCAGATGTATCAATTACTAATATGAGGCGGCGCCATTTTTTGCTGCCATGACGCCTACTACATTATAAGGAAGAATCATTTAGTTTTTGAAACATTTCTACAGGAAATTGCTATTCTCGTAAAAGAATACAGTTCATTCTCGGATTCTAAAATTCTCAGCACTTTTGTGCATGCTTCAAAAAGAATTTATTTCTTCAAAAAAAAAAAAAAAAAAGACTGAAAGGAAAATTGAAAGGATGATAATGTTTACATTTAGCAAAAGGGTGCACTCAGATTATTCACGGTAGATCGCTTAATAATCGTTCATCTTTCTGCGTATCACCCCTTAGCGAAGTCTTAGTGTCTAAAAATCCTAATCTTGGAATTCTGTAACAAACAGTACTCTCTCTGGTGCAGGTTCTTGAGCAAATTCGAAATTCCAATTCATTTCGTACTTGTTGAAGAATTTGGACAGCTATTTCAAAGCACGGACATAGATCTGAATTAGAAGCATTCCAAAAACTAGTGAGAACCTTCATCTTAGAATAATAGCCATTAATATTTCAAAAGTGACACTACATCATATTGCAGAAAATAATTTTAAAAATATTGTTCTGATTCGTATTGAGTTAACGCAAGTTTTTTTTTAATTGAGAAATTATAAATTAAATTTTTGCATTGTTCATAAAATTATAAAGTCAGAACAAATTAGGAAAATGGCAAAAGAAAAAAAAATACTTTGACAGAATTCAAAACCGAAGTAAACGAAATTATAGAAAAAAAAATCAACATTACAAATATAATTACAGGGTTATTGGTTTTAAATTATGGATTTTAAGGATGTGGTTTGAGACTGCTGTATCTAGAAAATTCTGTGTATGTTTTTCAGGTTTTTAAATCATAGGAAAAAAAATAACTTGGGAAGGAAGGAAATAATTGTTACTCAAAAGATTGCATAAAATTTACCTATTAGTTATTTTAACTACATTTCTTTTTATTCATTAGTAAATAATATTTAATTTTTTAAATTTATTTTTCAATTTTTGGAGAGGATATAATTTTTTCCTACAAAATCGGTGTCTTAAAAAAACTTTTTTCTTCTCAAAATTAGCTGTGAACATAAATTTTAAGAGCTCTTATTTTATTAATTAAACAAGGTATTTAAATGGAAGAACATGATTGCATCTGTATACACTCTATCTACCAATTATTGTTGGTATACTTTAATTGAAGCAAAGAATGGATGCAGTCGTCTGTTCTTAAATTTGATTAATAGTTGTGAATCAAAATAACTAAATGTGGGTATTTAAATATTGTAATCAAAATTTTATAGTAAAATTCAAATTTTATTGTAATTAAATTTATTCTTAAGTATTTTTGTGCTTCCATGCTTGTAATGATTTTTTATTGTTTTAATCCATAATTTTATGCGTGTATTATTAAATTCAGCTCATTGATCCATTTTTTTATAGCCTTGATATTTTTCCTATAAATAATTCTTTGAGATTATTTTTGTGCATTAAAAGCCATACATTTTAATTTATTCTAAAATATTTTTGTACCTTAATTAATGTAATGATTTTTTTTATTATTCTTTTAATTCATAGTTTTGTGCGAGCTATGTTAGCTTCAACTCAGTTATCTATTTTTTGTATAATCTTTATGTTTTATCTACTAATAATACTTTAAAATTATTTTTGTGAATTAAAAACCATATATTTTAATTAAAAAGAATTAATTAATCCAGATATTTGTTTTTACCAAATTTGTATTTTATGGAATTATTAGGTATTTGCATGTATTTTAACCAGCGACATCTATTGGGAAACATGCGAAGTATCTATATAAATGACAATGGTTTTGGGCTTTACGAATTTACTATTACTTTATTGTTATCCTTTTGAAAGTTTTCCATTTAATATTATTGAGGTATTCATAATACCATATAAAGGGATGATATTGTATTGGGGTATAAAGACCCCAATCATGAAACGTTCCAAATTGCATTTTCGACATTTTTTTTATTTTTTTATTTGAAGAAATTTGCTACCGATACCAGATGTTTTAGAAACTATTACCAGGTGTTTAGAAAATTATGATGATGCTGCCCCGTCATATTCCAATTGTCGGTTTTGATTTCAGCGATTTAAGCGTGGTGATTTCGATGTGAATGATAAAGAATGGGCCAGGAGGATCAAAAAAGAATTCGAAAACTGCAAAACTTATTGAACGAAAATAGGAAAAGTTGTAGAATATTATGGAAGATATTTTGATTGATATATACCTATATTGTACTAATTTTTCTGAATAAATGCATTTTTAAAGTGAAAAAAATGTTCAAAATAGATGCAAGCACCTAATACTAATTTTTTTTTAATAGTACAATTTCGATGTTCAGTTGCAACTTTGAACATTTAATTGAAAATTATATTTCACTAACAGTAGATTTTGATTATGAATCCACTGTTATTAAAAACCAGATGTTTCTGGACTTCCTGGTTCGCTTTAATTTTTTTTTTTTTTTTTTTTTATTTTTTTTTTTACTGGATTTAACTTTTTCTTCTTTTTTTTATACTATATGCAAAACATATAATTCATCATCTAATAGCTCTAAATTTTTGTTATACAAGATTAAGCTTCTTCAAATAGGGAATTATCTTTCAATTTTTATATCCGTATCATCTGATTACCACAATCCAAGATGTTCCTGAACACTATGCGAAAGACTGATTTTAGATACTTTTGACCTGAAACCGGAAATTCTGAAGTGTCCTGTCCTCCCGTGCTGACCAAAGCTTACCGCACGATTACATAACTCAGGAAAAGAGAAAACTGCCGGAAACAGATCGCAGTTCTCCGAGCATCATTGCTTTTGTTCGGACGTTTCATATTTTTCTCAACTTTTTCTTATTCTTTGACTGGACAGTCCATAGTCAGAACAGCGGCGAATAAACAAAATGGATGGGAGGTGGAATCCGCCATGTAACGGCTCGCAAACAATGTGTTGCGTTACTGGTAGGAACGAACTTTAATTGCCAAATTCAACTGTTGGGTCTCTTTAAAGCGAATGTAATTCTTTTTAATTCCGGAGGTCATGCGTGAAGAAGTGTTAGGGGAAGGGGACAATTGGAAGGCTTTCTTCTTTTTTAGAAAGATTCTTTTAGTATTTCCTTTCTTTTTTCCTGTGTGCATTTCTATAATATCGCGCCAAGGTTGCAATCATTTTTTTCTTTTTTTTATGAGAGTGTTCTTCTTTCTAAATAAATGGACACACTTATAATTTTGAAAAAAAAAACTGAATAGAAACATTTTAATATTATAAAATACTAAAAAGATACCAGGAAAATTACAAGTAAAAATTATTAAAAATGCTTTTTTTTTTTTTTTACTTTCTCGTATGCGTTGTATAGAGAAAGTATAGTAATCGTCGAATAAATTCGAACTCGAGATTTTGACGAATCTCCAGGTTTTAGACCTTCCTGAGTTCGTAAAGCACATTTTTGGAATATGTCTGTCTCTCTGTCTATCTGCGACAAAGATAATTTAGAACCGCTTTGGGCTAGACGGTTGAAATTTGGTATGCAGTCTTTACACCAAATTTGACGATTTCTATCAAAATTTTGAGCAAAATCCGTTGGGAGAAAGTCTGTCTATCCAGCTCTTCGATTATAAGATAACATGATATCTACAAAACGATGAGAGCTTGATGGATGAAATTTAATACACAGATTCAACATCTTTAGTATAGATGACCACCAAATTTTGAGCAAAATCCAACGAGGGCATCTGTCTGTCTGTACTTTCAGAAACATGTAAGCGCGATAACTCAAAAACCCAATGACTTAAATATATATTTGGTGCGTGATTTTGTGCCTCTAAGTGTAGTTTTGTGATACATTTTTGCACTCACTCCGCACTCACATTTAACATCTATAGTCTAGACACAAATCAAATTTTGAGCCAAATCCAGTGAAAGCTTTGAACTGTCTGTCGGTCTGTACTTTCAGAAACATATAAACGCGGTAACTCAAAATGCAATGAGTTAAATTTATTAAATTTGGTATGGGATATAGCTTTTTAAGAAATTTTTGTTTGAATCAATTCGGGAAATTTGATTGCATTTAAAATATAGATTCAATTTTCGGATGTTATTCAATTTCGGATTTAATCGCCAAATAACTCGCCAAGGATGGCACCCCATGAAAATGCTAAATTCACGACAAAGATTAATATTTCATAACTATTGTACACCAATGCTATGCAAGGCATTCTCTTGTATAAAAACCTTTATTAGAGAGTATGCGAGAAACCTTTGGAGAGACCACTTACTATGGTTTATCTTGAGCAATGCTCGATACATTAGCTAACATTATTTATATATCTTTACTAGCCGCCTTTGGCGACCAGCCGGTTCGCCAATCTTAATGTCCGTTAAAATTTTAATATAACTATTCTATGCAATTCCTACTTTAATAGCTTCTTCATCAAAATATTTTAAAACTTCAAATTTTGATAGTCATATAATTCTCTCATAATATTATAAACGCCTTCAGTCATAACGTAATATGTATCTCTCTAATTTTCTGTTAATTCCCATAGAATTTATACTATAAATTAAAGTGGAAAGGATTAATCTGCAATTAATATAATAATATTTTTTACTGAAACAAAGTATTTTTTTGTAATATGATCACTGAAAACAGTCACTGAGCGTTTAAACTTTATGGACACTAAAGAAGATCTTTCCTAATTTATGTAATATTTCAAGAATTTGTCAACAAAATATTCTCAGATTCATTATGACCAGAACGATTAATTAACAATGTTTAATTTTAAATGCATCAAACACTAAGAAAATAAAACGAATCGTTTAAAATAATCGGTTGAAAACAGGTTTAAAAAAAACTAAAAAAACGATGTACTTAAAACTATAAGCGTATACAAAAAATATATAACTAACATAAATACAATTTAATTACAAAAACATGCAATTAACCTAAAAATAATTTAAATCATCCGTTGATAATGGTTGTCATGTCAACAATCAGAACACAATGCGCATGCGTGAATTTTCAACGCCAGTTACTGTAAGGCAAATGCGTGAGTTTTTCTACGCCAGTTGGGGTAATGCTATGCAGATTAAAATTTTTTAATTTCCTTTATTCTGTTTTATTTTAATTCAAAAGTACTTAAGAATGAATCTGAAAAATCGATTAATTAACAATTTTTAATTTTAAATGCATCAAACATTAAGAAAATAAATAGAATCGTTTCAAATAATCAGCCGAAAAATCTTAAGCCTAGCCTCGTGACTGTTGGGAAAAAAAACTGAAACCGTACTCATTTGGCGGTGGGGAAAATGAAAAGATTTTTTTGGCGGGAAAGTTAGTTTTTAATTAATAATTAAAATTCTAATTAAAAATTCAAAAAAAGGGCTATCCTATCTTTTAAGTTAGATCAAACTGCACACGGTGTACAAATTTGATTAAAATCGGTTAAGTAGTTTAGGAGTCCATCGCGGACAAACAACGTGACACGTAATTTATATATATTAAGATATATCTTGCCTAACATTAGATTTTTATATTTCAATTTATCACACGACACAGAAATGGCGCCATGTGTTCATTTCGGTTTTCGCTAGCTACGAAAAGTCAGTCTGTAATAAAAGATTTTTTTTTTTTTTTAATAAACAAATGAAATGATCAGTTGGGAAAATATTTCAAGGTTAATTAGAATGGGAAAATATTCCTTTTTAATTTTCCAAACAATATTAGAAAAAAAAGTGAAAAGCATTGTTAGTGTTATCAAAAGAAAGATGAAGGAAGGCAAAAAGTGATAAAAATTGTGATAACAAAAGTCTCAAAAATAAATGTAAAGAATCTATTATATACATTAAAATAATTTCAAAATGAAGTAGTATAATACACTAACTTAAAAACAACGACAAATAAATCTGAATTCCGTCATTATATTCTGTTATTTATTAGAACTGGTGTTTATTCATGTATTTAATATCTATTTTCATCTTTCACACTCAGTGAAGCCTGTCTTTGATTAACATTATCTTATTGTGATCTGACCTTGTGTGATTATATAACTTGTCATCCATCGCAATTATATCTATTATTGAACTACTGCTGTTATCTACACAAAATTTTTACGAAACATGAAAAATTATAAAGGAAAGGAATACTGAAAATTTATTTTATACAAAGGAATAAAGTATATAGTTTTGTCTTTTAGAATGCATTCTTTGTATATATTCACATGTTGTCCTTGAGTCCCTGTTGTATTTTTTGTTACAAAAATTTGTTTTACTGTAAGGCTTAATAACAATCAGCAATGATCGTTGAGGAATTTTTATCTTCATTTATTTATTCATTTAAGATGCATGTAGTCAGCGTTAATCACTTATTTTCAAACGCTTCTTTCTAACAACTAATTAAATATATTGTTTTTTGAATATAAATAAATTTTCAGCATTGAACTTGGTTCCTACTCAAGGTTAAGTCCTTTTGATAATATTAAAATAACAATATTGGGACGAGAATGTTCAATACAAGTTCCTTTTACTTTGTGCAAAATACCATTGCTGCCAAAAAATGAAATTGATAAGATTAATCAATAGACTACCATTACCGACACGCATTTTGAGTGGTTATGAATTTGTTTTCTATAAAAAATATTTACCAATTTAACAGTTTTAAATATATGCCATAATGTGAAATTTTTATGAAAATTAGTGACTCGAAATTTATCTTTGAAAATTATTCATTTATTGTCACCAGAATACTTCAATTTTTGGAATTTCGGTGAGCATTGTTGCTGTCCGTTAGTAATGTTTTAAATTTAGAACTAGACGGTTCAGGGGAGCGTTAAATTTAGGACTAGGGCCAATTCCATCAAAATTTCCACTATCTGCGCAGGAACGGATTAACAAATTGGCAACTGCCTATGAGCCTCATAACTTCGGAGAACAAGTCCAAAGTCTCCAGATATCTTTTACGATACTCTCAAAGTTACATAATTTCGAGATTAATTTGATTAGAAGAGTAATGCATTCAATGCATATAAAAAAAAAGCAAGATTATTTTAAATTTCAGAATATTAATTTTAAAATTATATTTTCGTCTTTTAAAATTTATTTTCGCATTACAGTAGTTCAATATTTCTGATAACTGATTAACCCTTTAGTTATCTAAATAATCTGACGATTTCATAACTCGATGCTACACATCCCTAGCAATTATTAAATGAAAATCAGGTCAATTGCGAAAATTCACCTACTATTAAGAAATTACATGGCAAAAGATGGCCGGTAAGAGGTAATACTGTGCTTACTTTAAATGCTAGTTTTAACAAAACAATAGAAGCTTTATTAGGAATAAAAACATCAGAATCAGAAAAAAAACCTTACGTAAGCTGAAATTGTAAGTTTACTTAAGAAAATATTTAAAAATGAAATGGTACTCAAGACAATAATTTGGAATATCATTTTCCCGTACCAGATCTTATTGAAGTATTTATAAAACTTTATTAGGCAGTTTCAAGCAGTTTTTTCGAGGCAGTTTTCAAATACTGAAGAACTAGCCAATTCCACAACAATGTTAATCTTCAAGGATCATATTCATCAAAGTGTACGAAAAAAAAAATTTCTAATGAAAATTAATCTTCCTCTGATGAAAAATTCTATTATGATACTTTAAATGTTATTTGTGATAATTTCATTCCAGAACTTTCTTAAAAAATCAAAAACTGTAAGCGTATTTAGAAATATTCAAAATATTTTTTGATTTTTATATCTATAAAAGGAAAACCCCTTTTCTTAGTAAACTAAAATCTATTTATAAAAGTGATGTGGATACTATAACAATTGGGAAAGAATTAGAAAAGTCCTTATTGCTTGAAAAATCGATAGAGGAAAATATATTGACTTTATTGAAATGTATAAAGCTTCGAATGTGCATCCATCAATATTTTTAAGTATTGAAATAATTTTGAAAATTTTGTGATTATCTCCATAATGAATTCATCAGCTGACGGATGCCTTGAAAAAAGTAAAATATTATTGCAGAAGTTCAATGCCAGAAGAAAGATTAAATAACATAGCTCTACTGTATGAAGAACAATTAGATAGTACTGACATATTTAAAATAAAGTATTTTCGAAAGAAAGATCCAAGGAAAAAATTTATTTTGATTTCTTATTTTATTTTTGTGTAATTTATAAACACTTGTAATAGTTTTTCTTTTGGATAATTTAAGCATTACTATTCTGAGCGACTTTCAACACAGTGTTTCATACACTGAAAAGTAATTTCTGTATTGATTATAATTAATAAATTATTCAAAGTTTTCTAAATATATTAAAGTGCTATTATTGAAATAGTCAAAAGTTAAAATTTATATTTTATATAACATAACTCAATATCACTTATCAAGCTCTTCAAATAATTTTTTAGTCGTTTTAAGAGCTAATGTTTTAAGTATCTGAAAATGTATTGATTTATCATAATTAGGTGAACAAAGTAATCCAGTTTTACTTCTTTTTTTGGGGGGGGGGAGGTAATTAATCTTAGCAAATTTTAGAAGAAACCGAATTTTCTTTCAATCTTTCGTTTACTCTAAAGTAATTTAAGGTTACTTTTTCTAAACATGCCACAATTGTACATAATTTCATGCCTTTAAAATTTTGAGTGATTAAAAAAAGAAGTGAAATTATTTACAATAAATTAGGGATCCTTAAAAAATAATGAAAAAAGGGAAAAAATACACCAATTATACTAGTAAAAAGGTTTAAACTTTGCAATTCTTGCTTCTTATTATTTTTACTTCATCGTATACAGTATTTAGAATCAAATTAATTATCATTCCTATTTTAATAATTTACAGAGTTTAGTATTTATTTATGCGAAAATTAAAAGAATATATATTACATTATTATATCAAATATGTATTATTATATATATTATAATCTAAAGTCGTTTTGGTGGGGAAAAGTTTTTATTTTATGCAATGAATAATAAGGCATTTCAGTAATACTTAATAAATAAATAAATAAATAAATAAATATATATATATATATATATATATATATATATATATATATATATATATATATATATATATATATATATATATATATATATATATATATATATATATATATATATATATAAATATATATCTGAATTACAGATATAAATTTCATAAATTAATCTACTGATTTCAAAGTATATTAAATACCAACGAAAATTGATTAAACTAATAAAATTGGTAATTAAAATAAAGCAAGAGAAATTATAAAAGAAATTAATAACAAAAATAATCAATATGAATAAAATATGCGAAATTAACTTTAAACATTGTATCTGAGAATCGAAATTCACAAGTTTTTATACGTGATTTTTAGAAGGTCCCCAAAGATGCTTGATATGCCCCTGGCGTATTGATAAAGTTTTGATATTGTTTTATTTTTTAACTTACATTTTCAACAAACGCTGTGTTTTACAGAGAACTCAGTATTCTGTGTCAGAAATCGGTATAAAATCTAATATTTTATGTTTTTGACTTCAGTTTATAAGTTACTTTTTTATATAGACGTGTTTAAAAAAAAAGAAGAAAAAAGCCACAAGAATTTTTAACGTTTTAAATATAATTCTAGTTTTCCAAACTTTTTATTCTCTTTGTTATTTCCATCGGATGATAAATTAATGTCTGCTGTCAAAAGTTTGATTTATCATTTAATCCCTTTAAATAACGAAAAACGTATCAAAATATTATTGAATAAACGTAACCTAACAACCATCACTCAAGATAAGATATATAAACGAAGGCGAAAAATAGCATCCAATCCGATTAAATCCAATGCATCCGATTATGTCTTTTGTGGTTGGATAACCATCAAAGATTTGGCAGCTTCTCACTAGAAAACACTTTTGTAAAATTTTTGTAATCTTTGCGAGGGCATTATAAGAATTCTATTTGCATTAATCGATTATTTAATCGCTATCGGATAAAAATGCAATCGCATTTTGCAAAAAAGAAGTTTCAGCTTCTAATTTCAGAAAGGGAGTCACGAATGATGCCGGTTTTAGTTGTAATAGGGTTTATATTTAAATATAAGAAGGGAATAAAAGAACGTTTTATATTCCATTATCACATTTATACACCTATATTTCGTGTGTTGATAAATTTATTAATAAAAATCAATTGTTTGTTTCATATTCCAAGATTATCATTTTTTGACGATTCTGTTTCTTTAAAAGATGAGATATGAAAGTATAAGAGGATTTCCTGAATTCTTTTACCTTGATTTACGCTCCATTGTATAATTTTTTCACATGTATGTGAGTTTTGTGTCGTTTTATTTTATCACAAAATTGCATATTGATTGCTTATATAACAAATTCAAGAGGCAAAAAGGCTTTCAGAAGTGGTGCGAGAAATATTTTATATAATATCATTAAATGTGATCGAGATTATCAAAATGTTATAATAATTCAATAGCAAAAAAGGGTTTAACATAAAAAAATTATTATAATTTTGTAAAAAGTGAATTACCAAATTTTAAGAATAGAAATCTTTCATTTATTCATAATTTAATGTTAAAATTTCTTAAAATAAATAAAAATTGCTCTAAACGATTGCATTACGAATTAGTATTTTTTCCGACCGCTGTTTTTACGTTTACCAAGTTCTTGAATAATCAGAGTTCACCTGTAAAAATTGTTAAATGTAAACATCTCCTCCTTTTATCTTGCTTTTCTTTTCCATCTTGACTAAATAAAAGCATTCTGACACATGCGGAAAAGCACGAAGGGTTTTCGAATCCATGAATGAACAGTATGTTAATCATATTACACCCAAATTGTCAGAGAGGCTGCGCAACGAAATTCTTGTTAGATTCCATAATATTCAAACCACAATTTTTCGGTTTTCAATAGATTTACTGTAAACTTCCTAAAAACGCATCAAAGCAGCAAATATATCTCTACAATATGGAAATAAATCAAAAAGTTCATGTATTCAATGCTATTTTGAATATAAAAGTTGATTCAAAATTTAATGTGCAAGCTACTAAGAGAGGTAGATAACAAAAAAACAAACCAAAGTAAAGTCAAAACTACATGATTGAAACCAATAGCAAAATGGAATACTTTTCTGTGGATTGCTGTCATTCGATTTATATTGCCCGGAATTCTTCTTATGAGGCAAACTCGAAATCGCTCTCTGAGAGATGTTTTTTAACTCAGCACCCAAGCCTGTCGCGTGAATTTTAACCGTTTAAAACTGCATAAAATGCTCCAAAGTCATTCCAGACGCCACTACTGATCACAGGATATAATTAAAAACATAGCACTTTTGTTGTTAAAATCTGAACATGCGCATACTATCTAAATGTAAAGTATCATCAAGTAAAGATATTCATTTTTTATTTCCGCATCTCTATGCATTTTATAAATCAATCGAGTGACATTATTGGTGACTCGTTTGGATAATTGACTTGATAATTAATTGAATTTTGTATTATTGACACTCACTTGAAAAACTAAATCTTCTTGATAATTTCACCTTTAAAATTACCCAGAATCACATTCTTATGTGTTTCTGAATAATATAGAATTTATCTACCTTAATAAATTGATCATATGCTGAATTTGATTGGAAAGCTGATAATTATCCTACCATTCACATGAGTTATTGAATACTGTTATATATTATTAAATGATTATTCTAACTTTTAAACTCATTTAAATATAATTGATTTCACAAGGAAATACTGCTCGGTGTTAGCAGATTTGAAAAAAATTATTAAAATTCAACAAGGTTTATTTTTTCTATTACATTTGTCAAATTTATAATTCAACTATTCTCATTTTCCTTTGTCTTTATTTCAACATCACTGGGTTTTTTTCTTTAGTTATTACTTTTTGGAATCATTGTTTTGATTAAATACAACAAAATATTATCTTTAAATGGTGTATTATTGCCCAGGCATACATTTTTGCAGTCTGTCAAACTTGGAAGAAAGAAATGAATTACTTTTGTACATGAATATATATTTTCAGATTCAGGACACCACCACACATAGATTAACAATTAAAAAAGAAGAAGCAATAATTGCGGATTTTGGTTTGAAAATTGATTACTCACGTTTGTCATTGCTGAGGTCCTTTCATATTCTGCCAAGACGGGGGGAGGGAGAAAGAACATTCAATATCATGTCACCAGTCGAAAACGCCCAAGCACCAACAGATTTAAGGCGTTATATATGAGTGCTAAAATACTCTAACTATACATAACAGTCCAAAATTTGTTTTCATCGGAACATCAACCATATCCATTCTTATACAAAGTTACTTTTGTATATCGTATTGTGTAAAAGGCAGAAGTTGTTCTTATATATATTTTAATGTTTTAAACAGTAACATTCTATAAAGCTTAATATTTCAAAGCAGTTTAATAGAAAGTTAATCACTTGTTCCAAATTTTTCTAAACATCGTTGGATAGGTAAATGAAATGACAAGGTTCCAGGCAAATGTTATTGAAAACAGGATTCTCAGAAAATAGTTAATTATGCATTAGTTGAAATAAATAAAATATTACCAAGTGTACGGAGCAATTTAATAATTATATCAAACACCATTTAACATTTAAAAATTAAATTATGATTATATTACCAACCTGGGATATTGACTTTTAATTATAAATTTATTGAATTTGACTTAATTAAAGTCCCGTTTTAAAGTTATATGAAAACTGTTATCTGATGGACTTCGTAATCTCGAATTATGATTAAATAACAAAGATTCATGATAATTCATAAGCACTCATCCACTCGTCATATTGCCACAGCATATCAATTTCAAAACGTGTATCTGTGATAGAATTAAAGGGCACTCGGCCCGCCTTTATAAGGCCAATTTTGAATTGAACCATACGCTTTCGATTCTGGTCAATTTCTGAAATCGATTCTTTTCTATTAAACTATAAATAACAATAACTCAATTTCGAAAATACATAATACAAAGCAGGTTTCCACAGTAAAGTATTAAGATAGTAATAACAAAAATGATGGGATTTTATATATTTTTAATGAAAAGAATAAAAGATATTGGTTATTTTTCAATAATTTGCTGATTTTAAATTAGTAAAAAAATATGTGCGTATGTTTTTCAATTCATTTAAATGAAAACTTTTTTGTTGAAATACTTTAAATTCATATATATATATATTGATAATTAATTTTTATTTAATTGGTAGAAAATAAATTTCTATTTAAAATGTTTCATCAAATGTTTTTGTTCATTTCCGAATTTTTTTCCAAAACTGAATTTTTTATCCCCTTAAGTCATGAAAAGGGATTGCAATACCGGTATATCAGGATACCGAATACCGGTATTTTGAGCCATTTGTACAATTTTGTAATACCGGTATTCACAAGTTTAAATACCGGTTTTTCGGTATTTACTAGAAATTTTTAAATTGGTCTCCACTATATGTTCAGGGATCGCGAACATAGCAAAATAGTATACATTTTTGTTGTTATGTCTCCGTAACAGGCGAAATTAATTAGTTGATTAATTGCTTAAATCTAAATTAGCGAAACATGGATTATCCCTGAAAGAAAATATTTTATCCATAACGACTGATGGAGCAACAATTATGAAAAAAGTTGGAAAGTTGATTGGTGCAAATCAGCAGTTGTGCTATGCACATGGATTCAATTAGGAGTAATAGATGTATTATACCAAAAAAAGTAAAGAACAGAAGAATCCAAATACTGTGGATATAGAAACTTACGATTCCAACTTTGAAGAGAGTAAAAGTGAGAGTGATATTGACAATGAAGATAATGACAATGTAATCGTGGAAGAAGATATTGCTAATGACGATGAAATATTAATCTGTCAAGAATTGCTTCCTATAATTTATAAAGTTCAAAAAATTGTCAAGATATTTAAACGTTCCCCTATAAAAAAGGATATATTACTAAAATACATATTAACTGAAAATAAAACCGAATATTTGTTAATATTAGATTCTAAAACACGTTGGAACAGTTTACTCCTAATGATGGAACGATTTTTGAAACTGAGAAATCCAATCCAAAAAGCAATAATCGACTTATACCTGTAAATTATTTTTTCAGATTGTGAATTCGACTTAATATCCAGAACTATATCAGCTCTACTTCCAATAAAAATGACTATTGAGGCATTATGTCGGAGAGATTCTAATTTATTAACAGCTAATGCAACAATAAATTTCATGTTGTAGTCACTGAAAGAACAGCACACATCACTATCTAAAGAATTATATATTACATTGAAAAATCGCACAGAAGAAAGACATACCGAAATAGAAAATGTCTTTTGGTATTTACATAATTATAATGATTTTAAAAATGAAAATGAAAAAGAAGAAAAGAAAATAACCAGTTCAAATCTGATTAAGTTTAGAGTAAATTTTCTTAAAATTTTTTACCCACAAACCTATTCACATTCAGAAGAATTCGGTTCAATTATCCAAGATTATGATGTCACTACTGTCGATAGTTAAAAGGAATCGTCTCTTGAACAAAAATTAGAATTAGCGATAAATAAAAAAAAATTTCAACGAACCAAAATACAATACAGAAATCAGCTATATCCAAAACCATCCGACGAGAAATCGATTTATTTGAAGATGAGGGATTTAGAGGTAAATACTTTAAAAAAATATATCGCGCATTGCTAACAGTACCACCAGCTTGCGTAGATGTCGAAAGAGGGTTTTCGACAGCTGGCAATTTTTACACATAATTACTTTTCAGGCTTAATGACAGTACAATTGATACATTATGTTTTTTTAAGATCCCATTTCAAAAATTTGTAATAGTACTACAGACTAAATAGTGATATTTACACTTTTTTTGTGATTTAAATAAATAAGATGTTCCTTTACTTTTTTGTGATTATATACTGTTATAATTTATAAGTTACAAATTATTTTTTTGTGATATTTTCACTCTCTAACAAAACTGGCAAATAAAACAATGAAACACCTGTGTTTTCTTTCTTTTTCTAAAATTTCTAATACCGATATTAAAACCGGTATCCCGGTATTAAGATTTAGAAAATACCGAATACCGGTATTGAAATTTTGGTCCGGTATTGCAATCCCTAGTCATGAATAAGGTAGATTTTTTCTGTTGTTGTTATATTTTTTTCTATTACAACAAGTTTAAAAAAAATTTAATCTTAAGCAGATACATTCTTTGCTATTGTTTTGAATGACAGTGTTACACATTCTCTACACATTTACACTAATGACAGTGTTACACATTCTATGAAATTCAATTCTTTCTTTAAGGAATCATTTTATAAATTCAAAACTTTTCGAATACTATTCACAGTCAAATAATTATCGGAAAAGAGCGAATTGACTAATTCGTTATTTATTTAACTTTCGAAAATCACCTTTAGGGATAAAAGTCCATTAACAGCATACTTGGCTAATGCATTATAAACATGTAATGATACTAAATTAGTTTAAAACTTCCACATCCCGACTTTAAAAAAAGGTCTCCATTTTACCTTTCCCTCTTTTCGTGAGAATCCATCCTAAAGGCGTCTATTAAGTCATCACTGTAATTCGACGTCGTTGATAAAGTAGTCAATGGAAAAGTGGACACAGAGAAAGGAAATACATTAGGGCAATTCTTTACGTCAATTTCAATGACGGAAGCAGGGTTAAGGGTTATGGTTGACTTTTGGAAGCAGGAAATGTTATTCACCGTTAGGTATGAACTTCCAAGGCCATATGCAAAACAATTGGGAAGAGGACACAAGGACAATCGTATTTTTTTTCCCACCAATTTTCTTTAAAAATGTGTTAGAACAAACATTTACTGGATAAGGAAAGATGCTCTTCGATCTTTGCGAGGTTTCATTGCAAGATTCAAACCAGGAAGCGAAGTTTTGTTATTGTTATTTCATTATATTTTATTATTATGCTTTTCTAGAAAAAAAAAATATTTAAAGATTCTTTTCACCCAAATTTTTG
This sequence comes from Argiope bruennichi, assembly GCF_947563725.1. Classification (NCBI taxonomy): domain Eukaryota; kingdom Metazoa; phylum Arthropoda; class Arachnida; order Araneae; family Araneidae; genus Argiope; species Argiope bruennichi. Next base: position 52,511,811 of record NC_079153.1, on the reverse strand, counting down.
GTAATCTGTGTTTTACTTTTATGATTGTTATATTCAGTAATTTCTTATCAACACATGATTTAGTTTGCTTTCTGTACAACCAATAAAATCCAAGGTTACATTTTTAAATCTTAAATTTATTTCAAAAAGGAATACATTAGCACAAATTATGGAATTAAAAGCAGTTAATCTTTCTTCCTGTTTTCTGTGTTAGATTGACCAAGCAATACTCTTTTTATTTGCATTTAGGTAATTTTTTTCTAAATTTTTTTAGCACTTCCTGCTTTTTCAAAATGTGATTTTTATATAAACTTTAACCTTTTAAAATGAAATGAATTTCTTCTACCTTTAAATGATAAGTATCTGATACCTGAAAGATCTGAAAGGTATGTACATAATTAGTATCCTCTTTATTTCTGCAGTGTTAATAACTGTTTTACACACAAAAATAAATAATAAAAATTTATCGAACATTCATAGTAACAGATAACTATTAGGGGAATTACGAAGATTTTTTAAAATTTATATTATATATCATTAAATTATGTGTAGAAATATCGGTATGATTTATAATATTTTATTGCAGCGAGAAAATGATGGTTTTTCTGATCATCATTTCCTATTAAGCCAGATTCTATAAAAGGGACGCCGATTTTCCATAAAGGGGCGAAATGTTTCGAATATTTTTTAATTGACAGTAATTCATACAAATTTTAAATTATCAAAATTATTAAATGCAATGATCAAATTTTTGCTTTTTTCTGAAGTTGCAAATTTTACTTAATAAATCAAATTTTTTTGAATATTATTTACAAATACTTAAAAATAACCTTGTTTGCGAGAATTAGACTCAGTTAATCATGCTTAGTTCTGATTGTTACATTTAGTTTCATGCCTTATAAACTTTGGAAGTGCTTCCCTCTTTGACTATGCTATGATTAGTTAATGAAAATGCTAAGATCTATATGTGATTTTTATTCAAAAAGAAAAATAAAAAAACAATATTTGAATCTTTGATATATTAGTTTGGAATTTCCAGCGCAATATGAAACATGATTATGTTATCGCAAAAATATGCAATCTTTTATAAGAGTGCGTATAGTTAAAAAACAATAGTAACCTGAACAAATTTGCATCAACGTAGAATTCTTGGCGTCTTTCCGAATATCAATTGTTTTCATGCTGCAACTGATTAACAAATCAACACCAGCAAATCACCATATAAATATATAAGACGTTATATGAGGTAGGAGCACAATTTTTTGAACATTTACAGTCTTGAAGTATATTCATTTATTATAGCAGGTTTCATCAAAAATGTTTTGCCATCGTTTTACATTTCTGTTTTCTTTTGTTGCTGGATTGATTTTTAAAAACAGTGGTATATCCAAAATTGCGGAAACAGAAGATATTAAAGAATCGAAGCTAAATGAACCTTATGTGAAAATTTGGTTACTTCTCAGTTTTTTTAAAGAGCTTTTTTAATTGCACAGAAGTCATAATACCGAGTCAGTTGAATTGATTGATTGGATATTCATCAGTGGTTGATTATGGTGATTATCTCAATAAATTGGCTGATATCCTGATGTGCATTTTTTTTAAAAAATATTACTGAAATCTTTTCATCTTTATCGTTGTGCAACTACTTTTATGAATGACAATATGATGCAATATTTCCATATATAATTTAGTTTTGAGAATTTGACTGTTTAGCGACATACTTTGATACTAACTATGACTGAATTAAAATATCTGAACTATATCATTGCAGAATTTTCTAATTTATATGATGGGAACATTGTAACAATGATCATCATGACTTCAGTTCTTTAAGAGGATATCATCTCGCTATACTTAAACTGACAGCAACGTGGCTGTCAGTTTAACAAGCATAGCTTAGTTCAAATCATTCATTGTTTAAAGAGCTCATAAAGATTTTGCTTCCTACACAATTACACATCAATTAATTAATAGCATGTTACAATTTCCACTTAAGTCTCTGCAAGCCTTAACTTTAATCCATGGAAAAGAGGATCAACTTGGCCTTCTTGTTGACTCAATTCCACGAAGCGTACCAAATGTTGCAATTGGCCACCGACACAAAGGGCCACCGATGACCAAACTAGTAAAGTTGGGAAAAATTTCGGTCGTTATTTTCGGCTCTATGGCTGTGGGTCTCTCGAAATCAGTCGTCCAGGAAGGGAAAAAAATTTTTTTTTTCGTCTCACGAAGAACGACCTCGCGTAATCAGCTGATCGAAACGACCACAGCTGGCAGTTTGATATGCGCGGTCATCCATGGTTTTACGTCTTAATCTCCGCTCGCCTGTGACATATTAACAGCTTTAGTATTTGCTTAAACGTTGCGAATTAATGCGAAAAGTTCGTATATTAAATGAAAGTTGCTTTTTGTATTATAAAAGTGCATGTGAAAAAAAAAGCATGTTGAAGATTTCATTTCTACTGTCGATAGTTTTTATTACACACATGATTTAAATTCTGCAGAAATTATTTCGGATTTATATGTAAAGAGCATTGAGGAAAAAGTCGTAAGCTGATGTACTTCATTAAGGTGCAAATAATATATTTATTTTACTCTTTATTTTCTCAATTTTATCATAATAGTGAAAAATAAAATAATCTTCCAACTATTATTAATTGAAGGAGTAGCATATAGCTAAATGTGTTATTAAATAAGCAGCTTGAAACCAATTTTGAAAATGTTATGAAAATAGAAACGTATTAACACATAATTTAAATTTAACTAATAAATATTACAATGATTCAAAGATTAATTATTCTAAAACTACTAAATAAAAGCAGATAATTTTATACCGAAAAACATTTTAAGGTTAACAGAACTAAGTTATTAAACTAGAAGTTCCAGTATAATGATAAATCCTTTCCTAAGTGTAAGACCTACTCTCAAAGAGCGTATAACTCTAACCATTGTGAGTGTCACCAAACTTTGGGGCTGGCATTTTGGTTATGATCTCGTTAAAGAATTATAAAATGTTTTCAGTACCAGTTCATGATTTGCCCAAATTTTTGTTTCTCTGTGATACATCTATTATTACATTACATTTTCATCACAGAAGAGAATTTGATACTAAAACTGAAATTGAGGGTAATTTTGAATGAAGGATAATGTACGATACCGCATAAGATGAAAAAAATGCAACTTATCATACGAAGCACAAGATGTGATTGCGAATCGAAGATCTAAAAGAAGAATATACCAAAGATTTTTCTTTATTATTATACAATTGATCAAACACTAAATGCATTAGAATCTAGGTTTAAATAATAATAGCCACAGTATTTTCAATTCTTATATAATATATACGATTTGAATACAGTGCCAAGAGAAAATCTATTAAACATCTGTAAACATTTGGAATGTATTTTAACTAGTGGTGACTCATGATTTTAACTGATGATAACAAACACAAAGTAGAATTAGAAGAGGAAATTTCAACAATATCTAAGTTTTAAAAAAGAAGACCATAGTAATATACTGAACTTAATAATAAATCTTGCCCTTCAGTATTGCCGTAAGAATATTGCTAACTATGCCAATAACTATAGCAAATGACGAAAGGTGTTTCTCTAAGTTAAAAATAATTAAGAACTTTTTACTTCAGACACAACGCAAACTCGTGTTAATGATTTGGCCGTATTTTCTAGTGGACATAAAATTACTGATCAAATAAATTTAAAACAAGTGATAAAAAATTTCCAAAGGAAGTAAAACGTTATTAAAAATGAGTGATTTTAACGTAACTGATGTTATTTTTGTTTAATTATGCAATGATGTATTTCTTTATAATGGCATTAAAAATGTTGAGATTAACAGTTGGTGATTAGGTAAAGGTATTTCTTAATAAATTTCTATTGTTTTGCACTTCTTAATTATCTGCTTTATTTTATATTATGTGTTTATTTATAAATATAGGTCTTTATTCTAAATTAAAACGACTTTACTTTTATTTAAAATAAAAAAAAATATTGTATATTTTAAAAAAGAACGTGTTTAAGAGCCAGTAATTTGCCTTGTTAGTTTGTAATGATCGCATTCGTATTTTTCAATTCTATTTAAAATATGCATAAAAATAGAAGTTCCATGACCATTTCTCAAAACAAATTCTCAGAATTTTCGTTTAGGTATTTTAAAGTTAATCTTTATCGAATTAGTAGTTCGGTTCAAATTAAAAATTAGTAAATTCTAAAATTACCAAAATTATTATTTAAAATAAACAGTTTTTATGTAATATATCATAAGATTTTTATTTTCTGTAATTTTATTTTGAGAGTAATAAATCTTCATACAATGACTTTTTATAATGAAAATAAACCAATTTCTTTTTATTACAATTATTTTCAGGTCTTTTTCAATAAGCCTTGTTCTGCAATAAAAATCTAAACAAATTTAACCGATGCATTTCTCCAAATCAAATATTTTGAGGTCAATAAAAGCGTGTACTTTTAATGTATTCGATTTCATGAAGAAAATTCCTTTCTGAGCTTTTGCTCATCTAACAAAATCCAAGATTTGTGAGTCTATTGATGAAATTTGATAGGAAAATGAATTCAACCAGTCTGATCCTAAAAGAAATTATTTGGTTATCTCTCTCTCACTCCTTTATTTAATTTTGTTATAATTTAAGAAAACAGTTCACACAAAAAATTTCATTCTTACCTCACGATAATATTATACTAGAAAGATTCCAAACAAATTAGCCTTTCATTTTTTTTTTCTTATTCATATTTCGTGACGGAATTTTTATGAGCGAGGTGGAATTTTAATTTATTCAATGACTGAATGAGATGTAAAACTTGTCAACAATGATAAGGGAAGATTCAGTCAATAAATGTATTACTTTGAGTCCTTCATTATATAAATTATTCTGGGAAACGCTAATGAATATTTAAAAGTTAAGCAGTGCTATGTTTATAAGATAAAAAATGGGTGCGGATAAGTTCAACATTTCCGTGATATTCCCGATACATAAAGTGTTCCAGAATTAAGATAACATATGTATATGCTTCCATTGTTCCAACTTAAACACTTGGTTGTTTTTATCACTTCTCCTCTAAATGATCAGTTTGTTTTTAAACAACTGTTTGAAAACAGCAAGCGTTTTGGATAAAAAAAATGGCAACGACTCATTTAAAGTATCATTTGCATTTTGGTAATAGAATATTCCCACTCATACTCTGCTTCAGTGAACCGGAACTAAAAGTGAGAATCTTAAATTCAAATAATTAGTATGCCATTAGGAAATTTATTAGACAATAGGGTGGGCCGACGGAAAAGTGCAAACAATTAGTATATCTCAATCAATCATGGTTCTTTTATCTTATTTTATCCCCCATTGTTTTGGACTTCATCAATTGACGCATAGAAAGTGCTTCATTAACAATGCATCATTGCTTGTTCTGTGGTAACGGTAAACAGTTCATGGTTAAAATCAAAACAATCTTTGGGGGGCAGAGGGGGAGAGAGGAATTGAGGTAGGTACCTGCGATTATAATAAGAAGTACTGTTGGAATTTTTGTAATTGATTCTAAGCAATAGTTAGCAGCAAAATGATGCAGTCTTGAAACCTCGATCTGGAAAATACAACTAAATGCTTATTTAATTACAAATACGTCATTTAAACGAACTGTTACTCTTTAGATTAAATTAGATTGTAACATGAAAATTTCGATGCAAAAGTGCTTTGCAGCTGACCGCGGTTTAAAATACCATTACCCCCCCCCTCCAATGTCTGAAGTGAATTCAGTTTTATGTAATAAGCGTGTAAGTCGCCATAATTGATGATAATTATTTTATGTGTTTAATAGCAAATATTAAACATTAAACATTATTATTATTTTTTTGTTTATTTTATGTGTAAATTGAAATGATTTTTTTTTGACACAAGAGATGAATAAGTTAGAAAAGAAACGAATACTTCATTCGTAGCATCCTTGTTCTTAAACAATTCCTTTCTTATTTTTTTATCATCAAACATTTGGTTCGTTTTATTTTTCTTCTTATCGTTTAAATTATCAAATGCAAACTATAATTTCAAGTATGCATTGCTTTCAAATGGTTTCGTGACTCGTCCACATGAAAGAATCCTTTCATGGATGATCTTAATAAAGCCATGTGATATTACAATTTAACGGCGTATATCATATGGCATATAATTTCACATTGTTTCGGTACTATTCTGTGATACTATCTTTTTCTTATCAAAAAGATGGACAATTAATTCATGAATTCCAATATTAATTTACTATATAAAGATGAATTTGACATCATTCATGATAAAAAAATGGAACAGAACGATAGAATCTAGCTCAAGAAAATAACAATTCGTCATTCACGTTTAAAACAACACATTTTAAGATGATCACTGTTTTTTATAGTAAATGATTACATTGTAGTTATTAAAATTTTGATGATATCCAAATTATCGATTTTCGTGAATCCGAAAAAAATATCCATGGAGTTATTTTTTTTCCGTGTGTACTTAATTCAAAAACGTAGGAAACTAGACGAATGAAATTTAATGTGCGGCATTTACCATTAAAATCGTAGATTTTTAAAAATACTTGGAGGATATCTATCCCGTTGGTGAGTCAGCGAAGACAGTAACTAAACCAACTGAAGTGGTCTCCGCGAAACTTTCTCGCATATTTTTTGATTTAAAAAAATCTTATCTCCCGTTTCGCGAAAAAAAAAAAAAAAAATGTGAACTTTGGGTAAAGCCTGGAATTTTTTGCATGACATAGACGGACAATATAGCAAAAGAATTGATGTTTGACTTTAATGTAGCATTTTTACTAAATCTAGCGCATGGATATGTATTTTGGGAAGTCTTTTTTTCCGATTGACTGACATGGTACAGCGATTATAATCACAGTATCACATACCAAATTTTTTTTTATTTAAATCACTGCCTTATCAATTTTTTGCGCCTGCATGCATACGAAAACACAGACTGACAGGTAATCAATCCCTTGACAGATATGGTTCAAACTTTGGTGAGAATCTATATATTAGAGGATAAATCTGTATATATAATTTTATCTATAGCTTTTTATGTTTTGTAGTTAGCGCTATCATTCACACGGCCGAAAAACAGACTTCTGAAAAAAATTTCATTCAAAATTTGTTGAAATTCTACAAATTTGGTTTTAATTCCGTATACCTAATTGCATTCGTTTAGCTCAAAGCATTTTTGAGTTATCATGTTCACATCAGACAGGCAGAGATGAAGGGCCGGGATAACCTGGTTGGTAGGGCGTTGGATTCGCGTCCCTTGGATTGCGCGTTCGAACACCACCGGTCGAAGACTCTCAGTGTGTGTGGTGGCTGGTGTACCTATAAATCTGTCATGGTCATGAAGTCCACCATGTCGAGAGTAATACCACTGGGGGTACAGGATCAGGGGTGATTGTTCTCTGATTCAGGTGTAAATGACGATCTATGGATGAGTGAATGAAATGCATGAATGAAGTCTGCCCTGGAAAAAAGGGTTGTGATGTGTGTGTGTAGCTAAATCGTACTCTTGGCCCTAGATGGCGCTACTAAAAAAACAAGAGACGCACCCTTGGCTTAAATCACTGACTTCTAAAGTCAGTGGACTTGCCTATGACAAGTGTCATTAGAAACAACAAGAAATATGATCCCAAAATTGCGTTTTTCGAACTCAGAAATGTTTGAAACTTGGAGATTCGTCGAAATCTCGAGTTTGAAGTGCTTGATGATAAAAATACTTTCTCTATACTATAGAAAGTAAAAATGCAACAAACTAAATGGATGAAATGAGCAAATGTCGTTTTATCATCGGAGTAATAGATTTATATTAAATTTTGGATCGAATCTGCTTGAGGTTTGACTTTGTTTCTTACTCTGTATCGAAAATCTATAGCTCTATTGCACTACAAGATACACAAATTAAACTTTTTGTGTGGTAATGATAGTAAATTTGTAGGCTTCTATTAAGTTTTGATAAAATCCATCCGCTTGAATGTGAATATGATATCGCAGCAGCAACAGGACAGAAAAATGAAATTCCTTAAGTAGTCTTGCTTTAAAACTTGTAAACTTTGATCACATTTCAGATCTAATGGGTCAAAAAAAAAAAAGAACTGAATAAATTCTTACTCTTCTTCGCCATACTGCTATGAAACTATATAGAAAACTGAGAATTTTATCAAGGAAGGTCTAAGAAAGAAAACCCTCTGACCTTCAAAATAAAAGCAGGCCATAAAAGCCATAAGAAAAAAAATCTTTCTCTGTCCATTCGATGACTCAATGCAATATTACCTATAGCCATCAGGGTTACTGGAGGTAAAGTAATTTTCTGAAAATACTATCAGTCGAATTGCTCCTGGGTCTACATTGTAGATCGGACATGCTTCGATAAATTTAACCGATTTCACCACTTCCACGGGCATCTCTTCGGTATATATCCGGCAGTGTATTAACGTGTATAGCGACTGTGACGTTACAGAATGGAAGATGAGTCTTGCGTCCTTGTGAAGGCTGACCTGCTTTCGGAAAGATGAAAAAATAAATAAACAAATGCACTTTTTTGAAAGGAAACCTGGCAACTAGGAAGGAATCAGAAACAGATGTGACCGCGAAGTCATCCGCACGCTTGATTTTTAAGAAATGACACCGAAAAAAATTATGACTTTTTTTTCCGAGAAACAACTTCTTTGTGTGGACGCAGTCACGGAATGGTGTGAAAACGACGCACGATTGAAATTAATTACAAGTTTTGGAGGGAAAGAACGCAAGTGTGAAACTACCCTCAAACTGATGTAGCGCAAACGCGTGATACTCTGTTTGAAACAGGAAACATATTTTTTAGCATTCGTTTTAGAACAGGTATATTTCTTTTTGTAAAATCAGCAGAGGTGTTTTAACCTCAACTTAAACGTATATTAACTAGTTCATTACGGATTTTTTTAAAAATTAATCGTGGTCAAGAAGTAAAAAAAAAAAAAAATCAACATGCATTTTATGTCGGTTTTTTTCCCCCTAGAGATTGGGCTCAAAATTAGACACCATTGTTAAATTTTGGAGGAAAGATATTCTAAAATTCAAATGTCTAGCTGTTTGCTTTTTTTTTAATGTGATATCGCATTTAAATGTGTAGGGATAAAAACATTGATCAATGCTTTGTCTTTTGAAAGATTGAGCTCAAAATCTGATTTAGATTTATAATTCTTACCATAGAAAAAAGTGTCAAACTCTACCTGTCAAGAAAGTTTGCATTTTTACTGTCTCGTATACGTTGTATAGAGAAAGCACAGTGATTGTCAAAGAATTCGAACTCGAGATTTTGACGAATCTCCAAGTTTTAGATCTCCCTGAATTCGAAAAACACATTTTGGGAATATGTCCGTCTGTTTGTCTGTGGCAAAGATAACTCAAAAATGCTTTGAGCTAGATAGATGAAATTTGGTAAACGATGTTTACACCAAATTTGCAGATTTCTATCAAATTTCGTGTAAAATGTGTTGAGAGGAAATCCAACTGCTCGAATATAAGTTAACACGAATAATTACAAAATAAAGATACCAAGATATATAAAATTTGGTACAGAGATTTGAGATCTATAGTGTCAAATTTGGAGAGAAATCCAACGACAGGTTAACTGTCCGTCGGTCTGTATTTTCAGAAACATGTAACCGCAATGATTCAAAAACGCAGTGACTTAAATATATAAAATATGCTATGGAATTTTGTGACTACGAATGCCATTTAGTGTCAAATTTTTTATTCAATCTATTGAGAAAAACGTATCTAAAACATAAATTCGGTTGTTGGATACTACTAATGCATGCAAAGTAATCGTCAGATAACTCGCCAATGTTTACACGATATAGTAAAAATGCTAATTTCACGCCAAAATTTCGTGACTGGTTTATTAGAGTATGCGAGAAAGTTTTGCGGAGACCACTCCAGCTGGTTTAGTAATCGTGTCCATATTCAAATGGATGGAGAGGTAGTCAGTTTCCTTTGACTTCTGTTTTAAAATCAATGATCAATTCAGTAATCTTAGAATTTTATTGTTAAATATATGTTGTGGAGATTAATCTAATGTTACGTTCCCAGTAATTTTCAACATTAGAGATATTTACAACGCAGTTTGCGCCTAATTAAAGATTTTCATAACACAGAATTCGCGTATAAGTGTTTGCTCTTTCGAGAAATGGTATATTTCACAACGAAATAAACATGTTTCAATAATATTATTCTTTATTCTGTTTCTAACTTAATTTGTCGTCAAAGAAACAAAGAATTTGGTTTTTTATTAAATGACTTAAAAATAGTCTGAAAGGGGCAAGAAAAATTTTCTTTTATTATAGGGGAATTTTCTTTAAAATATTTACAAAGAAATATTTTAATCGTTAAATACCGGTGAAGTAATATTTAGCCATAATATATTTTGCATTCATTCCATTTATTTCATTATCTTTTCAATTAAAATTCTTGTTGTAGATGACATGCTGAGTATATTAATTTATTTGTTCCAGTTCCACAAAAATCCTTTCTTTCGTAAGCATTACAGTTTTTTTTCTTTTGTATGAAATATGCCCTAACCGTGGTATAAAATTATTTTATTTCCGGTCACGATAATTGTGGGAATTATATGGAGATAAATGCCCAAATATCATTTTCACTCTAATCATAGTCCAATAACTAATTTTTTAACCTTTAGAATTTTATGTATATTTTCAATTTCAAGAATGCTTTAAATGCTGTTTTATGTTCCTTGAGTCAATAAATAAAATAAGAATACTGAATAAAATAAGAAATAAATAAAATAAGAAGAGTACTAATAAGAATAAGCTAAAAAATAAGAATTTTTAGTTTTTATATATTCGACCTATCTTAGTCATATTTAGCAAAATATTCTTGATATTTTCTCACTATTCTACGACCAAAAATCAGCTATTTATGAAGCTTTCAATTTCACTTTTTTAGACCAATTAAAGTTCATCTCGGAAAAATGGAATGCACTATTTGGATAATCTTCGCTGAAACATCCTGCAAAATAATTTAAATAATCTAAATAATGATTTTCAAATACTCGTACTCAATCAATTTTAGTCGTTTCTTTTTCTTTTAAAAGTAAATTTGTTAAGAATATTTTATTAAATACGAGACTGGAAGTCTATTAAGATTTCACAATTTTTCAATATTGCATTTAATGATTCAAACAGCTTAAAATATTATTCTTTATATTATTTCGAATAATTTTTTCTACTAAAAATATATTCTTTTTTTAATTTATTTAAAAATTAGCTATTGACTTACTATTAAACTAAATAACTTGCATATCTAATACGGTTATTTTTCTTGACCTTCTAAAGATTGAAATTGTCAAGGAATGTGAAAACGTCAAAAAATTAGTGACGATGCATCTCGTTTACATCTTTTTATTTGGTTCATTTAACTTAGACAACTTGAGAATGAGATATTTAACATGGAACAATGCTTATCTTTTTTACACTGCGTTGAATTTGAGATATTTCAGCTACAGATAGGAGATATTTCATCTGCAAATTTCTAGATGTTTTTTAAAAAAAAGAATTATTATTACAACTTTCAAACTTAAGCTTACAAACCTGTTATTAACAAATTTACTTTCAATTTCGAAATTTTGTCTGAATATTTTATCAGAAGATGAATACTTGAATGCCTTTTACGACACGTTTGATTCATTTATTTAATAAAAATAAATGTCTTCAGTCCAATTAACTATTGATCAAGACTATTTCTTTGTTCAAAAATAACTGTTAAGTATTAATTAAATAATTACAAAAAATCTATTTATTCTTAAATTTTTAATTGCGTTTCCTTTAGGTTTTGATATTGATCTGATATTGATCTGGAGGTATCTAATCTATTTACAATTGGTGGAGTAAGAAAATGCTTCTATAGTCTAGCCAGGAGTTCCCTACTTTTTAAATATTAAACCCCTCATTTTGAAAAACAAATCTATAATGGCCCACTTTATCTTCTGCTCATTACATTTATTTCAGGAACAAACAATAATTAAAAGTGATTTTATGGACCGAAAAAGAAGTTTTTTAAGAAAAAAAACTCATTTATTTTAGATATAATTTTAAGTTCACATCGCTTTTTATGCAAATTGCGAACGATATATATATATATATATATATATTCAAGATTTTACTGTGGTTATAATAATTCTATCATCGGGCTATGTAAACTGCTATAACTGCTATAACTTGCAACTTGCAAAACTGCTATAGCAATAAATTAATCGCAAGAATTCATTGCTATTTATAGAAATAAATTGTTGAAAGCTTTCTTCCAAGCGAAATACAAATGGGGACTAGCAAGAAAGTCATAATTATAACAGAATTAAATGTCACTTCTGGTTATTAAGTAGAGGCTGAGTGAGGCTCAGTCTCTATTTAAGTGAACAAGGGTGTTTGATAGAAGCTGCCATACTTTTATTACATCTGATGGAATACTGCTGAATAATCTCGTGCTTCATTGTAATCGGGCTGCTCTAGTACGTCGCTGAACTCATAAATTTGTGAGCCTCGATATGTTTCGTAATTGGTATTTCGTTTAACTGTATTATTAGCCACTTACAAGATTGTATATAAATATATATGTAAATACATATTTAGAATTGCTGAAGGACTGAACTGCTCTGAAAAGTAAAATGATTTTTAGCTCTCTAAAGTTGAGAAAAGGGCTTATAATAGAATATTTTTAGTGGATACTTGTTGTGCTTTTCTGCTCTGATCTACTTAGTGCTCTAGCTATCTAGCACTTTCCATAATTTCGTATCAGACTTTTTCGGCATGAAATATATCAATATTGTGAGTCCTTTATCAATTGATATAAATTGACATATTGATATAAGTCCCATGAATAACACAATCCTATTTTAAGGTGTTATTTCGCTTCATTTCAATCATGACAAATAAAGCATTTTTTATAAATCACACTCATCTGATTGTGAGACAAATGCGCATTCACTCAAGGGGTAACATCTTCAAAAAAGCATTAATTAAAATAAAATCAAATTAATATAACGGAGATATTTTTTAATTACATCACATTATAGTTTAAAGTTAAATAATTTAATTTAACAATAATGGAACGCTCTGTATTATTAACGTATTATATTCTTTTCCTATGAAATGGCGCAATATTTATCAGCAGCAAATTCAAAATATTTTTCTCCAATTTATGATATCTGTCAGTTGATAGTTATCTCATGAATATTCAAGATCAAATGTAGTAAAATTTAAGACTTTATTTCTCCTTTTCTTTTACTTTGGAAATAAAAGGATTATTTGCCATGAATGCTTATTTGAGGTAGGAAATGAGAATGTTAAGAACATTTATAATTTTTTGAAGTTATAATATCATGAAACTAAAATTCCAGATGCCATTGTATTACATCCACTAAAAAATCATTACATATAAATAATAATTGGGTTTATAAATATAAATACTTAGCTTAATATTGTTACTCTATTCTATTCAGAAATTGCTGCTATAGTAACATAAAATCTGTATTCTCACCTGTATATTCAAGCTAACTTGCTTTTTTATCATCTTCTGACGAGCCTATCCGCTATGTGACTGTAAATTATAAATGTAAATCCCTTTACGAATCTTAGAATAATCATTTTCAATAAATTTACCACTTTGCTATGATAACTAACATCTAAAAACCAAAAAAAAGAATTTGCAAAAGCTTGCCACTAACTTAATATCAATTTAAAATCACAAAACACACACACACGCAGCACACGCACACACACACACACACACACACACACACACACACACACACATTTGATACAATGTAGATATTTTATTGGTTGATTATTTGCAAATAGTTAAACAGAATACTATAAGAAATACTTTTGATAAACAAAATAATTGATAGATTATTACAATTCTTCACTTTTTTTTTTCTTTTTGAGCTTACAATTAAATTATTAAAACAATTCTAAAATTTCTAAAATATTCTAAAACATCTATAAATCTAAAATTATTTGCTTTAATTGATTTGAATAGTGATCCGTTTCTACATATAAAGTGACTAATAAAGCAACTATGGCAATTATTCCTTAAAAAGTTTGTAAATATCTTATACAAAATGCCTTAAATTGTTGAAATCAGAACATGAAATGTTCCATTTTGAAATATCTTCAAAAACCATAACAAATGAAAAAATATCTTTAAATCTAAGTAATTTCTTTTAATAAATTAGAAATGCCAATATAAACTCACTAAGTATTGTGCCCAAATTGGATTTTATTTTCATCCAGCTCAACCATTATCAGATTAATCTTTTTAAACAAAATTTAAATTCTTTATAGTTACTAACAATATCATGTGCTTCACGAAATTATTTAGAGCAACATGTTTAATAAAAAACAATTTATTATAGTTTAAATACTTTGTTTTCGTAAAACAATATTTTTGACATATTGAAATTAAGAATTTTATTTTCCGTGTTTTAATTAATTTATTTTTTGGTCTTTTAAATTCTAGAATTGTTTGAAGAAATTACCGTCTGCTGGAAAGATTTTACATCTGCCTCTTGTTTTAATCACTGAAGAAAGTATTGTTCACTGTGACTGTGTTTTATTAAATGCTTTAGAAGAACAACTAAATTTATTGCGAAATGATGTGCGAAAATTAATTTTAACATGGAATATATTGTTTGGATTTTAGAACGGCGAATAGATATTCGTGACAAGAGTGGATTTTGTTTAGTTTATTTTCGATAGCTTTATAAATTTAAATCAAGTTTTGGTAAAAGGAAAATATAGGTAAGTTTAAAATTTTAACAAAAATATGTTTATAAAATCATTTATTGATTTTAGTTCTAGTTCTCAGTCAAATTATTGCTGTTATCTTGCACTAAACAGGTATAAAAAATAACATACTTACGATTACAGATTCTACTTTAATAGAGACATTTTCAAATTACTTTGAATTTATTCCATGCAAGAAATTCTTGTGTAACATAATGGTCACTTTCTTCAAAAAATTCCATTCAGGAAGTAAATTTATTTTTAGAATGAAGACTATATTTATAGAAAATTGGTTTCCAAAAATTGTCGATTTATTGATTTAAAAAACGATAGAAGAAGTCACGCGAAACGTTCTAATGTCTTCTTTTCAGCCTTACGATGACAATAATTTTACTGAGCTAGTGTTGTATTAACAGAATTTCTTTCAATTTGTGGCGAGTTTTTGAACTGCTTTTGAATGGATTCCGTGAAAAACATTATAAAAGTTCCGTTTTTGAAAAACTCCTTTGGGTGCAAATGAAATCAGCATAATGTACATTAGATTACAGCGTATAGAGATGATGATTGCGAATTTTATAACCAGCTACTTCCAAGATGTGTGAATAAAATTCTTCAAGTTAAATGAACCCAGAAAAAGATGTCTTTATTATTTTAGAAGTATTGTTTTTGTTCATAACTATGATATCTGCTTGGCTGCACAGTGTTAATGCGACAATAAAAGGCTGTTGGAAAATTTATCTGCCGCAACGACTTTTCCAGCAAAACAACTTTTATTTTTCAACGAATCTTTCCTACGAACAATGTATACTTTTGTACTTTTATATCTGAGAATCATGGCTATTATCTACCTTTTTTCTGGATAATTATAAAAATTATCCCATTTCTTTTTTTCTCTTATAAAAATGAGTTTTTAGTAGAACTTAGAGTTATCAATAAATTTTTTGAACCAACCAGCTTTTCCGACTTTTGCTAGTAATATTATTTACAAATTATTTTTTCCAAACATTTTCTGGTTGGTTATGAAAGTTCTGTTGATATTCTTGTATTTTATCTCTTTGTAACATGTTTCAAAAATAAGATCGCTTTTAAATTCAATTCTTTCAGCTTTTCTTGGATTACATTTTAAAAACAGATGACATTTCATTCACAGTTGATAATGGCATCTGATTTACTCTGTTTTAAGTGTTGTAAGCAAATTAATATTATTATGGATCATGCGGTGTTTAGGTACTGTGTTGCTCTTTATGTAATGAATTTCTCAATTTTTCAATTTTAAAGGCTAAAATCATTTATAAGAATCCTTTTATCGGCTGTTGTTCCACAAATGTGTTTAGTGTGAAAATGGATGAAAATCACATTAATATGAAGTTATTTTTGTTTTATTCAATTAATTGTGGTAAATAAGAAATTTCACCACATTTCTTGATGGTTTTTATTAAACCAGATTTTTATTTATAATCAGAGCCTTTTAACGTACAACTTTTTATTTTTTTTTATTTATTTTTGTGATTAATCGCTGACATAGGTACCAACAAAAATCGAGTACGTGTTGTGGAATTCTTTTTTTCCCGATCGATTTAAACCAACATTTGGCACAGAATTACAATTGTAGTAAAAAAAAAAAAATACAAAATTTCGTATATTTACGTCAATTCGTTTTTGAAGTATCGCGTTTATATGAAAGGTAGACAAATAGTCAACTTTTTCTGGGATGTGGTTCGAAATTCCATCGAATCTACATTTTAGAGTTAAATCTGTGTACCAAATCTTATCCATTTAGTTCTCTTCATGTTGTAGTTATCATTTTAACTTATATTTGAGTAACTTGATGCAGATTTCTTCACAATTTGGTAGAAATTTATGAATTTATATTAAATACTATATTCCAAATTTCATCCGTCTAGCTAGCTCAAAGTATTGTTGAATAAGCGCATTCGCGGACAGACAGACATAATTCCAAAAATGTCTTTTTCGGCCTTAAAGAGATCTGAAAGGTAAAAATTCATCCAAATCTCGAGTTCGCAGATTTTAATGATTATAATTCTTTCTCTTTGTAACTTCGTACGCGTAAAAGTACAAAGTGAATAGTTTTGTAAACCAATGAGAGTAGTCTCCCAAAACTTTCTCGCATAATCTCTAATAAAGATGTCATCCCAGAGAACACCTTGGAGCATTGGTATACAATAATTAAGAAATTCTAAGTTTTACCCTGAATTCTGCATTTTTACTGAATCTTATGCTTCTTGGCGAGGGGTTTTTTTTTTTTGCCTATTACTCCTTAGCATGTTGTTAATATTATTGAAAAATCGAATTTTAATTTTTGTTTTAGACAAATTTTTCCCTGCCTATTGAAACAAATATTTTACACAGAGTTACACTTGTAGCCAAAAAATCACATACCAAATTTCATACATGCAAATCATTGCATTTTTGAGTTATCGCTTTTACATGTTTTTGAAAGTATGTACCTGCAGACGATCAATCCATTTTTGGATTTGGCTCAAATTTTAATAGATTTCTCTACTACAGATGTTAAATCTATGCACTAACTTTTATTATTAAAACTATGCACTTTTATATAGCTCTTTTCATTTTGTTGTCATCATGTTAACTTTTGTTAGTACAGTCAGACAGACTTCCTCTGAACGGATTATGCTCAACATTTGACAGAAATTAACAAATCTGATTGAAATAACGTATATCGAATTTCACCCGCCTAGCTTATTATCAAAGCATTTCTGAGTAATCTTTGTCCCAAACAGACAGACACGCAAAGAGACTTTCTTCAGAAAGTGCTTTTTGAACTCTTGGAGATCTAAAACGTGGAGATTCGTCAAAATCTCGAATTTGAATTTTTTGACGATTATTATATTTTGTATATAAGAAAATAAAAAGGTGCTCATACATACGGAAGAGGTCTTTTCCAAAATAAAATTTCCTATTATCCGCCATACGACCAGTTAAAATAGAAATAATTTGGAAAGTATACATAAAATATTTATAAAAGAAATGTACATTTTGAGAGAAGGAGGTATCAGAATTATTTATAAGTATTCACTTCATCAGAAAATGGCATGAAAAGGAAAATAAATTCCAAACTTATTTTTCTTAAATTAAAGAAGTCAATTTTGGTCTAATTCTTATGGCAATAGCTTTCCTTTTATAAAAAGTATATTCCGTATAATTTAAAGCAGTGGTAGAATACTCAGTCCATATTTTTTTGTATACTTGGACAATCTACCATCCTCTCATTCTACTTTTTACTCCCTTTAATTTTGTTTTTCGTCTTCTCATCGTATAAAAAGGTGAGATAATGTAGAAAGAAAGACAGTAAACTCTCTAATGTCATGCAGTCTGCAAGATTGACTACGCCTCCCTCTGACTTCCATATGTAAAGAATTAAAATGACGTCTTCTGTGTTTCGTATTATATTGAAGAGAACTTAATCTGTATTTTGGATGCAATCCTTTCCACCGACTCAGCCTGAAATTTAATACTCATCTAGTTTTGGTCACAAGAATTTATACCAATTTTGTTTATCTACAGCGTTGAGATTTTGAGTCATTCGTATATACATAATTGTATTCGCTTATACATTATTATAGAACAATAAATTCTCATCCTTTTGACAGATTTAATCCAAAATTTAATTTACATCAAGGATCTTTAAGATAAATCTATATGTTAAATTTCATTAACATAAATCCATCCGTTTTGAAGCTACCACTTTCATATACATACAGATAGATGCACAAATAGATTTCATTCAAATTTTAATAGAAATCTACAAATTTGTTATTAATACTATATTATCGCTGTAGCTCACTCTGCTTTTGAATAATCCTACTCACAGACAGAAAGATATACAGATATAATTACAACTGGAGGGGGGGGGGATTTCTGAAACTTTCTCACATAATCCCCCCCAAAAAAAGTCACCTCCCCTCCCCCCTATGCATAAAGTTGTAGATTTCCAACTGGGGGGAGGTGATTTCTCTGAAACATTCTCACATAATTCAAAAAAAGAAGTCACCTCCTCCTCCCCCTTGCATAAAGTTGTAGATTTTAGACAAGGCTGTGAATGCAATGAATCCTAAGATATTTATTTTTAGAGTCACCATTTGATCTCTTGGTACTTTGTAATACAATGAAGAAACCATAATGTCTTTTATAAAAATTCATTTGGTATATTTTTTGTATGGAACCATCGGAACCAGAAATGTTTTGTATTTGTATACTGTTGAAAGTCAATGCCTTGTGTATTTGATTTCTTTTGTAAAGAATTACGTTTTTTTTTTTTTTTTTTTTTTTTTTTTTGCAAGACATGTGAAAGAAAACAGAAATCCTACATTTCTCAAGTAATTGGCCCTTTTCTCAACGGTTAACCGAAATCATCCATCTCATAGTCAAAAGATAAGATTTGAATGCAAAAATTTTGTTTCTACTAGAAAGTCAGAAGATCTGAAAATCAGATTTCAGCCAGCCGTTTCTTCGTAATAATAGCTTCCGTACGAAAAATGGTACGGCTGCGGTTCCGTTCAAAGATTTCCATCTGTAATAAAAAAAATAAAAGAAAATAAGAACATGTTAGATCTTACTGCGAACTTCACACATTTAAATAAAAAAGAAGCATTCGTGTTCCAGTAATGAAACCTCGAATAATTTGACAACTGATCTGAAGATTAAATCTTCAAATAAATGGAGAAATGTTTCTCAGTTCCGAAGCTAAAGATGTCGTAGAAAACCTTCAAAATAAGGTTTTTATGAAAACAATTGCTGGTCTGCTTTATTTAACTTCGTTACTTTTAAAATAAGACAATTCACAGTTTTGTACCTGAAATGTGCATCTTTCAATGAGGCTTTAATTAAGTTGGCCATTTTGTAATTTTTACATCAATATTCCTCTTAATATATCTGTGAGCAAATTATTATTTCAATAGTCCAAATTCTTTTTATTCTGATTTTTTCAACACTAAAAAATTTAAATTGAAAGTAATGATACATTATTTTAATATCCCAATTAAAAGTTTTTCTTGCAAAAAAAGAAAAGAGAAACAGTAAATAGATAAAATTCAATACACAGATTTAACTTCTATAGTATAGACGCCTAGTAAATTTTGAGTAAATCCAACAAGGAATTGATTCTCTGTTGTCTGTACTTTCAGAAACATGTAATCATTCGGTTGTGAAAAACATGTCTAAAACACAAATTCGATTTTTAGATACTATTAACCTTATGCAAGGGTTTAATCGCCAAAAAACTCGCTAAGGATAGCACAAAAGATTGAGTCAAAATGCTAAATTCACGACAAAAGTTACTATTTCATAACTATTGTACGACATTCCTATGTAAGACATTTTCAAGAACGACACCTTTATGAGACAGTATGCATGAAAGTTTTGGAGGAATCTTCTTCATCATATATTTGTTTGATACTACTTAGTATTTTACTATAAATTTTTAAGTTCAAATGTAATAAATAATCAATTACCATCTTATTTACTTCCATGGATTTTAATGGAACATAATTGTAAAATTGTTTTTCAATTTCTGATTTCATTTTTATAATATAAAAATTTCATCGATTTTTTTTTTTTTGTCAGAAGTCATTTTTTTTTTTTTTTTGGTATCTACTTTTTCATAATGAACCTATTTCAATAATACTATCAAGAAATTAATTCCAAATAATACATTAAATATTACAACATAACGATAATCCATTTGTTATTCTCCATAGATACTGCATTATTTTAACAAACGGTGGGATAAAAACAACAGGGCGATACAACTATACAATCATTATTTTTAGTCAAGGGTCATAAAATTGTTTTGTTCTAAGCCCAACCGATTCTCACAGAAAATCCTGAGTTATAAGGAATACGTGATCATTTGAAAAACCATAAACACAGCTTAGAGATTTCTTTTTCTCTGCTATTGAAAACAAGAAATGCTTCTTAATGGAGCTAACGGTCGTGGAAGATTCAAAACCGGAAGGAATGTTTTGAAAAGTTCTGTGTATACAGTGCTGGTCCGAGGATGGAATTCCAGATAGGATCAGAGAAAACAAAACGAAGCAACATCAGTAAACGATGTGTGAGAACGAATTAACCGCGCTGAAAGTGAGGCACATCACTGAAGTCTCACAGAGAAATGCTTCAGGATCAGTGAAGCATTGTAGATGGCTGATATCATAGAAAGCATTAAGAATCGTTTAAAAGACGGGGGTATGATTGATATCAAGAAAAGTGAAAAACATTTCGGTAATTTCGGATCGTGCAATATTTTTAGCAATGTGAATGGCATCACACAGCGATTGTTTTCAAATCTGATTAGAATCCTTGCAGTTTATTTTTTTCCAAAGTGGTATTTTAGAGATGTGGAAATTGCTGTACTGCAGTGGCTATTACTGCATAATTCTTTGCACAAGTCATATTAATAAATGAAATAAAAAAAAAACATGCAAAGTCAAAAAGCGTTAATAAATTATTCGAAAAACATGATTGGTTTCAAACTATTCATGTTTAAATGTTGGCATACTAACTGTAAATTCTATCATGCGACTAAATTCTAAAAAATATATGTGATGAAAAATCACTCAAAGCTTTTTACTACGAAATTACGAAATTTTTCGTCTTAATTGTTTTCTAAAATAGTAAAGCTCATTAAAGAAGGATTTTTCAATTTTAGTTATATTTTAAATAAAAAATAAATCAAAATTTAAAAACTTTTCCTCAATAACAGTGAATTAGATTATTATGCAAATGTTACTTTTACATTCCTTTATAATTAAACAAAACATCCAAAGCACTCTACAGGACATATCGTAGGACCAAGAACTACGAAAATGTTCTTGGTCCTACGATATCCTTGGTCCGACTTTGTTTAGTTATTTCTTGGGTAGTAGATGCTCAATAAAGAATATTTTTCAATTTTAGTAATATTTTATATGAAAAATTAAGCAAAATGTTAAACATTTTCTTCCAATAACCTTGAATCATTATTATTAAACAAAAACTATTTTTATGCTATTTTATAATTTTAAAAAAGCCTTCAGGGTTATCAATTGTATTCCCCCCCCGCAAAAAATTCTCTTGTTTTAATAAATTTTTAAATATATTTTTAAGTTTATTTTACTTATATTATTTATTTTATATATATATATATATTTTTAGTAACAGGATTTCTCCTCTCGGCGTTATGACGAAACAGACCAATCATGCATCAATGTTTTGGAATAGAGATTCGAATCTCATTCAGTTTCTTACGTGAACAAGTCTTTTGACCAACAGCTTTTTATACTATATCATTTTTATCAAGCTTATTTTATACTATTCATTTAAAAATACCTAAATATCAGGATTTTAATTTAATTTTGATCATATATAATTAACAATGCATTCTTTGAAACACGACGTCAGAAGCAATATATCATTTTGTTAAATGAATTTGGCAGTAATATTATCCAAGACCAAAATTAATTCTTGAAAGTAATTACTTACTCGAATACTAAATATTCAAAGGAAAAATATTTAACAGCCGAAAAATTCAAACTCGAGACTTTGGAGCATTTTCATTTTTCCGAAAAATATATTTATAGCATTATGTCTGTCAGTGAGCAAGATAACTCAAAAATGCTTTGAGCTAGAAGAATGGAATTTGGCATATGAAATTAACATCACATTTGAAGAGTTCAATCAAATTTTATACAGAATTCATTCAGAAGTTTGTCTGTTTAGTTGATCGAATACAAGCGAATTTGATAACTACCAAATGTAAAGAGCTAAACAGGTAAAAAAAAATTATATACAGGAGTAGCATCTAAAATGTAGATATGCATTAAATTTTGAAGCATTTCTGTTACAGGATTAATCATCTGTCGGCTTATGTCGTCGCATGAATGCAAACGCAAAAAACTCAAACACATCTTGATTTAAATATCTGGTATATAATCGTGTGACTACAACTGTAGTTTGCGTCAGATTTTGTTTTCAGTCGATCGAAAGTAAAGCGTTCACAAGACAAATTATGTTTTACCTATTAGTGTATTAACCGCATTCCAGCAGTTAATCGCTAAAGATTCAGTAAAATTCAGTAAAAATGCTAGATTTAAACCAATGATCTGTATTTCATAAAAATTATTCGCCAATTTCATTCAAGCTATTCTGTGTCTTTCCCAAGGTCATTAACATTTTATACCGGGGGAGGGGATAACACCATTATTAGAGAGTATGCAAGAAAGTTTTGGGGAAAACATTGCATCTGATTAAAGTTTAAAATACGTTCTGCTTAGAATGTTCTTCTTTTGAAAGTAATCCACCAATCAATCAACTAGCGGAATATTTCTTTATAGTTCTTTGTTTCTCCTTAGAGAGGGCCGCGGTGGCCTGGTGGTAAGGTCTCGGCTTCAAAACCGGAGGATTTCAGGTTCGAGACCCGATTCCACTGAAAAACCGTCGTGTAAGGGGGTCTGTTGCACGTTAAATCCGTCCTGACCAAACGTCCTCCTGCTGGTGTGGTATGAAGAGGGGGGGTGACAGATCAGGTTTCGTCCTCGTCATCTGACCGCGGTTCAAAATTACGAGGTCCGTCCCAAAATAGCCTTAGTGTTGCTTCAAACGGGACGTTAATATAACTAAACTAAACTAAACTAAACTTCTCCTTAGAGAAAAGGCATTTTACTTGCTTTTGATTCAGAATAAGATTAGTACAATAAAAGTAGATGAACTTCGTTTGTATCATTCAATGCCTAATTTTAAAAATATTTCTGCTCGAACAACGTTTAGATTAGCGATCCTATTCGTTATAATATCCTTAGTCAAAGTCATCTTGAAATGACAAATAATTTAATAGAGATATGAACGCAAATAATTTTAAAAAGGATTCTCCCCTTCTTTTTTGGGCTTGGTACGTTGCACATATGACCTAGAAAAAATGATCACTGCTGTAATGCGTATTAAATACAATACTTACGTCTTTTACAAATGGTAAAACGATTATCTGTATCCATAAATGCTGCATTTTATTAAATTTAATTTTTACTTATAAATAAAAAAATTACTTTTTAATAAAATTATCAAAAACGTAATCATTTAAATAATTTTCCTTTAAAAATAGCATCCATATTTACTTGAAAGAAATCATATTAAATCCCTAACTATCTTCAATCTGGCAACATTAATTCTCATTTTATGCATTTACAAATCGAACGACATTTAATTGCTTCTTCTATTTGTCTTATCATGGTTACAACCAATTAAGACAACCGTTATGTAAAAGTGTGTTTCTTCTTTTTCTTTTCATTGTTCGTCCTAATGAAGCAAATTACATGTTAACTTCGATATCTCTTTAATATTCATTTTATTTCAAAATGCATGTCAAATGACATCTACAAGAATCAAAATCAGAATCACAATTCAAATACCAATTAGGTATTTGACAAACAGCCTATCACTAAATCTTTAATATTTGTAGCTCTTTTGATGCATGTAAAAGAAGAATAAAATTTGATTCTTTTAAAAATTGACATACCCTTATAATTAGTCGTTTATAATCTAATAAAAATCTAAATATAAAATGCCATTTTTAATTCCAACTTTTTTTTGTCGTTTTTCTTCTCTTTTATCTTGATATTTGATGTGAGCATACAAATAAAAAAAAGATATTATAATTTTGAAGAATATAATACGGAATATTTATGAATCACGATTCGTTCTTGGACTATCAAATAAAATGTTAGTTTGATATTTAAAATGCATGGTATTTCTTACGCATGACCTAATTTACTTAGAAAGAATTATGTAGAAATTTCGTCACTTGCAGAAAATTATAATTTTATTTCTTAAAGAGTGGAGCTAAAATTAGGGATAAACCAATTTATTTAGAGAATTTTTGAATTTTCATATGATTCCTATGACAAAAATTATTGTTCTGTAGAAGTAATTTATTAAATATCAAATTATATCAACTGTAGAGATTAACGAAAGCAAAAACAAACAACGCTTTCTTTGAAGAAGAAGAAGAAGAAGAAAATTTTGACTGATGCTTTTCGGAAAAATTCAACTACTTCGGTGTTTCATTTAAAACTATAGAAATGTTTTAACCAAAATTCTTTTTAACTAATTATGATTGTTTTGTACAGTTTTCCATTATTTCAAGTAGGCATTTAATTTATTACACATTATTTCTTCAAGAAATTTGAGCATAATTTTATAAATATTTGCGAAGAAAAAAGATATTGTAATTAATATATAAGTGATATCAATTATCTCACAAATAACGACTGCCTTTAAAAATAAACTTTTGTATGTTTATAATTCTTATACGTTTTAAATTATTTATTACATTATCGTACCTCTAATTTTATCTTTTTCTATGATGTTATTTTATTGCTGAGGAAGTAAAATGAACCGAATCTGTATTTGGTCTTGGTTTAATATAGTTTTCCGAATTTAGCATTTTTTGTTATTGGAAGGCAGACGAAATCTACAACGAGATTTGATACCTAGTATAAAAAGCAGATTTTTATTTCAATGCAGCTATGTTGTTGCAACCAGCAGTGTAAGAATCTAGACCTGTTTCTTTTAACAACTTTTCTGTCATAATCTTGAAGCATTTTTCGAATTAAAACTTTACATTGTTTTTTATGGAAATTAAATGTCAATGCTAACTTCAAACAAATATAATTTCCTGGAAAAATTATATAAAATTTTTATGACACTTAAAATCATTCCAATTTATTTTGTACATCACGTCTATGAATTTAATTGCTATGATGGCTTTCCAATTGTCATTGTCTCCTATTTTCGAATCATCCTTTGCCCTTATGTTTTCCATATCAGCTAATAGAGCTTAAAAAAACGGAAAATAATCTCTTTTAAAATCTTATTCGATAAAGCATTTCATACAGAGCCTTCTATCAATCGAACTTGAAACAATCTGCACTTAAATTATTTCAACTGTCCATTTGTATTTACGGTGAGCATAATAAACTGTTCACCTTTCAATATTCAAAGTCCATCACAAAGCTAATTCACTTCCGCACTTGAAATGCGAGGTAAACACAATTATCCTCAGATGCCAAATCAAGTGACTAATATGGCTCAGATGAATGTGTAATATATTGAGTTTTAACTAGCTGTCTAGAAGAAACGTGAGGTGCCATCAACTTGAGACCAAAGATGACCAAGTTTTCGAATCACCCATCCGTCTGGACGTGCTTGGCAAGCTGATGAGAACCAATAAGCGATGCTCGGAAAACAAGAGACCTGCCGATGGAAATAATAATGAGAGCTATGATAACTAGTATGGTCTGGAGCGAAAATTGCAATCAAATACAAAAGAGTCACCGTAAATGGAAGGAAGATTTTAATGTGTAAGAATTCTTACTGAATGAAGTTATAAATTATTCCTTTTACTACGAAACAACATCACAAAACAACCTTCCCAATGATATATTACAATGGTTTTATATATGGCCACATACAAAAAGTAAAGGCGTATATAGAGATAAACTAAACAAATGAAGTGATACAGTTCTACGCGATTATTTTACAAAAGTCACATTAAAACCTTCTCACAAAATAAGCTAAGCAGTGTGTTGCAATTACTTTAGCAAGTGCAGTTTTTCAGTTCTAGGATTTTTGCGACAAAAGTCGATATGTCGACTATAGAAAGTGACTGAAAAAATTCGAATTCGACGATTAAGAAAATTGGTTTAGTATATTTTATTTTTGTCTGTTACTAATTGCTTTACTGAGTGTAATTTTCAATACTAAGAAACGCAGTCTTGAAATATTACTTAGTGTATATGAAGCAGTACTTTCAAAAGTTTACTATCTTTTAAAATATTCTTCATATCAATATTTTTCATTAAACAGACATTTAAAAAAAAACTTTTAAAATTTGATCTTTTTAAACTTAATTCAAACTGCGAAGAAAGTTTTAATTAAGCAAATTATAGAGCACAATTATTGCAGATTAAAAGATAATTGATTAACATAAACGTATTCTGAATTTGAATCCTTTTCTTTATAAAAATATGAAATAGAGTATTTACTGAAGAAGTTTCATTTATATTGAAATTTTCCAAGCCAAATTTCTTTCTTGCATTTGTGTGTTTTTTAAAGTTGCATAAAAGAAGTAAACTTTTCGTTCAATATTTTAATTATGCATTTTTGTCTTAAAATTTCATTTAGCATGCATTTTTTGAAATTGGCGATTTTTTAAAATCCTCTAAGCTAGTAAATGAACCTAATGCGAATGTTAGAGTAGGTTATCTAAAAAGCCATCAACAAAATTTTCATTTCTTAAAAGTTAATTAATTATTTTCCCATATCCCCTTTTAATTGGAAATGGTGAAAAAAATCTATATTAATACTATGATTTTTACTTTTTAGAAACAAATTCATTCAAACTGTAAAAAATTAATTACAAATTAATTGTAACTGAGTTAATTAGTTTTCAGGGCTCAATTTTTTTCATGCTTTGTCTCACCTAAGTTGCACAATCAAACTAAGATACAGAACTGAACTTCTATAAACTTCTATTTAGAGAATACCACATCGAAAAGTAACAGAGGAGGACATTACATCTCAGAGCTATTTCAGGACTTTCAAGGCTCATTAATTCGCTTTGACGGAAGTCATTCCTTATTCTCAAACGTTAAACAAAAAAAATGGTTTTGAATAACTGTTAACTAGCCACACCTTTCCGATTATTCTGTTCCATTAAATTTCGAACAGAGTGAAAGAAAAAAAAAGTCCGGTGAACGGTCAAGAGCTAAGTTCGTGCTGTCTTAATAAATTACCGAGAAGCTTGTTCTGACAGTGAGCGCTAACAAGGGCGTTCTGTGTGGAGAAGTGGTGACCTTCAGCTGGTTAATATAGGTACACCCTTCACTTTGTGATTTGGTAATGTTCCGTGCAGATTTTGAATGTAACGGACAGCTTATTATCATAAGCTTACATCGCTCTATTGTCTGCAGTCTGGGCCTACCTAAACAAAAGCTAGTCTCTTTCATCTGCGGCTCAGGTCACGTTCTTCTGAATACTCGGCCTTACGTTTGCGCTAAACAGTTTAACAGTTTCAGTTATTGAATCTGCCGCTCGTGAAATCGTTTCGACATTTCCTAAATAGGGTTTCTTTCGGTGTTATTTGTTTTCTTTTCCTCATGCTTATTTTCTTTCTTTTTCTTTTTGCTATTCAGCGCGACAAACACTCATGTGTTTTTGTGAAACGGATTATTTTTCTAGGTAAGCGTTTTAGAACTTACAAGTTTAATACTAAGGATTCAATAATCGATTCAGCTTGATCCTGCTGTTCTGTTCGGCTCTAAATGACCCAAAATAAAATTTGTATGTTCATAAAAAATATAGTACAGGCATATTTTCATGAAACATTTTGATATTGGTGATAAGTAATATAAATATGTATTCCTAGAGGAATTTATGTTTATTTGTATTTCGAAGGAATATTTTTCAATTTATACCAAATGTTTCATTCAAGTTAGTGTAACTCAATGCAAAAAATCATTTATTTTTACATATAAATGTTCAATTTTGTTTGGAATAATTCAAAAGAAAACAATAACAGTAGTTTCTCTAATTTATCCATTTTCGAAATCTGTTTCATTGACGTATGTATTTGATCACATGACAAGACAGCGCGTGAAAGGTCAACAAATTGTCAAAGGGCCAAACTGTTTGATCTTATTGCAATGTTTCTTTTTCTTCTTCTTCTTCTTCTTCTTCTATATTTCACTTTCTGATATACTGTAAAAGAGTTGTGCCGGTGATTGTGAGGGAAAAAATGGCGAATCGCATAAATTTGAGTCACGTTGATATAGCTGAACTAATAGAAGCTTCTGACAGCGAAGAAGAAGTATCCGAGTATGAAAATCATATAATGATGAAATTGAGAGTGAAAGTTCTGACAACGACTTTGATATCTATATTCAACAAATGAACTATAAAATGAATATTCAGTCCAGGAATCGCGAAATAAAGTGAAAGTTGGATCTGCTGTCACATTGTTCTCAATCAACAGATGCTAATATTTTAAAAACTATTCCTGGGGTGGTCACAAAATATGCAACGGGAAGGATAACAGACGTGTAAAGAAGGGCCGGCCATCTGGGGGGTACGACGTATGCTATGCAACGACGTATGTGTGTGTGTGGGGGGGGGGGTCCAACATGATCAAGAACTAAAATAATGTTCTGAACTGCAATAGCGGGATGAAAAAAAGACAGAAACAAATTGAACTGGAATGATCAATGGGTTTTAAAATATACGAATCGAATTTTACAGATATATTGCAGTTTAGTGCAAGTATAACATATTATAAACATAAAATACGGTAATTTACCTCACAAACTAGATTAAATGGTATATATTATTTTGATAATTAATACTATAAAATGTTTAATTTTGTTAGATATAATCATTTCATGCGAAGGGAGCATCCCTCTGGGTGTCAAGATTAGAATAATTGCTCTAAATTCTCATGTAATTTATGTGCCTTGCCAATGACACTTTTTAAATTTATTAATTTGTGACACGCTTCCGGCAATATGTATTGTAATTTTGTTTAGATATTGCAACGTTTATATTGCTTATTTTCTGTATCTACTAAAAGATGAAAAATTCTACAAAAACATTTAAACATTACTCCGAAAACATTATGCAACACTCGTTAAGAAAGCAAAATAGATACGTTTAAAGCAGTATATATTACAGTTTAAACAAACTTGTTACCCTAGAAGAATTTATTGATGCAATAATACAATGGTATCTGAAGCTAAAAGTCTATTGGATTCAATACAAGAAATGGCAGTTATTTTATGTTTAACAGTATGGTTTACAATATTGTCCAAAATTAACACTATCAATAAACTATTTCAAGTAAAAACAATTGTTCTCGACTGGGCTTTTAATTTGGTCAATAAAATTAAAACTGAAATCCAAAATTTAAGAATAAAATTTAACTCATTTTTAGACGAAGAAAAAGCGATAGCATGTAATTTGAATCTTTCAGAACAGTCGGTTCTGAAAGATTCAAATTGCTTTTGAATTCGGTTTTCAGTCCTGAAAACCGAATTCAAAAACAAGAGAAAAATTATATTTCGAAACAGCAGAAGATGAAATTATAGAAAACCCGGTTGTGGAATTTAGATGTTATTTTTTTAACTCTGTAACTGATACTGTTATTGTACAGATAGAAGATAGATTTAAAAGTATTTCAAATCAATGATATAAAAAGTTTAGAAAAACATGAATTAGGAAAATGTACTAAAAGCTTTGTAATGTTTTATAATAACGATGTAGATGGAAATCTATTCCAAATATTTGTTTTGCGACAGGATTTGATTTTGAATAAAAGGGATGTAAATAACGCTCAACACATGTTGCAATATATATTAATTAATAATTATAAAGATTAATTTCTAAATATATTAACTTTCTTTACGTTGTCAGTTACTATAATAAATGCTGAGCGTTCTTTCAGTAAATTAAAATTAATAAAGAATTGTCTTCGATCAAGCATGTGTGCATAACACTTACATACACTTGCTATATTAAGCATCAAAAACGAAATTGCAAAAAAAAATTTCTGAAGTAACTGAAGTATTGAAAAAAAATCACGCATTACATAAACATGCAATAATAATATTTGTTCATATTTGTATTTTTTTTTTTTTTACTTTGCAAAAATTTTAGGGAATTAAATGGTTTTTTGCACCCGGGCCCCTTCATAGAGAAGGCCGGCTCTTCTGAAAAGTGCATTTGAGGTAATATTCAATTCTATAACTGAAAACGAAATTATAAAAATGACTTATATTGAAGGAGAAAAGGTTTGTGGAAAAAGTAGAAAAATATCGAATGTGAAACTTTTCAAGAATATATTGGATTATTATTGTCAGCTGGTTTTTATAAATCATATGAAGAATCAACAAATAACTTATGCGATAAAGAAACTGGCAGAAATATATTGCGTCCGACAAGGTCCCTCGAAACATTTTGCACCATATCGAGAGTTTTTTTTTTTTTTTTGATAATGAATCCACTTGTCAAGAAAAAAGAAATTTGAATAAATTAGCAGCAGTGCAAGATATCTATGAAAAGTGGATTAAAATTCTACGTGGCCTTGCTTCAATGTGTGAAAAAATCTGATTTTCCCAGTTCTTCCTAAAATAGCTTTCGTGTAGTCAGTTTGTTTTCGTTCTATTCACTTTGTATTAAAGTCCATGGAAAAAATGCATTGTACGCAGAAGTATCAAGCATGTTATAAAATACTATCATGGGCCAGCGATTTGTTTTTCTTTTACAAGAGTATGTGTTTGAAAGTTGATGAAGAGTATCCACAGCCCCTTTAACTGAATTATAATCAAGGATCATTAATGGGTTTTTGTGAGGTTTGTCTCTAACTTCTTTGTCATGATGCAAAGTGTTCATAAGAATATTGTTCTTTTTTGAGATGTAGTTTACAACTGCTATGTCTTCTGTAACATAAAATAATGAGTTATGAACTTCTTTGTTTGGCCTTTCTTCAAGAAGTTCTGATTTACTTTTTCTGATGGTGCTAAGCATAGTCATTTTTCGTTTTAGAAGAAGTTGCCCTAAGTTGTAAGATGTGAAAAAATTATCACATGTAATATTGTGCCCCGAACACTTGTAAGTAAAACCACACACTACTCGCATTCCCTGATTTTTCTCTGGCTTTGACCCTTGTTCTGTCCCGGTGTAAATTTGTGTTTTAAGTACATGTGAAATTTTACTGCCACATAAAGTCCATATTTTGATCCCATATTTAAATGGCTTACTTGGTATATATTGTTTGAAAGGACATCGACCATGAAATCCTACTAATTGTTCATCTATAGTAATATTTACATACGGATTATATAATTTAACAATTAATACTTGATTTTATAATTGAAAATTAAACTTGAGAGTAGAACCTGCAAATTCTAACACTCATTAAAGTAAGACGAAATGAAAACTAATGATGTTGTTGAGAAATTGAATCGATTTGTATTTTTAGGAAGACAACAAACTTTCCAGAGGTAGCGAACAAACAAAAAACAGCCAATGAGTTTTGAGACAAATGAGTGTAATTACAATGCTCTCCCATTTGGCAAATGATCGTACAAACAATTCAAAGCTTTAAAGACTAGATTAATTTAGAAATCATTAAAGAAAAAGGTGATCAAATGCAATCGTCGGTTTCAATTTATTTGTTTCACAGATGAATGCGTTGAATCAGAAATTTAGTGTGGTCTCGTTAATGGTTATACAGAATCCGAAAGCAAGAACGCTATAATGTTTCGACAATTAGAATGGTTGCTGTAAAAAAGGGATGAATTAACTTCGTCTTTGAGACTAAACATTCATCTGAATTGTTATGGGTAGCTCGAATGCTTGTTTATATTTCTGCTATCTGCTGGTTTCTCCAAATTTTAAGTATTAATTCTTACTTGAATTTAACTTCTTACGAATATTTAGATTCCTGTTTTATTATAGAATTTTAGTAGATTGACTTCAGAAAGATGGAATTTTGCTATCTATTTCTCACTCACTTCCTCAGGTACTAAATTCTTATATTCGGTTCTTGATGAAATTACTCTATTTCAATATTTTCAAACCTAAATCCTCGAATGTGTCATATGATTATGGAAGGTAAAGAATTTCATTTATAAGTAACATCTCATTCTCTTTTAAATTTTTCACATGATTTTCAGTGTATCAATAAAGTTTTTATTGCGTATAAATTTTCTCATGTTATTCTAACTGAGCCGAAACTTTAAACTTCAAAAGTTTTGAAATTTAAAACAAGTTTTATCAGACTTAAGCTAATGCGAAATATCTAGATTCAGAAACCAAATGACTAAAAAAGCAATTTAGAAGTCTGAAAAGAATTATAGCATTTTATTTCATATCCCCTCTCCCCCCCCCAAAAAAAACAAGTTTTCAAAGTTTAAATTTTCCTTAGGATTGCGAGAAGGTTTATAAAGTACTTAAAATTTATAAGGATTTTCGTAAATATGCTGAGCTGTAGCAAAATGGAAAACAAAATTCAGAACATTATTTTATACAACCAAAATTTGTAGACCCTTTTTGATGAGAAATTCACCTTTTTATTGCTTTTTGAGTTCTTGCCTAACAATTTGAACTTGGTGCAAAAATTTAAAATTTTTAATTCCACCAAATAGAAAATGCAAGTTAATTGTTAGGCAACATCAGGGAAATCAAACAAGGAAATATTAGGCTATTTTTAATTTCTACAGTATTAGCAACCACATATTTTGAAATATATTAAAAACTAAAAAATAAATGTAAAACAATAAAAATAAAAAGGTTCTAAAATTATTTCAATGCTGTAGAAAGATGAAATTAATATTTTTGAATTGAAAATCAAGCAGCATTATAAAAATGTTAAAATATTATAATCACAAAAAATAATATTTATAAATAGGATTAAATTCCAACTTGCTGTTTTTAATTACAAAAAAATTATTAAATTAAGTTATTTATTAAATTGATGTTATTCGGTATGCTTTTACGGTTTTGTTTTGACATCCATGTATTAGATAAAAAGTTAATTAAAATAAGAAATCAATTTAAAAAATAGGAATTAAAAAATTATTTATAATAGAAATATTATTAAAACAATTACTACAATTTATAAAGTTTAATATTCCAACACTATATTTAAAAACAGCAGATTATCTATATCTATACTTATAATAAAGCTCAATTTGTGTGTGTTGGCGCACTACATTTGGCACGTGTATACTTTGGAGGCCGGAATTAGTGAGGACTCAATGAAAATAGTGAAACGAATACAGAGAAAAAGTACCAGCGGGATCTGCTGAGAATATTTCATTGTGTGCCAAACGTGCAAAATGCAAGCTTTATCTATCAAGCAATGATAACAAAACTAATATGCTATGCTACAATTGTAAGAATCACATTTGCAAATCTCATGTAAGATATTACAGTTCAAATTGTAAATAAAGGTAAGTTTCAATTCCGAATATCTTATT